>NW_027488365.1:12500000-13125000 GCF_051014445.1 Colletes latitarsis
CGCATGTTAGGTCTAGGTTAGGCCTGGGATTTTCACTCATCAGGCTCATACTTTCGCATTCTTCACATACTTGTTGAACTGATCCTGGGTTTTTTCTGGTTTGGATCACGTAGTAATGTGGTACCACACTGAAGCAGTCGATTAAACCTGGTTTCGATCAATATTTTAGAGGATAACGCATGTTAGGTCTTGGTTAGCCCTGGGATTTTCACTCATCAGACTCATACTTTCGCATCCTTCACATACTTGTTGAACTGATCCTGGGTTTTTTCTGGTTTGGATCACGTAGAAATGTGGGTCTACACTGAAACAATCAATTAAACCTGGTCTTGATAAATATTTTAGAGGATAACGCATGTTAGGTCTGGGATAGGTCTGGGATTTGCCCTCATCAGACTCATACTTTCGCACACTTCACATTCTCGTTGAACAGATTCTGGGTTTTTTCTGGTTTGGATCACGTAGTAATGTGGTACCACACTGAAACAGTCGATTAAACCTGGTTTCGATCAATATTTTAGAGGATAACGCATGTTAGGTCTAGGTTAGGCCTGGGATTTTCACTCATCAGCCTCATACTTTCGCATTCTTCACATACTTGTTGAACGGATCCTGGGTTTTTTCTGGTTTGGATCACGTAGTAATGTGGGACCACAGTGAAACAGCCAATTAAACCTGGTTTCGATCAATATTTTAGAGAATAATTCATGTTAGGTCTAGGTTAGGTCTGGGAGTTGCTCCCATGAGGCTCATTCTTTCGCATATTTCTCATACTTGATGGCTAGATCCTGGGCATTTTCTGGATTGCATCACGTAGTAATGAAGTACAACACTGAAACAGTCAATTAAACCTGGTTTCCATCAATATCTTAGAGGACAACGCAAGTTAGGTCTGGGATAGGTCTGGGACTTTCCCTCATCAGGCTCATACTTTCGCGTTTTTCACATACTTGTTGAACGGATCCTGGGTTTTTTCTGGTTTGGATCACGTAGTAATGTGGGACCACACTGAAACAGTCAATTAAACCTGGTTTCGATCAATATTTTAGAGAATAATTCATGTTAGGTCTAGTTTAGGTCCGGGATTTACTCTCATCAGGCTCATTCTTTCGCATATTACTCATACTTGATGGCTAGATCCTGGGCTTCTTCTGGATTGGATCACGTAGTAATGTGGGACCACACTGAAACAATCAATTAAACCTGGTCTTGATAAATAGTTTGGAGGATAGCGCATGTTAGGTCTGGGATAGGTCTGGGATTTGCCCTCATCAGGCTCATACTTTCGCATTCTTCACATACTTGTTGAACTGATCCTGGGTTTTTTCTGGTTCGGATCACGTAGTAATGTAGTACCACACTGAAACAGTCAATGAAACCTGGTTTCCATCAATACTTTAGAGGACAACGCAAGTTAGGTCTGGGATAGGTCTGGGATTTGACCTCATCAGACTCATACTTTCGCACACTTCACAACCTCCTTGAACAGATTCTGGGTTATTTTCTGGTTTGGATCACATAGTAATGTGGTACCACACTGAAATAGTCGATTAAACCAGGTTTCGATCAATATTTTAGAGGATAACGCATGTTAGGTCTAGGTTAGGTCTGGGATTTTCACTCATCAGACTCATACTTTCGCATTCTTCACATACTTGTCGAACGGATCCTGGGTTTTTTCCGGTTTGGATCACGTAGTAATGTGGTACCACACTGAAACAGTCGATTAAACCTGGTTTCGATCAATATTTTTGAGGATAACGCAAGTTAGGTCTGGGATAGGTCTGGGATTTGACCTCATCAGACTCATACTTTCGCATTCTTCACATACTTGTTGAACGGATCCAGGGTTTTTTCTGGTTTGGATCACGTAGTAATGTGGGACCACACTGAAACAGTCAATTAAACCTGGTTTCGATCAATATTTTAGAGAACAATTCATGTTAGGTCTAGTTTAGGTCCGGGATTTACTCTCATCAGGCTCATTCTTTCGCATATTACTCATACTTGATGGCTAGATCCTGGGCTTTTTCTGGATTGGATCACGTAGTAATGTGGGACCACACTGAAACATTCAATTAAAACTGGTCTTGATAACTATTTTAGAGGATAACGCATGTTAGGTCTGGGTTACGTCTGTGATTTGCCCTCATCAGCGTCATACTTTCGCAGTTTTAACATGCATGATGACCTGATCGAGGGTTTTCTTTGCTTTGGATCACGTAGTAAAGTGGTACCACACTAACACAGTCAATTAAACCTGGTTTCGATCAATATTTTAGAGGATAACGCATGTTAGGTCTGGGATAGGTCTCGGATTTGCCCTCATCAGACTCATACTTTCGCACACTTGACACACTCGTTGATCAGGTCCTGGGTTTTTTTCTGGTTTGGATCACGTAGTAATGTGGTACCACACTGAAACATTCAATTAAAACTGGTCTTGATAACTATTTTAGAGGATAACGCATGTTAGGTCTGGGTTACGTCTGTGATTTGCCCTCATCAGCGTCATACTTTCGCAGTTTTAACACGCATGTTGACCTGATCGAGGGTTTTCTTTGCTTTGGATCACGTAGTAAAGTGGTACCACACTAAGACAGTCGATTAAACCTGGTTTCGATCAATATTTTAGAGGATATCGCAAGTTAGGTCTGGGATAGGTCTGGGATTTTCACTCATCAGACTCATACTTTCGCATATTTCTCATACTTCAAGGCTAGATCCTGGGCTGTTTCTGGATTGTATCACATAGTAATGTGGTACCACACTGAAACAGTCAATTAAACCTGGTTTCGATCAATATTTTAGAGAATAATTCATGTTAGGTCTAGGTTAGGTCTGGGATTTACTCTCATCAGGCTCATTCTTTCGCATATTACTCATACTTGATGGCTAGATGCTGGGCTTTTTCTGGTTTGGATCACGTAGTAATGTGGGACCACACTGAAACAATCAATTAAACCTGGTCTTGATAAATATTTTAGAGGATAACGCATGTTAGGTCTGGGTTAGGTCTAGGATTTGCCCTCATCAGGCTCATACTTTCGCTTATTTCTCATACTTCATGGCTAGATCCTGGGCTTTTTCTGGTTTGGATCACGTAGTAATGTGGGACTACACTGAAACAATCAATTAAACCTGGTCTTGATAAATATTTTAGAGGATAACGCATGTTAGGTCTGGGTTAGGTCTAGGATTTGCCCTCATCAGGCTCATACTTTCGCATATTTCTCATACTTCAAGGCTAGATCCTGGGCTGTTTCTGGATTGTATCACATAGTAATGTGGTACCACACTGAAACAGTCAATTAAACCTGGTTTCGATCAATATTTTAGAGAATAATTCATGTTAGGTCTAGGTTAGGTCTGGGATTTACTCTCATCAGGCTCATTCTTTCGCATATTACTCATACTTGATGGCTAGATCCTGGGCTTTTTCTGGTTTGGATCACGTAGTAATGTGGGACCACACTGAAACAATCAATTAAACCTGGTCTTGATAAATATTTTAGAGGATAACGCATGTTAGGTCTGGGTTAGGTCTAGGATTTGCCCTCATCAGGCTCATACTTTCGCTTATTTCTCATACTTCAAGGCTAGATCCTGGGCTGTTTCTGGATTGTATCACATAGTAATGTGGTACCACACTGAAACAGTCGATTAAACCAGGTTTCGATCAATACTTTTGAGGATAACGCATGTTATGTCTGGGTTAGGTCTAGGATTTGCTCTCGTCAGGCTGATACTTTCGCATATTTCTCATACTTCATGGCTAGATCCTGGGCTATTTCTGGATTGGATCACGTAGTAGTGTGGTACCACACTGAAAGAGTCCATTAAACCTGGTTGCGATCAATATTTTAGAGGATAACGCATGTTAGGTCTAGGTTAGGTCTGGGATTTACTCTCATCAGGCTCATTCTTTCGCATATTACTCATACTTGATGGCTAGATCCTGGGCTTTTTCTGGTTTGGATCACGTAGTAATGTGGTACCACACTGAAACATTCAATTAAACCTGGTCTTGATAAATATTTTAGAGGATAACGCATGTTAGGTTTGGGTTAGGTCTAGGATTTGCCCTCATCAGGCTCATTCTTTCGCATATTTCTCAAACTTGATGGCTTGATCCTGGGCTTTTTCTGGATTGCATCACGTAGTAATGTGGTACCACACTGAAACATTCAATTAAACCTGGTCTTGATAAATATTTTAGAGGATAACGCATGTTAGGTCTGGGTTAGGTCTAGGATTTGCCCTCATCAGGCTCATACTTTCGCTTATTTCTCATACTTCAAGGCTAGATCCTGGGCTGTTTCTGGATTGTATCACATAGTAATGTGGTACCACACTGAAACAGTCGATTAAACCAGGTTTCGATCAATACTTTTGAGGATAACGCATGTTATGTCTGGGTTAGGTCTAGGATTTGCTCTCGTCAGGCTGATACTTTCGCATATTTCTCATACTTCATGGCTAGATCCTGGGCTATTTCTGGATTGGATCACGTAGTAGTGTGGTACCACACTGAAAGAGTCCATTAAACCTGGTTGCGATCAATATTTTAGAGGATAACGCATGTTAGGTCTAGGTTAGGTCTGGGATTTACTCTCATCAGGCTCATTCTTTCGCATATTACTCATACTTGATGGCTAGATCCTGGGCTTTTTCTGGTTTGGATCACGTAGTAATGTGGTACCACACTGAAACATTCAATTAAACCTGGTCTTGATAAATATTTTAGAGGATAACGCATGTTAGGTTTGGGTTAGGTCTAGGATTTGCCCTCATCAGGCTCACACTTGCGCATATTTCTCATACTTCATGGCTAGATCCTGGGCTCTTTCTGGATTGTATCACGTAGTAATGTGGTACCACACTGAAACAGTCGATTAAACCAGGTTTCGATGAATATTTTAGAGGATAACGCAAGTTAGGTCTGGGATAGGTCTGGGATTTGACCTCATCAGACTCATTCTTTCGCGTTTTTCACATACTTGTTGAACAGATCCTGGGTTTTTTCTGGTTTGGATCACGTAGTAGTGTGGTACCACACTGAAAGAGTCCATTAAACCTGGTTGCGATCAATATTTTAGAGGATAACGCATGTTAGGTCTGGGTTAGGTCTAGTATTTGCCCTCATCAGGCTCATTCTTTCGCATATTTCTCAAACTTGATGGCTTGATCCTGGGCTTTTTCTGGATTGCATCACGTAGTAATGTGGTACCACACTGAAACATTCAATTAAACCTGGTCTTGATAAATATTTTAGAGGATAACGCATGTTAGGTCTGGGTTACGTCTGTGATTTGCCCTCATCAGCGTCATACTTTCGCAGTTTTAACATGCATGATGACCTGATCGAGGGTTTTCTTTGCTTTGGATCACGTAGTAAAGTGGTACCACACTAACACAGTCAATTAAACCTGGTTTCGATCAATATTTTAGAGGATAACGCATGTTAGGTCTGGGATAGGTCTCGGATTTGCCCTCATCAGACTCATACTTTCGCACACTTGACACACTCGTTGAACGGATCCTGGGCTTTTTCTGGTTTGGATCACGTAGTAATGTGGGACCACACTGAAACATTCAATTAAAACTGGTCTTGATAACTATTTTAGAGGATAACGCATGTTAGGTCTGGGTTACGTCTGTGATTTGCCCTCATCAGCGTCATACTTTCGCAGTTTTAACATGCATGATGACCTGATCGAGGGTTTTCTTTGCTTTGGATCACGTAGTAAAGTGGTACCACACTAACACAGTCAATTAAACCTGGTTTCGATCAATATTTTAGGGGATAACGCATGTTAGGTCTGGGATAGGTCTCGGATTTGCCCTCATCAGACTCATACTTTCGCACACTTGACACACTCGTTGATCAGATCCTGGGTTTTTTTCTGGTTTGGATCACGTAGTAATGTGGTACCACACTGAAACATTCAATTAAAACTGGTCTTGATAACTATTTTAGAGGATAACGCATGTTAGGTCTGGGTTACGTCTGTGATTTGCCCTCATCAGCGTCATACTTTCGCAGTTTTAACATGCATGATGACCTGATCGAGGGTTTTCTTTGCTTTGGATCACGTAGTAAAGTGGTACCACACTAACACAGTCAATTAAACCTGGTTTCGATCAATATTTTAGAAGATAACGCATGTTAGGTCTGGGATAGGTCTCGGATTTGCCCTCATCAGACTCATACTTTCGCACACTTGACACACTCGTTGAACGGATCCTGGGCTTTTTCTGGTTTGGATCACGTAGTAATGTGGGACCACACTGAAACATTCAATTAAAACTGGTCTTGATAACTATTTTAGAGGATAACGCATGTTAGGTCTGGGTTACGTCTGTGATTTGCCCTCATCAGCGTCATACTTTCGCAGTTTTAACATGCATGATGACCTGATCGAGGGTTTTCTTTGCTTTGGATCACGTAGTAAAGTGGTACCACACTAACACAGTCAATTAAACCTGGTTTCGATCAATATTTTAGGGGATAACGCATGTTAGGTCTGGGATAGGTCTCGGATTTGCCCTCATCAGACTCATACTTTCGCACACTTGACACACTCGTTGATCAGATCCTGGGTTTTTTTCTGGTTTGGATCACGTAGTAATGTGGTACCACACTGAAACATTCAATTAAAACTGGTCTTGATAACTATTTTAGAGGATAACGCATGTTAGGTCTGGGTTACGTCTGTGATTTGCCCTCATCAGCGTCATACTTTCGCAGTTTTAACACGCATGTTGACCTGATCGAGGGTTTTCTTTGCTTTGGATCACGTAGTAAAGTGGTACCACACTAAGACAGTCGATTAAACCTGGTTTCGATCAATATTTTAGAGGATATCGCACGTTAGGTCTGGGATAGGTCTGGGATTTTCACTCATCAGACTCATACTTTCGCATTCTTCACATACTTGTTGAACGGATCCTGGGTTTTTTCTGGTTTGGATCAGGTAGTAATGTGGGACCACACTGAAACAATCAATTAAACCTGGTCTTGATAAATATTTTAGAGGATAACGCATGTTAGGTCTGGGTTAGGTCTAGGATTTGCACTCGTCAGGCTGATACTCTCGCATATTTCTCATACTTCATGGCTAGATCCTGGGCTTTTTCTGGTTTGGATCACGTAGTAATGTGGGACTACACTGAAACAATCAATTAAACCTGGTCTTGATAAATATTTTAGAGGATAACGCATGTTAGGTCTGGGTTAGGTCTAGGATTTGCCCTCATCAGGCTCATACTTTCGCATATTTCTCATACTTCAAGGCTAGATCCTGGGCTGTTTCTGGATTGTATCACATAGTAATGTGGTACCACACTGAAACAGTCAATTAAACCTGGTTTCGATCAATATTTTACAGAATAATTCATGTTAGGTCTAGGTTAGGTCTGGGATTTACTCTCATCAGGCTCATTCTTTCGCATATTACTCATACTTGATGGCTAGATCCTGGGCTTTTTCTGGTTTGGATCACGTAGTAATGTGGGACCACACTGAAACAATCAATTAAACCTGGTCTTGATAAATATTTTAGAGGATAACGCATGTTAGGTCTGGGTTAGGTCTAGGATTTGCCCTCATCAGGCTCATACTTTCGCTTATTTCTCATACTTCAAGGCTAGATCCTGGGCTGTTTCTGGATTGTATCACATAGTAATGTGGTACCACACTGAAACAGTCGATTAAACCAGGTTTCGATCAATACTTTTGAGGATAACGCATGTTATGTCTGGGTTAGGTCTAGGATTTGCTCTCGTCAGGCTGATACTTTCGCATATTTCTCATACTTCATGGCTAGATCCTGGGCTATTTCTGGATTGGATCACGTAGTAGTGTGGTACCACACTGAAAGAGTCCATTAAACCTGGTTGCGATCAATATTTTAGAGGATAACGCATGTTAGGTCTAGGTTAGGTCTGGGATTTACTCTCATCAGGCTCATTCTTTCGCATATTACTCATACTTGATGGCTAGATCCTGGGCTTTTTCTGGTTTGGATCACGTAGTAATGTGGTACCACACTGAAACATTCAATTAAACCTGGTCTTGATAAATATTTTAGAGGATAACGCATGTTAGGTTTGGGTTAGGTCTAGGATTTGCCCTCATCAGGCTCATTCTTTCGCATATTTCTCAAACTTGATGGCTTGATCCTGGGCTTTTTCTGGATTGCATCACGTAGTAATGTGGTACCACACTGAAACATTCAATTAAACCTGGTCTTGATAAATATTTTAGAGGATAACGCATGTTAGGTCTGGGTTAGGTCTAGGATTTGCCCTCATCAGGCTCATACTTTCGCTTATTTCTCATACTTCAAGGCTAGATCCTGGGCTGTTTCTGGATTGTATCACATAGTAATGTGGTACCACACTGAAACAGTCGATTAAACCAGGTTTCGATCAATACTTTTGAGGATAACGCATGTTATGTCTGGGTTAGGTCTAGGATTTGCTCTCGTCAGGCTGATACTTTCGCATATTTCTCATACTTCATGGCTAGATCCTGGGCTATTTCTGGTTTGGATCACGTAGTAATGTGGTACCACACTGAAACATTCAATTAAACCTGGTCTTGATAAATATTTTAGAGGATAACGCATGTTAGGTTTGGGTTAGGTCTAGGATTTGCCCTCATCAGGCTCACACTTGCGCATATTTCTCATACTTCATGGCTAGATCCTGGGCTCTTTCTGGATTGTATCACGTAGTAATGTGGTACCACACTGAAACAGTCGATTAAACCAGGTTTCGATGAATATTTTAGAGGATAACGCAAGTTAGGTCTGGGATAGGTCTGGGATTTGACCTCATCAGACTCATTCTTTCGCGTTTTTCACATACTTGTTGAACAGATCCTGGGTTTTTTCTGGTTTGGATCACGTAGTAGTGTGGTACCACACTGAAAGAGTCCATTAAACCTGGTTGCGATCAATATTTTAGAGGATAACGCATGTTAGGTCTGGGTTAGGTCTAGTATTTGCCCTCATCAGGCTCATTCTTTCGCATATTTCTCAAACTTGATGGCTTGATCCTGGGCTTTTTCTGGATTGCATCACGTAGTAATGTGGTACCACACTGAAACATTCAATTAAACCTGGTCTTGATAAATATTTTAGAGGATAACGCATGTTAGGTCTGGGTTACGTCTGTGATTTGCCCTCATCAGCGTCATACTTTCGCAGTTTTAACATGCATGATGACCTGATCGAGGGTTTTCTTTGCTTTGGATCACGTAGTAAAGTGGTACCACACTAACACAGTCAATTAAACCTGGTTTCGATCAATATTTTAGAGGATAACGCATGTTAGGTCTGGGATAGGTCTCGGATTTGCCCTCATCAGACTCATACTTTCGCACACTTGACACACTCGTTGAACGGATCCTGGGCTTTTTCTGGTTTGGATCACGTAGTAATGTGGGACCACACTGAAACATTCAATTAAAACTGGTCTTGATAACTATTTTAGAGGATAACGCATGTTAGGTCTGGGTTACGTCTGTGATTTGCCCTCATCAGCGTCATACTTTCGCAGTTTTAACATGCATGATGACCTGATCGAGGGTTTTCTATGCTTTGGATCACGTAGTAAAGTGGTACCACACTAACACAGTCAATTAAACCTGGTTTCGATCAATATTTTAGGGGATAACGCATGTTAGGTCTGGGATAGGTCTCGGATTTGCCCTCATCAGACTCATACTTTCGCACACTTGACACACTCGTTGATCAGATCCTGGGTTTTTTTCTGGTTTGGATCACGTAGTAATGTGGTACCACACTGAAACATTCAATTAAAACTGGTCTTGATAACTATTTTAGAGGATAACGCATGTTAGGTCTGGGTTACGTCTGTGATTTGCCCTCATCAGCGTCATACTTTCGCAGTTTTAACACGCATGTTGACCTGATTGAGGGTTTTCTTTGCTTTGGATCACGTAGTAAAGTGGTACCACACTAAGACAGTCGATTAAACCTGGTTTCGATCAATATTTTAGAGGATATCGCAAGTTAGGTCTGGGATAGGTCTGGGATTTTCACTCATCAGACTCATACTTTCGCATTCTTCACATACTTGTTGAACGGATCCTGGGTTTTTTCTGGTTTGGATCAGGTAGTAATGTGGGACCACACTGAAACAATCAATTAAACCTGGTCTTGATAAATATTTTAGAGGATAACGCATGTTAGGTCTGGGTTAGGTCTAGGATTTGCACTCGTCAGGCTGATACTCTCGCATATTTCTCATACTTCATGGCTAGATCCTGGGCTTTTTCTGGTTTGGATCACGTAGTAATGTGGGACTACACTGAAACAATCAATTAAACCTGGTCTTGATAAATATTTTAGAGGATAACGCATGTTAGGTCTGGGTTAGGTCTAGGATTTGCCCTCATCAGGCTCATACTTTCGCATATTTCTCATACTTCAAGGCTAGATCCTGGGCTGTTTCTGGATTGTATCACATAGTAATGTGGTACCACACTGAAACAGTCAATTAAACCTGGTTTCGATCAATATTTTACAGAATAATTCATGTTAGGTCTAGGTTAGGTCTGGGATTTACTCTCATCAGGCTCATTCTTTCGCATATTACTCATACTTGATGGCTAGATCCTGGGCTTTTTCTGGTTTGGATCACGTAGTAATGTGGGACCACACTGAAACAATCAATTAAACCTGGTCTTGATAAATATTTTAGAGGATAACGCATGTTAGGTCTGGGTTAGGTCTAGGATTTGCCCTCATCAGGCTCATACTTTCGCTTATTTCTCATACTTCAAGGCTAGATCCTGGGCTGTTTCTGGATTGTATCACATAGTAATGTGGTACCACACTGAAACAGTCGATTAAACCAGGTTTCGATCAATACTTTTGAGGATAACGCATGTTATGTCTGGGTTAGGTCTAGGATTTGCTCTCGTCAGGCTGATACTTTCGCATATTTCTCATACTTCATGGCTAGATCCTGGGCTATTTCTGGATAGGATCACGTAGTAGTGTGGTACCACACTGAAAGAGTCCATTAAACCTGGTTGCGATCAATATTTTAGAGGATAACGCATGTTAGGTCTAGGTTAGGTCTGGGATTTACTCTCATCAGGCTCATTCTTTCGCATATTACTCATACTTGATTGCTAGATCCTGGGCTTTTTCTGGTTTGGATCACGTAGTAATGTGGTACCACACTGAAACATTCAATTAAACCTGGTTTCGATCAATATTTTAGAGAATAATTCATGTTAGGTCTAGGTTAGGTCTGGGATTTACTCTCATCAGGCTCATTCTTTCGCATATTACTCATACTTGATGGCTAGATCCTGGGCTTTTTCTGGTTTGGATCACGTAGTAATGTGGGACCACACTGAAACAATCAATTAAACCTGGTCTTGATAAATATTTTAGAGGATAACGCATGTTAGGTTTGGGTTAGGTCTAGGATTTGCCCTCATCAGGCTCACACTTGCGCATATTTCTCATACTTCATGGCTAGATCCTGGGCTCTTTCTGGATTGTATCACGTAGTAATGTGGTACCACACTGAAACAGTCGATTAAACCAGGTTTCGATGAATATTTTAGAGGATAACGCAAGTTAGGTCTGGGATAGGTCTGGGATTTGACCCCATCAGACTCATTCTTTCGCGTTTTTCACATACTTGTTGAACAGATCCTGGGTTTTTTCTGGTTTGGATCACGTAGTAGTGTGGTACCACACTGAAAGAGTCCATTAAACCTGGTTGCGATCAATATTTTAGAGGATAACGCATGTTAGGTCTGGGTTAGGTCTAGTATTTGCCCTCATCAGGCTCATTCTTTCGCATATTTCTCATACTTCATGGCTAGATCCTGGGCTATTTCTGGATTGGATCACGTAGTAAAGTGGTACCACACTGAAACATTCAATGAAACCTGGTCTTGATAAATATTTTAGAGGATAACGCATGTTAGGTCTGGGTTAGGTCTAGGATTTGCCCCCATCAGGCTCATACTTTCGCATATTTCTCATACTTCATGGCTAGATCCTGGGCTATTTCTGGATTGGATCACGTAGTAAAGTGGTACCACACTGAAACATTCAATGAAACCTGGTCTGGATAAATATTTTAGAGGATAACGCATGTTAGGTCAAGGATAGGTCTAAGATTTGGCCTCATCAGACTCATACTTTCGCATTCTTCACATACTTGTTGAACGGATCCTGGGTTTTTTCTGGTTTGGATCACGTAGTAATGTGGGACCACACTGAAGCAGTCAATGAAACCTGGTTTCGATCAATATTTTAGAGAATAATTCATGTTAGGTCTAGGTTAGGCCTGGGATTTGCTCTCATCAGGCTCATTCTTTCGCATATTTCTCAAACTTGATGGCTAGCTCCTGGGCTTTTTCTGGATTGCATCACGTAGTAATGAAGTACAACACTGAAACAGTCAATTAAACCTGGTTTCCATCAATATCTTAGAGGACAACGCAAGTTAGGTCTGGGATATGTCTGGGATTTGCCCTCATCAGGCTCATTCTTTCGCATATTTCTCATACATGTTGAACAGATCCTGGGTTTTTTCTGGTTTGGATCACGTAGTAATGTGGTACCACACTGAAGCAATCAATTAAACCTGGTCTTGATAAATATTTTAGAGGATAACGCATGTTAGGTCTGGGTTAGGTCTAGGATTTGCCCTCATCAGGCTCATACTTTCGCATATTTCTCATACTTCAAGGCTAGACCCTGGGCTGTTTCTGGATTGTATCACGTAGTAATGTGGTACCACGCTGAAACAGACGATTAAACCAGGTTTCGATCAATATTTTTGAGGATAACGCATGTTAGGTCTAGGTTAGGCCTGGGATTTTCACTCATCAGACTCATACTTTCGCATTCTTCACATACTTGTTGAACAGATCCTGGGTTTTTTCTGGTTTGGATCACGAAGCAGCGTGGTACCACACTGAAACAGTCGATTAAACCTGGTTTCGATCAATATTTTAGAGGATAACGCATGTTAAGTCTAGGATTAGTCTGGGATTTGACCTCATCAGACTCATACTTTCGCACACTTCACATACTCGTTGAACAGATCCTGGGTTATTTTCTGGTTTGGATCACATAGTAATGTGGTACCACACTGAAACAGACGATTAAACCAGGTTTCGATCAATATTTTTGAGGATAACGCATGTTAGGTCTTGGTTAGGCCTGGGATTTTCACTCATCGGACCCATACTTTCCCATTCTTCACATACTTGTTGAACGGATCCTGGGTTATTTCTGGTTTGGATCACGTAGTAATGTGGGACCACACTGAAACAGTCAATTAAACCTGGTTTCGATCAATATTTTAGAGAATAATTCATGTTAGGTCTATGTTAGGTTTGGGATTTGCTGTCATCAGGCTCATTCTTTCGCATATTTCTCATACTTGATGGCTAGATCCTGGGCTTTTTCCGGATTGCATCACGTAGTAATGTAGTACCACACTGAAACAGTCAATGAAACCTGGTTTCCATCAATATCTTAGAGGACAACGCAAGTTAGGTCTGGGATATGTCTGGGATTTGCCCTCATCAGGCTCATACTTTCGCGTTTTTCACATACTTGTTGAACAGATCCTGGGTTTTTTCTGGTTTGGATCACGTAGTAGTGTGGTACCACGCTGAAACAGTCCATTAAACCTGGTATGGATCAATATTTTAGAGGATAACGCATGTTAGGTCTAGGTTAGGCCTGGGATTTTCACTCATCAGACTCATACTTTCGCATTCTTCACATACTTGTTGAACGGATCCTGGGTTATTTCTGGTTTGGATCACGTAGTAAGGTGGGTCCACACTGAAACAGTCAATTAAACCTGGTTTCGATCAATATTTTAGAGAATAATTCATGTTAGGTCTATGTTAGGTCTGGGATTTGCTCTCATCAGGCTCATTCTTTCGCATATTTGTCATACTTGATGGCTAGATCGTGGGCTGTTTCTGGATTGTATCACGTAGCAATGTGGCACCACGCTGAAACAGTCGATTAAACCTGGTTTCGATCAATATTTTAGAGGATAACGCAAGTTAAGTCTGGGATAGGTCTGGGATTTGACCTCATCAGACTCATACTTTCGCGTTTTTCACATACTTGGTGAACAGATCCTGGGTTTTTTCTGGTTTGTATCACGTAGTAATGTGGGACCACACTGAAACAATCAATTAAACCTGATCTTGATAAATATTTTAGAGGATAACGCATGTTAGGTCTGGGTTAGGTCTAGGATTTGCCCTCATCAGGCTCATACTTTCGCATATTTCGCATACTTCATGGCTAGATCCTGGGCTTTTTCTGGATTGCATCACATAGTAATGAAGTACAACACTGAAACAGTCAATTAAACCTGGTCTTGATAAATATTTTAGAGGATAACGCATGTTAGGTTTGGGTTAGGTCTAGGATTTGCCCTCATCAGGCTCATACTTTCGCATATTTCACATACTTCATGGCTAGATCCTGGGCTGTTTCTGGATTGTATCACGTAGTAATGTGGTACCATGCTGAAACAGTCGATTAAACCTGGTTTCGATCAATATTTTAGAGGATAACACAAGTTAAGTCTGGGATAGGTCTGGGATTTGACCTCATCAGACTCATACGGTCGCGTGTTTCACATACTTGTTGAACAGATCCTGGGTTATTTTCAGGTTTGGATCACATAGTAATGTGGTACCACACTGAAACAGTCGATTAAACCAGGTTTCGATCAATATTTTTGAGGATAACGCATGTTAGGTCTAGGATAGGCCTGGGATTTTCACTCATCAGACCCATACTTTCGCATTCTTCAGATACTTGTTGAACGGATCCTGGGTTATTTCTGGTTTGGATCAGGTAGTAATGTGGGACCACACTGAAACAGTCAATTAATCCTGGTTTCGATCAATATTTTAGAGAATAATTCATGTTAGGTCTATGTTAGGTCTGGGATTTGCTCTCATCAGGCTCATTCTTTCGCATATTTCTCATAGTTGATGGCTAGATCGTGGCCTGTTTCTGGATTGTATCACGTAGTAATGTGGTACCACGCTGAAACAGTCGATTAAACCTGGTTTCGATCAATATTTTAGAGGATAACGCAAGTTAAATCTGGGATAGGTCTGGGATTTGACCTCATCAGACTCATACTTTCGCGTTTTTCACATACTTGGTGAACAGATCCTGGGTTTTTTCTGGTTTGGATCACGTAGTAATGTGGGACCACACTGAAACAATCAATTAAACCTGATCTTGATAAATATTTTAGAGGATAACGCATGTTAGGTCTGGGTTAGGTCTAGGATTTGCCCTCATCAGGCTCATACTTTCGCATATTTCTCATACTTCATGGCTAGATCCTGGGCTGTTTCTGGATTGGATCACGTAGTAATGTGGCACCACGCTGAAACAGTCAATTAAACCTGGTTTCGATCAATATTTTAGGGGATAACGCAAGTTAGGTCTGGGATAGGTCTAGGATTTGCCCTCATCAGGCTCTTACTTTCGCATATTTCTCATACTTCATGGCTGGATCCTGGGCTATTTCTGGTTTGGATCACGTAGTAATGTGGTACCACACTGAAACAGTCCATTAAACCTGGTTTCGCTCAATATTTTAGAGGATAACGCATGTTAGGTCTAGGTTAGGTCTGGGATTTGCAGTCATCAGGCTCAATCTTTCGCATATTTCTCATACTTGATGCCTAGATCCAGGGCTTTTTCTAGATTGCATCACGTAGTAATGTGGGACCACAGTGAAACAGTCGATTAAACCAGGTTTCGATCAATATTTTTGAGGATAACGCATGTTAGGTCTAGTTTAGGCCTGGGATTTTCACTCATCAGACTCATACTTTCGCATTCTTCACATACTTGTTGAACGGACCCTAGGTTTTTTCTGGTTTGGATCACGTAGTAATGTGGGACCACACTGAAACAGTCAATTAAACCTGGTTTCGATCAATATTTTAGAGAATAATTCCTGTTAGGTCTATGTTAGGTCTGGGATTTGCTCTCATCAGGCTCATTCTTTCGCATATTTCTCATACTTGATGGCTAGATCGTGGGCTGTTTCTGGATTGTATCACGTAGTAATGTGGCACCACGCTGAAACAGTCGATTAAACCTGGTTTCGATCAATATTTTAGAGGATAACGCAAGTTAAGTCTGGGATAGGTGTGGGATTTGACCTCATCAGACTCATACTTTCGCGTTTTTCACATACTTGGTGAACAGATCCTGGGTTTTTTCTGGTTTGGATCTCGTAGTAATGTGGGACCACACTGAAACAATCAATTAAACCTGATCTTGATAAATATTTTAGAGGATAACGCATGTTAGGTCTGGGTTAGGTCTAGGATTTGCCCTCATCAGGCTCATACTTTCGCATATTTCTCATACTTCATGGCTAGATCCTGGGCTTTTTCTGGATTGCATCACGTAGTAATGAAGTACAACACTGAAACAGTCAATTAAACCTGGTTTCGATCAATATTTTAGAGAATCATACATGCTAGGTCTCGGCTAGGTCTGGGATTTGCCCTCATCAGGCTCATACTTTCGCATATTTCTCATACTGCATGGCTAGATCCTGGGCTGTTTCTGGATTGGATCACGTAGTAATGTGGTACCACGCTGAAACAGTCGATTAAACCTGGTCTTGATAAATATTTTAGAGGATAACGCAAGTTAGGTCTGGGATAGGTCTAGGATTTGCCCTCATCAGGCTCTTACTTTCGCATATTTCTCATACTTCATGGCTAGATCCTGGGCTATTTCTGGATTGGATCACGTAGCAAAGTGGTACCACACTGAAACATTCAATGAAACCTGGTCTGGATAAATATTTTAGAGGATAACGCATCTTATGTCTGGGTTAGGTCTAAGATTTGCCCTCATCAGGCTCACAGTTTAGCGTTTTTCACATACTTGTTGAACAGATACTGGGCTTTTTCTGGATTGCATCACGTAGTAATGAAGTACAACACTGAAACAGTCAATTAAACCTGGTTTCGATCAATATTTTAGAGAATAATACATGCTAGGTCTAGGTTAGGTCTGGGATTTGGCCTCATCAGGCTCATACTTTCGCATATTTCTCGTACTTCATGGCTAGATCCTGGGCTGTTTCTGGATTGGATCACGTAGTAATGAAGTACAACACTGAAACAGTTAATTAAACCTGGTCTTGATAAATATTTTAGAGGATAACGCAAGTTAAGTCTGGGATAGGTCTGGGATTTGACCTCATCAGACTCATACTTTCGCGTTTTTCACATACTTGGTGAACAGATCCTGGGTTTTTTCTGGTTTGGATCACGTAGTAATGTGGGACCACACTGAAACAATCAATTAAACCTGATCTTGATAAATATTTTAGAGGATAACGCATGTTAGGTCTGGGTTAGGTCTAGGATTTGCCCTCATCAGGCTCATACTTTCGCATATTTCTCGTACTTCATGGCTAGATCCTGGGCTTTTTCTGGATTGCATCACATAGTAATGTGGTACCACACTGAAACAGTCGATTAAACCAGGTTTCGATCAATATTTTTGAGGATAACGCATGTTAGGTCTAGGTTAGGCCTGGGATTTTCACTCATCAGACCCATACTTTCGCATTCTTCACATACTTGTTGAACGGATCCTGGGTTATTTCTGGTTTGGATCACGTAGTAATGTGGGACCACACTGAAACAGTCAATTAAACCTGGTTTCGATCAATATTTTAGAGAATAATTCATGTTAGGTCTATGTTAGGTCTGGGATATGCTCTCATCAGGCTCATTCGTTCGCATATTTCTCATAGTTGATGGCTAGATCGTGGGCTGTTTCTGGATTGTATCACGTAGTAATGTGGTACCACGCTGAAACAGTCGATTAAACCTGGTTTCGATCAATATTTTAGAGGATAACGCAAGTTAAGTCTGGGATAGGTCTGGGATTTGACCTCATCAGGCTCATACTTTCGCGTTTTTCACATACTTGGTGAACAGATCCTGGGTTTTTTCTGGTTTGGATCACGTAGTAATGTGGGACCACACTGAAACAATCAATTAAACCTGATCTTGATAAATATTTTAGAGGATAACGCAAGTTAGGTCTGGGATAGGTCTAGGATTTGCCCTCATCAGGCTCTTACTTTCGCATATTTCTCATACTTCATGGCTAGATCCTGGGCTATTTCTGGTTTGGATCACGTAGTAATGTGGTACCACACTGAAATAGTCCATTAAACCTGGTTTCGCTCAATATTTTAGAGGATAACGCATGTTAGGTCTAGTTTAGGTCTGGGATTTGCTGTCATCAGGCTCATTCTTTCGCATATTTCTCATACTTGATGCCTAGATCCAGGGCTTTTTCTAGATTGCATCACGTAGTAATGTGGGACCACAGTGAAACAGTCGATTAAACCAGGTTTCGATCAATATTTTTGAGGATAACGCATGTTAGGTCTAGTTTAGGGCTGGGATTTTCACTCATCCGTCTCATACTTTCGCATTCTTCACATACTTGTTGAACGGACCCTGGGTTTTTTCTGGTTTGGATCACGTAGTAATGTGGGACCACACTGAAACAGTCAATTAAACCTGGTTTCGATCAATATTTTAGAGAATAATTCATGTTAGGTCTATGTTAGGTCTGGGATTTGCTCTCATCAGGCTCATTCTTTCGCATATTTCTCATACTTGATGGCTAGATCGTGGGCTGTTTCTGGATTGTATCACGTAGTAATGTGGCACCACGCTGAAACAGTCGATTAAACCTGATCTCGATCAATATTTTAGAGGATAACGCAAGTTAAGTCTGGGATAGGTGTGGGATTTGACCTCATCAGACTCATACTTTCGCGTTTTTCACATACTTGGTGAACAGATCCTGGGTTTTTTCTGGTTTGGATCACGTAGTAATGTGGGACCACACTGAAACAATCAATTAAACCTGATCTTGATAAATATTTTAGAGGATAACGCATGTTAGGTCTGGGTTAGGTCTAGGATTTGCCCTCATCAGGCTCATACTTTCGCATATTTCTCATACTTCATGGCTAGATCCTGGGCTTTTTCTGGATTGCATCACGTAATAATGAAGTACAACACTGAAACAGTCAATTAAACCTGGTTTCGATCAATATTTTAGAGAATAATACATGCTAGGTCTAGGCTAGGTCTGGGATTTGCCCTCATCAGGCTCATACTTTCGCATATTTCTCATACTGCATGGCTAGATCCTGGGCTGTTTCTGGATTGGATTACGTAGTAATGTGGTACCACGCTGAAACATTCAATTAAACCTGGTTTCGATCAATATTTTAGAGGATAACGCAAGTTAGGTCTGGGAAAGGTCTAGGATTTGCCCTCATCAGGCTCTTACTTTCGCATATTTCTCATACTTCATGGCTAGATCCGGGGCTATTTCTGGATTGGATCACGTAGCAAAGTGGTACCACACTGAAACATTCAATGAAACCTGGTCTGGATAAATATTTTAGAGGATAACGCATCTTATGTCTGGGTTAGGTCTAAGATTTGCCCTCATCAGGCTCACAGTTTAGCGTTTTTCACATACTTGTTGAACAGATCCTGGGCTTTTTCTGGATTGCATCACGTAGTAATGAAGTACAACACTGAAACAGTCAATTAAACCTGGTTTCGATCAATATTTTAGAGAATAATACATGCTAGGTCTAGGTTAGGTCTGGGATTTGGCCTCATCAGGCTCATACTTTCGCATATTTCTCATACTGCATGGCTAGATCCTGGGCTGTTTCTGGATTGGATCACGTAGTAATGAAGTACAACACTGAAACAGTTAATTAAACCTGGTCTTGATAAATATTTTAGAGGATAACGCATGTTAGGTTTGGGTTAGGTCTAGGATTTGCCCTCATCAGGCTCATACTTTCGCATATTTCACATACTTCATGGCTAGATCCTGGGCTGTTTCTGGATTGTATCACGTAGTAATGTGGTACCACGCTGAAACAGTCGACTAAACCTGGTTTCGATCAATACTTTAGAGGATAACACAAGTTAAGTCTGGGATAGGTCTGGGATTTGACCTCATCAGACTCATACTTTCGCGTGTTTCACATACTTGGTGAACAGATCCTGGGTTTTTTCAGGTTTGGATCACATAGTAATGTGGTACCACACTGAAACAGTCAATTAAACCAGGTTTCGATCAATATTTTTGAGGATAACGCATGTTAGGTCTAGGTTAGGCCTGGGATTTTCACTCATCGCACTCATACTTTCGCATTCTTCACATACTTGTTGAACGGATCCTGGTTTTTTTCTGGTTTGGATCACGTAGTAATGTGGGACCACACTGAAACAGTCAATTAAACCTGGTTTCGATCAATATTTTAGAGAATAACTCATGTTAGGTCTAGGTTAGGTCTGGGATTTGCTCTCATCAGGCTCATTCTTTCGCATATTTCTCATACTTGATGGCTAGATCCTGGGCTTTTTCTGGTTTGGATCACGTAGTAACGTGGTACCACACTGAAACAGTCGATTAAACCTGGTTTCGATCAATATTTTAGAGGATAACGCAAGTTAAGTCTAGGTTATGCCTGGGATTTTCACTCATCAGACTCATACTTTCGCACACTTCACATACTCGTTGAACAGATCCTGGGTTATTTTCTGGTTGGGATCACATAGTAATGTGGTACCACACTGAAACAGTCGATTAAACCAGGTTTCGATCAATATTTTAGAGGATAACGCATGTTAGGTCTAGGTTAGGTCTGGGATTTTCACTCATCAGACTCATACTTTCGCCTTCTTCACATACTTGTTGAACGGATCCTGGGTTTTTTCTGGTTTGGATCACGTAGTAATGTCGGACCACACTGAAACATTCAATGAAACCTGGTCTGGATAAATATTTTAGAGGATAACGCATCTTACGTCTGGGTTAGGCCTAAGATTTGCCCTCATCAGGCTCACAGTTTAGCGTTTTTCACATACTTGTTGAACAGATCCTGGGTTTTTTCTGGTTTGGATCACGAAGTAGTGTGGTACCACACTGAAACAGTCCACTAAACCTGGTCTGGATAAATATAATAGAGGATAACGAATCTTAGGTCTGGGTTAGGTCTAATATTTGCCCCCATCAGGCTCACAGTTTAGCGTTTTTCACATACTTGTTGAACAGATCCTGGGCTATTTCTGGTTTGGATCACGAAGTAGTGTGGTACCACACTGAAACAGTCCATTAAACCTGGTTTTGATCAATATTTTAGAGAATAATTCATGTTAGGTCTAGGTTAGGTCAGGGATTTGCTCTCATCAGGCTCATTCTTTCGCATATTTCACATACTTGATGGTTAGATCCTGGGCAATTTCTGGATTGCATCACGTAGTAATGAAGTACAACACTGAAACAGTCAATTAAACCTGGTTTCGATCAATATTTTAGAGAATAATTCATGTTAGGTCTAGGTTAGGTCTGGGATTTGCTCTCATCAGGCTCATTCTTTCGCATATTTCTCATACTTGATGGCTAGATCCTGGGCTTTTTCTGGATTGCATCACGTAGTAATGAAGTACAACACTGAAACAGTCAATTAAACCTGGTTTCCATCAATATTTTAGAGGACAACGCATGTTAGGTCTAGGTTAGGCCTGGGATTTGCCCTCATCAGGGTCATACTGTCGCAGTTTTAACATACTTGTTGAACGGATCCTGTGTTTTTTCTGGTTTGGTTCACGTAGTAATGTGGTACCGCACTGAAACATTCAATTAAACCTGGTCTTGATAAATATTTTAGAGGATAACGCATGTTAGATCTGGGTTACGTCTAGGATTTGCCCTCATCAGGCTCATACTTTCGCATATTTCTCATACTTCATGGCTAGATCCTGGGCTGTTTCTGCATTGTATCTCGTAGTAATGTAGTACCACGCTGAAACAGTCAATTAAACCTGGTTTCGATCAATATTTTAGAGGATAACGCAAGTTAGGTCTGGGATAGGTCTAGGATTTGCCCTCATCAGGCTCTTACTATCGCATATTTCTCATACTTCATGGCTAGATCCTGGGCTATTTCTGGATTGGATCACGTAGTAAAGTGGTACCACACTGAAACATTCAATGAAACCTGTTCTGGATAAATATTTTAGAGGATAACGCATCTTAGGTCTGGGTTAGGTCTAAGATTTGCCCTCATCAGGCTCACAGTTTCGCGTTTTTCACATACTTGTTAAACAGATCCTGGGTTTTTTCTGGTTTGGATCACGTAGTAATGTGGTACCACACTAAAACAGTCAATTAAACCTGGTTTCGATCAATATTTTACAGGATCACGCAAGCTAGGTCTGGGATAGGTCTGGGATTAGCCCTCATCAGACTCATACTTTCGCACACTTCACATACTCGATGAACAGATCCTGGGTTTTTTGTGGTTCGGATCACATAGTAATGTGGTACCACACTGAAACATTCAATTAAACCTGGCCTTGATAAATATTTTGGAGGATAACGCAAGTTAGGTCTGGGATAGGTCTGGGATTTGCTCTCATCAGGCTCATTCTTTCGTATATTTCTCATACTTGATGGCTAGATCCTGAGCTTTTTCTGGTTTGGATCACATAGTAATGTGGTACCACACTGAAACAGTCGATTAAACCAGGTTTCGATCAATATTTTTGAGGATAACGCATGTTAGGTCTAGGTTAGGCCTGGGATTTTCACTCATCAGACTCATACTTTCGCATTCTTCACATACTTGTTGAACGGATCCTGGGTTTTTTCTGGTTTGGATCACGTAGTAATGTGGGTCCACACTGAAACAATCAATTAAACCTGGTCTTGATAAATATTTTAGAGGATAACGCATGTTAGGTCTGGGATAGGTCTGGGATTTGCCCTCATCAGACTCATACTTTCGCACACTTCACATACTCGTTGAACAGATCCTGTGTTATTTTCTGGAGTGGATCACATAGTAATGTGGTACCACACTGAAACAGTCGATTAAACCTGGTTTGGATCAATTGTTTAGAGGATAACGCATGTTAGGTCTAGGTTAGCCCTGGGATTTTCACTCATCAGACTCATACTTTCGCATTCTTCTCATACTTGTTGAACAGATCCTGGGTTTTTTTCTGGTTTGTATCACGTAGTAGTGTGGTACCACACTGAAACAGTCCATTAAACCTGGTTTGGATCAATTGTTTAGAGGATAACGCATGTTAGGTCTAGGTTAGCCCTGGGATTTTCACTCATCAGACTCATACTTTCGCATTCTTCTCATACTTGTTGAACTGATCCTGGGTTATTTTCTGGTTTGGATCACATAGTAATGTGGTACCACACTGAAACAGTCGATTAAACCAGGTTTCGATCAATATTTTTGAGGATAACGCATGTTAGGTCTAGGTTAGGCCTGGGATTTTCACTCATCAGACTCATACTTTCGCATTCTTCACATACTTGTTGAACGGATCCTGGGTTTTTTCTGGTTTGGATCACGTAGTAATGTGGTACCATACTGAAACAGTCAATTAATCCTGGTTTCCATCAATATCTTAGAGGACAACGCAAGTTAGGTCTGGGATAGGTCTGGGATTTGACCTCATCAGACTCATACTTTCGCACACTTCGCATACTCGTTGAACAGATCCTGGGTTATTTTCTGGTTTGGATCACATAGTAATGTGGTACCACACTGAAACAGTCGATTAAACCTGGTTTCGATCAATATTTTAGAGAATAATTCATGTTAGGTCTAGGTTAGGTCTGGGATTTGCTCTCATCAGGCTCGTTCTTTCGCATATTTCTCATACTTGATGGCTAGATCCTGGGCTTTTTCTGGATTGCATCATGTAGTAATGAAGTACAACACTGAAACAGTCAATTAAACCTGGTTTCCATCAATATCTTAGAGGACAACGCAAGTTAGGTCTGGGATAGGTCTGGGATTTGACCTCATCAGACTCATACTTTCGCACACTTCGCATACTCGTTGAACAGATCCTGGGTTATTTTCTGGTTTGGATCACATAGTAATGTGGTACCACACTGAAACAGTCGATTAAACCAGGTTTCGATCATTATTTTTGAGGATAACGCATGTTAGGTCTAGGTTAGGTCTGGGATTTTCACTCATCAGACTCATACTTTCGCATTCTTCACATACTTGTTTAACGGATCCTGGGTTTTTTCTGGATTGGATCACGTAGTAATGTGGTACCACACTGAAACATTCAATGAAACCTGGTCTGGATAAATATTTTAGAGAATAACGCAAGTTAGGTCTGGGGTAGGTCTGGGATTTGCTCTCATCAGGCTCATTCTTTCGCATATTTCTCATACTTGATGGCTAGATCCTGGGCTTTTTCTGGATTGCACCACGTAGTAATGAAGTACAACACTAAAACAGTCAATTAAACCTGGTTTCCATCAATATTTTAGAGGATAACGCAAGTTAGGTCTGGGATAGGTCAGGGATTATCCCTCATCAGACTCATATTTTCGCACACTTCACATACTCGTTGACAAGATCCTGGGTTTTTTTCTGGTTTGGATCACGTAGTAATGTGGTACCACACTGAAACTGTCGATTAAACCTGGTTTCGAACACTATTTTAGAAGACAATGCAAGTTAGGTCTGGGATAGGTCTGGGATTTGCCCTCATCAGGCTCTAACTTTCGCGTTTTTCACATACTTGTTGAACAGATCCTGGTTTTTTTCTGGTTTGGATCACGTAGTAGTGTGGTATCACACTGAAACAGTCAATTAAACCTGGTTTCGATCACTATTTTAGAGGATAACGCAAGTTAGTTCTGGGATAGGTCTGGGATTATCCCTCATCAGACTCATACTTTCGCACACTTCACATACTCGTTGACAAGATCCTGGGTTTTTTTGTGGTTTGGATCACGTAGTAATGTGGTACCACATCGAAACTGTCGGTTAAACCTGGTTTCGATCAATATTTTAGTGGATAACGCAAGTTAGGTCTGGGATAGGTCTGGGATTTGCCCTCATCAGACTCATACTTTCGCATTCTTCACATACTTGTTGGACAGATACTGGGTTTTTTCTGGTTTGGTTCACGCAGTAATGTGGTACCACAATGAAACATTCAATTAAACCTGGTCTCGATAAATATTTTAGAGGATAACGCATGTTAGGTTTGGGTTAGGTCTTGGATTTGCCCTCATCAGGCTCATACTTTCGCATATCTCTCATACTTCATGGCTAGACCCTGGGCTGTTTCTGGATTGTATCACGTAGTAATGTGGTACCACGCTGAAACTGTCAATGAAACCTGATTTCGATCAATATTTTAGAGGATAACGCAAGTTAGGTCTGGGATTCGCCCTCATCAGGCTCATACTTTCGCATATTTCTCATACTTGATGGCTAGATCCTGGGTTTCTTCCGGTTTGGGTCACGTAGTAGTGTGGCACCACACTGAAACAGTCGATTAAACCTGGTTTCGAACAATATTTTTTAGGATGACGCATGTTAGGTCTAGGTTAGGCCGGGGATTTTCACTCATCAGACTCATACTTTCGCATTCTTCACATACTTGTTGAACGGATCCTGGGTTTTTACTGGTTTGGATCACGTAGTAATGTGGTACCACACTGAAACATTCAATTAAACCTGGTCTTGATAAATATTTTAGAGGATAACGCCTCTTAGGTCTGGGATAGGTCTGGGATTTGCACTCATCAGGCTCATACTTTCGCACGCCTCACATACTCGTTGAACAGATCCTGGGTTATTTTCTGGTTTGGATCACATAGTAATGTGGTACCACACTGAAACAGTCGATTAAACCAGGTTTCGATCAATATTTTTGAGGATAACGCATGTCAGGTCTAGGTTAGGCCTGGGATTTTCACTCATCAGACTCATACTTTCGCATTCTTCACATACTTCTTGAACGGATCCTGGGTTTTTTCTGGTTTGGATCACGTAGTAAAGTGGTACCACACTGAAACATTCAATGAAACCTGTTCTGGATAAATATTTTAGAGGATAACGCATCTTAGGTCTGGGTTACGTCTAGGATTTGCCCTCATCAGGCTCATACTTTCGCATATTTCTCATACTTCATGGCTAGATCCTGGGCTGTTTCTGCATTGTATCTCGTAGTAATGTAGTACCACGCTGAAACAGTCAATTAAACCTGGTTTCGATCAATATTTTAGAGGATAACGCAAGTTAGGTCTGGGATAGGTCTAGGATTTGCCCTCATCAGGCTCTTACTATCGCATATTTCTCATACTTCATGGCTAGATCCTGGGCTATTTCTGGATTGGATCACGTAGTAAAGTGGTACCACACTGAAACATTCAATGAAACCTGTTCTGGATAAATATTTTAGAGGATAACGCATCTTAGGTCTGGGTTAGGTCTAAGATTTGCCCTCATCAGGCTCACAGTTTCGCGTTTTTCACATACTTGTTAAACAGATCCTGGGTTTTTTCTGGTTTGGATCACGTAGTAATGTGGTACCACACTAAAACAGTCAATTAAACCTGGTTTCGATCAATATTTTACAGGATCACGCAAGCTAGGTCTGGGATAGGTCTGGGATTAGCCCTCATCAGACTCATACTTTCGCACACTTCACATACTCGATGAACAGATCCTGGGTTTTTTGTGGTTCGGATCACATAGTAATGTGGTACCACACTGAAACATTCAATTAAACCTGGCCTTGATAAATATTTTGGAGGATAACGCAAGTTAGGTCTGGGATAGGTCTGGGATTTGCTCTCATCAGGCTCATTCTTTCGTATATTTCTCATACTTGATGGCTAGATCCTGAGCTTTTTCTGGTTTGGATCACATAGTAATGTGGTACCACACTGAAACAGTCGATTAAACCAGGTTTCGATCAATATTTTTGAGGATAACGCATGTTAGGTCTAGGTTAGGCCTGGGATTTTCACTCATCAGACTCATACTTTCGCATTCTTCACATACTTGTTGAACGGATCCTGGGTTTTTTCTGGTTTGGATCACGTAGTAATGTGGGTCCACACTGAAACAATCAATTAAACCTGGTCTTGATAAATATTTTAGAGGATAACGCATGTTAGGTCTGGGATAGGTCTGGGATTTGCCCTCATCAGACTCATACTTTCGCACACTTCACATACTCGTTGAACAGATCCTGTGTTATTTTCTGGAGTGGATCACATAGTAATGTGGTACCACACTGAAACAGTCGATTAAACCTGGTTTGGATCAATTGTTTAGAGGATAACGCATGTTAGGTCTAGGTTAGCCCTGGGATTTTCACTCATCAGACTCATACTTTCGCATTCTTCTCATACTTGTTGAACAGATCCTGGGTTTTTTTCTGGTTTGTATCACGTAGTAGTGTGGTACCACACTGAAACAGTCCATTAAACCTGGTTTGGATCAATTGTTTAGAGGATAACGCATGTTAGGTCTAGGTTAGCCCTGGGATTTTCACTCATCAGACTCATACTTTCGCATTCTTCTCATACTTGTTGAACTGATCCTGGGTTATTTTCTGGTTTGGATCACATAGTAATGTGGTACCACACTGAAACAGTCGATTAAACCAGGTTTCGATCAATATTTTTGAGGATAACGCATGTTAGGTCTAGGTTAGGCCTGGGATTTTCACTCATCAGACTCATACTTTCGCATTCTTCACATACTTGTTGAACGGATCCTGGGTTTTTTCTGGTTTGGATCACGTAGTAATGTGGTACCATACTGAAACAGTCAATTAATCCTGGTTTCCATCAATATCTTAGAGGACAACGCAAGTTAGGTCTGGGATAGGTCTGGGATTTGACCTCATCAGACTCATACTTTCGCACACTTCGCATACTCGTTGAACAGATCCTGGGTTATTTTCTGGTTTGGATCACATAGTAATGTGGTACCACACTGAAACAGTCGATTAAACCTGGTTTCGATCAATATTTTAGAGAATAATTCATGTTAGGTCTAGGTTAGGTCTGGGATTTGCTCTCATCAGGCTCGTTCTTTCGCATATTTCTCATACTTGATGGCTAGATCCTGGGCTTTTTCTGGATTGCATCATGTAGTAATGAAGTACAACACTGAAACAGTCAATTAAACCTGGTTTCCATCAATATCTTAGAGGACAACGCAAGTTAGGTCTGGGATAGGTCTGGGATTTGACCTCATCAGACTCATACTTTCGCACACTTCGCATACTCGTTGAACAGATCCTGGGTTATTTTCTGGTTTGGATCACATAGTAATGTGGTACCACACTGAAACAGTCGATTAAACCAGGTTTCGATCATTATTTTTGAGGATAACGCATGTTAGGTCTAGGTTAGGTCTGGGATTTTCACTCATCAGACTCATACTTTCGCATTCTTCACATACTTGTTTAACGGATCCTGGGTTTTTTCTGGATTGGATCACGTAGTAATGTGGTACCACACTGAAACATTCAATGAAACCTGGTCTGGATAAATATTTTAGAGGATAACGCAAGTTAGGTCTGGGGTAGGTCTGGGATTTGCTCTCATCAGGCTCATTCTTTCGCATATTTCTCATACTTGATGGCTAGATCCTGGGCTTTTTCTGGATTGCACCACGTAGTAATGAAGTACAACACTAAAACAGTCAATTAAACCTGGTTTCCATCAATATTTTAGAGGATAACGCAAGTTAGGTCTGGGATAGGTCAGGGATTATCCCTCATCAGACTCATATTTTCGCACACTTCACATACTCGTTGACAAGATCCTGGGTTTTTTTCTGGTTTGGATCACGTAGTAATGTGGTACCACACTGAATACTGTCGATTAAACCTGGTTTCGAACACTATTTTAGAAGACAATGCAAGTTAGGTCTGGGATAGGTCTGGGATTTGCCCTCATCAGGCTCTAACTTTCGCGTTTTTCACATACTTGTTGAACAGATCCTGGTTTTTTTCTGGTTTGGATCACGTAGTAGTGTGGTATCACACTGAAACAGTGAATTAAACCTGGTTTCGATCACTATTTTAGAGGATAACGCAAGTTAGTTCTGGGATAGGTCTGGGATTATCCCTCATCAGACTCATACTTTCGCACACTTCACATACTCGTTGACAAGATCCTGGGTTTTTTTGTGGTTTGGATCACGTAGTAATGTGGTACCACATCGAAACTGTCGGTTAAACCTGGTTTCGATCAATATTTTAGTGGATAACGCAAGTTAGGTCTGGGATAGGTCTGGGATTTGCCCTCATCAGACTCATACTTTCGCATTCTTCACATACTTGTTGGACAGATACTGGGTTTTTTCTGGTTTGGTTCACGCAGTAATGTGGTACCACAATGAAACATTCAATTAAACCTGGTCTCGATAAATATTTTAGAGGATAACGCATGTTAGGTTTGGGTTAGGTCTTGGATTTGCCCTCATCAGGCTCATACTTTCGCATATCTCTCATACTTCATGGCTAGACCCTGGGCTGTTTCTGGATTGTATCACGTAGTAATGTGGTACCACGCTGAAACTGTCAATGAAACCTGATTTCGATCAATATTTTAGAGGATAACGCAAGTTAGGTCTGGGATTCGCCCTCATCAGGCTCATACTTTCGCATATTTCTCATACTTGATGGCTAGATCCTGGGTTTCTTCCGGTTTGGGTCACGTAGTAGTGTGGTACCACACTGAAACAGTCGATTAAACCTGGTTTCGAACAATATTTTTTAGGATGACGCATGTTAGGTCTAGGTTAGGCCGGGGATTTTCACTCATCAGACTCATACTTTCGCATTCTTCACATACTTGTTGAACGGATCCTGGGTTTTTACTGGTTTGGATCACGTAGTAATGTGGTACCACACTGAAACATTCAATTAAACCTGGTCTTGATAAATATTTTAGAGGATAACGCCTCTTAGGTCTGGGATAGGTCTGGGATTTGCACTCATCAGACTCATACTTTCGCACGCCTCACATACTCGTTGAACAGATCCTGGGTTATTTTCTGGTTTGGATCACATAGTAATGTGGTACCACACTGAAACAGTCGATTAAACCAGGTTTCGATCAATATTTTTGAGGATAACGCATGTCAGGTCTAGGTTAGGCCTGGGATTTTCACTCATCAGACTCATACTTTCGCATTCTTCACATACTTCTTGAACGGATCCTGGGTTTTTTCTGGTTTGGATCACGTAGTAATGTGGGTCCACACTGAAACAATCAATTAAACCTGGTCTTGATAAATATTTTAGAGGATAACGCATGTTAGGTCTGGGTTTGGTCTAGGATTTGCCCTCGTCAGGCTCATACTTTCGCATATTTCTCATACTTCATGGCTAGATCCTGGGCTATTTCTGGATTGGATCACGTAGTAATGTGGTACCACACTGAAACAGTCGATTAAACCAGGTTTCTATCAATATTTTTGAGGATAACGCAAGTTAGGTCTGGGATAGGTCTGGGATTTGCCCTCATCAGGCTCATACTTTCGCGTTTTTCACATACTTGTTGAACAGATCCTGGGTTTTTTCCTGTTTGGGTCACGTAGTAGTGTGGTACCACACTGAAACAGTCGATTAAACCTGGTTTCGATCAATATTTTTGAGGATAACGCATGTTAGGTCTAGGTTAGGTCTGGGGTTTTCACTCATCAGGCTCATACTTTCGCATTTTTCTCATACTTCATGGCTAGATCCTGGGCTATTTCTGGATTGTATCACGTAGTAATGGGGTACCACACTGAAACAGTCAATTAAACCTGGTTTCGCTCAATATTTTAGAAGATAACGCATGTTAGGCCTAGGTTAGACCTGGGATTTGCCCTCATCAGGGTCATACATTCGCAGTTTTAACATGCATGTTGACCTGATCGAGTGTTTTTTCTGCTTTGGATCACGTAGTAAAGTGGTACCACAACTAAAACAGTCAATTAAACCTGGTTTCGATCACTATTTTAGAGGATAACGCAAGTTAGGTCTGGGATAGTTCTGGGATTAGCCCTCATCAGGCTCATACTTTCGCAGTTTTAACATGCATGTTGACCTGATCGAGGGTTTTTTCTGCTTTGGATCACGTAGTAAAGTGGTACCACAACTAAAACAGTCAATTAAACCTGGTTTCGATCAATATTTTAGAGAATAATTCATCTTAGGTCTAGGTTAGGTCTGGGATTATCCCTCATCAGACTCATACTTTCGCACACTTCACATACTCGTTGACAAGATCCTGGGTTTTTTTCTTGTTTGGATCACGTAGTAATGTGGTACCACACTGAAACAGTCGATTAAACCTGGTTTTGATTAATATTTTTGAGGATAACGCATGTTAGGTCTAGGTTAGGTCTGGGGTTTTCACTCATCAGGCTCATACTTTCGCATTTTTCTCATACTTCATGGCTAGATCCTGGGCTATTTCTGGATTGTATCACGTAGTAATGTGGTACCACACTGAAACAGTCGATTAAACCTGGTTTCGATCAATATTTTTGAGGATAACGCATGTTAGGTCTAGGTTGGGCCTGGGATTTTCACTCATCAGACACATGTTTTCGCATTCTTCACATACTTGTTGAACGGATCCTGGGTTTTTCCTGGTTTGGATCAGGTAGTAATGTGGGACCACACTGGAGCAGTCAATTAAACCTGGTTTCGATCAATGTTTTAGAGAATATTTCATGTTAGGTCTAGGTTAGGTCTGGGATTTGCTCTCATCAGGCTCATTCTTTCGCATATTTCTCATACTTGATGGCTAGATCCTGGGCTTTGTCTGGATTGAATCACGTAGTAATGAAGTACAACACTGAAACAGTCAATTAAACCTGGTCTTGATAAATATTTTAGAGGATAACGCATGTTAGGTTTGGGTTAGGTCTAGGATTTGCCCCCATCAGGCTCATACTTTCGCATATTTCTCATACTTCATGGCTGGATCCTGGGCTATTTCTGGTTTGGATCATGTAGTAATGTGGTACCACACTGAAACAGTCAATTAAACCTGGTTTTGATCAATATTTTAGAGAATAATTCATGTTAGGTCTAGGTTAGGCCGGGGATTTTCACTCATCAGACTCATACTTTCGCATTCTTCACATACTTGTTGAACGGATCCTGGGTTTTTACTGGTTTGGATCACGTAGTAATGTGGTACCACACTGAAACATTCAATTAAACCTGGTCTTGATAAATATTTTAGAGGATAACGCCTCTTAGGTCTGGGATAGGTCTGGGATTTGCACTCATCAGACTCATACTTTCGCACGCCTCACATACTCGTTGAACAGATCCTGGGTTATTTTCTGGTTTGGATCACATAGTAATGTGGTACCACACTGAAACAGTCGATTAAACCAGGTTTCGATCAATATTTTTGAGGATAACGCATGTCAGGTCTAGGTTAGGCCTGGGATTTTCACTCATCAGACTCATACTTTCGCATTCTTCACATACTTCTTGAACGGATCCTGGGTTTTTTCTGGTTTGGATCACGTAGTAATGTGGGTCCACACTGAAACAATCAATTAAACCTGGTCTTGATAAATATTTTAGAGGATAACGCATGTTAGGTCTGGGTTTGGTCTAGGATTTGCCCTCGTCAGGCTCATACTTTCGCATATTTCTCATACTTCATGGCTAGATCCTGGGCTATTTCTGGATTGGATCACGTAGTAATGTGGTACCACACTGAAACAGTCGATTAAACCAGGTTTCTATCAATATTTTTGAGGATAACGCAAGTTAGGTCTGGGATAGGTCTGGGAGTTGCCCTCATCAGGCTCATACTTTCGCGTTTTTCACATACTTGTTGAACAGATCCTGGGTTTTTTCCTGTTTGGGTCACGTAGTAGTGTGGTACCACACTGAAACAGTCGATTAAACCTGGTTTCGATCAATATTTTTGAGGATAACGCATGTTAGGTCTAGGTTAGGTCTGGGGTTTTCACTCATCAGGCTCATACTTTCGCATTTTTCTCATACTTCATGGCTAGATCCTGGGCTATTTCTGGATTGTATCACGTAGTAATGTGGTACCACACTGAAACAGTCAATTAAACCTGGTTTCGCTCAATAGTTTAGAAGATAACGCATGTTAGGCCTAGGTTAGGCCTGGGATTTGCCCTCATCAGGGTCATACATTCGCAGTTTTAACATGCATGTTGACCTGATCGAGTGTTTTTTCTGCTTTGGATCACGTAGTAAAGTGGTACCACAACTAAAACAGTCAATTAAACCTGGTTTCGATCACTATTTTAGAGGATAACGCAAGTTAGGTCTGGGATAGTTCTGGGATTAGCCCTCATCAGGCTCATACTTTCGCAGTTTTAACATGCATGTTGACCTGATCGAGGGTTTTTTCTGCTTTGGATCACGTAGTAAAGTGGTACCACAACTAAAACAGTCAATTAAACCTGGTTTCGATCAATATTTTAGAGAATAATTCATCTTAGGTCTAGGTTAGGTCTGGGATTATCCCTCATCAGACTCATACTTTCGCACACTTCACATACTCGTTGACAAGATCCTGGGTTTTTTTCTTGTTTGGATCACGTAGTAATGTGGTACCACACTGAAACAGTCGATTAAACCTGGTTTTGATTAATATTTTTGAGGATAACGCATGTTAGGTCTAGGTTAGGTCTGGGGTTTTCACTCATCAGGCTCATACTTTCGCGTTTTTCTCATACTTCATGGCTAGATCCTGGGCTATTTCTGGATTGTATCACGTAGTAATGTGGTACCACACTGAAACAGTCGATTAAACCTGGTTTCGATCAATATTTTTGAGGATAACGCATGTTAGGTCTAGGTTGGGCCTGGGATTTTCACTCATCAGACACATGTTTTCGCATTCTTCACATACTTGTTGAACGGATCCTGGGTTTTTCCTGGTTTGGATCAGGTAGTAATGTGGGACCACACTGGAGCAGTCAATTAAACCTGGTTTCGATCAATGTTTTAGAGAATATTTCATGTTAGGTCTAGGTTAGGTCTGGGATTTGCTCTCATCAGGCTCATTCTTTCGCATATTTCTCATACTTGATGGCTAGATCCTGGGCTTTGTCTGGATTGAATCACGTAGTAATGAAGTACAACACTGAAACAGTCAATTAAACCTGGTCTTGATAAATATTTTAGAGGATAACGCATGTTAGGTTTGGGTTAGGTCTAGGATTTGCCCCCATCAGGCTCATACTTTCGCATATTTCTCATACTTCATGGCTGGATCCTGGGCTATTTCTGGTTTGGATCATGTAGTAATGTGGTACCACACTGAAACAGTCAATTAAACCTGGTTTTGATCAATATTTTAGAGAATAATTCATGTCAGGTCTAGGTTAGGTCTGGGATTTGCTCTCATCAGGCTCATTCTTTCGCATATTTCTCATACTTGATGGCTAGATCCTGGGCTTTTTCTGGATTGAATCACGTAGTAATGAAGTACAACACTGAAACAGTCAATTAAACCTGGTCTTGATAAATATTTTAGAGGATAACGCATGTTAGGTTTGGGTTAGGTCTAGGATTTGCCCCCATCAGGCTCATACTTTCGCATATTTCTCATACTTCATGGCTGGATCCTGGGCTATTTCTGGATTGGATCACGTGGTAATGTGGTACCACACTGAAACAGTCAATTAAACCTGGTTTCCATCAATATTTTAGAGGAAAACGCATGTTAGGTCTAGGTTAGGCCTGGGATTTGCCCTCATCAGGGTCATACTTCCGCAGTTTTAACATACATGTTGACCTGATCGAGGGTTTTTTCTGCTTTGGATCACGTAGTGAAGTGGTACCGCACTGAAGCAGACTATTAAACCTGGTTTGGATCAATATTTTAGAGGATAACGCATGTTAGGTCTGGGATAGGTCTGGGATTTGCCCTCATCAGGCTCATACTTTCGCGTTTTTCACATACTTGTTGAACTGGTCCTCGGTTTTTTCTGGTTTGGATCACGTAGCAATGTGGTACCACACTGAAACAATCAATTAAACCTGATCTTGATAAATATTTTAGAGGATAACGCATGTTAGGTCTGGGTTAGGTCTGGGATTTGCCCTCATCAGGCTCATACTTTCGGATTCTTCACATACTTGTTGAACGGTTCCTGGGTTTTTTCTGGTTTGGATCACGTAATAATGTGGGACCACACTGAAACAATCAATTAAACCTGGTCATGGTCAATATTTTAGAGAATAATTCATGTTATGTCTAGGTTAGGTCTGGGATTTGCTCTCATCAGGCTCATTCTTTCGCATATTTCTCATACATGATGGCTAGAACCTGGGCTTTTTCTGGATTGCATCACGTAGTAATGAAGTACAACACTGAAACAGCCAATTAAACCTGGTCTTGATAAATATTTTAGAGGATAACGCATGTTAGGTTTGGGTTAGGTCTAGGATTTGCCCTCATCAGGCTCATACTTTCGCATATTTCTCATACTTCATGGCTAGATCCTGGGCTTTTTTCTGGTTTGTATCACGTAGTAGTGTGGTACCACACTGAAACAGTCCATTAAACCTGGTTTCGATCAATATTTTAGAGGATAACGCAAGTTAGGTCTGGGATAGGTCTGGGATTCGCCCTCATCAGGCTCATACTTTCGCGTTTTTCACATACTTGTTGAACACATCCTGGGTTTTTTCTGGTTTGAGTCACGTAGTAATGTGGTACCACACTGAAACAGTCGATTAAACCAGGTTTCGATCAATATTTTTGAGGATAACGCATGTTAGGTCCAGGTTTGGCCTGGGATTTTCACTCATCAGACTCATACTTTCGCATTCTTCACATACTTGTTGAACGGATCCTGGGCTTTTTCTGGATTGCATCAAATAGTAATGAAGTACAACACTGAAACAGACAATTAAACCTGGTTTCCATCAATATCTTAGAGGACAACGCAAGTTAGGTCTGGGATAGGTCTGGGATTTGCCCTCATCAGACTCATACTTTCGCATTCTTCACATACTTGTTGAACGGATCCTGGGTTTTTTCTGGCTTGGATCACGTAGCAATGTGGTACCACACTGAAACATTCAAATAAACCTGGTCTTGATAAATATTTTAGAGGATAACGCATGTTAGGGCTAGGTTAGCCCTGGCATTTTCACTCATCAGAATCATTCTTTCGCATTCTTCACATACCTGTTGAACGGATCGAGGGTTTTTTCTGCTTTGGATCACGTAGTATAGTGGTACCACACTAAAACAGTCCACTAAACCTGGTTTGGATCAATATTTTAGAGGATAATGCATGTTAGGTCTAGGTTAGCCCTGGGATTTTCACTCATCAGACTCATTCTTTCGCATTCTTCACATACCTGTTGAACGGATCCTGGGTTTTTTCTGGTTTGGATCACGTAGTAATGTGGGACCACACCGAAGTAATCAATTAAACCTGGTCTTGATAAATATTTTAGAGGATAACGCATGTTAGGTCTGGGTTAGGTCTAGGATTTGCTCTCGTCAGGCTCATACTTTCGCATATTTCTCGTACTTGATGGCTAGATCCTGGGCTTTTTCTGGATTGCATCCCGTAGTAATGAAGTACAACACTGAAACAGTCAATTAAACCTGGTTTCCATCAATATCTTAGAGGACAACGCAAGTTAGGTCTGGGATAGGTCTGGGATTTGCCCTCATCAGACTCTTACGTTCGCGTTTTTCACATACTTGTTGAACGGATCCTGGGTTTTTTCTGGTTTGGATCACGTAGTAATGTGGTACCACACTGAAACAGTCAATTAAACCTGGTTTCGATCAATATTTTAGAGGACAATGCAAGCTAGGTCTGGGATAGGTCTGGGATTTGCCCACATCAGGGTCATACTTTCGCATTTTTCACATACTTGTTGAACAGATCCTGGGTTTTTTCTGGTTTGGATCGCGCAGTAATGTGATACCACACTGAAACAGCCCACTAAACCTGGTTTCGATCAATATTTTAGAGGATAACGAAAGTTATGTCTAGGTTAGGCCTGGGATTTGCTCTCATCAGACTCATGCTTTCGCATTTTTCACATACTTGTTGAACAGATCCTGGGTTTTTTCTGGTATGGATCACGCAGTAATGTGGTACCACCCTGAAACGTTCAGTTAAACCTGGTCTTGATAAATATTTTTGAGGATAACGCATGTTAGGTCTGGGTTAGGTGTAGGATTTGCCCTCTTCAGGCTCATACTTTCGCACATTTCTTATACTTCATGGATAGATCCTGGGCTATTTTCTGGTTTCGATCACATAGTAATGTGGTACCACACTGAAACAGTCGATTAAACCAGGTTTCCATCAATATCTTAGAGGACAACGCAAGTTAGGTCTGGGATAGGTCAGGGATTTGCCCTCATCAGACTCATACTTTCGCATTCTTCACATACTTGTTGAACGGATCCTGGGTTTTTTCTGGTTTGGATCACGTAGTAATGTGGTACCACGCTGAAACAGTCAATTAAACCTGGTTTCGATCAATATTTTAGAGGATAACGCAAGTTACGTACTAGGTTAGGCCTGGGATTTGCCCTCATCAGGGTCATACTTTCGCAGTTTTAACATGCATGTTGACCTGATCGAGGGTTTTTTCTGCTTTGGATCACGTAATAAAGTGGTGCCGCAACTAAAACAGTCAACTAAACCTGGTTTCGACCATTATTTTAGAGGATAACGCAAGTCAGGTCTGGGATAGGTCTGGGATTAGCCCTCATCAGACTCATACTTTCGCACACTTCACATACTCGTTGACAAGATCCTGGGTTTTTTTCTGGTTTGGATCACGTAGTAATGTGGTACCACACTGAAACAGTCGATTGAACCTGGTTTCGATTAATATTTTAGAGAATAATTCATGTTAGGTCTAGGTAAGGTCTGGGATTTGCTCTCATCAGGCTCATTCTTTCGCATATTTCTCATACTTGATGTCTAGATCCTGGGCTTTTTCTGGATTGCATCACGTAGTAATGAAGTACAACACTGAAACAGTCAATTAAACCTGGTTTCCATCAATATTTTACACGACAACGCATGTTAGGTCTAGGTTAGGCCTGGGATTTGCCCTCATCAGGGTCATACTTTCGCAGTTTTAACATGCATGTTGACCTGATCGAGGGTTTTTTCCGCTTTCGATCACGTAGTAAAGTGGTACCACACTGAAGCAGTCCATTAAACCAGGTTTCCATCAATATTTTAGAGGATAACGCATGTTAGGTTTGGGTTAGGTCTAGGATTTGCCCTCATCAGGCTCATACTTTCGCATATTTCTCATACTTCATGGCTAGATCCTGGGCTTTTTCTGGATTGTATCACGTAGTAATGTGGTACCACGCTGAAACAGTCAATTAAACCTGGTTTCGATCATTATTTTAGAGGATAACGCAAGTTAGGTCTGGGATAGGTCTGGGATTCGCCCTCATCAGGCTCATACTTTCGCATTCTTCACATACTTGTTGAACGGATCCTGGGCTTTTTCTGGATTGCATCACGTAGTAATGAAGTACAACACTGAAACAGTCAATTAAACCTGGTCTTGATAAATATTTTAGAGGATAACGCATGTTAGGTTTGGGTTAGGTCTAGGATTTGCCCTCATCAGGCTCATGCTTTCGCATATTTCTTATACTTCATGGCTAGATCCTGGGCTGTTTCTGGATTGTATCACGTAGTAATGTGGTACCACGCTGAAACAGTCAATTAAACCTGGTCTGGATAAATATTTTAGTGGATAACGCATCTTAGGTCTGTGTTAGGTCTAAGATTTGCCCTCCTCAGGCTCACAGTTTCGCGTTTTTCGCATACATGTTGAACAGATCCTGGGTTTTCTCTGGTTTGGATCAGGAAGTAGTGAGGTACCACACTGAAACAGTCCATTAAACCTGGTTTCGCTCAATATCTTAGAAGATAACGCATGTTAGGTCTAGGTTAGGCCTGGGATTTGCCCTCATCAGGGTCATACTTTCGCAGTTTTAACATGCATGTTGACCTGATCGAGGGTTTTTTCTGCTTGGATCACGTAGTAAAGTGGTACTACACTAAAACAGTCAATTAAACCTGGTTTCGATCAATATTTTACAGGATAACGCAAGTTAGGCCTGGGATAGGTCTAGGATTTGCCCTCATCAGGCTCATTCTTTCGCATATTTCTCATACTTCATGGCTGGATCCTGGACTATTACTGGTTTGGATCACGTAGTAATGTGGTACCACACTGAAACAGTCAATTAAACCTGGTTTCGATCAATATTTTAGAGAATAATTCATGTTAGGTCTGGGTTAGGTCTGGGATTTGCTCTCATCAGGCTCATACTTTCGCATATTTCTTATACTTCATGGATAGATCCTGGGCTATGTTCTGGTTTGGATCACATAGTAATGTGGTACCACACTGAAACAGTTGATTAAACCAGGTTTCGATCAATGTTCTTGAGGATAACGCATGTTAGGTCTAGGTTAGCCCAGAGATTTTCACACATCAGACACATTCTATCGCATTCTTCACTGACCTGTTGAACGGATCCTGGGTTTTTTCTAGTTTGGAACACGTAGTAATGTGGGACCACACTGAAGCAATCAATTAAACCTGGTCTTGATAAATATTTTAGAGGATAATGCATGTTAGGTCTGGGTTAGGTCTAGGATTGGCTCTCGTCAGGCTCATACTTTCGCATATTTCTCATACTGGTTGAACAGATCCTGGGTTTTTTCTGGATTGGGTCACGTAGTAATGTGGTACCACACTGAAACAGTCAATTAAACCTGGTTTCCATCAATATTTTAGAGGATAACGCAAGTTAGGCCTGGGATAGGTCTAGGATTTGCCCACATCAGGCTCATGCTTTCGCATATTTCTCATACTTCATGGCTAGATCCTGGGCTGTTTCTGGATTGTATCACGTAGTAATGTGGTACCACGCTGAAACAGTCGATTAAACCTGGTGTGGATAAATATTTTAGAGGATAACGCATCTTAGGTCTGTGTTAGGTCTAAGATTTGCCCTCCTCAGGCTCACAGTTTCGCGTTTTTCGCATACTTGTTGAACAGATCCTGGGCTTATTCTGGATTGCATCACGTAGTATTGTGGTACCACACTGAAACAGTCGATTAAACCAAGTTTCGATCAATATTTTTGAGGATAACGCATGTTAGGTCTAGGTTAAGCCTGGGATTTTCACTCTTCAGACTCATACATTCGCATTCTTCACATACTTGTTGAACGGATCTTGGGTTTTTTCTGGTGTGGATCACGTAGTAATGTGGCACCACACTGATACAATCAATTAAACCTGGTCTTGATAAATATTTTAGAGGCTAACGCATGTTAGGTCTGGGTTAGGTCTAGGATTTGCCCTCATCAGGCTCATACTTTCGCATATTTCTCATACTTCATGGCTGGATCCTGGACTATTACTGGTTTGGATCACGTAGTAATGTGGTACCACACTGAAACAGTCAATTAAACCTGGTTTCGATCAATATTTTAGAGAATAATTCATGTTAGGTCTGGGTTAGGTCTGGGATTTGCTCTCATCAGGCTCATTCTTTCGCATATTTCTCATACTTGATGGCTAGATCCTGGGCTTTTTCTGGATTGCATCACGTAGTAATGAAGTACAACACTGAAACAGTCAATTAAACCTGGTTTCGATAAATATTTTAGAGAACAATTCATGTTAGGTCTAGGTTAGGCCTGGGATTTGCCCTCATCAGGGTCATACTTTCGCAGTTTTAACATGCATGTTGACCTGATCGAGGGTTTTTTCTGCTTTGGATCACGTAATAAAGTGGTGCCGCAACTAAAACAGTCAACTAAACCTGGTTTCGACCATTATTTTAGAGGATAACGCAAGTCAGGTCTGGGATAGGTCTGGGATTAGCCCTCATCAGACTCATACTTTCGCACACTTCACATACTCGTTGACAAGATCCTGGGTTTTTTTCTGGTTTGGATCACGTAGTAATGTGGTACCACACTGAAACAGTCGATTGAACCTGGTTTCGATTAATATTTTAGAGAATAATTCATGTTAGGTCTAGGTAAGGTCTGGGATTTGCTCTCATCAGGCTCATTCTTTCGCATATTTCTCATACTTGATGTCTAGATCCTGGGCTTTTTCTGGATTGCATCACGTAGTAATGAAGTACAACACTGAAACAGTCAATTAAACCTGGTTTCCATCAATATTTTACACGACAACGCATGTTAGGTCTAGGTTAGGCCTGGGATTTGCCCTCATCAGGGTCATACTTTCGCAGTTTTAACATGCATGTTGACCTGATCGAGGGTTTTTTCCGCTTTCGATCACGTAGTAAAGTGGTACCACACTGAAGCAGTCCATTAAACCTGGTTTCCATCAATATTTTAGAGGATAACGCATGTTAGGTTTGGGTTAGGTCTAGGATTTGCCCTCATCAGGCTCATACTTTCGCATATTTCTCATACTTCATGGCTAGATCCTGGGCTTTTTCTGGATTGTATCACGTAGTAATGTGGTACCACGCTGAAACAGTCAATTAAACCTGGTTTCGATCATTATTTTAGAGGATAACGCAAGTTAGGTCTGGGATAGGTCTGGGATTCGCCCTCATCAGGCTCATACTTTCGCATTCTTCACATACTTGTTGAACGGATCCTGGGCTTTTTCTGGATTGCATCACGTAGTAATGAAGTACAACACTGAAACAGTCAATTAAACCTGGTCTTGATAAATATTTTAGAGGATAACGCATGTTAGGTTTGGGTTAGGTCTAGGATTTGCCCTCATCAGGCTCATGCTTTCGCATATTTCTTATACTTCATGGCTAGATCCTGGGCTGTTTCTGGATTGTATCACGTAGTAATGTGGTACCACGCTGAAACAGTCAATTAAACCTGGTCTGGATAAATATTTTAGTGGATAACGCATCTTAGGTCTGTGTTAGGTCTAAGATTTGCCCTCCTCAGGCTCACAGATTCGCGTTTTTCGCATACATGTTGAACAGATCCTGGGTTTTCTCTGGTTTGGATCAGGAAGTAGTGAGGTACCACACTGAAACAGTCCATTAAACCTGGTTTCGCTCAATATCTTAGAAGATAACGCATGTTAGGTCTAGGTTAGGCCTGGGATTTGCCCTCATCAGGGTCATACTTTCGCAGTTTTAACATGCATGTTGACCTGATCGAGGGTTTTTTCTGCTTGGATCACGTAGTAAAGTGGTACTACACTAAAACAGTCAATTAAACCTGGTTTCGATCAATATTTTACAGGATAACGCAAGTTAGGCCTGGGATAGGTTTAGGATTTGCCCTCATCAGGCTCATTCTTTCGCATATTTCTCATACTTCATGGCTGGATCCTGGACTATTACTGGTTTGGATCACGGAGTAATGTGGTACCACACTGAAACAGTCAATTAAACCTGGTTTCGATCAATATTTTAGAGAATAATTCATGTTAGGTCTGGGTTAGGTCTGGGATTTGCTCTCATCAGGCTCATACTTTCGCATATTTCTTATACTTCATGGATAGATCCTGGGCTATGTTCTGGTTTGGATCACATAGTAATGTGGTACCACACTGAAACAGTTGATTAAACCAGGTTTCGATCAATGTTCTTGAGGATAACGCATGTTAGGTCTAGGTTAGCCCAGAGATTTTCACACGTCAGACACATTCTATCGCATTCTTCACTGACCTGTTGAACGGATCCTGGGTTTTTTCTAGTTTGGAACACGTAGTAATGTGGGACCACACTGAAGCAATCAATTAAACCTGGTCTTGATAAATATTTTAGAGGATAATGCATGTTAGGTCTGGGTTAGGTCTAGGATTGGCTCTCGTCAGGCTCATACTTTCGCATATTTCTCATACTGGTTGAACAGATCCTGGGTTTTTTCTGGATTGGGTCACGTAGTAATGTGGTACCACACTGAAACAGTCAATTAAACCTGGTTTCCATCAATATTTTAGAGGATAACGCAAGTTAGGCCTGGGATAGGTCTAGGATTTGCCCACATCAGGCTCATGCTTTCGCATATTTCTCATACTTCATGGCTAGATCCTGGGCTGTTTCTGGATTGTATCACGTAGTAATGTGGTACCACGCTGAAACAGTCGATTAAACCTGGTGTGGTTAAATATTTTAGAGGATAACGCATCTTAGGTCTGTGTTAGGTCTAAGATTTGCCCTCCTCAGGCTCACAGTTTCGCGTTTTTCGCATACTTGTTGAACAGATCCTGGGCTTATTCTGGATTGCATCACGTAGTATTGTGGTACCACACTGAAACAGTCGATTAAACCAAGTTTCGATCAATATTTTTGAGGATAACGCATGTTAGGTCTAGGTTAAGCCTGGGATTTTCACTCTTCAGACTCATACATTCGCATTCTTCACATACTTGTTGAACGGATCTTGGGTTTTTTCTGGTGTGGATCACGTAGTAATGTGGCACCACACTGATACAATCAATTAAACCTGGTCTTGATAAATATTTTAGAGGCTAACGCATGTTAGGTCTGGGTTAGGTCTAGGATTTGCCCTCATCAGGCTCATACTTTCGCATATTTCTCATACTTCATGGCTGGATCCTGGACTATTACTGGTTTGGATCACGTAGTAATGTGGTACCACACTGAAACAGTCAATTAAACCTGGTTTCGATCAATATTTTAGAGAATAATTCATGTTAGGTCTGGGTTAGGTCTGGGATTTGCTCTCATCAGGCTCATTCTTTCGCATATTTCTCATACTTGATGGCTAGATCCTGGGCTTTTTCTGGATTGCATCACGTAGTAATGAAGTACAACACTGAAACAGTCAATTAAACCTGGTTTCGATAAATATTTTAGAGAACAATTCATGTTAGGTCTAGGTTAGGCCTGGGATTTGCCCTCATCAGGGTCATACTTTCGCAGTTCTAACATACATGTTGACCTGATCGAGGGTTTTTTCTGCTTTGGATCACGTAGTAAAGTGGTACCACACTGAAACAGTCCACTAAACCTGGTTTGGATCAATATTTTAGAGGATAATGCATGTTAGGTCTATGTTAGCCCTGAGATTTTCACTCATCAGACACATTCTTTCGCATTCTTCACATACCTGTTGAACGGATACTGGGTTTTCTCTGGTTTGGATCACGTAGTAATGTGGGACCACACTGAAGCAATCAATTAAACCTGGTCTTGATAAGTATTTTAGAGGATAACGCATGTTAGGTCTCGGTTAGGTCTAGGATTTGCTCTCGTCAGGCTCATACTTTCGCATATTTCTCATACTTGTTGAACAGATCCTGGGTTTTTTCTGGATTGGATCACGTAGTAATGTGGTACCACACTGAAACAGTCAATTAAACCTGGTTTCCATCAATATCTTAGAGGACAACGCAAGTTAGGTCTGGGATAGGTCTGGGATTCGCCCTCATCAGGCTCATACTTTCGCACGCTTCACAGACTCGCTTAACAGATCCTGGGTTTTTTCTGGTTTGGTTCACGTAGTAATGTGGTACCACACTGAAACATTCAGTTAAACCTGGTATTGATAAATATTTTTGAGGATAACGCATGTTAGGTCTGGGTTAGGTCTAGGATTTGCCCTCATCAGGCTCATACTTTCGCACACTTCGCGTACTCGTTTAACAGATCCTGGGTTTTTTCTGGTTTGGTCCATATAGAAATGTGGTACCACACTGAAACATTCAATTAAACCTGGTCTTGATAAATATTTTAGAGGATAACGCATGTTAGGTTTGGGTTAGGTCTAGGATTTGCCCACATCAGGCTCATACTTTCGCATATTTCTCATACTTCATGGCTAGATCCTGGGCTGTTTCTGGAATGTATCACGTAGTAATGTGGTACCACGCTGAAACAGTCAATTAAACCTTGTTTCGATCAATATTTTAGAGGATAACGCAAGTTAGGTCTGGGATATGTCTGGGATTCGCCCTCATCAGGCTCATACTTTCGCACACTTCGCGTACTTGTTGAACGGATCCTGGGCTTTTTCTGGATTGCATCACGTAGTAATGAAGTACAACACTGAAACAGTCAATTAAACCTGGTCTTGATAAATATTTTAGAGGATAACGCATGTTAGGTTTGGGTTAGGTCTAGGATTTGCCCTCATCAGGCCCATGCTTTCGCATATTTCTTATACTTCATGGCTAGATCCTGGGCTGTTTCTGGATTGTATCACGTAGTAATGTGGTACCACGCTGGAACAGTCAATTAAACCTTGTCTGGATAAATATTTTAGTGGATAACGCATCTTAGGCCTGTGTTAGGTCTAAGATTTGCCCTCCTCAGGCTCACAGTTTCGTGTTTTTCGCATACTTGTTGAACAGATCCTGGGTTTTCACTGGTTTGGATCACGAAGTAGTGAGGTACCACACTGAAACAGTCCATTAAACCTGGTTTCGCTCAATATCTTAGAAGATAACGCATGTTAGGTCTAGGTTAGGCCTGGGATTTGCCCTCATCAGGGTCATACTTTCGCAGTTTTAACGTGCATGTTAACCTGATCGAGGGTTTTTTCTGCTTGGATCACGTAGTAAAGTGGTACTACACTAAAACAGTCAATTAAACCTGGTTTCGATCAATATTTTACAGGATAACGCAAGTTAGGCCTGGGATAGGTCTAGGATTTGCCCTCATCAGGCTCATTCTTTCGCATATTTCTCATACTTCATGGCTGGATCCTGGACTATTACTGGTTTGGATCACGTAGTAATGTGGTACCACACTGAAACAGTCAATTAAACCTCGTTTCGATCAATATTTTAGAGAATAATTCATGTTAGGTCTGGGTTAGGTCTGGGATTTGCTCTCATCAGGCTCATACTTTCGCATATTTCTTACACTTCATGGATAGATCCTGGGCTATGTTCTGGTTTGGATCACATAGTAATGTGGTACCACACTGAAACAGTTGATTAAACCAGGTTTCGATCAATATTCTTGAGGATAACGCATGTTAGGTCTAGGTTAGCCCAGAGATTTTCACACATCAGACACATTCTATCGCATTCTTCACTGACCTGTTGAACGGATCCTGGGTTTTTTCTGGATTGGATCACGTAGTAATGTGGTACCACACTGAAACAGTCAATTAAACCTGGTTTCCATCAATATTTTAGAGGATAACGCAAGTTAGGCCTGGGATAGGTGTAGGATTTGCCCACATCAGGCTCATGCTTTCGCATATTTCTCATACTTCATGGCTAGATCCTGGGCTGTTTCTGGATTGTATCACGTAGTAATGTGGTACCACGCTGAAACAGTCAATTAAACCTGGTGTGGATAAATATTTTAGAGGATAACGCATCTTAGGTCTGTGTTAGGTCTAAGATTTGCCCTCCTCAGGCTCACAGTTTCGCGTTTTTCGCATACTTGTTGAACAGATCCTGGGCTTTTTCTGGATTGCATCACGTAGTATTGTGGTACCACACTGAAACAGTAGATTAAACCAAGTTTCGATCAATATTTTTGAGGATAACGCATGTTAGGTCTGGGTTAGGTCTAGGATTTGCTCTCGTCAGGCTCATACTTTCGCATATTTCTCATTCTTGTTGAACAGATCCTGGGTTTTTTCTGGATTGGATCACGTAGTAATGTGGTACCACACTGAAACAGTCAATTAAACCTGGTTTCCATCAATATCTTAGAGGACAACGCAAGTTAGGTCTGGGATAGGTCTGGGATTCGCCCTCATCAGGCCCATACTTTCGCATATTTCTCATACTTCATGGCTGGATCCTGGACTATTACTGGTTTGGATCACGTAGTAATGTGGTACCACACTGAAACAGTCAATTAAACCTGGTTTCGATCAATATTTTAGAGAATAATTCATGTTAGGTCTGGGTTAGGTCTGGGATTTGCTCTCATCAGGCTCATTCTTTCGCATATTTCTCATACTTGATGGCTAGATCCTGGGCTTTTTCTGGATTGCATCACGTAGTAATGAAGTACAACACTGAAACAGTCAATTAAACCTGGTTTCGATAAATATTTTAGAGAACAATTCATGTTAGGTCTAGGTTAGGCCTGGGATTTGCCCTCATCAGGGTCATACTTTCGCAGTTCTAACATACATGTTGACCTGATCGAGGGTTTTTTCTGCTTTGGATCACGTAGTAAAGTGGTACCACACTGAAACAGTCAATTAAACCTGGTTTCGATCAATATTTTAGAGGATAACGCAAGTTAGGTTTGGGTTAGGTCCAGGATTTGCCCACATCAGGCTCATACTTTCGCACACTTCGCGTACTCGTTTAACAGATCCTGGGTTTTTTCTGGTTTGGTTCATATAGAAATGTGGTACCACACTGAAACATTCAATTAAACCTGGTCTTGATAAATATTTTAGAGGATAACGCATGTTAGGTTTGGGTTAGGTCCAGGATTTGCCCACATCAGGCTCATACTTTCGCATATTTCTCATACTTCATGGCTAGATCCTGGGCTGTTTCTGGAATGTATCACGTAGTAATGTGGTACCACGCTGAAGCAATCAATTAAACCTGGTCTTGATAAATATTTTAGAGGATAACGCATGTTAGGTCTCGGTTAGGTCTAGGATTTGCTCTCGTCAGGCTCATACTTTCGCATATTTCTCATACTTGTTGAACAGATCCTGGGTTTTTTCTGGATTGGATCGCGTAGTAATGTGGTACCACACTGAAACAGTCAATTAAACCTGGTTTCCATCAATATCTTAGAGGACAACGCAAGTTAGGTCTGGGATAGGTCTGGGATTCGCCCTCATCAGGCTCATACTTTCGCACGCTTCACAGACTCGCTTAACAGATCCTGGGTTTTTTCTGGTTTGGTTCACGTAGTAATGTGGTACCACACTGAAACATTCAGTTAAACCTGGTATTGATAAATATTTTTGAGGATAACGCATGTTAGGTCTGGGTTAGGTCTAGGATTTGCCCTCATCAGGCTCATACTTTCGCACACTTCGCGTACTCGTTTAACAGATCCTGGGTTTTTTCTGGTTTGGTTCATATAGAAATGTGGTACCACACTGAAACAGTCAATTAAACCTGGTCTTGATAAATATTTTAGAGGATAACGCATGTTAGGTTTGGGTTAGGTCCAGGATTTGCCCACATCAGGCTCATACTTTCGCATATTTCTCATACTTCATGGCTAGATCCTGGGCTGTTTCTGGAATGAATCACGTAGTAATGTGGTACCACGCTGAAACAGTCAATTAAACCTTGTTTCGATCAATATTTTAGAGGATAACGCAAGTTTGGTCTGGGATATGTCTGGGATTCGCCCTCATCAGGCTCATACTTTCGCACACTTCGCGTACTCGTTTAACAGATCCTGGGTTTTTTCTGGTTTGGTTCATATAGAAATGTGGTACCACACTGAAACATTCAATTAAACCTGGTCTTGATAAATATTTTAGAGGGTAACGCATGTTAGGTTTGGGTTAGGTCTAGGATTTGCCCTTATCAGGCTCATACTTTCGCATATTTCTCATACTTCATGGCTAGATCCTGGGCTATTTCTGGATTGGATCACGTAGTAATGTGGTAACACACTGAAACATTCAATGAAACCTGGTCTGGATAAATATTTTAGAGGATAACGCATCTTAGGTCTGTGTTAGGTCTAAGATTTGCCCTCCTCAGGCTCACAGTTTCGCGTTTTTCGCATACTTGTTGAACAGATCCTGGGTTTTCTCTGGTTTGGATCACGAAGTAGTGAGGTACCACACTGAAACAGTCCATTAAACCTGGTTTCGCTCAATATCTTAGAAGATAACGCATGTTAGGTCTAGGTTAGGCCTGGGATTTTCCCTCATCAGGGTCATACTTTCGCAGTTTTAACATGCATGTTGACCTGATCCAGGGTTTTTTCTGCTTTGGATCACGTAGTAAAGTGGTACCACACTAAAACAGTCAATTAAACCTGGTTTCGATCAATATTTTAGAGGATAACGCAAGTTAGGCCTGGGATAGGTCTAGGATTTGCCCTCATCAGGCTCATTCTTTCGCATATTTCTCATACTTGATGGCTAGATCCTGGGCATTTTCTGGATTGCATCACGTAGTATTGTGGTACCACACTGAAACAGTCGATTAAACCAGGTTTCAATCAATATTTTTGAGGATAACGCATGTTAGGTCTGGGTTAGGTCTAGGATTTGCCCTCATCACGCTCATACTTTCGCATATCTCTCATACTTCATGGCTAGATCCTGGGCTATTTCTGGATTGGATCACGTAGTAATGTGGTACCACACTGAAACAGCCCACTAAACCTGGTTCCGATCAATATTTTAGAGGATAACGAAAGTTATGTCTAGGTCAGGCCTGGGATTTGCTCTCATCAGACTCATGCTTTCGCATTTTTCACATACTTGTGGAACAAATCCTGGGTTTTTTCTGGTATGGATCACGTAGTAATGTGGTACCACAATGAAGCATTCAGTTAAACCTGGTCTTGATAAATATTTTTGAGGATAACGCATGTTAGGTCTGGGTTAGGTCTAGGATTTGCCCTCATCAGGATCATACTTTCGCAAATTTCTTACACTTCATGGATAGATCCTGGGCTATTTTCTGGTTTGGATCACATAGTAATGTGGTACCACACTGAAACAGTCGATTAAAACAGGTTTCGATCAATATTCACGAGGATAACGCATGTTAGGTCTAGGTAAGGCCTGGGATTTTCACTCATCAGACACATTCTTTCGCATTCTTCACATACCTGTTGAACGGATCCTGGGTTTTTTCTGGTTTGGATCACGTAGTAATGTGGGACTACACTGAAGCAATCAATTAAACCTGGTCTTGATAAATATTTTTGAGGATAACGCATGTTAGGTCTGGGTTAGGTCTAGGATTTGCCCTCATCACGCTCATACTTTCGCATATTTCTCATACTTCATGGCTAGATCCTGGGCTATTTCTGGATTGGATCACGTAGTAATGTGGTACCACACTGAAACAGCCCACTAAACCTGGTTCCGATCAATATTTTAGAGGATAACGAAAGTTATGTCTAGGTTAGGCCTGGGATTTGCTCTCATCAGACTCATGCTTTCGCATTTTTCACATACTTGTGGAACAAATCCTGGGTTTTTTCTGGTATGGATCACGTAGTAATGTGGTACCAGACTGAAACATTCAGTTAAACCTGGTCTTGATAAATATTTTAGAGGATAACGCATGTTAGGTTTGGGTTAGGTCTAGGATTTGCCCACATCAGGTTCATACTTTCGCATATTTCTCATACTTCCTGGGCTGTTTCTGGAATGTATCACGTAGTAATGTGGTACCACGCTGAAACAGTCAATTAAACCTTGTTTCGATCAATATTTTAGAGGATAACGCAAGTTAGGTCTGGGATATGTCTGGGATTCGCCCTCATCAGGCTCATACTTTCGCACACTTCACAGACTCGTTTAACAGATCCTGGGTTTTTTCTGGTTTGGTTCACGTAGTAATGTGGTACCACACTGAAACATTCAATTAAACCTTGTCTTGATCAATATTTTAGAGGATAACGCATGTTAGGTTTGGGTTAGGTCTAGGATTTGCCCACATCAGGCTCATTCTTTCGCATTTTTCACATACTTGTTGAACAGATCCTGGCTTTTTCTGGTTTGGATCGCGCAGTAATGTGGTACCACACTGAAACAGCCCACTAAACCTGGTCTTGATAAATATTATTGAGGATAACGCATGTTAGGTCTGGGTTAGGTCTAGGATTTGCCCTCATCAGGCTCATACTTTCGCATATTTCTCATACTTCATGGCTAGATCCTGGGCTATTTCTGGATTGGATCACGTAGTAATGTGGTACCACACTGAAACAGTCGATTAAACCAGGTTTCGATCAATATTCTTGAGGATAACGCATGTTAGGTCTAGGTAAGGCCTGGGATTTTCACCCATCAGACTCAATCTTTCACATTCTTCACATACCTGTTGAACGGATCCTGGGTTTTTTCTGGTTTGGATCACGTAGTAATGTGGGACCACACTGAAGCAATCAATTAAACCTGGTCTTGATAAATATTTTAGAGGATAACGCATGTTAGGTCTGGGTTAGGTCTAGGATTTGCTCTCGTCAGGCTCATACTTTCGTATATTTCTCATACTTGATGGCTAGATCCTGGGCTTTTTCTGGATTGCATCACGTAGTAATGAAGTACAACACTGAAACAGTCAATTAAACCTGGTTTCCATCAATATCTTAGAGGACAACGCAAGTTAGGTCTGCGATAGGTCTGGGATTTGCCCTCATCAGACTCATACGTTCGCGTTTTTCACATACTTGTTGAACGGATCCTGGGTTTTTTCTGGTTTGGATCACGTAGTAATGTGGTACCACACTGAAACATTCAAATAAACCAGGTCTTGATAAATATTTTAGATGATAACACATGTTAGGTCTGGGTTAGGTCTAGGATTTGCCCTCATCAGGCTCATACTTTCGCATATTTCTCATACTTCATGGCTAGATCCTGGGCTATTTCTGGATTGGATCACGTAGTAATGTGGTACCACACTGAAACAGTCAAATAAACCTGGTTTCGATCAATATTTTAGAGGACAATGCAAGTTAGGTCTGGGATAGGTCTGGGATTTGCCCACATCAGGGTCATACTTTCGCATTTTTCACATACTTGTTGAACAGATCCTGGGTTTTTTCTGGTTTGGATCGCGCAGTAATGTGGTACCACACTGAAACAGCCCACTAAACCTGGTTTCGAGCAATATTTTAGAGGATAACGAAAGTTATGTCTAGGTTAGTCCTGGGATTTGCTCTCATCAGACTCATGCTTTCGCATTTTTCACATACTTGTTGAACAGATCCTGGGTTTTTTCTGGTATGGTTCACGTAGTAATGTGGTACCACACTGAAACAGTCGATTAAACCAGGTTTCAATCAATATTCTTGAGGATAACGCATGTTAGGTCTAGGTAAGGCCCGGGATTTTCACGCATCACACTCATTCTTTCGCATTCTTCACATACTTTTTGAACGGATCCTGGGTTTTTTCTGGTTTGGATCGCGCAGTAATGTGGTACCACACTGAAACAGCCCACTAAACCTGGTCTTGATAAATATTATTGAGGATAACGCATGTTAGGTCTGGGTTAGGTCTAGGATTTGCCCTCATCAGGCTCATACTTTCGCATATTTCTCATACTTCATGGCTAGATCCTGGGCTATTTCTGGATTGGATCACGTAGTAATGTGGTACCACACTGAAACAGTCAAATAAACCTGGTTTCGATCAATATTTTAGAGGACAATGCAAGTTAGGTCTGGGATAGGTCTGGGATTTGCCCTCATCAGACTCATACTTTCGCGTTTTTCACATACTTGTTGAACGGATCCTGGGTTTTTTCTGGTTTGGATCACGTAGTAATGTGGTACCACACTGAAACATTCAAATAAACCTGGTCTTGATAAATATTTTAGAGGATAACGCATGTTAGGTTTGGGTTAGGTCTAGGATTTGCCCACATCAGGCTCATACTTTCGCATATTTCTCATACTTCCTGGGCTATTTCTGGATTGTATCACGTAGTGATGTGGTACCACGCTGAAACAGTCAATTAAACCTTGTTTCGATCAATATTTTAGAGGATAACGCAAGTTAGGTCTGGGATAGGTCTGGGATTCGCCCTCATCAGGCTCATACTTTCGCACACTTCACAGACTCGTTTAACAGATCCTGGGTTTTTTCTGGTTTGGTTCACGTACTAATGTGGTACCAAACTGAAACATTCAATTAAACCTGGTCTTGATCAATATTTTAGAGGATAACGCATGTTAGGTTTGGGTTAGGTCTAGGATTTGCCCACATCAGGCTCATACTTTCGCATTTTTCACAGACTTGTTGAACAGATCCTGGGTTTTTTCTGGTATGGATCACGTAGTAATGTGGTACCACACTGAAACATTCAGTTAAACCTGGTCTTGATAAATATTTTTGAGGATAACGCATGTTAGGTCTGGGTTAGGTCTAGGATTTGCCCTCATCAGGCTCATACTTTCGCATATTTCTTATACTTCATGGATAGATCCTGGGCTATTTTCTGGTTTGGATCACATAGTAATGTGGTACCACACTGAAACAGTCGATTAAACCAGGTTTCGATCAATGTTCTTGAGGATAACGCATGTTAGGTCTAGGTAAGGCCTGGGATTTTCACTCATCAGACTCATTCTTTCGCATTCTTCACATACCTGTTGAACGGATCCTGGGTTTTTTCTGGTTTGGATCACGTAGTAATGTGGGACCACACTGAATCAATCAATTAAACCTGGTCTTGATAAATATTTTAGAGGATAACGCATGTTAGGTCTGGGTTAGGTCTAGGATTTGCTCTCGTCAGGCTCATACTTTCGCATATTTCTCAAACTTGATGGCTAGATCCTGGGCTTTTTCTGGATTCCATCACGTAGTAATGAAGTACAACACTGAAACAGTCAATTAAACCTGGTTTCCATCAATATCTTAGAGGACAACGCAAGTTAGGTCTGGGATAGGTCTAGGATTTGCCCTCATCAGACTCATACGTTTCGTTTTTCACATACTTGTTGAACGGATCCTGGGTTTTTTCTGGTTTGGATCACGTAGTAATGTGGTACCACACTGAAACATTCAAATAAACCTGGTCTTGATAAATATTTTAGAGGATAACGCATGTTAGGTTTGGGTTAGGTCTTGGATTTGCCCACATCAGGCTCATACTTTCGCATATTTCTCATACTTCATGGCTAGATCCTGGGCTGCTTCTGGATTGTATCACGTAGTAATGTGGTACCACGCTGAAACAGTCAATTAAACCTTGTTTCGATCGATATTTTAGAGGATAACGCAAGTTAGGTCTGGGATAGGTCTGGGATTTGCCCACACCAGACTCATGCTTTCGCATTTTTCACATACTTGTTGAACAGATCCTGGGTTTTTTCTGGTATGGATCACGTAGTAATGTGGTACCATACTGAAACAGCCCACTAAACCTGGTTTCGATCAATATTTTAGAGGATAACGAAAGTTATGTCTAGGTTAGGCCTGGGATTTGCCCTCATCAGACTCATGCTTTCGCATTTTTCACATACTTGTTGAACAGATCCTGGGTTTTTTTCTGGTTTGGATCACGTAGTAGTGTGGTACCACACCGAAACATTCAGTTAAACCTGGTCTTGATAAATATTTTAGAGGATAACACATGTTAGGTCTGGGTTAGGTCTAGGATTTGCCCTCATCAGGCTCCTCCTTTCGCATATTTCTCATACTTCATGGCTGGATCCTGGGCTATTTCTGGATTGGATCACATAGTAATGTGGTACCACACTGAAACAGTCAATTAAACCTGGTTTTGATCAATATTTTAGAGAATAATTCATGTTAGGTCTAGGTTCGGTCAGGGATTTGCTCTCATCAGGCACATTCTTTCGCATATTTCTCATACTTCATGGCTAGATACTGGGCATTTTCTGGATTGCTTCACGTAGTAATAAAGCACAACACTGAAACAGTCAATTAAACCTGGTTTCCATCAATATTTTAGAGGACAACGCATGTCAGGTCTAGGTTAGTCCTGGAATTTGCTCTCATAAGGGTCATACTGTCGCAGTTTTAACTTACTTGTTGAACGGAGCCTGGGTTTTTTCTGGTTTGGTTCACGTAGTAATGTGGTACCACACTGAAACATTCAATTAAACCTGGTCTTGATAAATATTTTAGAGGATAACGCATGTTAGGTTTGGGTTAGGTCTAGGATTTGCCCTCATCAGGCTCATACTTTCGCATATCTCTCATACTTCATGGCTAGATCGTGGGCTGTTTCTGGATTGTATCACATAGTAATGTGGTACCACGCTGAAACAGTCGATTAAACCTGGTTTCGATCAATATTTTAGAGGATAACGCAAGTTAAGTCTGGGATAGGTCTGGGATTTGACCTCATCAGACTCATACTTTCGCATTTTTCACATACTTGTTGAACAGATCCTGGGTTTTTTCTGGTTTGGATCACGTAGTAGTGTGGTACCACACTGAAACAGTCTATTAAACCTGGTTTTGATCAATATTTTAGAGAATAATTCATGTTAGGTCTAGGTTAGGTCTGCGATTTGCTCCCATCAGGCTCATTCTTTCGCATATTTCTCATACTTGATGGCTAGATCCTGGGCTTTCTCTGGATTGCATCACGTAGCAATGAAGTACAACACTGAAACAGTCAATTAAACCAGGTTTCGATCAATATTTTAGAGAATAATTCATGTTAGGTCTAGGTTAGGTCTGGGATTTGCTCCCATCAGGCTCATTCTTTCGCATATTTGTCATACTTGATGGCTAGATCCTGGGCTTTTTCTGGATTGAATCACGTAGTAATGAAGTACAACACTGAAACAGTCAATTAAACCTGGTTTTGATCAATATTTTAGAGAATAATTCATGTTAGGTCTAGGTTCGGTCAGGGATTTGCTCTCATCAGGCACATTCTTTCGCATATTTCTCATACTTCATGGCTAGATACTGGGCATTTTCTGGATTGCTTCACGTAGTAATAAAGCACAACACTGAAACAGTCAATTAAACCTGGTTTCCATCAATATTTTAGAGGACAACGCATGTCAGGTCTAGGTTAGTCCTGGAATTTGCTCTCATAAGGGTCATACTGTCGCAGTTTTAACTTACTTGTTGAACGGAGCCTGGGTTTTTTCTGGTTTGGTTCACGTGGTAATGTGGTACCACACTGAAACATTCAATTAAACCTGGTCTTGATAAATATTTTAGAGGATAACGCATGTTAGGTTTGGGTTAGGTCTAGGATTTGCCCTCATCAGGCTCATACTTTCGCATATCTCTCATACTTCATGGCTAGATCGTGGGCTGTTTCTGGATTGTATCACATAGTAATGTGGTACCACGCTGAAACAGTCGATTAAACCTGGTTTCGATCAATATTTTAGAGGATAACGCAAGTTAAGTCTGGGATAGGTCTGGGATTTGACCTCATCAGACTCATACTTTCGCATTTTTCACATACTTGTTGAACAGATCCTGGGTTTTTTCTGGTTTGGATCACGTAGTAGTGTGGTACCACACTGAAACAGTCTATTAAACCTGGTTTTGATCAATATTTTAGAGAATAATTCATGTTAGGTCTAGGTTAGGTCTGCGATTTGCTCCCATCAGGCTCATTCTTTCGCATATTTCTCATACTTGATGGCTAGATCCTGGGCTTTCTCTGGATTGCATCACGTAGCAATGAAGTACAACACTGAAACAGTCAATTAAACCAGGTTTCGATCAATATTTTAGAGAATAATTCATGTTAGGTCTAGGTTAGGTCTGGGATTTGCTCCCATCAGGCTCATTCTTTCGCATATTTGTCATACTTGATGGCTAGATCCTGGGCTTTTTCTGGATTGAATCACGTAGTAATGAAGTACAACACTGAAACAGTCAATTAAACCTAGTTTCCATCAATATCTTAGAGGACAACGCAAGTTAGGTCTGGGATAGGTCTGGGATTTGCCCACATCAGGCTCATACTTTCGCGTTTTTCACATACTTGTTGAACAGATCCTGGGTTTTTCTGGTTTGGATCACGTAGTAGAGGGTACCACACAGAAACAGTCCATTAAACCTGGTTTGGGTCTATATGTTAGAGGATAACGCATGTTAGGTCTAGGTTAGGTCTCGGATTTGCCCTCATCAGACTCATACTTTCGCGTTTTTCACATACTTGTTGAACGGATCCTGGGTTTTTTCTGGTTTCGTTAACGTAGTAATGTGGTACCACACTGAAACATTCAATTAAACCTGATCTTGATAAATATTTGAGAGGATAACGCATGTTAGGTTTGGGTTAAGTCCTGGATTTGCCCTCATCAGTCTCATACTTTCGCATATTTCTCATACTTCATGGCTAGATCCTGGGCTGTTTCTGGATTGTATCACGTAGTAATTTGGTACCACGCTGAAACAGTCAATTAAACCTGGTTTCGATCAATATTTTGCAGGATAACGCAAGTTAGGTCTGGCATAGGTCTGGGATTCGCCCTCATCAGACTCATACTTTCGCGTTTTTCACATACTTGTTGAACTGATCCTGGGCTTTTTCTGGTTTGGATCACGTAGTAATGTGGTACCACACTGAAACAGTCAATTAAGCCTGGTTTCGATCAATATTTTGGAGAATAATTCATGTTAGGTTTAGGTTAGGTCTGGGATTTGCTCTCATCAGGCTCATACTTTCGCAAACTTCACATACTCGTTTGACAGATCCTGGGTTATTTTCTGGTTTGGATCACGTAGTAATGTGGGACCACATTGAAACAGTCAATTAAACCTGGTTTCGATCAATATTTTAGAGAATAATTCATGTTAGGTCTAGGTTAGGCCTGGGATTTGCTCTCATCAGGGTCATACTTTCGCAGTTTTAACATACATGTTGACCTGATCGAGAGTTTTTTCTGCTTTGGATCACGAAGTAAAGTGGTACCACACTGAAACAGTCCATTAAACCTGGTTTGGATCAATATTTTTGAGGATAACGCATGTTAGGTCTAGGTTAGGCCGGGGAATTTCACTCATCAGGCTCATACTTTCGCATATTTCTCATACTTCATGGCTAGATCCTGGGCTGTTTCTGGATTGTATCACATAGTAATGTGGTACCACGCTGAAACAGTCGATTAAACCTGGTTTCGATCAATATTTTAGAGGATAACGCATGTTAGGTCTAGGTTAGGCCTGGGATTTGCCCTTATCAGGGTCATTCTTTCGCATATTTCTCATACTTGATGGCTAGATGCTGGGCTTTTTCTGGATTGCATCACGTAGTAATGAAGTACAACACTGAAACAGTCGATTAACCCAGGTTTCGATCAATATTTTTGAGGATAGCGCATGTTAGGTCTAGGTTAGGCCTGGGATTTTCACTCATCAGACTCACACTTTCGCACACTTCACATACTCGTTGAACAGATCCTGGGTTATTTTCTGGTTTGGATCACATAGTAATGTGGTACCACACTGAAACAGTCGATTAAACCTGGTTGCGATCAATATTTTAGAGGATAACGCATGTTAGGTCTAGGTTAGCCCGGGGATTTTCACTCATCAGACTCATTCTTTCGCATATTTCTCATACTTGATGGCTAGATGCTGGGCTTTTTCTGGATTGCATCACGTAGTAATGAAGTACAACACTGAAACAGTCGATTAACCCAGGTTTCGATCAATATTTTTGAGGATAACGCATGTTAGGTCTAGGTTAGGCCTGGGATTTTCACTCATCAGACTCACACTTTCGCACACTTCACATACTCGTTAAACAGATCCTGGGTTATTTTCTGGTTTGGATCACATAGTAATGTGGTACCACACTGAAACAGTCGATTAAACCTGGTTGCGATCAATATTTTAGAGGATAACGCATGTTAGGTCTAGGTTAGCCCTGGGATTTTCACTCATCAGACTCATACTTTCGCATATTTCTCATACTTCATGGCTAGATCCTGGGCTGTTTCTGGATTGTATCACGTAGTAATGTGGTACCACGCTGAAACAGTCAATTAAAACTGGTTTCGATCAATATTTTAGAGGATAACGCAAGTTAGGTCTGGGATAGGTCTGGGATTCGCCCTCATCAGGCTCATACTTTCGCGTTTTTCACATACTTGTTGAACAGATCCTGGGTTTTTTCTGGTTTGGATCACGTAGTAATGTGGGACCACACTGAAACAGTCCATTAAACCTGGTTTGGATCAATATTTTAGAGGATAACGCAAGTTTGGTCTAGGTTAGGTCTGGGATTTTCACTCATAAGACTCATACTTTCGCATTCTTCACATACTTGTTGAACAGATCCTGGGTTTTTTATGGTTTGGTTCACGTAGTAATGTGGTACCACACTGAAACATTCAATTAAACCTAGTCTTGATAAATATTTTAGAGGATAACGCATGTTAGGTCTGGGTTAGGACTAGGATTTGCCCCCATCAGGCTCATACTTTCGCATATTTCTCATACTTCATGGCTGGATCCTGGGCTATTTCTGGTTTGGATCACGTAGTAATGTGGTACCACACTGAAACAGTCAATTAAACCTGGTTTTGATCAATATTTTAGAGAATAATTCATGTCAGGTCTAGGTTAGGTCTGGGATTTGCTCTCATCAGACTCATTCTTTCGCATATTTCTCACACTTGATGGCTAGATCCTGGGCTTTTTCCGGCTTGCATCACGTAGTAATGTGGTACCACGCAGAAACAGTCAATTAAGCCTGATTTCGATGAATATTTTAGAGGATAACGCAAGTTAGGTCTGGGATAGGTCTGGGATTCGCCCTCATCAGGCTCATACTTTCGCATATTTCTCATACTTGATGGGTAGATCCTGGGCTTTTTCTGGATTGCATCACGTAGTAATGTGGTACCACGCTGAAACAGTCAATTAAACCTGGTTTCCGTCAATATCTTAGAGGACAACGCAAGTTAGGTCTGGGATAAGTCTGGGATCTGCCCTCATCAGGCTCATACTTTCGCGTTTTTCACATACTTGTTGAACAGATCCTGTGTTTTTTCTGGTTTGGATCACGTAGTAGTGTGGTACCCCACTGAAACAGTCCATTAAACCTTGTTTGGATCAATATTTTAGAGGATAACGCATGTTAGGTCTGGGATAGGTCTGGGATTTGCCCTCATCAGACTCATACTTTCGCACACTTCACATACTCGTTGAACAGATCCTGGGTTATTTTCTGGTTTGGATCACATAGTAATGTGGTACCACACTGAAACAGTCGATTAAACCAGGTTGCGATCAATATTTTTGAGGATAACGCATGTTAGGTGTAGGTTTGGCCTGGGATTTTCACTCATCAGACTCATACTTTCGCATTCTTCAAATACTTGTTGAACGGATCCTTGGTTTTTTCTGGTTTGGATTACGTACTAATGTGGGACCACACTGAAACAATCAAATAAACCTGGCCTTGACAAATATTTTAGAGGATAACGCATGTTAGGTCTGCGTTAGGTCTAGGATTTGCCCTCGTCAGGCTCATACTTTCGCATATTTCTCATACTTCATGGCTAGATCCTGGGTTATTTCTGGATTGGATCACGTAGTAATGTGGTACCACACTGAAACAGTCGATTAAACCAGGTTTCGATCAATATTTTTGAGGATAACGCAAGTTAGGTCTGGGATAGGTCTGGGATTTGCCCTCATCAGGCTCATTCTTTCGCATATTTCTCATACTTGATGGCTAGATCCTGGGCTTTTTCTGGATTGCATCACGTAGTAATGAAGTACAACACTGAAACAGTCAATTAAACCTGGTTTCCATCAATATTTTAGAGGACAACGCATGTTAGGTCTAGGTAAGGCCTGGGATTTGCCCTTATCAGGGTCATACTTTCGCAGTTTTAACATACATGTTGACCTGATCGAGGGTTCTTAATGCTTTGGATCACGTAGTAAAGTGGTACCACCATGGAACAGTCCATTAAACCTGGTTTTGATCAATATTTTAGAGAATAATTCATGTTAGATCTATGTTAGGTCTGGTATTTGCTCTCATCAGGCTCATTCTTTCGCATATTTCTCATACTTGATGGCTAGATCCTGGGCTTTTTCTGGATTGCATCACGTAGTAATGAAGTACAACACTGAAACAGTCAATTCAACCTGGTATCGATCAATATTTTAGAGGACAACGCATGTTAGGTCTAGGTTAGGCCTGGGATTTGCCCTCATCAGGGTCATACTTTCGCAGTATTAACTTACATGTTCACGTGATCGAGGGTTTTTTCTGCTTAGGATCACGTAGTAAAGTGGTACCACACTGAAACAGTCCATTAAACCTGGTTTGGATCCACATTTTAGAGGATAACGCATGTTAGGTCTAGGTTAGCCCTGGGATTTTCACTCATCAGACTCATACATTCGCATTCTTCACATACTTGTTGAACGGATCCTGGGTTTTTTCTGGTTTGGTTCACGTAGTAATGTGGTACCACACTGGAACATTCAATTAAACCTGGCCTTGATAAATATTTTAGAGGATAACGCATGTTAGGTTTGGGTTAGGTCTAGGATTTGCCCTCATCAGGCTCATACTTTCGCATATTTCTCATACTTCATGGCTAGATCCTCGGCTGTTTCTGGATTGTACCACGTAGTAATGTGGTACCACGCTGAAACAGTCAATTAAACCTGGTTTCGTTCAATATTTTAGAGGATAACGCAAGTTAGGTCTGGGATAGGCCTGGGATTTGCCCTCATGAGGCTCATTCTTTCGCATATTTCTCATACTTGATGGCTAGATCCTGGGCTTTTTCTGGATTGCATCACGTAGTAATGAAGTACAACACTGAAACGGTCAATTAAACCTGGTTTCCATCAATATTTTAGAGGACAACGCATGTTAGGTCTAGGTAAGGCCTGGGATTTGCCCTCATCAGGGTCATACTTTCGCAGTTTTAACATACATGTTGACCTGATCGAGTGTTCCTAATGCTTTGGATCACGTAGTAAAGTGGTACCACACTGGAACAGTCCATTAAACCTGGTTTCGATCAATATTTTAGAGGATAACGCAAGTTAAGTCTGGGATAGGTCTGGGATTTGACCTCATCAGACTCATACTTTCGCACACTTCACATACTCGTTGAACAGATCCTGGGTTATTTTCTGGTTTGGATCACATAGTAATGTGGTACCACACTGAAACAGCAGATTAAACCAGGTTTCGATCAATATTTTTGAGGATAACGCATGTTAGGTCTAGGTTAGGCCTGGGATTTTCACTCATCAGACTCATACTTTCGCATTCTTCACATACTTGTTGAACGGATCCTGGGTTTTTTCTGGTTTGGATCACGTAGTAATGTGGGACCACGCTGAAACAGTCAATTAGACCTGGATACGATCAATATTTTAGAGAATAATTCATGTTTGGTCTAGGTTAGGTCTGGGATTTGCTCTCATCAGGCTCATTCTTTCGCATATTTCTCATACTTCATGGCTAGATCCTGGGCTTTTTCTGGATTGCATCACGTAGTAAAGAAGTACAACACTGAAACAGTCAATTAAACATGGTTTCCATCAATATCTTAGAGGACAACGCAAGTTAGGTCTGGGATAGGTCTGGGATTTGCCCTCATCAGGGTCATACTTTCGCAGTTCTAACATACATGTTGACCTGATCGAGTGTTTTTTCTGCTTTGGATCACGTAGTATAGTGGTACCACACTGAAACAGTCCATTAAACCTGGTTTGGATCAATATTTTAGAGGATAACGCATGTTAGGTCTAGGTTAGGTCTGGGATTTTCAGTCATCAGACTCATACTTTCGCATTCATCACATACTTGTTGAACGGATCCTGGGTTTTTTCTGGTTTGGATCACGTAGTAATGTGGGACCACACAGAAACAATCAATTAAACCTGGTCTTGATAAATATTTTAGAGGATAACGCATGTCAGGTCTGGGATAGGTCTGGGATTTGACCTCATCAGGGTCATACTTTCGCAGTTTTAACATGCATGTTGACCTCATCGAGGGTTTTTTCTGCTTTGGATCACGTAGTAAAGTGGTACCACAACTAAAACAGTCAATTAAACCTGGTTTCGATCATTATTTTAGAGGATAACGCAAGTTAGGACTGGGATAGGTGTGGGATTAGCCCTCATCAGACTCATACTTTCGCATTCTTCACATACTTGTTGAACGGATCCTGGGTTTTTTCCGGTTTGGGTCAAGTAGTAGTGTGGTACCACACTGAAACAGTCGATTAAACCTGGTTTCGATCAATATTTTTGAGGATAACGCATGTTAGGTCTAGGTTAGGCCGGGGATTTTCACTCAGCAGACTCATACTTTCGCATTCTTCACATACTTGTTGAACGGATCCTGGGTTTTTACTGGTTTGGATCACGTTGTAATGTGGTACCACACTGAAACAGTCGATTAAACCTGGTTTCGATCAATATTTTTGAGGATAACGCATGTTAGGTCTAGGTTGGGCCGGGGATTTTCACTCAGCAGACTCATACTTTCGCATTCTTCACATACTTGTTGAACGGATCCTGGGTTTTTACTGGTTTGGATCACGTTGTAATGTGGTACCACACTGAAACATTCAATTAAACCTGGTTTTGATCAATATTTTAGAGAATAATTCATGTTAGGTCTAGGTTAGGTCTGGTGTTTGCTCTCATCAGGCTCATTCTTTCGCAGTTTTAACATACATGTTGACGTGATCGAGGGTTTTTTCTGCTTTGGATCACGTAGTAAAGTGGTACCACACTGAAACAGTCCATTAAACCTGGTTTCCATCAATATTTTAGAGGACAACGCATGTTAGGTCTAGGTAAGACCTGGGATTTGCCCTCATCAGGGTCATACTTTCGCAGTTTTAACATGCATGTTGACCTCATCGAGGGTTTTTTCTGCTTTGGATCACGTAGTAAAGTGGTACCACAACTAAAACAGTCAATTGAACCTGGTTTCGATCATTATTTTAGAGGATAACGCAAGTTAGGTCTGGGATAGGTCTGGGATTAGCCCTCATCAGACTCATACTTTCGCATTCTTCACATACTTGTTGACCTGATCGAGTGTTTTTTCTGCTTTGGATCACGTAGTAAAGTGGTACCACACTGAAACAGTCCTTTAAACCTGGTTTGGATCAATATTTTAGAGAATAACGCATGTTAGGTCTAGGTTAGGTCTGGGATTTTCACTCATCAGACTCATACTTTTTTTTTTTTTTTTTTTTTTGTCGTGGGGAAAATCTTCGAAAGACTCCCTCCCACCTCCTTGGGGAGAGGTGGGAGGGGTGTGTGGGATTCCCCGCGCCCGTACAACGACAGGCGCGGGACCTACCCACTAAAAACCCCACGGTGACCCTTCGGCACGCTTTGGGAGGATACCGGGAATCGCTCGAAGCATTCTTCCGGTATCCTCCCCGTGCCCGCGCTTTCGCGCCCATCCCCCGGGGGGACAATCGGTCCCCCCAGTAGACACACTGCCTCATAGCGGCGGGACGGGGCCACTCCATCCCGCCGCTATCCGTCCCGGGGCCGCGTTTAGTGGCGGCTGCGAGCCCCAAATCGCAACCGCCCGCGACCCCGTTTCCACCCCTCGGCGGCCGGGCGTTTATGGCCGCACCAGACCGCCGAGGGTGCCTCCCCTTGCGTCGGATCGGTAGGGGGAGGCACTCCTACCCCCAACCGGTCCGACCCGGCGCCGCCTGGCGGGAGGAGGGTCCCCTCAGGACCCCCCTCCCAGCCTAGGTCATCCGCCACGCCGAGGCGGCCGCCCGCGACGCCTCGCGACCGGGCGACGACCTCGGGCCACCGCACGAGCGCGAGCTTCAGCGCGCCGCTGAAGTTCGCGCTCCCTCCCCGCGGCCTCCTTCTGCAACATTACGTTCTCGCAGAAGGTGGCCACGGCCCTCCACTTCTCCTCGCTGCCGAGCATGGCGCGCACCACGCCCGGCAGCGAGACATCCCGCCCGACGACGCCGACCAGGACACGGCGCTCCCCCTCCCACGCGGGGCATACCTCCAGGGTATGATCCGCCGTGTCCTCCTCAGCGTCGCAGTGGCAGCAACGCGCCGTCGGCTCCTTCCCTATCCGGCACAGGTATCTTCCGAAGCTCCCATGCCCGGAAAATACCTGTGCCAGCCGGTAGGTGAAGCTGCCATGGCCTCTGTCCAGCCACTCCTTCAGGAGTGGCCGAACAGCCCCGACAGTCCGGTGCCCCGCGGTTGGCAGAGCCAGCCGCTCCTGCCACGCGAGCAACACGGACTGCCGGGCCTGGCGCTTCAAATCGCCCCAAGCAGGTTCCTGCCCGCCCGGGACCGCCCCCACCCCCGCGCGACGGTCGACGCGGTGCCGGTACATCACCGCGTGCGACCGCGCGAGCAGGTCCATGGGCGGCATCCCCGCTAGCACCGTCGCCGCCTCATGTGACACGGTCCGATACCCGCGGACGACCCTGAGCGCCATGCGCCTCTGCACCCGACGCAGCATAGTCATGCTGCGCCGGGAGGCAGCCAGGTCGTCCGCCCAGACGGGGGCCCCGTATAGGGCCACCGACTGGACCATTGCCACATAGAGGCGACGAACTCGGCCCGCCGGGCCCCCCAGGTTGGGCAGGATCCGGCCCAGAGCCGCAACCATCCTTTCCAACCGGGGGACCAGGCAGCGGAAATGCTCCACGAAACGCCAGTGGCTATCGAGGATCAGCCCCAGATACCTGATCTGGGGCTTCACCTCGATGTCAGCCCCACCCACCCGGATCAGAGGGGGTGGCGGATCCTGCCGAGGTGAATGAAACGCAATCACCTCGGTCTTATGGACCGCCACCGTCATCCCCATCCCCCTGATCCGGTCGACGACGCGTTGCGACCCCTCCTCCGCGCGACGCATGGCCCTCCCCCAGTGCGCCCCGACGGCCAGCACCAGTGTGTCATCCGCATAACACACCGTGCTGACGCCGTCGGGGAGGCCGGCCCGCAACACCGAGTCGTACGCGATGTTCCACAGGAGTGGCCCGAGGACCGACCCCTGCGGAACACCGCAGTACACCTCCCTCCGCATATCACCATCCCGGCCCGGATACTCGATCCACCTGCCGCGGAGATAATCCCCGACGACCGCCCTGAGACAAGGGGGGACTCGATGATATTCGAGTCCCCTCCTTATCTCTTCCCAGGGGAGGGTGTTAAAGGCATTGGCAATATCCAAGGATATTGCCAATGCCACCCCTCCCCGGGAGACGGCCGCCTCCGAGAGGGCCCTCACACGACCTATCGCGTCGATAGTCGATCGGCCCCTCCGGAAACCGAACTGGCAGTCGGCCAGACCGGGATCACCCCGCGACAGGTGCTCGACGAGGCGGGCAGCAATCACACGCTCGAAGAGCTTGCCCACCTCGTCGAGGAGACAAATGGGCCGGTATGCGGAGGGAGACTCCGCGGGCCGACCCTCCTTCCGGAGGAGGACCATCCTCGCCACCTTCCAACTGGGGGGGAATCGCCCGTCCCTCAGGCAGCGGTCGAACAACCGCCTGAGGTCGGCCCCAAGGACGCCCTGGGTCAAGACCCAAACCCGGCCGGGCACACCATCCGGACCCGGAGCCGTGTTACGAACCCCGAGCCGTCTGATGGCCGCTGCCAGCTCCTCCTGCGTGACCCCCAGCTCGGCCGTCCACTCCACTGGGACAGCCGCCGCCGCCGGAGGACGCGGTCCCCTCTCCCCAATTGGGAAGAGTGTATTGACCACGTCCTCCCGCAGCCGGGGGTCAAGCCCCTCGGTGACGGGGGGCGCCCACGGGCGGAGCTTATTCAGCACCACCTTATATGGGCGCCCCCATGGATCGTCATCAAGGGTCTGGAGGAGCTCCTTCCATGCCTGGGTCTTGGCCCGTTTGATGGCGACCTGCAGAGCAACCCGCGCCACGCGGTATGCTCCATACAGGTCATCAGCTGCCCTCGCTCGCGCCACGCCGTCGCCTGTACGTTGACGACGGCGCGCGCGGGTGTACTGGCGTCGGGCGCGGACAGTCGCGACTCGCAACTCCGCGATCGCGTCCGACCACCAGTACACCGCCCGGCGAGGAGAAGCCCGCCCGACCCGAGGCATCGCCGCGTCGCAAATACCCGCGACCAATGCTCCGAGCCGGGCGACCTCCTCCTCTATGCTCGGCAACTCGGCCGCTCCCTGCGGCCAAGTTGCAGCGAGGGCAGCTGCCATCAGGGCGTCCTTGTCCAGGCGCCGAAGCGCCCAGCGGCGTGGTGGGGTGCCACGCAGGCGGCCGTGTCGGGATGCACTCGCGGCGGCAGAGACCTCCATCCGGATGTACCGGTGATCGGAGAGTGTCTCTGCCCCCGCGACCACGTGCCAACCCGACACCATGCGCACGGCGTTGGGGGTCGCGAATCCAACATCCACGATGGACCCCCCATATCGCCGCACGCATGTGTGCTCCGACCCCCGGTTCAATACCCGGAGGTCGAGCCCCGCCGCCCAATCGCCCAGGATCCCGCCGCGAACGGAGGTCCTGGGGGATCCCCAAGCCACCGACTTGGCATTAAAATCCCCCAGGACCAGCACCGGCCGGGCCGCGTAGCGCTGCACGCATGCCGCGACCTCGGCCAAGTACAGCTCGAACGCAGCGTGACCGCTACGGGGCGAAATGTAGCACCCCACCACAGCGACTCCCCCCCAGTCCACGGCGACGAATCCCCGACCGCGCTCCAACAAGGAGAACGGTGGGGACCCGTCGCCCCCTCCCCATACCGTCGCCACCAAGCCGTCCGCATCGCCCACCCAATGAGGGTGATCAGGGACGCGGTACGGCTCGGCGGCGACCGCCAGGCCAACCCCCCACCCCGCGAGGACTTGGGACATCAAGTCCTGTGCCGCGCGGCAGTGGTTGAGGTTGGCCTGGAGGAGGAGGCGGGGCGGCATTAATTAATGGCCGCGCCAGCCTCCTCCCGGCCGTCCGTCCCCGTAGCACCGTCCACCTCCATGGAGGACGATGCCACCGCCCTCGGCACCGGAGCCGGTGCAGCCCGCCTCTTCCTCTCCTTCCGGGAGGGGGGGGAGCACTTCTTGCTCCCCACCCTGTGATCGGCTGGCCTCCCCATGTCCGCACACAGCGGGCAGTGGGGGGCCGCCGAGCACTGGCTCGCACGGTGCTCTTTGGCACCGCAGCGGTAACACTGACCGCTGCGGTCCACCGGCGAGGTGCACCACTGCCTCACGTGCCCCAATTCGAGGCAGCGGTGACACTGGAGCGGGCGCGGCGCGAGGATTTCCACTCGCGCCGAAACCCACCCCACCAACACCCTCCCGGATTCCGCCACCTTACGGGCGGCGGAGAGGGGGCACCGGGCCCACACCGACCCGAGGCCGGAGGGCGATCTGCGGATCTCTCCGATCCGCAGGTCCTCCACAGGACAGTCCCCCGCCCTCGCAAGGGCACGGGACACATCCTGTGCGCTGACCGAGTCGTCCAGCCCACAAACGCGCATCTCCGTGCGCTTCGTGGGCCGGGCGACCCGGACACCTCGCTCGCCCAGCTGCTCCCGGAGCCTCTGGGCGAGACGATCCGCCTTCGCGCCGCCCTCTGCACCGGGGATCTCCAGCAAGAGACCCCCGGTCACGGCCCTCTTCGCCCTCACGGAGGCGATGCCCAGCTCTTCCAGGGAGATATTCTCCCTGGCGAGCCGCATCGCCTCCGCGAGGGTCAGGTCGCCCCCCTGCGCAACGGTCAGCGTCACCGCTGCCGTTTTTGGGGGACGACCTGGTCGTGCCTTCCCGACCTTCGCGGCCTTTACCTTGGCCGCCGGCGGCGGAGGCGGAGGCTGCGGTTGCGAGGCCTTCCTCGCCGCCCGCTTCGCCTTCCGCCCCACCACCTCACTCCACGCCACCCCCCCTTGGGAGGGTGCCGTGGAGGACGCGACCACCGCGACCACGGGTACACCACCCCCCTTGGGGGTCGCGACCCGGGGCCCTGGTGCCGCAACGCTGGGCGGAGCCTTCACTCCGCCCTTCTTTGCCTTCGCCGACTGTACCGGAACAGGTCGGGGAGGCACCGCCTTCCTGCTGACCGCTCTTCCGGCGAGGAGCTCCTCCCGGAAGGCGGCCAGCTTGCCATCAATCATGTCACCAATCCTCCTCAGAAGATCGTCTTCTGAGGAGGACGGGGACTTCTTCACGGGCGGAGTGCGGGTGGAGGGGCCCGCGGTGCCCCGCACCACTGCCGCCGCACTCCGCTTATTTACCTCCGCCGAGGGACGCGGCGGTGGAGGAGGAGGGAGGATGGGAGGGAGGGCCGCGCTGTTCCACAGCGCCTCTGCCCTCCTCCTCCCCTGTCGCTCCTCCTCCAACAGGAGCTGCAGACGGGCGTTCCGCCCTCTGAGCTCCCGCGCCGCCTCCCTCATTTCCTCCGCCGCGGCCTTCAGGGCCTCCGCGCCACCGCTTTTCTGCCCCTTAAAGGCGCAGGCAGCGGCGACTTTCTCCACCCGCCTCAGGGACGAGGAGATCCTCTCCGATATCTCCTCGGTCACCTCGTCCCTGAGGCAACTCAGCCTCACCGACGGGCTCATCGCCCCGCCCACCTCGACGACGGCCTGCCCCGTCCTCTTCCTCTTAGAGCCTATGTGGCTCGTGCTGGAGGAGAAGGACGAGACCGACGCCGTCTCGTCGTCCTCCTCCACCCTCCACGAAGCCGGACCTGGCGCTGAGAGGGGCGCGAGCGCCGCCACCCTAACCCCAGCCCCGTCTCCGTCCTCCCCAACCGACAAAACCCGCCCCATCCCCATTTTATTTTCTGTGTCCATAAAAATCCCACGAGATGGTCGGAAATAAAGGTCCACCCGGGCAGAGCCGCCTTACCCGGGTAAGCCTAATACTCCTGGGGTTCGGCAGGTTCCCCGGAGGTGGTCGCTTGGGATTGGGCCTTCTCCCCCAACCATGCATCCCATCGCCGCGCACCATAGCTTAGGATTGGAGGGCGATTTTATAGAGTCGCCATACTCGTGGCCCAGGCGGTTAAGCCAAGACCCCCGTTCCTCCTGCCGTCACGTACCATTCACAAAACCAATAGGGAATTGTGAATGGGTCGTTGTGACGACCAACAGGAGGCTTACGGTGTGTGTATGACTCGGGTACCCCGGGTTCGTTAAGCCCGTACTGCAGCTGAAAGGCTGGCAGCCCCTGAGGGGATCAGACTCATACTTTCGCATTCTTCACATACTTGTTGAACGGATCCTGGGTTTTTACTGGTTTGGATCACGTAGTAATGTGGTACCACACTGAAACAGTCAATTAAACCTGGATTCGAACAATACTTTGGAGAGTAATTCATGTTAGGTCTAGGTTAGGTCTGGGATTTGCTCTCATCTGGCTCATTCTTTCGCATATTTCACATACTTGATGTCTAGATCCTGGGCTTTTTCTGGATTGCATCACGTAGTAATGAAGTACAACACTGAAACAGTCAATTAAACCTGGTTTCCATCAATATTTTACAGGACAACGCATGTTAGGTCTAGGTTAGGCCTGGGATTTGCCCTCATCAGGGTCATACTTTCGCAGTTTTAACATACATGTTGACCTGATCGAGGGTTTTTTCCGCTTTGGATCACGTAGTAAAGTGGTACCACACTGAAGCAGTCCATTAAACCCGGTTTGGATCAATATTTTAGAGGATAACGTATGTTAGGTTTGGGTTAGGTCTAGGATTTGCCCTCATCAGGCTCATACTTTCGCATATTTCTCATACTTCATGGCTAGATCCTGGGCTTTTTTTGGATTGCATCACGTAGTAATGAAGTACAACACTGAAACAGTCAATTAATCCTGGTTTCCATCAATATTTTAGAGGACAACGCATGTTAGGTCTAGGTTAGGCCTGGGATTTGCCCTCATCAGGGTCATACTTTCGCAGTTTTAACATACACGTTGACCTGATCGAGGGTTTTTTCCGCTTTGGATCACGTAGAAAAGTGGTACCACACTGAAGCAATCCATTAAACCCGGTTTGGATCAATATTTTAGAGGATAACGCATGTTAGGTTTGGGTTAGGTCTAGGATTTGCCCTCATCAGGCTCATACTTTCGCATATTTCTCATACTTCATGGCTAGATCCTGGGCTTTTTCTGGATTGTTTCACGTAGTAATGTGGTACCACGCTGAAACAGTCAATTAAACCTGGTTTCGATCAATATTTTAGAGGATAACGCAAGTTAGGTATGGGATAGGTCTGGGATTCGCCCTCATCAGGCTCATACTTTCGCGTTTTTCACATACTTGTTGAACAGATCCTGGGTTTTTTCTGGTTTGAGTCACGTAGTAATGTGGTACCACACTGAAACAGTCGATTAAACCAGGTTTCGATCAATATTTTTGAGGATAACGCATGTTAGGTCCAGGTTAGGCCTGGGATTTTCACTCATCAGACTCATACTTTCGCATTCTTCACATACTTGTTGAACGGATCCTGGGCTTTTTCTGGATTGCATCACGTAGTAATGAAGTACAACACTGAAACAGACAATTAAACCTGGTTTCCATCAATATCTTAGAGGACAACGCAAGTTAGGTCTGGGATAGGTCTGGGATTTGCCCTCATCAGACTCATACTTTCGCATTCTTCACATACCTGTTGAACGGATCGAGGGTTTTTTCTGCTTTGGATCACGTAGTAAAGTGGTACCACACTAAAACAGTCCACTAAACCTGGTTTGGATCAATATTTTAGAGGATACTGCATGTTAGGTCTAGGTTAGCCCTGGGATTTTCACTCATCAGAGTCATTCTTTCGCATTCTTCACATACCTGTTGAACGGATCCTGGGTTTTTTCTGGTTTGGATCACGTAGTAATGTGGGACCACACTGAAGCAATCAATTAAACCTGGTCTTGATAAATATTTTAGAGGATAACGCATGTTAGGTCTGGGTTAGGTCTAGGATTTGCCCTCATCAGGCTCATACTTTCGCATATTTCTCATACTTGTTGAACAGATCCTGGGTTTTTTCTGGATTGCATCACGTAGTAATGAAGTACAACACTGAAACAGTCAATTAAACCTGGTTTCCATCAATATCTTAGAGGACAACGCAAGTTAGGTCTGGGATTTGCCCTCATCAGACTCTTACGTTCGCGTTTTTCACATACTTGTTGAACGGATCCTGGGTTTTTTCTGGTTTGGATCACGTAGTAATGTGGTACCACACTGAAACATTCAAATAAACCAGGTCTTGATAAATATTTTAGATGATAACGCATGTTAGGTCTGGGTTAGGTCTAGGATTTGCCCCCATCAGGCTCATACTTTCGCATATTTCTCATACTTGTTGAACAGATCCTGGGTTTTTTCTGGTATGGATCACGCAGTAATGTGGTACCACCCTGAAACGTTCAGTTAAACCTGGTCTTGATAAATATTTTTGAGGATAACGCATGTTAGGTCTGGATTAGGTCTAGGATTTGCCCTCATCAGGCTCATACTTTCGCACATTTCTTATACTTCATGGCTAGATCCTGGGCTCTTTCTGGATTGCATCACGTAGTAATGAAGTACAACACTGAAACAGTCAATTAAACCTGGTTTCCATCAATATCTTAGAGGACAACGCAAGTTAGGTCTGGGATAGGTCTGGGATTTGCCCTCATCAGACTCATACTTTCGCATTCTTCACATACTTGTTGAACGGATCCTGGGTTTTTTCTGGTTTGGATCACGTAGTAATGTGGTACCACGCTGAAACAGTCAATTAAACCTGGTTTCGATCAATATTTTAGAGGATAACGCAAGTTAGGTACTAGGTTAGGCCTGGGATTTGCCCTCATCAGGGTCATACTTTCGCAGTTTTAATATGCATGTTGACCTGATCGAGGGTTTTTTCTGCTTTGGATCACGTAATAAATTGGTGCCGCAACCAAAACAGTCAATTAAACCTGGTTTCGACCATTATTTTAGAGGATAACGCAAGTTAGGTCTGGGATAGGTCTGGGATTAGCCCTCATCAGACTCATACTTTCGCACACTTCACATACTCGTTGACAAGATCCTGGGTTTTTTTCTGGTTTGGATCACGTAGTAATGTGGTACCACACTGAAACAGTCGATTGAACCTGGTTTCAATTAATATTTTAGAGAATAATTCATGTTAGGTCTAGGTAAGGTCTGGGATTTGCTCTCATCAGGCTCATTCTTTCGCATATTTCTCATACTTGATGTCTAGATCCTGGGCTTTTTCTGGATTGCATCACGTAGTAATGAAGTACAACACTGAAACAGTCAATTAAACCTGGTTTCCATCAATATTTTTCAGGACAACGCATGTTAGGTCTAGGTTAGGCCTGGGATTTGCCCTCATCAGGGTCATACTTTCGCAGTTTTAACATACATGTTGACCTGATCGAGGGTTTTTTCCGCTTTGGATCACGTAGTAAAGTGGTACCGCACTGAAGCAGTCCATTAAACCCGGTTTGGATCAATATTTTAGAGGATAACGCATGTTAGGTTTGGGTTAGGTCTAGGATTTGCCCTCATCAGGCTCATACTTTCGCATATTTCTCATACTTCATGGCTAGATCCTGGGCTTTTCCTGGATTGCATCACGTAGTAATGAAGTACAACACTGAAACAGTCAATTAAACCTGGTTTCCATCAATATTTTAGAGGATAACGCATGTTAGGTTTGGGTTAGGTCTAGGATTTGCCCTCATCAGGCTCATACTTTCGCATATTTCTCATACTTCATGTCTAGATCCTGGGCTTTTTCTGGATTGTATCACGTAGTAATGTGGTACCACGCTGAAACAGTCAATTAAACCTGGTTTCGATCAATATTTTAGAGGATAACGCAAGTTAGGTCTGGGATAGGTCTGGGATTCGCCCTCATCAGGCTCATACTTTCGCATTCTTCACATACTTGTTGAACGGATCCTGGGCTTTTTCTGGATTGCATCACGTAGTAATGAAGTACAACACTGAAACAGTCAATTGAACCTGGTTTCCATCAATATTTTAGAGGATAACGCAAGTTAGGCCTGGGATAGGTCTAGGATTTGCCCACATCAGGCTCATGCTTTCGCATATTTCTCATACTTCATGGCTAGATCCTGGGCTGTTTCTGGATTGTATCACGTAGTAATGTGGTACCACGCTGAAACAGTCAATTAAACCTGGTATGGATAAATATTTTAGAGGATAACGCATCTTAGGTCTGTGTTAGGTCTAAGATTTGCCCTCCTCAGGCTCACAGTTTCGCGTTTTTCGCATACTTGTTGAACAGATCCTGGGTTTTTTCTGGTTTGGATCACGTAGTAATGTGGGACCACACTGAAGCAATCAATTAAACCTGGTCTTGATAAATATTTTAGACGATAACGCATGTTAGGTCTGGGTTAGGTCTAGGATTTGCTCTCGTCAGGCTCATACTTTCGCATATTTCTCATACTTGTTGAACAGATCCTGGGTTTTTTCTGGATTGGATCACGTAGTAATGTGGTACCACACTGAAACAGTCAATTAAACCTGGTTTCCATCAATATTTTAGAGGATAACGCAAGTTAGGCCTGGGATAGGTCTAGGATTTGCCCACATCAGGCTCATGCTTTCGCATATTTCTCATACTTCATGGCTAGATCCTGGGCTGTTTCTGGATTGTATCACGTAGTAATGTGGTACCACGCTGAAACAGTCAATTAAACCTGGTATGGATAAATATTTTAGAGGATAACGCATCTTAGGTCTGTGTTAGGTCTAAGATTTGCCCTCCTCAGGCTCACAGTTTCGCGTTTTTCGCATACTTGTTGAACAGATCCTGGGTTTTTTCTGGTTTGGATCACGTAGTAATGTGGGACCACACTGAAGCAATCAATTAAACCTGGTCTTGATAAATATTTTAGAGGATAACGCATGTTAGGTCTGGGTTAGGTCTAGGATTTGCTCTCGTCAGGCTCATACTTTCGCATATTTCTCATACTTGTTGAACAGATCCTGGGTTTTTTCTGGATTGGATCACGTAGTAATGTGGTACCACACTGAAACAGTCAATTAAACCTGGTTTCCATCAATATTTTAGAGGATAACGCAAGTTAGGCCTGGGATAGGTCTAGGATTTGCCCACATCAGGCTCATGCTTTCGCATATTTCTCATACTTCATGGCTAGATCCTGGGCTGTTTCTGGATTGTATCACGTAGTAATGTGGTACCACGCTGAAACAGTCAATTAAACCTGGTATGGATAAATATTTTAGAGGATAACCCATCTTAGGTCTGTGTTAGGTCTAAGATTTGCCCTCCTCAGGCTCACAGTTTCGCGTTTTTCGCATACTTGTTGAACAGATCCTGGGCTTTTTCTGGATTGCATCACGTAGTATTGTGGTACCACACTGAAACAGTCGATTAAACCAAGTTTCGATCAATATTTTTGAGGACAACGCATGTTAGGTCTAGGTTAAGCCTGGGATTTTCACTCATCAGACTCATACTTTCGCATTCTTCACATACTTGTTGAACGGATCTTGGGTTTTTTCTGGTGTGGATCACGTAGTAATGTGGCACCACACTGATACAATCAATTAAACCTGGTCTTGATAAATATTTTAGAGGATAACGCATGTTAGGTCTGGGTTAGGTCTGGGATTTGCTCTCATCAGGCTCATTCTTTCGCATATTTCTCATACTTGATGGCTAGATCCGGGGCTTTTTCTGGATTGCATCACGTAGTAATGAAGTACAACACTGAAACAGTCAATTAAACCTGGTTTCGATAAATATTTTAGAGAACAATTCATGTTAGGTCTAGGTTAGGCCTGGGATTTGCCCTCATCAGGGTCATACTTTCGCAGTTCTAACATACATGTTGACCTGATCGAGGGTTTTTTCTGCTTTGGATCAGGTAGTAAAGTGGTACCACACTGAAACAGTCCACTAAACCTGGTTTGGATCAATATTTTAGAGGATAATGCATGTTAGGTCTAGGTTAGCCCTGAGATTTTCACACATCAGACACATTCTTTCGCATTCTTCACATACCTGTTGAACGGATCCTGGGTTTTTTCTGGTTTGGATCACGTAGTAATGTGGGACCACACTGAAGCAATCAATTAAACCTGGTCTTGATAAATATTTTAGAGGATAACGCATGTTAGGTCTCGGTTAGGTCTAGGATTTGCTCTCGTCAGGCTCATACTTTCGCATATTTCTCATACTTGTTGAAGAGATCCTGGGTTTTTTCTGGATTGGATCACGTAGTAATGTGGTACCACACTGAAACAGTCCACTAAACCTGGTTCGGATCAATATTTTAGAGGATAATGCATGTTAGGTCTAGGTTAGCCCTGAGATTTTCACTCATCAGACACATTCTTTCGCATTCTTCACATACCTGTTGAACGGATCCTGGGTTTTTTCTGGTTTGGATCACGTAGTAATGTGGGACCACACTGAAGCAATCAATTAAACCTGGTCTTGATAAATATTTTAGAGGATAACGCATGTTAGGTCTCGGTTAGGTCTAGGATTTGCCCTCATCAGCCTCATACTTTCGCATATTTCTTATGCTTCATGGATAGATCCTGGGCTATTTTCTGGTTTGGATCACATAGTAATGTGGTACCACACTGAAACAGTTGATTAAACCAGGTTTCGATCAATATTCACGAGGATAACGCATGTTAGGTCTAGGTAAGGCCTGGGATTTTCACTCATCAGACTCATTCTTTCGCATTCTTCACATACCTGTTGAACGGATCCTGGGTTTTTTCTGGTTTGGATCACGTAGTAATGTGGGACGACACTGAAGCAATCAATTAAACCTGGTCTTGATAAATATTTTTGAGGATAACGCATGTTAGGTCTGGGTTAGGTCTATGATTTGCCATCATCAGGCTCATACTTTCGCATATTTCTCATACTTCATGGCTGGATCCTGGGCTGTTACTGGTTTGGATCACGTAGTAATGTGGTACCACACTGAAACAGTCAATTAGACCTGGTTTCGATCAATATTTTAGAGAATAATTCATGTTAGGCCTGGGTTAGGTCTAGGATTTGCCCCCATCAGGCTCATTCTTTCGCATATTTCTCATACTTGATGGCTAGATCCTGGGCATTTTCTGGATTGCATCACGTAGTATTGTGGTACCACACTGAAACAGTCGATTAAACCAGGTTTCGATCAATATTTTTGAGGATAACGCATGTTAGGTCTAGGATAGCCCTGAGATTTTCACTCATCAGACTCATACTTTCGCATTCTTCACATACTTGTTGAACAGATCCTGGGATTTTTTTGGTATGGATCACGTAGTAATGTGGTACCATACTGAAACATTCAGTTAAACCGGGTCTTGATAAATATTTTTGAGGATAACGCATGTTAGGTCTGGGATAGGTCTGGGATTTGCCCTCATCAGACTCATACTTTCGCACACTTCACATACTCGTTGAACAGATCCTGGGTTATTTTCTGGTTTGGATCACATAGTAATGTGGTACCACACTGAAACAGTCGATTAAACCAGGTTGCGATCAATATTTTTGAGGATAACGCATGTTAGGTGTAGGTTTGGCCTGGGATTTTCACTCATCAGACTCATACTTTCGCATTCTTCAAATACTTGTTGAACGGATCCTTGGTTTTTTCTGGTTTGGATTACGTACTAATGTGGGACCACACTGAAACAATCAAATAAACCTGGCCTTGATAAATATTTTAGAGGATAACGCATGTTAGGTCTGCGTTAGGTCTAGGATTTGCCCTCATCACGCTCATACTTTCGCATATTTCTCATACTTCATGGCTAGATCCTGGGCTATTTCTGGATTGCATCACGTAGTAATGTGGTACCACACTGAAACAGCCCACTAAACCTGGTTCCGATCAGTATTTTAGAGGATAACGAAAGTTATGTCTAGGTCAGGCCTGGGATTTGCTCTCATCAGACTCATGCTTTCGCATTTTTCACATACTTGTGGAACAAATCCTGGGTTTTTTCTGGTATAGATCACGTAGTAATGTGGTACCACACTGAAACATTCAGTTAAACCTGGTCTTGATAAATATTTTAGAGGATAACGCATGTTAGGTTTGGGTTAGGTCTAGGATTTGCCCACATCAGGCTCATACTTTCGCATATTTCTCATACTTCCTGGGCTGTTTCTGGATTGTATCACGTAGTAATGTGGTACCACGCTGAAACAGTCAATTAAACCTTGTTTCGATCAATATTCTTGAGGATAACGCATGTTAGGTCTACGTAAGGCCTGGGATTTTCACTCATCAGACTCATTCTTTCGCATTCTTCACATACCTGTTGAACGAATCCTGGGTTTTTTCTGGTTTGGATCACGTAGTAATGTGGGACCACACTGAAGCAATCAATTAATCCTGGTCTTGATAAATATTTTAGAGGATAACGCATGTTAGGTCTGGGTTAGGTCTAGGATTTGCTCTCGTCAGGCTCATACTTTCGTATATTTCTCATACTTGATGGCTAGATCCTGGGCTTTTTCTGGATTGCATCACGTAGTAATGAAGTACAACACTGAAACAGTCAATTAAACCTGGTTTCCATCAATACCTTAGAGGACAACGCAAGTTAGGTCTGCGATAGGTCTGGGATTTGCCCTCATCAGACTCATACGTTCGCGTTTTTCACATACTTGTTGAACGGATCCTGGGTTTTTTCTGGTTTGGATCACGTAGTAATGTGGTACCACACTGAAACATTCAAATAAACCAGGTCTTGATAAATATTTTAGATGATAACACATGTTAGGTCTGGGTTAGGTCTAGGATTTGCCCTCATCAGGCTCATACTTTCGCATATTTCTCATACTTCATCGCTAGATCCTGGGCTATTTCTGGATTGGATCACGTAGTAATGTGGTACCACACTGAAACAGTCAAATAAACCTGGTTTCGATCAATATTTTAGAGGACAATGCAAGTTAGGTCTGGGATAGGTCTGGGATTTGCCCACATCAGGGTCATACTTTCGCATTCTTCACATACTTGTTGAACAGATCCTGGGTTTTTTCTGGTTTGGATCGCGCAGTAATGTGGTACCACACTGAAACAGCCCACTAAACCTGGTTTCGATCTATATTTTAGAGGATAACGAAAGTTATGTCTAGGTTAGGCCTGGGATTTGCTCTCATCAGACTCATGCTTTCGCATTTTTCACATACTTGTTGAACAGATCCTGGGTTTTTTCTGGTATGGATCACGCAGTAATGTGGTACCACACTGAAACATTCAGTTAAACCTGGTCTTGATAAATATTTTTGAGGATAACGCATGTTAGGTCTGGGTTAGGTCTGGGATTTTCACTCATAAGACTCATACTTTCGCATATTTCTTATACTTCATGGATAGATCCTGGACTATTTTCTGGTTTGGATCACATAGTAATGTGGTACCACACTGAAACAGTCCACTAAACCTGGTTTGGATCAATATTTTAGAGGATAATGCATGTTAGGTCTAGGTTAGCCCTGAGATTTTCACACATCAGAATCATACTTTCGCATTCTTCAGATACTTGTTGAATGGATCCTGGGTTTTTTCTGGTATGGTTCACGTAGTAATGTGGTACCACACTGAAACAATCAATTAAACCTGGTCTTGATAAATATTTTAGAGGATAACGCATGTTAGGTCTGGGTTAGGTCTAGGATTTGCTCTCGTCGGGCTCATACTTTCGCATATTTCTCAAACTTGATGGCTAGATCCTGGGCTTTTTCTGCATTGCATCACGTAGTAATGAAGTACAACACTGAAACAGTCCACTAAACCTGGTTTGGATCAATATTTTAGAGGATAATGCATGTTAGGTCTAGGTTAGCCCTGAGATTTTCACACATCAGAATCATACTTTCGCATTCTTCAGATACTTGTTGAATGGATCCTGGGTTTTTTCTGGTTTGGATCACATAGTAATGTGGTACCACACTGAAACAGTCCACTAAACCTGGTTTGGATCAATATTTTAGAGGATAATGCATGTTAGGTCTAGGTTAGCCCTGAGATTTTCACACATCAGAATCATACTTTCGCATTCTTCAGATACTTGTTGAATGGATCCTGGGCTATTTCTGGATTGGATCACGTAGTAATGTGGTACCACACTGAAACAGTCAAATAAACCTGGTTTCGATCAATATTTTAGAGGACAATGCAAGTTAGGTCTGGGATAGGTCTGGGATTTGCCCCCATCAGACTCATACTTTCGCGTTTTTCACATACTTGTTGAACGAATCCTGGGTTTTTTCTGGTTTGGATCACGTAGTAATGTGGTACCACACTGAAACATTCAAATAAACCTGGTCTTGATAAATATTTTAGAGGATAACGCATGTTAGGTTTGGGTTAGGTCTAGGATTTGCCCACATCAGGCTCATACTTTCGCATATTTCTCATACTTCCTGGGCTGTTTCTGGATTGTTTCACGTAGTAATTTGGTACCACGCTGAAACAGTCAATTAAACCTTGTTTCGATCAATATTTTAGAGGATAACGCAAGTTAGGTCTGGGATAGGTCTGGGATTCGCCCTCATCAGGCTCATACTTTCGCACACTTCACAGACTCGTTTAACAGATCCTGGGATTTTTCTGGTAGGGATCACGTAGTAATGTGGTACCATACTGAAACATTCAGTTAAACCTGGTCTTGATAAATATTTTTGAGGATAACGCATGTTAGGTCTGGGTTAGGTCTAGGATTTGCCCTCATCAGGGTCATACTTTCGCAGTTCTCACATACACGTTGACCTGATCGAGGGTTTTTTCTGCTTTGGATCACGTAGTAATGTGGTACCACACTGAAACAGTCAATTAAACATGGTTTCGATCAATATTTTAGAGGTCAATGCAAGTTAGGTCTGGGATAGGTCTGGGATTTGCCCACATCAGGGTCATACTTTCGCATTTTTCACATACTTGTTGATCAGATCCTGGGTTTTTTCTGGTTTGGATCGCGCAGTAATGTGGTACCACACTGAAACAGCCCACTAAACCTGGTTTCGATCAATATTTTAGAGGATAACGAAAGTTATGTCTAGGTTACGCCTGGGATTTGCTCCCATCAAACTCGTGCTTTCGCATTTTTCACATACTTGTTGAACAGATCCTGGGTTTTTTCTGGTATGGATCACGTAGTAATGTGGTACCACACTGAAACATTCAGTTAAACCTGGTCTTGATAAATATTTTTGAGGATAACGCATGTTAGGTCTGGGTTAGGTCTAGGATTTGCCCTCATCAGGCTCATACTTTCGCATATTTCTCAAACTTGATGGCTAGATCCTGGGCTTTTTCTGGATTGCATCACGTAGTAATGAAGTACAACACTGAAACAGTCAATTAAACCTGGTTTCCATCAATATCTTAGAGGACAACGCAAGTTAGGTCTGGGATAGGTCTGGGATTTGCCCTCATCAGACTCATGCGTAACGTTTTTCACATACTTGTTGAACGGATCCTGGGTTTTTTCTGGTTTGGATCACGTAGTAATGTGGTACCACACTGAAACATTCAGTTAAACCGGGTCTTGATAAATATTTTTGAGGATAACGCATGTTAGGTCTGGGTTAGGTCTAGGATTTGCCCTCATCACGCTCATACTTTCGCAAATTTCTCATACTTCATGGCTAGATCCTGGGCTATTTCTGGATTGGATCACGTAGTAATGTGGTACCACACTGAAACAGCCCACTAAACCTGGTTCCGATCAGTATTTTAGAGGATAACGAAAGTTATGTCTAGGTCAGGCCTGGGATTTGCTCTCATCAGACTCATGCTTTCGCATTTTTCACATACTTGTGGAACAAATCCTGGGTTTTTTCTGGTATGGATCACGTAGTAATGTGGTACCACACTGAAACATTCAGTTAAACCTGGTCTTGATAAATATTTTAGAGGGTAATGCATGTTAGGTTTGGGTTAGGTCTAGGATTTGCCCACATCAGGCTCATACTTTCGCATATTTCTCATACTTCCTGAGCTGTTTCTGGATTGTATCACGTAGTAATGTGGTACCACGCTGAAACAGTCAATTAAACCTTGTTTCGATCAATATTTTAGAGGATAACGCAAGTTAGGTCTGGGATAGGTCTGGGATACGCCCTCATCAGGCTCATACTTTCGCACACTTCACAGACTCGTTTAACAGATCCTGGGTTTTTTCTGGTTTGGTTCACGTAGTAATGTGGTACCACACTGAAACATTCAATTAAACCTGGTCTTGATCAATATTTTAGAGGATAACGCATGTTAGGTTTGGGTTAGGTCTAGGATTTGCCCACATCAGGCTCATACTTTCGCATTTTTCACATACTTGTTGAACAGATCCTGGCTTTTTCTGGTTTGGATCGCGCAGTAATGTGGTACCACACTGAAACAGCCCACTAAACCTGGTCTTGATAAATATTATTGAGGATAACGCATGTTAGGTCTGGGTTAGGTCTAGGATTTGCCCTCATCAGGCTCATACTTTCGCATATTTCTCATACTTCATGGCTAGATCCTGGGCTATTTCTGGATTGGATCACATAGAAATGTGGTACCACACTGAAACAGCCCACTAAACCTGGTTCCGATCAGTATTTTAGAGGATAACGAAAGTTATGTCTAGGTCAGGCCTGGGATTTGCTCCCATCAGACTCATGCTTTCGCATTTTCCACATACTTGTGGAACAAATCCTGGGTTTTTTCTGGTATGGATCACGTAGTAATGTGGTACCACACTGAAGCATTCAGTTAAACCTGGTCTTGATAAATATTTTAGAGGGTAATGCATGTTAGGTTTGGGTTAGGTCTAGGATTTGCCCACATCAGGCTCATACTTTCGCATATTTCTCATACTTCCTGAGCTGTTTCTGGATTGTATCACGTAGTAATGTGGTACCACGCTGAAACAGTCAATTAAACCTTGTTTCGATCAATATTTTAGAGGATAACGCAAGTTAGGTCTGGGATAGGTCTGGGATACGCCCTCATCAGGCTCATACTTTCGCACACTTCACAGACTCGTTTAACAGATCCTGGGTTTTTTCTGGTTTGGTTCACGTAGTAGTGTGGTACCACACTGAAACATTCAATTAAACCTGGTCTTGATCAATATTTTAGAGGATAACGCATGTTAGGTTTGGGTTAGGTCTAGGATTTGCCCACATCAGGCTCATACTTTCGCATTTTTCACATACTTGTTGAACAGATCCTGGGTTTTTTCTAGTTTGGATCGCGCAGTAATGTGGTACCACACTGAAACAGCCCACTAAAACTGGTTTCGATCTATATTTTAGAGGATAACGAAAGTTATGTCTAGGTTAGGCCTGGGATTTGCTCTCATCAGACTCATGCTTTCGCATTTTTCACATACTTGTTGAACAGATCCTGGGTTTTTTCTGGTATGGATCACGCAGTAATGTGGTACCACACTGAAACATTCAGTTAAACCTGGTCTTGATAAATATTTTTGAGGATAACGCATGTTAGGTCTGGGTTAGGTCTAGGATTTGCCTTCATCAGGCTCATACTTTCGCATATTTCTTATACTTCATGGATAGATCCTGGACTATTTTCTGGTTTGGATCACATAGTAATGTGGTACCACACTGAAACAGTCCACTAAACCTGTTTTGGATCAATATTTTAGAGGATAATGCATGTTAGGTCTAGGTTAGCCCTGAGATTTTCACACATCAGAATCATACTTTCGCATTCTTCAGATACTTGTTGAATGGATCCTGGGTTTTTTCTGGTATGGTTCACGTAGTAATGTGGTACCACACTGAAACAGTCGATTAAACCAGGTTTCGATCAATATTCTTGAGGATAACGCATGTTAGGTCTAGGTAAGGCCTGGGATTTTCACTCATCACACTCATTCTTTCGCATTCTTCACATACCTGCTGAATGGATCCTGGGTTTTTTCTGGTTTGGATCACGTAGTAATGTGGGACCACACTGAAACAATCAATTAAACCTGGTCTTGATAAATATTTTAGAGGATAACGCATGTTAGGTCTGGGTTAGGTCTAGGATTTGCTCTTGTCAGGCTCATACTTTCGCATATTTCTCAAACTTGATGGCTAGATCCTGGGCTTTTTCTGGATTGCATCACGTAGTAATGAAGTACAACAGTGAAACAGTCAATTAAACCTGGTATCCATCAATATCTTAGAGGACAACGCAAGTTAGGTCTGGGATAGGTCTGGGATTTGCCCTCATCAGACTCATACTTTCGCGTTTTTCACATACTTGTTGAACGGATCCTGGGTTTTTTCTGGTTTGGATCACGTAGTAATGTGGTACCACACTGAAACATTCAAATAAACCTGGTCTTGATAAATATTTTAGAGGATAACGCATGTTAGGTTTGGGTTAGGTCTAGGATTTGCCCACATCAGGCTCATACTTTCGCATATTTCTCATACTTCCTGGGCTGTTTCTGGATTGTATCACGTAGTAATGTGGTACCACGCTGAAACAGTCAATTAAACCTTGTTTCGATCAATATTTTAGAGGATAACGCAAGTTAGGTCTGGGATAGGTCTGGGATTCGCCCTCATCAGGCTCATACTTTCGCATATTTCTCAAACTTGATGGCTAGATCCTGGGCTTTTTCTGGATTGCATCACGTAGTAATGAAGTACAACACTGAAACAGTCAATTAAACCTGGTTTCCATCAATATCTTAGAGGACAACGAAAGTTAGGTCTGGGATAGGTCTGGGATTTGCCCACATCAGGGTCATACTTTCGCATTTTTCACATACTTGTTGATCAGATCCTGGGTTTTTTCTGGTTTGGATCGGGCAGTAATGTGGTACCACACTGAAACAGCCCACTAAACCTGGTTTCGATCAATATTTTAGAGGATAACGAAAGTTATGTCTAGGTTACGCCTGGGATTTGCTCCCATCAAACTCGTGCTTTCGCATTTTTCACATACTTGTTGAACAGATCCTGGGTTTTTTCTGGTATGGATCACGTAGTAATGTGGTACCACACTGAAACATTCAGTTAAACCTGGTCTTGATAAATATTTTTGAGGATAACGCATGTTAGGTCTGGGTTAGGTCTAGGATTTGCCCTCATCAGGGTCATACTTTCGCATATTTCTCGAACTTGATGGCTAGATCCTGGGCTTTTTCTGGATTGCATCACGTAGTAATGAAGTACAACACTGAAACAGTCAATTAAACCTGGTTTGGATCAATATTTTAGAGGATAATGCATGTTAGGTCTAGGTTAGCCCTGAGATTTTCACACATCAGAATCATACTTTCGCATTCTTCAGATACTTGTTGAATGGATCCTGGGTTTTTTCTGGTATGGTTCACGTAGTAATGTGGTACCACACTGAAACAATCAATTAAACCTGGTCTTGATAAATATTTTAGAGGATAACGCATGTTAGGTCTGGGTTAGGTCTAGGATTTGCTCTCGTCGGGCTCATACTTTCGCATATTTCTCAAACTTGATGGCTAGATCCTGGGCTTTTTCTGCATTGCATCACGTAGTAATGAAGTACAACACTGAAACAGTCCACTAAACCTGGTTTGGATCAATATTTTAGAGGATAATGCATGTTAGGTCTAGGTTAGCCCTGAGATTTTCACACATCAGAATCATACTTTCGCATTCTTCAGATACTTGTTGAATGGATCCTGGGTTTTTTCTGGTTTGGATCACATAGTAATGTGGTACCACACTGAAACAGTCCACTAAACCTGGTTTGGATCAATATTTTAGAGGATAATGCATGTTAGGTCTAGGTTAGCCCTGAGATTTTCACACATCAGAATCATACTTTCGCATTCTTCAGATACTTGTTGAATGGATCCTGGGCTATTTCTGGATTGGATCACGTAGTAATGTGGTACCACACTGAAACAGTCAAATAAACCTGGTTTCGATCAATATTTTAGAGGACAATGCAAGTTAGGTCTGGGATAGGTCTGGGATTTGCCCCCATCAGACTCATACTTTCGCGTTTTTCACATACTTGTTGAACGAATCCTGGGTTTTTTCTGGTTTGGATCACGTAGTAATGTGGTACCACACTGAAACATTCAAATAAACCTGGTCTTGATAAATATTTTAGAGGATAACGCATGTTAGGTTTGGGTTAGGTCTAGGATTTGCCCACATCAGGCTCATACTTTCGCATATTTCTCATACTTCCTGGGCTGTTTCTGGATTGTTTCACGTAGTAATTTGGTACCACGCTGAAACAGTCAATTAAACCTTGTTTCGATCAATATTTTAGAGGATAACGCAAGTTAGGTCTGGGATAGGTCTGGGATTCGCCCTCATCAGGCTCATACTTTCGCACACTTCACAGACTCGTTTAACAGATCCTGGGATTTTTCTGGTAGGGATCACGTAGTAATGTGGTACCATACTGAAACATTCAGTTAAACCTGGTCTTGATAAATATTTTTGAGGATAACGCATGTTAGGTCTGGGTTAGGTCTAGGATTTGCCCTCATCAGGGTCATACTTTCGCAGTTCTCACATACACGTTGACCTGATCGAGGGTTTTTTCTGCTTTGGATCACGTAGTAATGTGGTACCACACTGAAACAGTCAATTAAACATGGTTTCGATCAATATTTTAGAGGTCAATGCAAGTTAGGTCTGGGATAGGTCTGGGATTTGCCCACATCAGGGTCATACTTTCGCATTTTTCACATACTTGTTGATCAGATCCTGGGTTTTTTCTGGTTTGGATCGCGCAGTAATGTGGTACCACACTGAAACAGCCCACTAAACCTGGTTTCGATCAATATTTTAGAGGATAACGAAAGTTATGTCTAGGTTACGCCTGGGATTTGCTCCCATCAAACTCGTGCTTTCGCATTTTTCACATACTTGTTGAACAGATCCTGGGTTTTTTCTGGTATGGATCACGTAGTAATGTGGTACCACACTGAAACATTCAGTTAAACCTGGTCTTGATAAATATTTTTGAGGATAACGCATGTTAGGTCTGGGTTAGGTCTAGGATTTGCCCTCATCAGGCTCATACTTTCGCATATTTCTCAAACTTGATGGCTAGATCCTGGGCTTTTTCTGGATTGCATCACGTAGTAATGAAGTACAACACTGAAACAGTCAATTAAACCTGGTTTCCATCAATATCTTAGAGGACAACGCAAGTTAGGTCTGGGATAGGTCTGGGATTTGCCCTCATCAGACTCATGCGTAACGTTTTTCACATACTTGTTGAACGGATCCTGGGTTTTTTCTGGTTTGGATCACGTAGTAATGTGGTACCACACTGAAACATTCAGTTAAACCGGGTCTTGATAAATATTTTTGAGGATAACGCATGTTAGGTCTGGGTTAGGTCTAGGATTTGCCCTCATCACGCTCATACTTTCGCAAATTTCTCATACTTCATGGCTAGATCCTGGGCTATTTCTGGATTGGATCACGTAGTAATGTGGTACCACACTGAAACAGCCCACTAAACCTGGTTCCGATCAGTATTTTAGAGGATAACGAAAGTTATGTCTAGGTCAGGCCTGGGATTTGCTCTCATCAGACTCATGCTTTCGCATTTTTCACATACTTGTGGAACAAATCCTGGGTTTTTTCTGGTATGGATCACATAGTAATGTGGTACCACACTGAAACATTCAGTTAAACCTGGTCTTGATAAATATTTTAGAGGGTAATGCATGTTAGGTTTGGGTTAGGTCTAGGATTTGCCCACATCAGGCTCATACTTTCGCATATTTCTCATACTTCCTGAGCTGTTTCTGGATTGTATCACGTAGTAATGTGGTACCACGCTGAAACAGTCAATTAAACCTTGTTTCGATCAATATTTTAGAGGATAACGCAAGTTAGGTCTGGGATAGGTCTGGGATACGCCCTCATCAGGCTCATACTTTCGCACACTTCACAGACTCGTTTAACAGATCCTGGGTTTTTTCTGGTTTGGTTCACGTAGTAATGTGGTACCACACTGAAACATTCAATTAAACCTGGTCTTGATCAATATTTTAGAGGATAACGCATGTTAGGTTTGGGTTAGGTCTAGGATTTGCCCACATCAGGCTCATACTTTCGCATTTTTCACATACTTGTTGAACAGATCCTGGCTTTTTCTGGTTTGGATCGCGCAGTAATGTGGTACCACACTGAAACAGCCCACTAAACCTGGTCTTGATAAATATTATTGAGGATAACGCATGTTAGGTCTGGGTTAGGTCTAGGATTTGCCCTCATCAGGCTCATACTTTCGCATATTTCTCATACTTCATGGCTAGATCCTGGGCTATTTCTGGATTGGATCACATAGTAATGTGGTACCACACTGAAACAGCCCACTAAACCTGGTTCCGATCAGTATTTTAGAGGATAACGAAAGTTATGTCTAGGTCAGGCCTGGGATTTGCTCCCATCAGACTCATGCTTTCGCATTTTCCACATACTTGTGGAACAAATCCTGGGTTTTTTCTGGTATGGATCACGTAGTAATGTGGTACCACACTGAAGCATTCAGTTAAACCTGGTCTTGATAAATATTTTAGAGGGTAATGCATGTTAGGTTTGGGTTAGGTCTAGGATTTGCCCACATCAGGCTCATACTTTCGCATATTTCTCATACTTCCTGAGCTGTTTCTGGATTGTATCACGTAGTAATGTGGTACCACGCTGAAACAGTCAATTAAACCTTGTTTCGATCAATATTTTAGAGGATAACGCAAGTTAGGTCTGGGATAGGTCTGGGATACGCCCTCATCAGGCTCATACTTTCGCACACTTCACAGACTCGTTTAACAGATCCTGGGTTTTTTCTGGTTTGGTTCACGTAGTAGTGTGGTACCACACTGAAACATTCAATTAAACCTGGTCTTGATCAATATTTTAGAGGATAACGCATGTTAGGTTTGGGTTAGGTCTAGGATTTGCCCACATCAGGCTCATACTTTCGCATTTTTCACATACTTGTTGAACAGATCCTGGGTTTTTTCTAGTTTGGATCGCGCAGTAATGTGGTACCACACTGAAACAGCCCACTAAAACTGGTTTCGATCTATATTTTAGAGGATAACGAAAGTTATGTCTAGGTTAGGCCTGGGATTTGCTCTCATCAGACTCATGCTTTCGCATTTTTCACATACTTGTTGAACAGATCCTGGGTTTTTTCTGGTATGGATCACGCAGTAATGTGGTACCACACTGAAACATTCAGTTAAACCTGGTCTTGATAAATATTTTTGAGGATAACGCATGTTAGGTCTGGGTTAGGTCTAGGATTTGCCTTCATCAGGCTCATACTTTCGCATATTTCTTATACTTCATGGATAGATCCTGGACTATTTTCTGGTTTGGATCACATAGTAATGTGGTACCACACTGAAACAGTCCACTAAACCTGTTTTGGATCAATATTTTAGAGGATAATGCATGTTAGGTCTAGGTTAGCCCTGAGATTTTCACACATCAGAATCATACTTTCGCATTCTTCAGATACTTGTTGAATGGATCCTGGGTTTTTTCTGGTATGGTTCACGTAGTAATGTGGTACCACACTGAAACAGTCGATTAAACCAGGTTTCGATCAATATTCTTGAGGATAACGCATGTTAGGTCTAGGTAAGGCCTGGGATTTTCACTCATCACACTCATTCTTTCGCATTCTTCACATACCTGCTGAATGGATCCTGGGTTGTTTCTGGTTTGGATCACGTAGTAATGTGGGACCACACTGAAACAATCAATTAAACCTGGTCTTGATAAATATTTTAGAGGATAACGCATGTTAGGTCTGGGTTAGGTCTAGGATTTGCTCTTGTCAGGCTCATACTTTCGCATATTTCTCAAACTTGATGGCTAGATCCTGGGCTTTTTCTGGATTGCATCACGTAGTAATGAAGTACAACAGTGAAACAGTCAATTAAACCTGGTATCCATCAATATCTTAGAGGACAACGCAAGTTAGGTCTGGGATAGGTCTGGGATTTGCCCTCATCAGACTCATACTTTCGCGTTTTTCACATACTTGTTGAACGGATCCTGGGTTTTTTCTGGTTTGGATCACGTAGTAATGTGGTACCACACTGAAACATTCAAATAAACCTGGTCTTGATAAATATTTTAGAGGATAACGCATGTTAGGTTTGGGTTAGGTCTAGGATTTGCCCACATCAGGCTCATACTTTCGCATATTTCTCATACTTCCTGGGCTGTTTCTGGATTGTATCACGTAGTAATGTGGTACCACGCTGAAACAGTCAATTAAACCTTGTTTCGATCAATATTTTAGAGGATAACGCAAGTTAGGTCTGGGATAGGTCTGGGATTCGCCCTCATCAGGCTCATACTTTCGCATATTTCTCAAACTTGATGGCTAGATCCTGGGCTTTTTCTGGATTGCATCACGTAGTAATGAAGTACAACACTGAAACAGTCAATTAAACCTGGTTTCCATCAATATCTTAGAGGACAACGAAAGTTAGGTCTGGGATAGGTCTGGGATTTGCCCACATCAGGGTCATACTTTCGCATTTTTCACATACTTGTTGATCAGATCCTGGGTTTTTTCTGGTTTGGATCGGGCAGTAATGTGGTACCACACTGAAACAGCCCACTAAACCTGGTTTCGATCAATATTTTAGAGGATAACGAAAGTTATGTCTAGGTTACGCCTGGGATTTGCTCCCATCAAACTCGTGCTTTCGCATTTTTCACATACTTGTTGAACAGATCCTGGGTTTTTTCTGGTATGGATCACGTAGTAATGTGGTACCACACTGAAACATTCAGTTAAACCTGGTCTTGATAAATATTTTTGAGGATAACGCATGTTAGGTCTGGGTTAGGTCTAGGATTTGCCCTCATCAGGGTCATACTTTCGCATATTTCTCGAACTTGATGGCTAGATCCTGGGCTTTTTCTGGATTGCATCACGTAGTAATGAAGTACAACACTGAAACAGTCAATTAAACCTGGTTTCCATCAATATCTTAGAGGACAACGCAAGTTAGGTCTGGGATAGGTCTGGGATTTGCCCTCATCAGACTCATACGTAACGTTTTTCACATACTTGTTGAACGGATCCTGGGTTTTTTCTGGTTTGGATCACGTAGTAATGTGGTACCACACTGAAACATTCAAATAAACCTGGTCTTGATAAATATTTTAGAGGATAACGCATGTTAGGTCTAGGTAAGGCCTGGGATTTTCACTCATCAGACTCATTCTTTCGCATTCTTCACATACCTGTTGAACGGATCCTGGGTTTTTTCTGGTTTGGATCACGTAGTAATGTGGGACCACACTGAAACAATCAATTAAACCTGGTCTTGATAAATATTTTAGAGGATAACGCATGTTAGGTCTGGGTTAGGTCTAGGATTTGCTCTCGTCAGGCTCATACTTTCGCATATTTCTCAAACTTGATGGCTAGATCCTGGGCTTTTTCTGGATTGCATCACGTAGTAATGAAGTACAACACTGAAACAGTCAATTAAACCTGGTTTCCATCAATATCTTAGAGGACAACGCAAGTTAGGTCTGGGATAGGTCTGGGATTTGCCCTCATCAGACACATACGTTTCGTTTTTCACATACTTGTTGAACGGATCCTGGGTTTTTTCTGGATTGGATCACGTAGTAATGTGGTACCACACTGAAACATTCAAATAAACCTGGTCTTGATAAATATTTTAGAGGATAACGCATGTTAGGTTTGGGTTAGGTCTAGGATTTGCCCACATCAGGCTCATACTTTCGCATATTTCTCATACTTCATGGCTAGATCCTGGGCTGCTTCTGGATTGTATCACGTAGTAATGTGGTACCACGCTGAAACAGTCAATTAAACCTTGTTTCGATCGATATTTTAGAGGATAACGCAAGTTAGGTCTGGGATAGGTCTGGGATTTGCGCTCATCAGACTCATGCTTTCGCATTTTTCACATACTTGTTGAACAGATCCTGGGTTTTTTCTGGTATGGATCACGTAGTAATGTGGTACCATACTGAAACATTCTGTTAAACCTGGTCTTGATAAATATTTTTGAGGATAACGCATGTTAGGTCTGGGTTAGGTCTAGGATTTGCCCTCGTCAGGCTCATACTTTCGCATATTTCTTATACTTCATGGATAGATCCTGGGCTATTTTCTGGTTTGGATCACATAGTAATGTGGTACCACACTGAAACAGTCGATTAAACCAGGTTTCGATCAATATTTTTGAGGATAACGCATGTTAGGTCTAGGTTAGGCCTGGGATTTTCACTCATCAGACTCATTCTTTCGCATTCTTCACATACTTGTTGAACGGATCCTGGGTTTTTTCTGGTTTGGATAACGTAGTAATGTGGGACCACACTGAAACACTCAATTCAACCTGGTCTTGATAAATATTTTAGAGGATAACGCATGTTAGGTCTGGGTTAGGCCTGGGATTTGCCCTCATCAGGGTCATACTTTCGCAGTTCTAACATACATGTTGACCTGATCGAGGGTTTTTTCCGCTTTGGATCACGTAGTAAAGTGGTACCACACTGAAACAGTCCACTAAACCTGGTTTGGATCAATATTTTAGAGGATAATGCATGTTAGGTCTAGGTTAGCCCTGAGATTTTCACTCATCAGACTCATACTTTCGCATTCTTCAGATACCTGTTGAACGGATCCTGGGTTTTTTCTGGTATGGTTCACGTTGTAATGTGGTACCATACTGAAACATTCTGTTAAACCTGGTCTTGATAAGTATTTTTGAGGATAACGCATGTTAGGTCTGGGTTAGGCCTGGGATTTGCCCTCATCAGGGTCATACTTTCGCAGTTCTAACATACATGTTGACCTGATCGAGGGTTTTTTGTGCTTTGGATCACGTAGTATAGTGGTACCACACTGAAACAGTCCACTAAACCTGGTTTGGATCAATATTTTAGAGGATAATGCATGTTAGGTCTAGGTTAGCGCTGAGATTTTCACTCATCAGACTCATACTTTCGCATTTTTCAGATACCTGTTGAACGGATCCTGGGTTTTTTCTGGTATGGTTCACGTAGTAATGTGGTACCACACTGAAACAATCAATTAAACCAGGTCTTGATAAATATTTTAGATGATAACGCATGTTAGGTCTGGGTTAGGTCTAGGATTTGCCCTCATCAGGCTCATACTTTCGCATATTTCTCATACTTCATGGCTAGATCCTGGGATATTTCTGGATTGGATCACGTAGTAATGTGGTACCACACTGAAACAGTCAATTAAACCTGGTTTCGATCAATATTTTAGAGGACAATGCAAGTTAGGTCTGGGATAGGTCTGGGATTTGCCCACATCAGGGTCATACTTTCGCATTTTTCACATACTTGTTGAACAGATCCTGGGGGTTTTCTGGTTTGGATCGCGCAGTAATGTGGTACCACACTGAAACAGCCCACTAAACCTGGTTTCGATCAATATTTTAGAGGATAACGAAAGTTATGTCTAGGTTAGGCCTGGGATTTGCCCTCATCAGACTCATGCTTTCGCATTTTTCACATACTTGTTGAACAGATCCTGGGTTTTTTCTGGTATGGATCACGTAGTAATGTGGTACCACACTGAAACATTCAGTTAAACCTGGTCTTGATAAATATTTTTGAGGATAACGCATGTTAGGTCTGGGTTAGGTCTAGGATTTGCCCTCATCAGGGTCATACTTTCGCATATTTCTCGAACTTGATGGCTAGATCCTGGGCTTTTTCTGGATTGCATCACGTAGTAATGAAGTACAACACTGAAACAGTCAATTAAACCTGGTTTCCATCAATATCTTAGAGGACAACGCAAGTTAGGTCTGGGATAGGTCTGGGATTTGCCCTCATCAGACTCATACGTAACGTTTTTCACATACTTGTTGAACGGATCCTGGGTTTTTTCTGGTTTGGATCACGTAGTAATGTGGTACCACACTGAAACATTCAAATAAACCTGGTCTTGATAAATATTTTAGAGGATAACGCATGTTAGGTCTAGGTAAGGCCTGGGATTTTCACTCATCAGACTCATTCTTTCGCATTCTTCACATACCTGTTGAACGGATCCTGGGTTTTTTCTGGTTTGGATCACGTAGTAATGTGGGACCACACTGAAACAATCAATTAAACCTGGTCTTGATAAATATTTTAGAGGATAACGCATGTTAGGTCTGGGTTAGGTCTAGGATTTGCTCTCGTCAGGCTCATACTTTCGCATATTTCTCAAACTTGATGGCTAGATCCTGGGCTTTTTCTGGATTGCATCACGTAGTAATGAAGTACAACACTGAAACAGTCAATTAAACCTGGTTTCCATCAATATCTTAGAGGACAACGCAAGTTAGGTCTGGGATAGGTCTGGGATTTGCCCTCATCAGACTCATACGTTTCGTTTTTCACATACTTGTTGAACGGATCCTGGGTTTTTTCTGGATTGGATCACGTAGTAATGTGGTACCACACTGAAACATTCAAATAAACCTGGTCTTGATAAATATTTTAGAGGATAACGCATGTTAGGTTTGGGTTAGGTCTAGGATTTGCCCACATCAGGCTCATACTTTCGCATATTTCTCATACTTCATGGCTAGATCCTGGGCTGCTTCTGGATTGTATCACGTAGTAATGTGGTACCACGCTGAAACAGTCAATTAAACCTTGTTTCGATCGATATTTTAGAGGATAACGCAAGTTAGGTCTGGGATAGGTCTGGGATTTGCGCTCATCAGACTCATGCTTTCGCATTTTTCACATACTTGTTGAACAGATCCTGGGTTTTTTTCTGGTATGGATCACGTAGTAATGTGGTACCATACTGAAACATTCTGTTAAACCTGGTCTTGATAAATATTTTTGAGGATAACGCATGTTAGGTCTGGGTTAGGTCTAGGATTTGCCCTCGTCAGGCTCATACTTTCGCATATTTCTTATACTTCATGGATAGATCCTGGGCTATTTTCTGGTTTGGATCACATAGTAATGTGGTACCACACTGAAACAGTCGATTAAACCAGGTTTCGATCAATATTTTTGAGGATAACGCATGTTAGGTCTAGGTTAGGCCTGGGATTTTCACTCATCAGACTCATTCTTTCGCATTCTTCACATACTTGTTGAACGGATCCTGGGTTTTTTCTGGTTTGGATAACGTAGTAATGTGGGACCACACTGAAACAATCAATTCAACCTGGTCTTGATAAATATTTTAGAGGATAACGCATGTTAGGTCTGGGTTAGGCCTGGGATTTGCCCTCATCAGGGTCATACTTTCGCAGTTCTAACATACATGTTGACCTGATCGAGGGTTTTTTCCGCTTTGGATCACGTAGTAAAGTGGTACCACACTGAAACAGTCCACTAAACCTGGTTTGGATCAATATTTTAGAGGATAATGCATGTTAGGTCTAGGTTAGCCCTGAGATTTTCACTCATCAGACTCATACTTTCGCATTCTTCAGATACCTGTTGAACGGATCCTGGGTTTTTTCTGGTATGGTTCACGTTGTAATGTGGTACCATACTGAAACATTCTGTTAAACCTGGTCTTGATAAGTATTTTTGAGGATAACGCATGTTAGGTCTGGGTTAGGCCTGGGATTTGCCCTCATCAGGGTCATACTTTCGCAGTTCTAACATACATGTTGACCTGATCGAGGGTTTTTTGTGCTTTGGATCACGTAGTATAGTGGTACCACACTGAAACAGTCCACTAAACCTGGTTTGGATCAATATTTTAGAGGATAATGCATGTTAGGTCTAGGTTAGCGCTGAGATTTTCACTCATCAGACTCATACTTTCGCATTTTTCAGATACCTGTTGAACGGATCCTGGGTTTTTTCTGGTATGGTTCACGTAGTAATGTGGTACCACACTGAAACAATCAATTAAACCAGGTCTTGATAAATATTTTAGATGATAACGCATGTTAGGTCTGGGTTAGGTCTAGGATTTGCCCTCATCAGGCTCATACTTTCGCATATTTCTCATACTTCATGGCTAGATCCTGGGATATTTCTGGATTGGATCACGTAGTAATGTGGTACCACACTGAAACAGTCAATTAAACCTGGTTTCGATCAATATTTTAGAGGACAATGCAAGTTAGGTCTGGGATAGGTCTGGGATTTGCCCACATCAGGGTCATACTTTCGCATTTTTCACATACTTGTTGAACAGATCCTGGGGGTTTTCTGGTTTGGATCGCGCAGTAATGTGGTACCACACTGAAACAGCCCACTAAACCTGGTTTCGATCAATATTTTAGAGGATAACGAAAGTTATGTCTAGGTTAGGCCTGGGATTTGCCCTCATCAGACTCATGCTTTCGCATTTTTCACATACTTGTTGAACAGATCCTGGGTTTTTTTCTGGTTTGGATCACGTAGTAGTGTGGTACCACACCGAAACATTCAGTTAAACCTGGTCTTGATAAATATTTTTGAGGATAACGCATGTTAGGTCTAGGTTAGGCCGGGGATTTTCACTCATCAGACTCATACTTTCGCATTCTTCACATACTTGTTGAACGGATCCTGGGTTTTTACTGGTTTGGATCACGTAGTAATGTGGTACCACACTGAAACATTCAATTAAACCTGGTCTTGATAAATATTTTAGAGGATAACACATGTTAGGTCTGGGTTAGGTCTAGGATTTGCCCTCATCAGGCTCCTCCTTTCGCATATTTCTCATACTTCATGGCTGGATCCTGGGCTATTTCTGGATTGGATCACATAGTAATGTGGTACCACACTGAAACAGTCAATTAAACCTGGTTTTGATCAATATTTTAGAGAATAATTCATGTTAGGTCTAGGTTCGGTCAGGGATTTGGTCTCATCAGGCACATTCTTTCGCATATTTCTCATACTCGATGGCTAGATCCTGGGCATTTTCTGGATTGCTTCACGTAGTAATGAAGCACAACACTGAAACAGTCAACTAAACCTGGTTTCCATCAATATTTTAGAGGACAACGCATGTCAGGTCTAGGTTAGGTCTGGGATTTGCTCTCATAAGGGTCATACTGTCGCAGTTTTAACTTACTTGTTGAACGGATCCTGGGTTTTTTCTGGTTTGGTTCACGTAGTAATGTGGTACCACACTGAAACATTCAACTAAACCTGGTCTTGATATATATTTTAGAGGATAACGCATGTTAGGTTTGGGTTAGGTCTAGGATTTGCGCTCATCAGGCTCATACTTTCGCATATCTCTCATACTTCATGGCTAGATCGTGAGCTGTTTCTGGATTGTATCACATAGTAATGTGGTACCACGCTGAAACAGTCGATTAAACCTGGTTTCGATCAATATTTTAGAGGATAACGCAAGTTAAGTCTGGGATAGGTCTGGGATTTGACCTCATCAGACTCATACTTTCGCATTTTTCACATACTTGTTGAACAGATCCTGGGTTTTTTCTGGTTTGGATCACGTAGTAGTGTGGTACCACACAGAAACAGTCTATTAAACCTGGTTTTGATCAATATTTTAGAGAATAATTCATGTTAGGTCTAGGTTAGGTCTGCGATTTGCTCCCATCAGGCTCATTCTTTCGCATATTTCTCATACTTGATGGCTAGATCCTGGGCTTTTTCTGGATTGCATCACGTAGCAATGAAGTACAACACTGAAACAGTCAATTAAACCAGGTTTCGATCAAAATTTTAGAGAATAATTCATGTTAGGTCTAGGTTAGGTCTGGGATTTGCTCCCATCAGGCTCATTCTTTCGCATATTTGTCATACTTGATGGCTAGATCCTGGGCTTTTTCTGGATTGCATCACGTAGTAATGAAGTACAACACTGAAACAGTCAATTAAACCTAGTTTCCATCAATATCTTAGAGGACAACGCAAGTTAGGTCTGGGATAGGTCTGGGATTTGCCCACATCAGGCTCATACTTTCGCGTTTTTCACATACTTGTTGAACAGATCCTGGGTTTTTTCTGGTTTGGATCACGTAGTAGAGGGTACCACACTGAAACAGTCCATTAAACCTGGTTTGGATCTATATTTTTTTTTTGATTTGCCCTCATCAGACTCATACTTTCGCGTTTTCACATACTTGTTGAACAGATCCTGGCTTTTTTCTGGATTGGGTCACGTAGTAGTGTGGTACCACACTGAAACAGTAGATTAAACCTGGTTTCGATCAATATTTTTGAAGATAACGCATGTTAGGTCTAGGTTAGGCCGGGGATTTTCACTCATCAGACTCATACTTTCGCATTCTTCACATACTTGTTGAGCGGATCCTGGGTTTTTACCGGTTTGGATCACATAGTAGTGTGGTACCACACTGACACATTCAATTAAACCAGGTCTTGATAAATACTTTACAGGATAACGCATGTTAGGTCTGGGTTAGGTCTAGGATTTGCCCTCATCAGGCTCATACTTTCGTATATTTCTCATACTTGACGGCTAGATCCTGGGCTTTTTCTGGATTGCATCAGGTAGTAATGCAGTACAACACTGAAACAGTCAATTAATCCTGGTTTCGATCAATATTTTAGAGAATAATTCATGTTAGGTCTAGGTTAGGCCGGGGAATTTCACTCATCAGGCTCATACTTTCGCATATTTCTCATACTTCATGGCTAGATCCTGGGCTGTTTCTGGATTGTATCACATAGTCATGTGGTACCACGCTGAAACAGTCGATTAAACCTGGTTTCGATCAATATTTTAGAGGATAACGCAAGTTAGGTCTAGGTTAGGCCTGGGATTTGCCCTCATCAGGGTCATACTTTCACAGTTTTAACATACATGTTGACCTGATCGAGGGTTTTTTCTGCTTTGGATCACGTAGTAAAGTGGTACCACACTGAAACAGTCCATTTAACCTGGTTTGGATCAATATTTTAGAGGATAACGCATGTTAGGTCTAGGTTAGCCCTGGGATTTTCACTCATCAGACTCATACTTCCACATTCCTCACATACTTGTTGAACTGATCCTGGGCTTTTTCTGGTTTGGATCACGTAGTAATGTGGTACCACACTGAAACAGTCAAATAAGCCTGGTTTCGATCAATATTTTAGAGAATAATTCATGTTAGGTTTAGGTTAGGTCTGGGATTTGCTCTCATCAGGCTCATACTTTCGCACACTTCACATACTCGTTTGACAGATCCTGGGTTATTTTCTGGTTTGGATCACGTAGTAATGTGGGACCACATTGAAACAGTCAATTAAACCTGGTTTCGATCAATGTTTTAGAGAATAATTCATGTTAGGTCTAGGTTAGGTCTGGGATTTGCTCTCATCAGGCTCATTCTTTCGCATATTTTTCATACTTGATGGCTAGATGCTGGGCTTTATCTGGATTGCATCACGTAGTAATGAAGTACAACACTGAAACAGTCAATTAAACCTGGTTTCCATCAATATCTTAGAGGACAACGCAAGTTAGGTCTGGGATAGGTCTGGGATTTGCCCTCATCAGGCTCATACTTTCCGCGTTTTTCACATGCTTGTTGAACAGATCCTGGGTTTTTTCTGGTTTGGATCGCGTAGTAGTGTGGGACCACACTGAAACAATCAATTAAACCTGGTCTTGATAAATATTTTAGAGGATAACGCATGTTAGGTCTGGGATAGGTCTGGGATTTGCCCTCATCAGACTCATACTTTCGCACACTTCACATACTCGTTGAACAGATCCTGGGTTATTTTCTGGTTTGGATCACGTAGTAATGTGGGACCACACTGAAACAGTCAATTAAACCTGGTTTCGATCAATATTTTAGGGAATAATTCATGTTAGGTCTAGGTTAGGTCTGGGATTTGCTCTCATCAGGCTCATTCTTTCGCATATTTTTCATACTTGATGGCTAGATGCTGGGCTTTTTCTGGATTGCATCACGTAGTAATGAAGTACAACACTGAAACAGTCAATTAAACCTGGTTTCCATCAATATCTTAGAGGACAACGCAAGTTAGGTCTGGGATAGGTCTGGGATTTGCCCTCATCAGGCTCATACTTTCCGCGTTTTTCACATGCTTGTTGAACAGATCCTGGGTTTTTTCTGGTTTGGATCACGTAGTAATGTGTGTCCACACTGAAACAATCAATTAAACCTGGCCTTGATAAATATTTTAGAGGATAACGCATTTTAGGTCTGGGATATGTCTGGGATTTGCCCTCATCAGACTCATACTTTCGCACACTACACATACTCGTTGAACAGATCCTGGGTTTTTTCTGGTTTGGATCACGTAGTAATGTGTTACCACACTGAAACAGTCGATTAAACCAGGTTTCGATCAATATTTGTGAGGATAATGCATGTTAGGTCTAGGTTAGGCCTGGGGTCTTCACTCATCAGGCTCATACTTTCGCATTCTTCACCTACTTGTTGAAAGGATCCTGGGTTTTTTCTGGTTTGGATCACGTAGTAATGTGGGACCACACTGAAACAGTCAATTAAACCTGGTTTCGATCAATATTTTAGGGAATAATTCATGTTAGGTCTAGGTTAGGTCTGGGATTTGCTCTCATCAGGCTCATTCATTCGCATATTTCTCATACTTGATATCTAGATCCTGGGCTTTTTCTGGATTGCATCACGTAGTAATGATGTACAACACTGAAACAGTCAATTAAACCTGGTTTCCATCAATATCTTAGAGGATAACGCATGTTAGGTCTGGGATTGGTCTGGGATTTGACCTCATCAGACTCACACTATCGCACACTTCACATACTCGTTGAACAGATCCTGGGTATTTTCTGGTATGGATCACGTAGTGATGTGGTACCACACTGAAACAGTCGATTAAACCTGGTTGCGATCAATATTTTAGAGGATAACGCATGTTAGGTCTAGGTTAGCCCTGGGATTTTCACTCATCAGACTCATACTTTCGCATTCTTCACATATTTGTTGAACGGATCTTGGGTTTTTTCTGGTGTGGATCACGTAGTAATGTGGTACCACACTGAAACAATCAATTAAACCTGATCTTGATAAATATTTTAGAGGATAACGCATGTTAGGTCTGGGATAGTTCGGGGATTTGCCCTCATCGGCCTCATACTTTCGCACACTTCACATACTCGTTGAACAGATCCTGGGTTTTTTCTGGTTTGGATCACGTAGTAATGTGGAACCACACTGAAACAATCAATTAAACCTGTACTTGATAAATATTTTAGAGGATAACGCATGTTAGGTCTGGGTAAGGTCTAGGATTTGACCTCGTCAGGCTCATACCTTCGCATATTTCTAATACTTCATGGCTAGATCCTGGGCAATTTCTGGATTAGATCACGTAGTAATGTGGTACCACTCTGAAACAGACAATTAAACTTGGTTTCCATCAAGATCTTAAAGGACAACGCAAGTTAGGTCTGGGATAGGTCTTGGATTTGCCCTCATCAGGCTCATACTTTCACGTTTTTCACATACTTGTTGAACGGATCATGGGTTTTTTCTGGTTTGGATCACGTAGTAGTATGGTACCACACTGAAACAGTCCATTGAACCTGGTTTGGATCAATATTTTAGAGGATAACGCAAGTTAAGTCTGGGATTGGTCTGGGATTTGACCTCATCAGACTCACACTTTCGCACACTTCACATACTCGTTGAACAGATCCTGGGTATTTTCTGGTTTGGATCACGTAGTGATGTGGTACCACACTGAAACAGTCGATTAAACCTGGTTGCGATCAATATTTTAGAGGATAACGCATGTTAGTTCTAGGTTAGCCCTGGGATTTTCACTCATCACACTCATACTTTCGCATATTTCTCATACTTCATGGCTAGATCCTGGGCTGTTTCTGGATTATATCACGTAGTAATTTGGTACCACGCTGAAACAGTCAATTAAACCAGGTTTCGATCAATATTTTTGAGGATAACGCATGTTAGGTCTTGGTTAGTTTTGGGATTTTCACTTATCAGACTCATACTTTCGCATTCTTCACATACTTGTTGACGGATCATGGGTTTTTTCTGGTTTGGATCACGTAGTAATGTGGGACCACACTGAAACAATCAATTAAACCTGGTCTTGATAAATATTTTAGAGGATAACGCATGTTAAGTCTGGGATAGGTCTAGGATTTGCCCTCATCAGGCTCATACTTTCGCATATTTCTCATACTTCATGGCTAGATCCTGGGCTATTTCTGGATTGGATCACGTAGTAATGTGGTTCCACACTGAAACAGTCAACTAAACCTGGTCTTGATAAATATTTTAGAGGATAACGCATGTTAGGTCTGGGTAAGGTCTAGGATTTGCCCTTGTCAGGCTCATACTTTCGCATATTTCTCATACTTCATGGCTAGATCCTGGGCTATTTCTGGATTAGATCAGGTAGTAATGTGGTACCACACTGAAACAGTCAATTAAACTTGGTTTCCATCAATATCTTAAAGGACAACGCAAGTTAGGTCTGGGATAGGTCTTGGATTTGCCCTCATCAGGCTCATACTTTCGCGTTTTTCACATACTTTTTGAACAGATCCTGGGTTTTTTCTGGTTTGGATCATGTAGTAGTATGGTACCACACTGAAACAGTCCATTGAACCTGGTTTGGATCAATATCTTAGAGGATAACGCATGTTAGGTCTAGGTTAGGTCTGGGATTAGCCCTCATCAGGCTCATACTTTCGCATATCTCTCATACTTCATGGCTAGATCCTGGGCTGTTTCTGGGTTGTATCACATAGTAATGTGGTACCACGCTGAAACAGTCGATTAAACCTGGTTTCGATCAATATTTTTGAGGATAACGCATGTTAGGTCTTGGTTAGGTCTGGGATTTTCACTCATCAGACTCATACTTTCGCATATTTCTCATACTTCATGGCTAGATCCTGGGCTGTTTCTGGATTGTATCACGTAGTAATTTGGTACCACGCTGAAACAGTCAATTAAACCAGGTTTCGATCAATATTTTAGAGGATAACGCATGTTAGGTCTAGGTTAGGTCTAGGTTAGGTCTGGGATTTTCACTCATCAGACTCATACTTTCGCATTCTTCACATACTTCATGGCTAGATCCTGGGCTATATCTGGATTGGATCACGTAGTAATGTGGTACCACACTGAAACAGTCAACTAAACCTGGTCTTGATAAATATTTTAGAGGATAACGCAAGTTAAGTCTGGGATTGGTCTGGGATTTGACCTCATCAGACTCACACTTTCGCACACTTCACATAATCGTTGAACAGATCCTGGGTATTTTCTGGTTTGGATCACGTAGTGATGTGGTACCACACTGAAACAGTCGATTAAACCAGGTTTCGATCAATATCTTTGAGGATAACGCATGTTAGGTCTAGGTTAGGCCTGGGATTTTCACTCGTCAGGCTCATACCTTCGCATTCTTCACATACTTGTTGAACGGATCCTGGGTTTTTTCTGGTTTGGATCACGTAGTAATGTGGGACCACACTGAAACAGTCAATTAAACCTGGTTTCGATCAATATTTTAGAGAATAATTCATGTTAGGTCTAGGTTAGGTCTGGGATTTGCTCTCATCAGGCTCATTCTTTCGCATATTTCTCATACTTGATGGCTAGATCCTGGGCTTTTTCTGGATTGCATCACGCAGTAATGAAGTACAACACTGAAACAGTCAATTAAACCTTGTTTCCATCAATATCTTAGAGGACAACGCAAGTTAGGTCTGGGATAGGTCTGGGATTTGCCCTCATCAGGCTCATACTTTCGCGTTTTTCACATACTTGCTGAACAGATCCTGGGTTTTTTCTGGTTTGTATCACGTAGTAGTGTGGTACCTCACTGAAAGAGTCCATTAAACCTGGTTTGGATCAATATTTTAGAGGATAACGCATGTTAGATCTAGGTTAGCCCTGGGATTTTCACTCATCAGACTCATACTTTCGCATTCTTCACATACTTGTTGAACTGATCCTGGGTTTTTTCTGGTTTGGATCACGTAGTAATGTGGTACCACACTGAAACAGTCGATTAAACCTTGTTTCAATCAATATTTTAGAGGATAACGCAAGTTAGGTCTGAGATAGGTCTGGGATTTGACCCCATCAGACTCATACTTTCGCACACTTCACATACTCGTTGAACAGATCCTGGGTTATTTTCTGGTTTGGATCACATAGTAATGTGGTACCACACTGGAACAGTCGATTAAACCAGGTTTCGATCAATATTTTAGAGAATAATTCATGTGATGTCTAGGTTAGGTCTGGGATTTGCTCTCATCAGGCTCATTCTTTCGCATATTTCTCATACATGTTGAACAGATCCTGGGTTTTTTCTGGTTTGGATCACTTAGTAATGTGGGACCACACTGAAACAATCAAATAATCCTGGTCTTGATAAATATTTTAGAGGATAACGCATGTTAGGTCTGGGTTAGGTCTAGGATTTGCCCTCATCAGGCTCATACTTTCGCATATTTCTCATACTTCATGGCTAGATCCTGGGCTGTTTCTGGATTGTATCACGTAGTAATGTGGTACCACGCTGAAACAGTCAATTAAACCTGGTTTCAATCAATATTTTAGAGGATAACGCATGTTAGGCCTCGGTTAGGTCTGGGATTTGCTCTCATCAGGCTCATTCTTTCGCATATTTCTCATACTTGATGGCTAGATCCTCGGCTTTTTCTGGATTGCATCACGTAGTAATGAAGTACAACACTGAAACAGTCAATTAAACTTGGTTTCCATCAAGATCTTAAAGGACAACGCAAGTTAGGTCTGGGATAGGTCTTGGATTTGCCCTCATCAGGCTCATACTTTCACGTTTTTCACATACTTGTTGAACGGATCATGGGTTTTTTCTGGTTTGGATCACGTAGTAGTATGGTACCACACTGAAACAGTCCATTGAACCTGGTTTGGATCAATATTTTAGAGGATAACGCAAGTTAAGTCTGGGATTGGTCTGGGATTTGACCTCATCAGACTCACACTTTCGCACACTTCACATACTCGTTGAACAGATCCTGGGTATTTTCTGGTTTGGATCACGTAGTGATGTGGTACCACACTGAAACAGTCGATTAAACCTGGTTGCGATCAATATTTTAGAGGATAACGCATGTTAGTTCTAGGTTAGCCCTGGGATTTTCACTCATCACACTCATACTTTCGCATATTTCTCATACTTCATGGCTAGATCCTGGGCTGTTTCTGGATTATATCACGTAGTAATTTGGTACCACGCTGAAACAGTCAATTAAACCAGGTTTCGATCAATATTTTTGAGGATAACGCATGTTAGGTCTTGGTTAGTTTTGGGATTTTCACTTATCAGACTCATACTTTCGCATTCTTCACATACTTGTTGACGGATCATGGGTTTTTTCTGGTTTGGATCACGTAGTAATGTGGGACCACACTGAAACAATCAATTAAACCTGGTCTTGATAAATATTTTAGAGGATAACGCATGTTAAGTCTGGGATAGGTCTAGGATTTGCCCTCATCAGGCTCATACTTTCGCATATTTCTCATACTTCATGGCTAGATCCTGGGCTATTTCTGGATTGGATCACGTAGTAATGTGGTTCCACACTGAAACAGTCAACTAAACCTGGTCTTGATAAATATTTTAGAGGATAACGCATGTTAGGTCTGGGTAAGGTCTAGGATTTGCCCTTGTCAGGCTCATACTTTCGCATATTTCTCATACTTCATGGCTAGATCCTGGGCTATTTCTGGATTAGATCAGGTAGTAATGTGGTACCACACTGAAACAGTCAATTAAACTTGGTTTCCATCAATATCTTAAAGGACAACGCAAGTTAGGTCTGGGATAGGTCTTGGATTTGCCCTCATCAGGCTCATACTTTCGCGTTTTTCACATACTTTTTGAACAGATCCTGGGTTTTTTCTGGTTTGGATCATGTAGTAGTATGGTACCACACTGAAACAGTCCATTGAACCTGGTTTGGATCAATATCTTAGAGGATAACGCATGTTAGGTCTAGGTTAGGTCTGGGATTAGCCCTCATCAGGCTCATACTTTCGCATATCTCTCATACTTCATGGCTAGATCCTGGGCTGTTTCTGGGTTGTATCACATAGTAATGTGGTACCACGCTGAAACAGTCGATTAAACCTGGTTTCGATCAATATTTTTGAGGATAACGCATGTTAGGTCTTGGTTAGGTCTGGGATTTTCACTCATCAGACTCATACTTTCGCATATTTCTCATACTTCATGGCTAGATCCTGGGCTGTTTCTGGATTGTATCACGTAGTAATTTGGTACCACGCTGAAACAGTCAATTAAACCAGGTTTCGATCAATATTTTAGAGGATAACGCATGTTAGGTCTAGGTTAGGTCTAGGTTAGGTCTGGGATTTTCACTCATCAGACTCATACTTTCGCATTCTTCACATACTTCATGGCTAGATCCTGGGCTATATCTGGATTGGATCACGTAGTAATGTGGTACCACACTGAAACAGTCAACTAAACCTGGTCTTGATAAATATTTTAGAGGATAACGCAAGTTAAGTCTGGGATTGGTCTGGGATTTGACCTCATCAGACTCACACTTTCGCACACTTCACATACTCGTTGAACAGATCCTGGGTATTTTCTGGTTTGGATCACGTAGTGATGTGGTACCACACTGAAACAGTCGATTAAACCAGGTTTCGATCAATATCTTTGAGGATAACGCATGTTAGGTCTAGGTTAGGCCTGGGATTTTCACTCGTCAGGCTCATACCTTCGCATTCTTCACATACTTGTTGAACGGATCCTGGGTTTTTTCTGGTTTGGATCACGTAGTAATGTGGGACCACACTGAAACAGTCAATTAAACCTGGTTTCGATCAATATTTTAGAGAATAATTCATGTTAGGTCTAGGTTAGGTCTGGGATTTGCTCTCATCAGGCTCATTCTTTCGCATATTTCTCATACTTGATGGCTAGATCCTGGGCTTTTTCTGGATTGCATCACGCAGTAATGAAGTACAACACTGAAACAGTCAATTAAACCTTGTTTCCATCAATATCTTAGAGGACAACGCAAGTTAGGTCTGGGATAGGTCTGGGATTTGCCCTCATCAGGCTCATACTTTCGCGTTTTTCACATACTTGCTGAACAGATCCTGGGTTTTTTCTGGTTTGTATCACGTAGTAGTGTGGTACCTCACTGAAAGAGTCCATTAAACCTGGTTTGGATCAATATTTTAGAGGATAACGCATGTTAGATCTAGGTTAGCCCTGGGATTTTCACTCATCAGACTCATACTTTCGCATTCTTCACATACTTGTTGAACTGATCCTGGGTTTTTTCTGGTTTGGATCACGTAGTAATGTGGTACCACACTGAAACAGTCGATTAAACCTTGTTTCAATCAATATTTTAGAGGATAACGCAAGTTAGGTCTGAGATAGGTCTGGGATTTGACCCCATCAGACTCATACTTTCGCACACTTCACATACTCGTTGAACAGATCCTGGGTTATTTTCTGGTTTGGATCACATAGTAATGTGGTACCACACTGGAACAGTCGATTAAACCAGGTTTCGATCAATATTTTAGAGAATAATTCATGTGATGTCTAGGTTAGGTCTGGGATTTGCTCTCATCAGGCTCATTCTTTCGCATATTTCTCATACATGTTGAACAGATCCTGGGTTTTTTCTGGTTTGGATCACTTAGTAATGTGGGACCACACTGAAACAATCAAATAATCCTGGTCTTGATAAATATTTTAGAGGATAACGCATGTTAGGTCTGGGTTAGGTCTAGGATTTGCCCTCATCAGGCTCATACTTTCGCATATTTCTCATACTTCATGGCTAGATCCTGGGCTGTTTCTGGATTGTATCACGTAGTAATGTGGTACCACGCTGAAACAGTCAATTAAACCTGGTTTCAATCAATATTTTAGAGGATAACGCATGTTAGGCCTCGGTTAGGTCTGGGATTTGCTCTCATCAGGCTCATTCTTTCGCATATTTCTCATACTTGATGGCTAGATCCTCGGCTTTTTCTGGATTGCATCACGTAGTAATGAAGTACAACACTGAAACAGTCAATTAAACCTGGTTTCCATCAATATCTTAGAGGACAACGCAAGTTAGGTCTGGGATAGTTCTGGGATTTGCCCTCATCAGGCTCATACTTTCGCGTTTTTCACATACTTGTTGAACAGATCCTGGGTTTTTTCTGGTTTGTATCACGTAGTAGTATGGTACCACACTGAAAGAGTCCATTAAACCTGGTTTGGATCAATATTTTAGAGGATAACGCAAGTTAGGTCTGGGATAGGTCTGGGATTTGAACCCATCAGACTCATACTTTCGCAAACTTCACATACTCGTTGAACAGATCCTGGGTTATTTTCTGGTTTGGATAACATAGTAATGTGGTACCACACTGAAACAGTCGATTAAACCTGGTCTTGATAAATATTTTAGAGGATAACGCATGTTAGGTCTGGGTTAGGTCTAGGATTTGCCCTCATCAGGCTCATACTTTCGCATATTTCTCATACTTCATGGCTAGATCCTGGGCTGTTTCTGGATTGTATCACGTAGTAATGTGGAACCACGCTGAAACAGTCAATTAAACCTGGTTTCAATCAATATTTTAGAGGATAACGCATGTTAGGCCTCGGTTAGGTCTGGGATTTTCACTCATCAGGCTCATACTTTCGCATATTTCTTATACTTCATCGATAGATCCTGGACTATTTTCTGGTTTGGATCACATAGTAATGTGGTACCACACTGAAACAGTCCACTAAACCTGGTTTGGATCAATATTTTAGAGGATAATGCATGTTAGGTCTAGGTTAGCCCTGAGATTTTCACACATCAGAATCATACTTTCGCATTCTTCAGATACTTGTTGAATGGATCCTGGGTTTTTTCTGGTATGGTTCACGTAGTAATGTGGTACCACACTGAAACAGTCGATTAAACCAGGTTTCGAACAATATTCTTGAGGATAACGCATGTTAGGTCTAGGTAAGGCCTGGGATTTTCACTCATCACACTCATTCTTTCGCATTCTTCACATACCTGTTGAATGGATCCTGGGTTTTTTCTGGTTTGGATCACGTAGTAATGTGGGACCACACTGAAACAATCAATTAAACCTGGTCTTGATAAATATCTTAGAGGATAACGCATGTTAGGTCTGGATTAGGTCTAGGATTTGCTCACGTCAGGCTCATACTTTCGCATATTTCTCAAACTTGATGGCTAGATCCTGGGCTTTTTCTGGATTGCATCACGTAGTAATGAAGTACAACAGTGAAACAGTCAATTAAACCTGGTTTCCATCAATATCTTAGAGGACAACGCAAGTTAGGTCTGGGATAGGTCTGGGATTTGCCCTCATCAGACTCATACTTTCGCGTTTTTCACATACTTGTTGAACGGATCCTGGGTTTTTTCTGGTTTGGATCACGTAGTAATGTGGTACCACACTGAAACATTCAAATAAACCTGGTCTTGATAAATATTTTAGAGGATAACGCATGTTAGGTTTGGGTTAGGTCTAGGATTTGCCCACATCAGGCTCATACTTTCGCATATTTCTCATACTTCCTGGGCTGTTTCTGGATTGTATCACGTAGTAATGTGGGACCACACTGAAACAGTTCATTAAACCTGGTTTCGCTCAATATTTTAGAGGATAACGCATGTTAGGTCTAGGTTAGGTCTGGGATTTGCTCTCATCAGGCTCATTCTTTCTCATATTTCTCATACTTGATGGCTAGATCCTGGGCTTTTTCTGGATTGCATCACGTAGTAATGTAGTACCACACTGAAACAGTCAATGAAACCTGGTTTTCATCAATATTTTAGAGGAAAACGCTAGTTAGGTCTAGGTAAGGCCTGAGATTTTCACTGATCAGACTCATACTTTCGCATTCTTCACATACTTGTTGAACGGATTCTGGGTTTTTTCTGGTTTGGATCACGTAGTAATGTGGTACCACACTGAAACAGTCGATTAAACCTGGTTTCGATCAATATTTTAGAGGATAACGCAAGTTAAGTCTGGGATTGGTTTGGGATTTGACCTCATCAGACTCATACTTTCGCACACTTCACATACTCGTTGAACAGATCCTGGGTTTTTTCTGGTTTGTATCACGTAGTAGTATGGTACCACACTGAAAGAGTCCATTAAACCTGGTTTGGATCAATATTTTAGAGGATAACGCAAGTTAGGTCTGGGATAGGTCTGGGATTTGAACCCATCAGACTCATACTTTCGCAAACTTCACATACTCGTTGAACAGATCCTGGGTTATTTTCTGGTTTGGATAACATAGTAATGTGGTACCACACTGAAACAGTCGATTAAACCTGGTCTTGATAAATATTTTAGAGGATAACGCATGTTAGGTCTGGGTTAGGTCTAGGATTTGCCCTCATCAGGCTCATACTTTCGCATATTTCTCATACTTCATGGCTAGATCCTGGGCTGTTTCTGGATTGTATCACGTAGTAATGTGGAACCACGCTGAAACAGTCAATTAAACCTGGTTTCAATCAATATTTTAGAGGATAACGCATGTTAGGCCTCGGTTAGGTCTGGGATTTTCACTCATCAGGCTCATACTTTCGCATATTTCTTATACTTCATCGATAGATCCTGGACTATTTTCTGGTTTGGATCACATAGTAATGTGGTACCACACTGAAACAGTCCACTAAACCTGGTTTGGATCAATATTTTAGAGGATAATGCATGTTAGGTCTAGGTTAGCCCTGAGATTTTCACACATCAGAATCATACTTTCGCATTCTTCAGATACTTGTTGAATGGATCCTGGGTTTTTTCTGGTATGGTTCACGTAGTAATGTGGTACCACACTGAAACAGTCGATTAAACCAGGTTTCGATCAATATTCTTGAGGATAACGCATGTTAGGTCTAGGTAAGGCCTGGGATTTTCACTCATCACACTCATTCTTTCGCATTCTTCACATACCTGTTGAATGGATCCTGGGTTTTTTCTGGTTTGGATCACGTAGTAATGTGGGACCACACTGAAACAATCAATTAAACCTGGTCTTGATAAATATCTTAGAGGATAACGCATGTTAGGTCTGGATTAGGTCTAGGATTTGCTCACGTCAGGCTCATACTTTCGCATATTTCTCAAACTTGATGGCTAGATCCTGGGCTTTTTCTGGATTGCATCACGTAGTAATGAAGTACAACAGTGAAACAGTCAATTAAACCTGGTTTCCATCAATATCTTAGAGGACAACGCAAGTTAGGTCTGGGATAGGTCTGGGATTTGCCCTCATCAGACTCATACTTTCGCGTTTTTCACATACTTGTTGAACGGATCCTGGGTTTTTTCTGGTTTGGATCACGTAGTAATGTGGTACCACACTGAAACATTCAAATAAACCTGGTCTTGATAAATATTTTAGAGGATAACGCATGTTAGGTTTGGGTTAGGTCTAGGATTTGCCCACATCAGGCTCATACTTTCGCATATTTCTCATACTTCCTGGGCTGTTTCTGGATTGTATCACGTAGTAATGTGGGACCACACTGAAACAGTTCATTAAACCTGGTTTCGCTCAATATTTTAGAGGATAACGCATGTTAGGTCTAGGTTAGGTCTGGGATTTGCTCTCATCAGGCTCATTCTTTCGCATATTTCTCATACCTGATGGCTAGATCCTGGGCTTTTTCTGGATTGCATCACGTAGTAATGTAGTACCACACTGAAACAGTCAATGAAACCTGGTTTTCATCAATATTTTAGAGGAAAACGCAAGTTAGGTCTAGGTAAGGCCTGAGATTTTCACTGATCAGACTCATACTTTCGCATTCTTCACATACTTGTTGAACGGATTCTGGGTTTTTTCTGGTTTGGATCACGTAGTAATGTGGTACCACACTGAAACAGTCGATTAAACCTGGTTTCGATCAATATTTTAGAGGATAACGCAAGTTAAGTCTGGGATTGGTTTGGGATTTGACCTCATCAGACTCATACTTTCGCACACTTCACATACTCGTTGAACGGATCCTGGGTTTTTTCTGGTTTGGATCACGTAGTAATGTGGGACCACACTGAAACAGTCAATTAAACCTAGTTTCGATCAATATTTTAGAGAATAATTCATGTTAGGTCTAGGTTAGGTCTGGGATTTGCTCTCATCAGGCTCATACCTTCGCACACTTCACATACTCGTTTGACAGATCCTGGGTTATTTTCTGGTTTGGATCACGTAGTAATGTGGGACCACACTGAAACAGTCAATTAAACCTGGTTTCGATCAATATTTTAGAGAATAATTCATGTTATGTCTAGGTTAGGTCTGGGATTTGCTCTCATCAGGCTCATTCTTTCGCATATTTCTCATACTTGATGGCTAGATGCTGGGCTTTTTCTGGATTGCATCACGTAGTAATGAAGTACAACACTGAAACAGTCAATTAAACCTGGTTTCCATCATTATCTTAGAGGACAACGCAAGTTAGGTCTGGGATAGGTCTGGGATTTGCCCTCATCAGGCTCATACTTTCCGCGTTTTTCACATACTTGTTGAACAGATCCTGGGTTTTTTCTGGTTTGGATCACGTAGTAGTGTGGGACCACACTGAAACAATCAATTAAACCTGATCTTCATAAATATTTTAGAGAATAACGCATGTTAGGTCTGGGATAGGTCTGGGATTTGCCCTCATCAGACTCATACTTTCGCGCAGTTCACATACTCGTTGAACAGATCCTGGGTTATTTTCTGGATTGGATCACATAGTAATGTGGTACCACACTGAAACATTCAGTGAAACCTGGTCTTGATAAATATTTCAGAGGATAACGCATGTTAGGTCTGGGTTAGGTCTAGGATTTGCACTCATCAGGCTCATACTTTCGCATATTTCTCATACTTCATGGCTAGATCCTGGGCTTTTTCTGGATTGCATCACGTAGTAATGAAGTACAACACTGAAACAGTCAATTGAACCTGGTCTCCATCAATATCTTAGAGGACAACGCACGTTAGGTCTGGGATAGGTCTTGGATTTGCCCTCATCAGGCTCATACTTTCGCATATTTCTCATACTTCATGGCTAGATCCTGGGCTATTTCTGGATTGGATCACGTAGTAAAGTGGTACCACACTGAAACATTCAATGAAACCTGGTCTGGATAAATATTTTAGAGGATAACGCATGTTAGGCCTCGGTTAGGTCTGGGATTTGCTCTCATCAGGCTCATTCTTTCGCATATTTCTCATACTTGATGGCTAGATCCTCGGCTTTTTCTGGATTGCATCACGTAGTAATGAAGTACAACACTGAAACAGTCAATTAAACCTGGTTTCCATCAATATCTTAGAGGACAACGCAAGTTAGGTCTGGGATAGTTCTGGGATTTGCCCTCATCAGGCTCATACTTTCGCGTTTTTCACATACTTGTTGAACAGATCCTGGGTTTTTTCTGGTTTGTATCACGTAGTAGTATGGTACCACACTGAAAGAGTCCATTAAACCTGGTTTGGATCAATATTTTAGAGGATAACGCAAGTTAGGTCTGGGATAGGTCTGGGATTTGACCCCATCAGACTCATACTTTCGCACACTTCACATACTCGTTGAACAGATCCTGGGTTATTTTCTGGTTTGGATAACATAGTAATGTGGTACCACACTGAAACAGTCGATTAAACCTGGTCTTGATAAATATTTTAGAGGATAACGCATGTTAGGTCTGGGTTAGGTCTAGGATTTGCCCTCATCAGGCTCATACTTTCGCATATTTCTCATACTTCATGGCTAGATCCTGGGCTGTTTCTGGATTGTATCACGTAGTAATGTGGAACGACGCTGAAACAGTCAATTAAACCTGGTTTCAATCAATATTTTAGAGGATAACGCATGTTAGGCCTCGGTTAGGTCTGGGATTTTCACTCATCAGACTCATACTTTCGCATTCTTCACATACTTGTTGAACTGATCCTGGGTTTTTTCTGGTTTGGATCACGTAGTAATGTGGGACCACACTGAAACAGTTCATTAAACCTGGTTTCGCTCAATATTTTAGAGGATAACGCATGTTAGGTCTAGGTTAGGTCTGGGATTTGCTCTCATCAGGCTCATTCTTTCGCATATTTCTCATACTTGATGGCTAGATCCTGGGCTTTTTCTGGATTGCATCACGTAGTAATGTAGTACCACACTGAAACAGTCAATGAAACCTGGTTTTCATCAATATTTTAGAGGAAAACGCAAGTTAGGTCTAGGTAAGGCCTGAGATCTTCACTGATCAGACTCATACTTTCGCATTCTTCACATACTTGTTGAACGGATCCTGGGTTTTTTCTGGTTTGGATCACGTAGTAATGTGGTACCACACTGAAACAGTCGATTAAACCTGGTTTCGATCAATATTTTAGAGGATAACGCAAGTTAAGTCTGGGATTGGTTTGGGATTTGACCTCATCAGACTCATACTTTCGCACACTTCACATACTCGTTGAACAGATCCTGGGTTATTTTCTGGTTTGGATCACATAGTAATGTGGTACTACACTGAAACAGTCGATTAAACCAGGTATCGATCAATATTTTTGAGGATAACGCATGTTAGGTCTAGGTTAGGCCTGGGATTTTCACTCATCAGACTCATACTTTCCGCGTTTTTCACATACTTGTTGAACAGATCCTGGGTTTTTTCTGGTTTGGATCACGTAGTAGTGTGGGACCACACTGAAACAATCAATTAAACCTGATCTTGATAAATATTTTAGAGGATAACGCATGTTAGGTCTGGGATAGGTCTGGGATTTGCCCTCATCAGACTCATACTTTCGCACAGTTCACATACTCGTTGAACAGATCCTGGGTTATTTTCTGGATTGGATCACATAGTAATGTGGTACCACACTGAAACATTCAATGAAACCTGGTTGCGATCAATATTTTAGAGGATAACGCATGTTAGGTCTAGGTTAGCCCTGGGATTTTCACTCATCAGACTCATACTTTCGCATATTTCTCATACTTGATGGTTAGATCCTGGGCTTTTTCTGGATTGCATCACGTAGTAATGTAGTACCACACTGAAACAGTCAATGAAACCTAGTTTCGATCAATATTTTAGAGGACAACGCAAGTTAGGTCTAGGTAAGGCCTGAGATTTTCACTGATCAGACTCATACTTTCGCATTCTTCACATACTTGTTGAACGGATCCTGGGTTTTTTCTGGTTTTGATCACGTAGTAATGTGGTACCACACAGAAACATTCAATTAAACCTTGTCTTGATAAATATTTTAGAGAATAACGCATGTTAGGTCTGGGTTAGGTCTAGGATTTGCCCTCATCAAGCTCATACTTTCGCATATCTCTCATACTTCATGGCTGGATCCTGGGCTATTTCTGAATTGGATCATGTAGCAATGTGGCACCACACTGAAACAGTCAATTAAACCTGGTTTTGATGAATATTTTAGAGAATAATTCATGTTAGGTCTAGGTTAGGTCAGGGATTTGCTCTCATCAGGCTCATTCTTTCGCATATGTCTCATACATGATGGCTAGATCCTGGGCTTTTTCTTGATCGCATCACGTAGTAATGAAGTACAACACTGAGACAGTCACTTAAACCTGGTTTCCATCAATATCTTAGAGGACAACGCAAGTTAGGTCTGGGATAGGTCTGAAATTTGCCCTCATCATGCTCATGCTTTCGCGTTTTTCACGTACTTGTTGAACAGATCCTGGGTTTTTTCTGGTTTGGATCACGTAGTAATGTGGTATCACGCTGAAACAGTTGATTAGACCCGGTTTCGATCAATATTTTAGAGGATAACGCAAGTTAAGTCTGGGATAGGTCTGGAATTTGACCTCATCAGACTCATACTTTCGCGTTTTTCACATACTTGTTGAACAGATCCTGGGTTTTTTCTGGTTTGGATCACGTAGTAGTGTGGTACCACACTGAAACAGTCCATGAAACCTGGTTGCGGTCAATATTTTAGAGGATAACGCATGTTAGGTCTGGGTTAGCTCTAGGATTTGCCCTCATCAGGCTCATTCTTTCGCATATTTCTCAAACTTCATGGCTAGATCCTGGGCTCTTTCTGGATTGGATCTCGTAGTAAAGTGGTACCATACTGAAACATTCAATGGAACCTGGTCTGGATAAATATTTTAGAGGATAACGCATGTTAGGTCTGGGTTAGGTCTAGGAATTGCCCTCATCAGGCTTATTCTTTCGCATATGTCTCATACATGATGGCTAGATCCTGGGCTTTTTCTTGATCGCATCACGTAGTAATGAAGTACAACACTGAAACAGTCACTTAAACCTGGTTTCCATCAATATCTTAGAGGACAACGCAAGTTAGGTCTGGGATAGGTCTGAAATTTGCCCTCATCATGCTCATGCTTTCGCGTTTTTCACGTACTTGTTGAACAGATCCTGGGTTTTTTCTGGTTTGGATCATGTAGTAATGTGGCACCACACTGAAACAGTCAATTAAACCTGGTTTTGATCAATATTCTAGAGAATAATTCATGTTAGGTCTAGGTTAGGTCAGGGATTTACTCTCATCAGGCTCATTCTTTCGCATATTTCTCATACTTGATGGCTAGATCCTGGGCTTTTTCTGGATTGCATCACGTAGTAATGAAGTACAACACTGAAACAGTCAATTAAACTTGGTTTCCATCAATATTTTAGAGGACAACGCATGTTAGGTCTAGGTTAGGCCTGGGATTTGCCCTCATCAGGGTCATACTGTCGCAGTTTTAGCATACTTGTTCAACGGATCCTGGGTTTTTTCTGGTTTGGTTCACGTAGTAATGTGGTACCACACAGAAACATTCAATTAAACCTGGTCTTGATAAATATTTTAGAGGGTAACGCATGTTAGGTCTGGAATAGGTCTGGGATTTGACCTCGTCACACTCATACTTTCGCACCCTTCACATACTCGTTGATCAGATCCTGGGTTATTTTCTGGTTTGGATCACATAGTAATATGGTACCACACTGAAACAGTCGATTAAGCCAGGTCTTGATAAATATTTCAGAGGATAACGCATGTTAGGTCTGGGTTAGGTCTAGGATTTGCACGCATCAGGCTCATACTTTCGCATATTTCTCATACTTCATGGCTAGATCCTGGGCTTTTTCTGGATTGCATCACGTGGTAATGTGGTACCACGCTGAAACAGTCAATTAAACCTGGTTTCGATCAATATGTTAGAGGATAACGCAAGTTAGGTATGGGATAGGTCTAGGATTTGCCCTCATCAGGCTCTTACTTTCGCATATATATATTTCTCATACTTCATGGCTAGATCCTGGGCTTTTTCTGGATTGCATCACGTAGTAATGAAGTACAACACTGAAACAGTCAATTAAACCTGGTTTCCATCAATATTTTAGAGGACAACGCATGTTAGGTCTAGGTTCGGCCTGGGATTTGCCCTCATCAGGGTCATACTGTCGCAGTTTTAACATACTTGTTCAACGGATCCTGGGTTTTTTCTGGTATGGTTCACGTAGTAATGTGGTACCACACTGAAACATTCAATTAAACCTAGTCTTGATAAATATTTTAGAGGATAACGCAAGTTAAGTCTGGGATAGGTCTGGGATTTGACCTCATCAGACTCATACTTTCGCGTTTTTCACATACTTGTTGAACAGATCCTGGGTTTTTTCTGGTTTGGATCACGTAGTAGTGTGGTACCACACTGAAACAGTCCATTAAACCTGGTTGCGATCAATATTATAGAGGATAACTCATGTTAGGTCTGGGTTAGGTCTAGTATTTGCCCTCATCAGGCTCATTCTTTCGCATATTTCTCAAACTTGATGGCTAGATCCTGGGCTTTTTCTGGATTGCATCACGTAGTAATGTGGTACCACACTGAAACATTCAATTAAACCTGGTCTTGATAAATATTTTAGAAGATAACGCATGTTAGGTCTGGGTTAGGTCTAGGATTTGCCCTCATCGGGCTCATACTTTCGCATATTTCTCATACTTCATGGCTAGATCCTGGGCTATTTCTGGATTGGATCTCGTAGTAAAGTGGTACCACACTGAAACTTTCAATGGAACCTGGTCTGGATAAATATTTTAGAGGATAACGCATGTTAGGTCTGGGTTAGGTCTAGGAATTGCCCTCATCAGGCTTATTCTTTCGCATATGTCTCATACATGATGGCTAGATCCTGGGCTTTTTCTTGATCGCATCACGTAGTAATGAAGTACAACACTGAAACGGTCACTTAAACCTGGTTTCCATCAATATCTTAGAGGACAACGCAAGTTAGGTCTGGGATAGGTCTGAAATTTGCCCTCATCATGCTCATGCTTTCGCGTTTTTCACATACTTGTTGAACAGATCCTGGGTTTTTTCTGGTTTGGATCACGTAGTAATGTGGTACCACGCTGAAACAGTTGATTAGACCCGGTTTCGATCAATATTTTAGAGGATAACGCAAGTTAAGTCTGGGATAGGTCTGGAATTTGTCCTCATCAGACTCATACTTTCGCGTTTTTCACATACTTGTTGAACAGATCCTGGGTTTATTCTGGTTTGGATCACGTAGTAGTGTGGTACCACACTGAAACAGTCCATGAAACCTGGTTGCGGTCAATATTTTAGAGGATAACGCATGTTAGGTCTGGGTTAGCTCTAGGATTTGCCCTCATCAGGCTCATACTTTCGCATATTTCTCATACTTCATGGCTAGATCCTGGGCTATTTCTGGATTGGATCTCGTAGTAAAGTGGTACCACACTGAAACTTTCAATGGAACCTGGTCTGGATAAATATTTTAGAGGATAACGCATGTTAGGTCTAGGTTAGGTCTGGGATTTGCTCTTATCAGGCTCATTCTTTCGCATATTTCTCATACTTGATGGCTAGATCCTGGGCTTTTTCTGGATTGCATAACGTAGTAATGAAGTACAACACTGAAACAGTCAATTAAACCTGGTTTTGCATCAATATTTTAGAGGACAACGCAAGTTAGGTCTGGGATAGATCTGGGATTCGCCCTAATCAGGCTCATACTTTCGCGTTTTTCACATACTTGTTGAACAGATCCTGGGTTTTTTCTGGTTTGGATCACGTAGTAATGTGGTACCACACTGAAACAGTCGATTAAACCTGGTTTCGATCAATATTTTAGAGGATAACGCATGTTAGGTCTGGAATAGGTCTGGGATTTGACCTCGTCACACTCATACTTTCGCACCCTTCACATACTCGTTGATCAGATCCTGGGTTATTTTCTGGTTTGGATCACATAGTAATATGGTACCACACTGAAACAGTCGATTAAGCCAGGTTTCGGTCAATATTTTTGAGGATAACGCATGTTAGGTCTAGATTAGGCCTGGGATTTTCACTCATCTGACTCATACTTTCGCATTCTTCACATACTTGTTGAACGGAGCCTGGGTTTTTTCTGGTTTGCATCACGTAGTAATGTGGGACCACACTGAAACAGTCAATTAAATCTGGTTTCGATCAATATTTTAGAGAATAATTCATGTTAGGTCTAGGTTAGGCCTGGGATTTTCACTCTTCAGACTCATACTTTCGCATTCTTCACATACTTGTTGAACGGATCCTGGGTTTTTTCTGGTTTGGATCACGTAGTAATGTGGGACCACACTGAAACAATCAATTAAACCTGGTCTTGATAAATATTATGGAGGATAACGCATGTTAGGTCTGGGTTAGGTCTAGGATTTGCCCTCATCAGGCTCATACTTTCGCATATTTCTCATACTTCATGGCTAGATCCTGGGCTATTTCTGGATTGGATCACGTAGTAAAGTGGTACCACACTGAAACATTCAATGAAACCTGGTCTGGATAAATATTTTAGAGGATAATGCATCTTAGGTCTAGGTTAGGTCTGGGATTTTCACTCATCAGACTCATAGTTTCGCATTCTTCACATACTTGTTGAACGGATCCTGGGTTTTTTCTGGTTTGGATCACGTAGTAATGTAGGACCACAATGAAACAATCAATTAAACCTGGTCTTGATAAATATTTTAGAGGATAACGCAAGTTAGGATGGGTTAGGTCTAGGATTTGCCCTCGTCAGGCTCATACTTTCGCATATTTCTCATACTTCATGGCTAGATCCTGGGCTATTTCTGGATTGGATAACGTAGTAATGTGGTACCACACTGAAACAGTCAATTAAACCTGGTTTCGAACAATATTTTAGAGAATAATTCATGTTAGGTCTAGGTTAGGTCTGGGATTTGCTCTCATCAGGTTCATTCTTTCGCATATTTCTCATACTTGATGGCTAGATCCTGGGCTTTCTCTGGATCGCATCACGTAGTAATGTGGTACCACACTGAAACATTCAATTAAACCTGGTCTTGATAAATATTTTAGAAGATAACGCATGTTAGGTCTGGGTTAGGCCTAGGATTTGCCCTCATCAGGCTCATACTTTCGCATATTTCTCATACTTCATGGCTTGATCCTGGGCCTTTTCTGGATTGCATCACGTAGTAATGTGGTACCACGCTGAAACAGTCAATTAAACCTGGTTTCGATCAATATGTTAGAGGATAACGCAAGTTAGGTACGGGATAGGTCTAGGATTTGCCCTCATCAGGCTCTTACTTTCGCATATTTCTCATACTTCATGGCTAGATCCTGGGCTTTTTCTGGATTGCATCACGTAGTAATGAAGTACAACACTGAAACAGTCAATTAAACCTGGTTTCCATCAATATTTTAGAGGACAACGCATGTTAGGTCTAGGTTAGGCCTGGGATTTGCCCTCATCAGGGTCATACTGTCGCAGTTTTAACATACTTGTTGAACGGATCCTGGGTTTTTTCTGGTTTGGTTCACGTAGTAATGTGGTACCACACTGAAACATTCAATTAAACCTGGTCTTGATAAATATTTTAGAGGATAACGCAAGTTAAGTCTGGGATAGATCTGGGATTTGACCTCATCAGACTCATACTTTCGCGTTTTTCACATACTTGTTGAACAGATCCTGGGTTTTATCTGGTTTGGATCACGTAGTAGTGTGGTACCACACTGAAACAGTTCATTGAACCTGGTTGCGATCAATATTATAGAGGATAACGCATGTTAGGTCTGGGTTAGGTCTAGTATTTGCCCTCATCAGGCTCATTCTTTCGCATATTTCTCAAACTTGATGGCTAGATCCTGGGCTTTTTCTGGATTGCATCACGTAGTAATGTGGTACCACACTGAAACATTCAATTAAACCTGGTCTTGATAAATATTTTAGAAGATAACGCATGTTAGGTCTGGGTTAGGTCTAGGATTTGCCCTCATCAGGCTCATACTTTCGCATATTTCTCATACTTCATGGCTAGATCCTGGGCTATTTCTGGATTGGATCTCGTAGTAAAGTGGTACCACACTGAAACATTCAATGGAACCTGGTCTGGATATATATTTTAGAGGATAACGCATGTTAGGTCTGGGTTAGGTCTAGGAATTGCCCTCATCAGGCTTATTCTTTCGCATATGTCTCATACATGATGGCTAGATCCTGGGCTTTTTCTTGATCGCATCACGTAGTAATGAAGTACAACACTGAAACAGTCACTTAAACCTGGTTTCCATCAATATCTTAGAGGACAACGCAAGTTAGGTCTGGGATAGGTCTGAAATTTGCCCTCATCAGGATCATACTTTCGCGTTTTTCACATACTTGATGAACAGATCCTGGGTTTTTTCTGGTTTGGATCACGTAGTAATGTGGTACCACGCTGAAACAGTTGATTAGACCCGGTTTCGATCAATATTTTAGAGGATAACGCAAGTTAAGTCTGGGATAGGTCTGGAATTTGACCTCATCAGACTCATACTTTCGCGTTTCTCACATACTTGTTGAACAGATCCTGGGATTTTTCTGGTTTGGATCACGTAGTAGTGTGGTACCACACTGAAACAGTCCATGAAACCTGGTTGCGGTCAATATTTTAGAGGATAACGCATGTTAGGTCTGGGTTAGCTCTAGGATTTGCCCTCATCAGGCTCATTCTTTCGCATATTTCTCAAACTTCATGGCTAGATCCTGGGCTTTTTCTGGATTGCATCACGTAGTAATGTGGTACCACACTGAAACATTCAATTAAACCTCGTCTTGATAAATATTTTAGAGGATAACGCATGTTAGGTCTGGGTTAGGTCTAGGATTTGCTCTCATCAGACTCATACTTTCGCATTCTTCACATACTTGTTGAACGGATCCTGGGTTTTTTCTGGTTTGGATGACGTAGTAATGTGGGACCACACTGAAACAGTCAATTAAACCTGGTTTCGATCAATATTTTAGAGAATAATTCATGGTAGGTCTAGGTTAGGTCTGGGATTTGCTCTTATCAGGCTCATTCTTTCGCATATTTCTCATACTTGATGGCTAGATCCTGGGCTTTTTCTGGATTGCATAACGTAGTAATGAAGTACAACACTGAAACAGTCCATGAAACCTGGTTGGGGTCAATATTTTAGAGGATAACGCATGTTAGGTCTGGGTTAGCTCTAGGATTTGCCCTCATCAGGCTCATTCTTTCGCATATTTCTCAAACTTCATGGCTAGATCCTGGGCTTTTTCTTGATTGCATCACGTAGTAATGTGGTACCACACTGAAACATTCAATTAAACCTCGTCTTGATAAATATTTCAGAGGATAACGCATGTTAGGTCTGGGTTAGGTCTAGGATTTGCTCTCATCAGACTCATACTTTCGCATTCTTCACATACTTGTTGAACGGATCCTGGGTTTTTTCTGGTTTGGATCACGTAGTAATGTGGGACCACACTGAAACAGTCAATTAAACCTGGTTTCGATCAATGTTTTAGAGAATAATTCATGGTAGGTCTAGGTTAGGTCTGGGATTTGCTCTTATCAGGCTCATTCTTTCGCATATTTCTCATACTTGATGGCTAGATCCTGGGCTTTTTCTGGATTGCATAACGTAGTAATGAAGTACAACACTGAAACAGTCAATTAAACCTGGTTTCCATCAATATTTTAGAGGACAACGCAAGTTAGGTCTGGGATAGATCTGGGATTCGCCCTAATCAGGCTCATACTTTCGCGTATTTCACATACTTGTTGAACAGATCCTGGGTTTTTTCTGATTTGGATCACGTAGTAATGTGGTACCACACTGAAACAGTCGATTAAACCTGGTTTCGATCAATATTTTAGAGGATAACGCATGTTAGGTCTGGAATAGGTCTGGGATTTGACCTCGTCAGACTCATACTTTCGCACCCTTCACATACTCGTTGATCAGATCCTGGGTTTTTTCTGGTTTGCATCACGTAGTAATGTGGGACCACACTGAAACAGTCAATTAAATCTGGTTTCGATCAATATTTTAGAGAATAATTCATGTTGGGTCTAGGTTAGGCCTGGGATTTTCACTCATCAGACTCATACTTTCGCATTATTCGCATACTTGTTGAACGGATCCTGGGTTTTTTCTGGTTTGGATCACGTAGTAATGTGGGACCACACTGAAACAATCAATTAAACCTGGTCTTGATAAATATTTTGGAGGATAACGCATGTTAGGTCTGGGTTAGGTCTAGGATTTGCCCTCATCAGGCTCATACTTTCGCATATTTCTCATACTTCATGGCTAGATCCTGGGCTGTTTCTGGATTGGATCACGTAGTAGTGTGGTACCACACTGAAACAGTCAATTAAACCTGCTTTTAATCAATATTTTAGAGAATAATTCATGTTAGGTCTTGGTTAGGTCTGGGATTTGCTCTTATCAGGCTCATTCTTTCGCATATTTCTCATACTTGATGGCTAGATCCTGGGCTTTTTCTGGATTGCATAACGTAGTAATGAAGTACAACACTGAAACAGTCAATTAAACCTGGTTTCCATCAATATTTTAGAGGACAACGCAAGTTAGGTCTGGGATAGATCTGGGATTCGCCCAAATCAGGCTCAAACTTTCGCGTATTTCACATACTTGTTGAACAGATCCTGGGTTTTTTCTGATTTGAATCACGTAGTAATGTGGTACCACACTGAAACAGTCGATTAAACCTGGTTTCGATCAATATTTTAGAGGATAACGCATGTTAGGTCTGGAATAGGTCTGGGATTTGACCTCGTCAGACTCATACTTTCGCACCCTTCACATACTCGTTGATCAGATCCTGGGTTTTTTCTGGTTTGCATCACGTAGTAATGTGGGACCACACTGAAACAGTCAATTAAATCTGGTTTCGATCAATATTTTAGAGAATAATTCATGTTGGGTCTAGGTTAGGCCTGGGATTTTCACTCATCAGACTCATACTTTCGCATTATTCGCATACTTGTTGAACGGATCCTGGGTTTTTTCTGGTTTGGATCACGTAGTAATGTGGGACCACACTGAAACAATCAATTAAACCTGGTCTTGATAAATATTTTGGAGGATAACGCATGTTAGGTCTGGGTTAGGTCTAGGATTTGCCCTCATCAGGCTCATACTTTCGCATATTTCTCATACTTCATGGCTAGATCCTGGGCTGTTTCTGGATTGGATCACGTAGTAGTGTGGTACCACACTGAAACAGTCAATTAAACCTGCTTTTAATCAATATTTTAGAGAATAATTCATGTTAGGTCTAGGTTAGGTCAGGGATTTACTCTCATCAGGCTCATTCTTTCGCATATTTCTCATACTTGATGGATAGATCCTGGGCTTTTTCTGGATTGCATCACGTAGTAATGAAGTACAACACTGAAACAGTCAATTAAACTTGGTTTCCATAAATATTTTAGAGGACAACGCATGTTAGGTCTAGGTTAGGCCTGGGAGTTGCCCTCATCAGGGTCATACTGTCGCAGTTTTAACATACTTGTTCAACGGATCCTGGGTTTTTTCTGGTTTGGATCACGTAGTAATGTGGTACCACACTGAAACATTCAATTAAACCTGGTCTTGATAAATATTTTAGAGGATAACGCATGTTAGGTTTGGGTTAGGTCTAGGATTTGCCCTCATCAGGCTCATACTTTCGCATTATTCGCATACTTGTTGAACGGATCCTGGGTTTTTTCTGGTTTGGATCACGTAGTAATGTGGGACCACACTGAAACAATCAATTAAACCTGGTCTTGATAAATATTTTGGAGGATAACGCATGTTAGGTCTGGGTTAGGTCTAGGATTTGCCCTCATCAGGCTCATACTTTCGCATATTTCTCATACTTCATGGCTAGATCCTGGGCTGTTTCTGGATTGGATCACGTAGTAGTGTGGTACCACACTGAAACAGTCAATTAAACCTGCTTTTAATCAATATTTTAGAGAATAATTCATGTTAGGTCTAGGTTAGGTCAGGGATTTACTCTCATCAGGCTCATTCTTTCGCATATTTCTCATACTTGATGGATAGATCCTGGGCTTTTTCTGGATTGCATCACGTAGTAATGAAGTACAACACTGAAACAGTCAATTAAACTTGGTTTCCATAAATATTTTAGAGGACAACGCATGTTAGGTCTAGGTTAGGCCTGGGAGTTGCCCTCATCAGGGTCATACTGTCGCAGTTTTAACATACTTGTTCAACGGATCCTGGGTTTTTTCTGGTTTGGATCACGTAGTAATGTGGTACCACACTGAAACATTCAATTAAACCTGGTCTTGATAAATATTTTAGAGGATAACGCATGTTAGGTTTGGGTTAGGTCTAGGATTTGCCCTCATCAGGCTCATACTTTCGCATATATCTCATACTTCATGGCTAGATCCTGGGTTTTTTCTGGTTTGCATCACGTAGTAGTGTGGTACCACACTGAAACAGTCCATTAAACCTGGTTGCGATCAATATTTTAGAGGATAACGCATGTTAGGTCTGGGTTAGGTCTAGTATTTGCCCTCATCAGGCTCATTCTTTCGCATATTTCTCAAACTTGATGGCTAGATCCTGGGCTTTTTCTGGATTGCATCACGTAGTAATGTAGTACCACACTGAAACATTCATTTAAACCTGGTCTTGATAAATATTTCAGAGGATAACGCATGTTAGGTCTGGGTTAGGTCTAGGATTTGCACTCATCAGGCTCATACTTTCGCATATTTCTCATACTTCATGGCTAGATCCTGGGCTTTTTCTGGATTGCATCACGTAGTAATGAAGTACAACACTGAAACAGTCAATTGAACCTGGTCTCCATCAATATCTTAGAGGACAACGCAAGTTAGGTCTGGGATAGGTCTTGGATTTGCCCTCATCAGGCTCATACTTTCGCATATTTCTCATACTTCATGGCGAGATCCTGGGCTATTTCTGGATTGGATCACGTGGTAAAGTGGTACCACACTGAAACATTCAATGAAACCTGGTCTGGATAAATATTTTAGAGGATAACGCATGTTAGGTCTGGGTTAGGTCTAGGATTTGCCCACATCAGGCTCATTCTTTCGCATATTTCTCATACTTGATGGCTAGATCCTGGGCTTTTTCTGGATTGCATCACGTAGTAATGTGGTACCACTCTCAGACAGTCGATTAAACCAGGTTTCGATCAATATTTTGGAGGATAACGCATGTTAGGTCTGGGTTAGGTCTACGATTTGCCCTCATCAGGCTCATACTTTCGCATATTTCTCATACTTCATGGCTAGATCCTGGGCTGTTTCTGGATTGTATCACGTAGTAAAGTGGTACCACACTGAAACAGTCAATTAAACCTGGTTTCCATCAATATCTTAGAGGACAACGCAAGTTAGGTCTGGGATAGGTCTGGGATTTGCCCTCATCAGACTCATACTTTCGCGTTTTTCACATACTTGTTGAACAGATCCTGGGTTTTTTCTGATTTGGATCACGTAGTAATGTGGTACCACGCTCAAACAGTCAATTAAACCTGGTTTCGATCAATATTTTAGAGGATACCGCAAGTTAGGTCTGGGATAGGGCTGGGATTCGCCGTAATCAGGTTCATACTTTCGAGTTTTTCACATACTTGTTGAACTGATCCTGGGTTTTTTCTGGTTTGGATCACGTAGTAATGTGGTACCACACTGAAACAATCAATTAAACCTGGTCTTGATAAATATTTTAGAAGATAACGCATGATAGGTCTGGGTTAGGTCTGGGATTTGCCCTCATCAGGCTCATACTTTCGCATATTTCTCATACTTCATGGCTAGATCCTGGGCTGTTTCTGGATTGTATCACGTAGTAATGTGGTACCACGCTGAAACAGTCAACTAAACCTGGTTTCGATCAATATTTTGGAGGATAACGCAAGTTAGGTCTGGGATAGGTCTAGGATTTGCCCTCATCAGGCTCTTACTTTCGCATATTTCTCATACTTCATGGCTAGATCCTGGGCTATTTCTGGATTGGATCACGTAGTAAAGTGGTACCACACTGAAACATTCAATGAAACCTGGTCTGGATAAATATTTTAGAGGATAACGCATCTTAGGTCTGGGTTAGGTCTAAGATTTGCCCTCATCAGGCTCACAGTTTCGCGTTTTTCACATACTTGTTGAACAGATCCTGGGTTTTTTCTGGTTTGGATCACGAAGTAGTGTGGTACCACACTGAAACAGTCCATTAAACCTGGTTGCGATCAATATTTTAGAGGATAACGCATGTTAGGTCTAGGTTAGGTCTGGGATTTGCTCTCATCAGGATCATTCTTTCGCATATTTCTCATACTTGATGGCTAGATCCTGGGCTTTTTGTGGATTGCATTACGTAGTAATGTAGTACCACACTGAAACAGTCAATGAAACCTGGTTTCCATCAATATTTTAGAGGACAACGCAAGTTAGGTTTAGGTAAGGCCTGAGATTTTCACTGATCAGACTCATTCTTTCGCATATTTTTCATACATGTTGAACAGATCCTGGGTTTTTTCTGGTTTGGATCACGTAGTAATGTGGTACCACACTGAAACAACCAATTAAACCTGGTCTTGATAAATATTTTAGAGGATAACGCATGTTAGGTCTGGGTTAGGTCTAGGATTTGCCCTCATCAGGCTCATACTTACGCATATTTCACATACTTCATGGCTAGATCCTGGGCTGTTTCTGGATTGTATCACGTAGTAATGTGGTACCACGCTGAAACAGTCAACTAAACCTGGTTTCGATCAATATTTTGGAGGATAACGCAAGTTAGGTCTGGGATAGATCTAAGATTTGCCCTCATCAGGCTCCTACTTTCGCATATTTCTCATACTTCATGGCTAGATCCTGGGCTATTTCTGGATTGGATCACGTAGTAAAGTGGTACCACACTGAAACATTCAATGAAACCTGGTCTGGATAAATATTTTAGAGGATAACGCATATTAGGTCAAGGTTAGGTCTAAGATTTGCCCTCATCAGGCTCAGAGTTTCGCGTTTTTCACATACTTGTTGAACAGAACCTGGGTTGCTTCTGGTTTGGATCACGTAGTAATGTGGTACCACACTGAAACATTCAATTAAACCTGGTCTTGATAAATATTTTTGAGGATAACGCATGTTAGGTCTGGGATAGGTCTGTGATTTGCCCTCATCAGGCTCATACTTCCCCAGTTTTAACATGCATGTTGACCTGATCAAGGGTTTTTTCTGCTTTGGATCACGTAGTAAAGTGGTACCACAATAAAACAGTCAATTAAACCTGGTTTCGATCAATATTTTAGAGGATATCGCAAGTTAGGTCTGGGATAGGTCTGGGATTTGCCCTCATCAGACACATACTTTCGCACACTTGACATAATCGTTGATCAGATGCTGGGTTTTTTTCTGGTTTGGATCAGGTAGTAATGTGGTACCACACTGAAACAGTCGATTAAACCTGGTTTCGATCAATATTATTGAGGATAACGCATGTTAGGTCTAGGTTAGGCCTGGGATTTTCACTCATCAGTCTCATACTTTCGCATTCTTCACATACTTGTTGAACGGATCCTGGGTTTTTTCTGGTTTGGATCACGTAGTAATGTGGTACCACACTGAAACAGTCGATTAAACCAGGTTTCGATCAATATTTTTGAGGATAACGCATGGTAGGTAGGGTTAGGTCTAGGATTTGCTCTCGTCAGGCTCATACTTCCGCATGTTTCTCATACTTCAAGGCTAGATCCTGGGCTCTTTCTGGATTGGATCACGTAGTAATGTGGGACCACACTGAAACAGTGAATTAAACCTGGTTTCCATCAATATCTTAGAGGACAACCCAAGTTAGGTCTGGGATAGGTCTGGGATTTGCCCTCATCAGGCTCATACTTTCGCGTTTTTCACATACTTGTTGAACAGATCCTGGGTTTTTTCTGGTTTGGATCACGTAGTAATGTGGTACCACACTGAAACAGTCGATTAAACCTGGTCTTGATAAATATTTTTGAGGATAACGCATGTTAGGTCTGGGATAGGTCTGGGATTTGCCCTCATCAGGCTCATACTTTCCCAGTTTTAACATGCATGTTGACCTGATCGAGGGTTTTTTCTGCTTTGGATCACGTAGTAAAGTGGTACCACAATAATACATTCAATTAAACCTGGTTTCGATCAATATTTTAGAGGACATCGCAAGTTAGGTCTGGGATAGGTCTGGGATTTGCCCTCATCAGACTCATACTTTCGCACACTTGACATACTCGTTGATCAGATCCTGGGTTTTTTTCTGGTTTGGATCACGTAGTAATGTGGTACCACACTGAAACAGTCGATTAAACCTGGTTTCGATCAATATCATTGAGGATAACGCATGTTAGGTCTAGGTTAGGCCTGGGATTTTCACTCATCAGACTCATACTTTCGCATTCTTCACATACTTGTTGAACGGATCCTGGGTTTTTTCTGGTTTGGATCACGTAGTAATGTGGGACCACACTGAAACAGTCAATTAAACCTGGTTTCGACCAATATTTTAGAGAATAATTCATGTTAGGTCTAGGTTAGGTCTGGGATTTGCTCTCATCAGGCTCATTCTTTCGCATATTTCTCATACTTGATGGCTAGATCCTGGGCTTTTTCTGGAGTGCATCACGTAGTAATGAAGTACAACACTGAAACAGTCAATTAAACCTGGTTTCCATCAATATTTTAGAGGACAACGCAAGTTAGGTCTGGGAAAGGTCTGGGATATGCCCTCATCAGGTTCATACTTTCGCGTTTTTCACATAATTGTTGAACAGATCCTGGGTTTTTTCTGGTTTGGATCCCGTAGTAGTGTGGTACCACACTGAAACAGTCCATTAAACCTGGTTTCGCTCAATATTTTAGAGGATAACGCATGTTAGGGCTGGGTCAGGCCTGGGATTTTCACTCATCAGACTCATACTTTCGCATTCTTCACATACTTGTTGAACGGATCCTGGGTTTTTTCTGGTTTGGATCACGTAGTAATGTGGGTCCACACTGAGACAATCAATTAAACCTGGTTTCGATCAATAGTTTAGAGAATAATTCATGTTAGGTCTAGGTTAGGTCTGGGATTTGCTCTCATCAGGCTCATTCTTTCGCATATTTCTCATATTTGATGGCTAGATCCTGGGCTTTTTCTGGATTGCATCACGTAGTAATGAAGTACGACACTGAAACAGTCAATTAAACCTGGTTTCCATCAATATCTTAGAGGACAACGCAAGTTAGGTCTGGCATAGGTCTGGGATTCGCCCTCATCAGGCTCATGCTTTGGCGTTTTTCACATACTTGTTGAACAGATCCTGGGTTTTTTCTGGTTTGTATCACGTAGTAGTGTCGTACCACACTGAAACAGTCAATTAAACCTGGTTTCCATCAATATTTTAGAGGATAACGCAAGTTAGGTCTGGGATTTGCTCTCATCAGGCTCATTCTTTCGCATATTTCTTATACTTGATGGCTAGATCCTGGTCTTTTTCTGGATTGCATCACGTAGTAATGTGGTACCACACTGAAACAGTCGATTAAACCTGGTTTCGAACAATATTTTAGAGGATAACGCAAGTTAAGTCTGGGATTGGTCTGGGATTTGACCTCATCAGACTCATACTTTCGCACACTTCACATACTTGTTGAACAGATCCTGGGTTTTTTCGGGTTTGGATCACGAAGTAGTGTGGTACCACACTGACACAGTCCATTAAACCTTGTTTCGCTCAATATTTTAGAGGATAACGCATGTTAGGTCTGGGATAGGTCTGGGATTTGCCCTCATCAGACTCATACTTTCGCACACTTCACATACTCGTTGAACAGATCCTGGGTTATTTTCAGGTTTGGATCACATAGTAATGTGGTACCACACCGAAACAGCCGATTAAACCAGGTTTCGATGAATATTTTTGAGGATAACGCATGTTAGGTCTAGGTTAGGCCTGGGATTTTCACTCATCAGACTCATACTTTCGCATTCTTCACATACTTGTTGAACGGATCCTGGGTTTTTTCTGGTTTGGATCACGTTGTAATGTGGGACCACACTGAAACAATCAATTAAACCTGGTCTTGATAAATATTTTAGAGGATAACGCATGTTAGGTTTGGGTTAGGTTTAGGATTTGCCCTCAGCAGGCTCATACTTTCGCATATCTCTCATACTTCATGGCTAGATCCTGGGCTGTTTCTGGATTGTTCACGTAGTAATGTGGTACCACGCTGAAACTGTCAATTAAACCTGGTTTCGATCAATATTTTAGAGAATAATTCATGTTAGGTCTAGGTTAGGTCTGGGATTTGCTCTCATCAAGCTTGTTCTTTCGCATATTTCTCATACTTGATGGCTAGATCCTGGGCTTTTTCTGGATTGCATCACGCAGTAATGTGGTACCACGCTGAAACAGTCAATTAAACCTGGTTTCGATCAATATTTTAGAGGATAACGCATGTTAGGTCTGGGATAGGTCTGGGATTAGCCCTCATCAGACTCATACTTTACCACACTTCACATACTCGTTGACAAGATCCTGGGTTTTTTTCGGGTTTGCATCACGTAGTAATGTGGTACCACACTGAAACAGTCGATTAAACCTGGTTTCGATCAATATTTTTGAGGATAACGCATGTTAGGTCTGGGATAGGTCTGGGATTTGCCCTCATCAGGCTCATACTATCCCAGTTTTAACATGCATGTTGACCTGATCGAGGGATTTTTCTGCTTTGGATCACGTAGTAAAGTGGTACCACAATAAAACATTCAATTAAACCTGGTTTCGATCAATATTTTAGAGGTTATCGCAAGTTAGGTCTGGGATAGGTCTGGGATTTGCCCTCATCAGGCTCATACTTTCGCACACTTCACATACTTGTTGAACAGATCCTGGGTTTTTTCTGGTATGGATCCCGTAGTAATGTGCTACCACACTGAAACAGGCCATTAAACCTGGTTTCGATCAATATTTTAGAGAATAATTCATGTTAGGTCTAGGTTAGGCCTGGGATTTTCACTCATCAGACTCATACTTTCGCATTCTTCACATACTTGTTGAGCGGATCCTGGGTTTTTTCTGGTTTGGTTCACGTAGTAATGTGGTACCACACTGAAACAGTCGATTAAACCTGGTTTCGATCAATATTTTAGAGAATAATTCATGTTAGGTCTAGGTTAGGTCTGGGATTTGCTCTCATCAGGCACATTCTTTCGCATATTTCTCATACTTGATGGCTAGATCCTGGGCTGTTTCTGGATTGTATGACATAGTAATGTGGCACCACGCTGAAACAGTGAATTAAACCTGGTTTCGATCAATATTTTAGAGGATAACGCGAGTTAGGTCTAGGTTAGGCCTGGGATTTGCCCTCATCAGGGTCATACTTTCGCAGTTTTATCATACATGTTGACCTGATCGAGGGTTTTTTCTGCTTTGGATCACGTAGTAAAGTGGTACCACACTGAAACATTCCATTAAACCTGGTCTTGACAAATATTTTAGAGGATAACGGATGTTAGGTTTGGGTTAGGTCTAGGATTTGCCCTCATCAGGATCATACTTTCGCATATTTCTCGTACTTCATGGCAAGATCCAGGGCTGTTTCTGGATTGTATCACGTAGTAATGTGGTACCACACTGAAACCGTCGATTAAACCTGGTTTCGATCAATATTTTAGAGAATAACGCATGGTAGGTAGGGTTAGGTCTAGGATTTGCTCTCGTCAGGCTCATACTTCCGCATGTTTCTCATACTTCAAGGCTAGATCCTGGGCTCTTTCTGGATTGGATCACGTAGTAATGTGGGACCACACTGAAACAGTGAATTAAACCTGGTTTCCATCAATATCTTAGAGGACAACCCAAGTTAGGTCTGGGATAGGTCTGGGATTTGCCCTCATCAGGCTCATACTTTCGCGTTTTTCACATACTTGTTGAACAGATCCTGGGTTTTTTCTGGTTTGGATCACGTAGTAATGTGGTACCACACTGAAACAGTCGATTAAACCTGGTCTTGATAAATATTTTTGAGGATAACGCATGTTAGGTCTGGGATAGGTCTGGGATTTGCCCTCATCAGGCTCATACTTTCCCAGTTTTAACATGCATGTTGACCTGATCGAGGGTTTTTTCTGCTTTGGATCACGTAGTAAAGTGGTACCACAATAATACATTCAATTAAACCTGGTTTCGATCAATATTTTAGAGGACATCGCAAGTTAGGTCTGGGATAGGTCTGGGATTTGCCCTCATCAGACTCATACTTTCGCACACTTGACATACTCGTTGATCAGATCCTGGGTTTTTTTCTGGTTTGGATCACGTAGTAATGTGGTACCACACTGAAACAGTCGATTAAACCTGGTTTCGATCAATATCATTGAGGATAACGCATGTTAGGTCTAGGTTAGGCCTGGGATTTTCACTCATCAGACTCATACTTTCGCATTCTTCACATACTTGTTGAACGGATCCTGGGTTTTTTCTGGTTTGGATCACGTAGTAATGTGGGACCACACTGAAACAGTCAATTAAACCTGGTTTCGACCAATATTTTAGAGAATAATTCATGTTAGGTCTAGGTTAGGTCTGGGATTTGCTCTCATCAGGCTCATTCTTTCGCATATTTCTCATACTTGATGGCTAGATCCTGGGCTTTTTCTGGAGTGCATCACGTAGTAATGAAGTACAACACTGAAACAGTCAATTAAACCTGGTTTCCATCAATATTTTAGAGGACAACGCAAGTTAGGTCTGGGAAAGGTCTGGGATATGCCCTCATCAGGTTCATACTTTCGCGTTTTTCACATAATTGTTGAACAGATCCTGGGTTTTTTCTGGTTTGGATCCCGTAGTAGTGTGGTACCACACTGAAACAGTCCATTAAACCTGGTTTCGCTCAATATTTTAGAGGATAACGCATGTTAGGGCTGGGTCAGGCCTGGGATTTTCACTCATCAGACTCATACTTTCGCATTCTTCACATACTTGTTGAACGGATCCTGGGTTTTTTCTGGTTTGGATCACGTAGTAATGTGGGTCCACACTGAGACAATCAATTAAACCTGGTTTCGATCAATAGTTTAGAGAATAATTCATGTTAGGTCTAGGTTAGGTCTGGGATTTGCTCTCATCAGGCTCATTCTTTCGCATATTTCTCATATTTGATGGCTAGATCCTGGGCTTTTTCTGGATTGCATCACGTAGTAATGAAGTACGACACTGAAACAGTCAATTAAACCTGGTTTCCATCAATATCTTAGAGGACAACGCAAGTTAGGTCTGGCATAGGTCTGGGATTCGCCCTCATCAGGCTCATGCTTTGGCGTTTTTCACATACTTGTTGAACAGATCCTGGGTTTTTTCTGGTTTGTATCACGTAGTAGTGTCGTACCACACTGAAACAGTCAATTAAACCTGGTTTCCATCAATATTTTAGAGGATAACGCAAGTTAGGTCTGGGATTTGCTCTCATCAGGCTCATTCTTTCGCATATTTCTTATACTTGATGGCTAGATCCTGGTCTTTTTCTGGATTGCATCACGTAGTAATGTGGTACCACACTGAAACAGTCGATTAAACCTGGTTTCGAACAATATTTTAGAGGATAACGCAAGTTAAGTCTGGGATTGGTCTGGGATTTGACCTCATCAGACTCATACTTTCGCACACTTCACATACTTGTTGAACAGATCCTGGGTTTTTTCGGGTTTGGATCACGAAGTAGTGTGGTACCACACTGACACAGTCCATTAAACCTTGTTTCGCTCAATATTTTAGAGGATAACGCATGTTAGGTCTGGGATAGGTCTGGGATTTGCCCTCATCAGACTCATACTTTCGCACACTTCACATACTCGTTGAACAGATCCTGGGTTATTTTCAGGTTTGGATCACATAGTAATGTGGTACCACACCGAAACAGCCGATTAAACCAGGTTTCGATGAATATTTTTGAGGATAACGCATGTTAGGTCTAGGTTAGGCCTGGGATTTTCACTCATCAGACTCATACTTTCGCATTCTTCACATACTTGTTGAACGGATCCTGGGTTTTTTCTGGTTTGGATCACGTTGTAATGTGGGACCACACTGAAACAATCAATTAAACCTGGTCTTGATAAATATTTTAGAGGATAACGCATGTTAGGTTTGGGTTAGGTTTAGGATTTGCCCTCAGCAGGCTCATACTTTCGCATATCTCTCATACTTCATGGCTAGATCCTGGGCTGTTTCTGGATTGTTCACGTAGTAATGTGGTACCACGCTGAAACTGTCAATTAAACCTGGTTTCGATCAATATTTTAGAGAATAATTCATGTTAGGTCTAGGTTAGGTCTGGGATTTGCTCTCATCAAGCTTGTTCTTTCGCATATTTCTCATACTTGATGGCTAGATCCTGGGCTTTTTCTGGATTGCATCACGCAGTAATGTGGTACCACGCTGAAACAGTCAATTAAACCTGGTTTCGATCAATATTTTAGAGGATAACGCATGTTAGGTCTGGGATAGGTCTGGGATTAGCCCTCATCAGACTCATACTTTACCACACTTCACATACTCGTTGACAAGATCCTGGGTTTTTTTCGGGTTTGCATCACGTAGTAATGTGGTACCACACTGAAACAGTCGATTAAACCTGGTTTCGATCAATATTTTTGAGGATAACGCATGTTAGGTCTGGGATAGGTCTGGGATTTGCCCTCATCAGGCTCATACTATCCCAGTTTTAACATGCATGTTGACCTGATCGAGGGATTTTTCTGCTTTGGATCACGTAGTAAAGTGGTACCACAATAAAACATTCAATTAAACCTGGTTTCGATCAATATTTTAGAGGTTATCGCAAGTTAGGTCTGGGATAGGTCTGGGATTTGCCCTCATCAGGCTCATACTTTCGCACACTTCACATACTTGTTGAACAGATCCTGGGTTTTTTCTGGTATGGATCCCGTAGTAATGTGCTACCACACTGAAACAGGCCATTAAACCTGGTTTCGATCAATATTTTAGAGAATAATTCATGTTAGGTCTAGGTTAGGCCTGGGATTTTCACTCATCAGACTCATACTTTCGCATTCTTCACATACTTGTTGAGCGGATCCTGGGTTTTTTCTGGTTTGGTTCACGTAGTAATGTGGTACCACACTGAAACAGTCGATTAAACCTGGTTTCGATCAATATTTTAGAGAATAATTCATGTTAGGTCTAGGTTAGGTCTGGGATTTGCTCTCATCAGGCACATTCTTTCGCATATTTCTCATACTTGATGGCTAGATCCTGGGCTGTTTCTGGATTGTATGACATAGTAATGTGGCACCACGCTGAAACAGTGAATTAAACCTGGTTTCGATCAATATTTTAGAGGATAACGCGAGTTAGGTCTAGGTTAGGCCTGGGATTTGCCCTCATCAGGGTCATACTTTCGCAGTTTTATCATACATGTTGACCTGATCGAGGGTTTTTTCTGCTTTGGATCACGTAGTAAAGTGGTACCACACTGAAACATTCCATTAAACCTGGTCTTGACAAATATTTTAGAGGATAACGGATGTTAGGTTTGGGTTAGGTCTAGGATTTGCCCTCATCAGGATCATACTTTCGCATATTTCTCGTACTTCATGGCAAGATCCAGGGCTGTTTCTGGATTGTATCACGTAGTAATGTGGTACCACACTGAAACCGTCGATTAAACCTGGTTTCGATCAATATTTTAGAGAATAACGCATGGTAGGTAGGGTTAGGTCTAGGATTTGCTCTCGTCAGGCTCATACTTCCGCATGTTTCTCATACTTCAAGGCTAGATCCTGGGCTCTTTCTGGATTGGATCACGTAGTAATGTGGGACCACACTGAAACAGTGAATTAAACCTGGTTTCCATCAATATCTTAGAGGACAACCCAAGTTAGGTCTGGGATAGGTCTGGGATTTGCCCTCATCAGGCTCATACTTTCGCGTTTTTCACATACTTGTTGAACAGATCCTGGGTTTTTTCTGGTTTGGATCACGTAGTAATGTGGTACCACACTGAAACAGTCGATTAAACCTGGTCTTGATAAATATTTTTGAGGATAACGCATGTTAGGTCTGGGATAGGTCTGGGATTTGCCCTCATCAGGCTCATACTTTCCCAGTTTTAACATGCATGTTGACCTGATCGAGGGTTTTTTCTGCTTTGGATCACGTAGTAAAGTGGTACCACAATAATACATTCAATTAAACCTGGTTTCGATCAATATTTTAGAGGACATCGCAAGTTAGGTCTGGGATAGGTCTGGGATTTGCCCTCATCAGACTCATACTTTCGCACACTTGACATACTCGTTGATCAGATCCTGGGTTTTTTTCTGGTTTGGATCACGTAGTAATGTGGTACCACACTGAAACAGTCGATTAAACCTGGTTTCGATCAATATCATTGAGGATAACGCATGTTAGGTCTAGGTTAGGCCTGGGATTTTCACTCATCAGACTCATACTTTCGCATTCTTCACATACTTGTTGAACGGATCCTGGGTTTTTTCTGGTTTGGATCACGTAGTAATGTGGGACCACACTGAAACAGTCAATTAAACCTGGTTTCGACCAATATTTTAGAGAATAATTCATGTTAGGTCTAGGTTAGGTCTGGGATTTGCTCTCATCAGGCTCATTCTTTCGCATATTTCTCATACTTGATGGCTAGATCCTGGGCTTTTTCTGGAGTGCATCACGTAGTAATGAAGTACAACACTGAAACAGTCAATTAAACCTGGTTTCCATCAATATTTTAGAGGACAACGCAAGTTAGGTCTGGGAAAGGTCTGGGATATGCCCTCATCAGGTTCATACTTTCGCGTTTTTCACATAATTGTTGAACAGATCCTGGGTTTTTTCTGGTTTGGATCCCGTAGTAGTGTGGTACCACACTGAAACAGTCCATTAAACCTGGTTTCGCTCAATATTTTAGAGGATAACGCATGTTAGGGCTGGGTCAGGCCTGGGATTTTCACTCATCAGACTCATACTTTCGCATTCTTCACATACTTGTTGAACGGATCCTGGGTTTTTTCTGGTTTGGATCACGTAGTAATGTGGGTCCACACTGAGACAATCAATTAAACCTGGTTTCGATCAATAGTTTAGAGAATAATTCATGTTAGGTCTAGGTTAGGTCTGGGATTTGCTCTCATCAGGCTCATTCTTTCGCATATTTCTCATATTTGATGGCTAGATCCTGGGCTTTTTCTGGATTGCATCACGTAGTAATGAAGTACGACACTGAAACAGTCAATTAAACCTGGTTTCCATCAATATCTTAGAGGACAACGCAAGTTAGGTCTGGCATAGGTCTGGGATTCGCCCTCATCAGGCTCATGCTTTGGCGTTTTTCACATACTTGTTGAACAGATCCTGGGTTTTTTCTGGTTTGTATCACGTAGTAGTGTCGTACCACACTGAAACAGTCAATTAAACCTGGTTTCCATCAATATTTTAGAGGATAACGCAAGTTAGGTCTGGGATTTGCTCTCATCAGGCTCATTCTTTCGCATATTTCTTATACTTGATGGCTAGATCCTGGTCTTTTTCTGGATTGCATCACGTAGTAATGTGGTACCACACTGAAACAGTCGATTAAACCTGGTTTCGAACAATATTTTAGAGGATAACGCAAGTTAAGTCTGGGATTGGTCTGGGATTTGACCTCATCAGACTCATACTTTCGCACACTTCACATACTTGTTGAACAGATCCTGGGTTTTTTCGGGTTTGGATCACGAAGTAGTGTGGTACCACACTGACACAGTCCATTAAACCTTGTTTCGCTCAATATTTTAGAGGATAACGCATGTTAGGTCTGGGATAGGTCTGGGATTTGCCCTCATCAGACTCATACTTTCGCACACTTCACATACTCGTTGAACAGATCCTGGGTTATTTTCAGGTTTGGATCACATAGTAATGTGGTACCACACCGAAACAGCCGATTAAACCAGGTTTCGATGAATATTTTTGAGGATAACGCATGTTAGGTCTAGGTTAGGCCTGGGATTTTCACTCATCAGACTCATACTTTCGCATTCTTCACATACTTGTTGAACGGATCCTGGGTTTTTTCTGGTTTGGATCACGTTGTAATGTGGGACCACACTGAAACAATCAATTAAACCTGGTCTTGATAAATATTTTAGAGGATAACGCATGTTAGGTTTGGGTTAGGTTTAGGATTTGCCCTCAGCAGGCTCATACTTTCGCATATCTCTCATACTTCATGGCTAGATCCTGGGCTGTTTCTGGATTGTTCACGTAGTAATGTGGTACCACGCTGAAACTGTCAATTAAACCTGGTTTCGATCAATATTTTAGAGAATAATTCATGTTAGGTCTAGGTTAGGTCTGGGATTTGCTCTCATCAAGCTTGTTCTTTCGCATATTTCTCATACTTGATGGCTAGATCCTGGGCTTTTTCTGGATTGCATCACGCAGTAATGTGGTACCACGCTGAAACAGTCAATTAAACCTGGTTTCGATCAATATTTTAGAGGATAACGCATGTTAGGTCTGGGATAGGTCTGGGATTAGCCCTCATCAGACTCATACTTTACCACACTTCACATACTCGTTGACAAGATCCTGGGTTTTTTTCGGGTTTGCATCACGTAGTAATGTGGTACCACACTGAAACAGTCGATTAAACCTGGTTTCGATCAATATTTTTGAGGATAACGCATGTTAGGTCTGGGATAGGTCTGGGATTTGCCCTCATCAGGCTCATACTATCCCAGTTTTAACATGCATGTTGACCTGATCGAGGGATTTTTCTGCTTTGGATCACGTAGTAAAGTGGTACCACAATAAAACATTCAATTAAACCTGGTTTCGATCAATATTTTAGAGGTTATCGCAAGTTAGGTCTGGGATAGGTCTGGGATTTGCCCTCATCAGGCTCATACTTTCGCACACTTCACATACTTGTTGAACAGATCCTGGGTTTTTTCTGGTATGGATCCCGTAGTAATGTGCTACCACACTGAAACAGGCCATTAAACCTGGTTTCGATCAATATTTTAGAGAATAATTCATGTTAGGTCTAGGTTAGGCCTGGGATTTTCACTCATCAGACTCATACTTTCGCATTCTTCACATACTTGTTGAGCGGATCCTGGGTTTTTTCTGGTTTGGTTCACGTAGTAATGTGGTACCACACTGAAACAGTCGATTAAACCTGGTTTCGATCAATATTTTAGAGAATAATTCATGTTAGGTCTAGGTTAGGTCTGGGATTTGCTCTCATCAGGCACATTCTTTCGCATATTTCTCATACTTGATGGCTAGATCCTGGGCTGTTTCTGGATTGTATGACATAGTAATGTGGCACCACGCTGAAACAGTGAATTAAACCTGGTTTCGATCAATATTTTAGAGGATAACGCGAGTTAGGTCTAGGTTAGGCCTGGGATTTGCCCTCATCAGGGTCATACTTTCGCAGTTTTATCATACATGTTGACCTGATCGAGGGTTTTTTCTGCTTTGGATCACGTAGTAAAGTGGTACCACACTGAAACATTCCATTAAACCTGGTCTTGACAAATATTTTAGAGGATAACGGATGTTAGGTTTGGGTTAGGTCTAGGATTTGCCCTCATCAGGATCATACTTTCGCATATTTCTCGTACTTCATGGCAAGATCCAGGGCTGTTTCTGGATTGTATCACGTAGTAATGTGGTACCACACTGAAACCGTCGATTAAACCTGGTTTCGATCAATATTTTAGAGAATAACGCAAGTTAAGTCCGGGATTGGTCTGGGATTTGACCTCATCAGACTCATACTTTCGCACACTTCGCATACTTGTTGAACAGATCCTGCGTTTTTTCTGGTATGGATCCCGTAGTAGTGTGCTACCACACTGAAACAGTCCATTAAACCTGGTTTCGCTCAATATTTTAGAGGATAACGCATGTTAGGTCAAGGTTAGGTCTAAGATTTGCCCTCATCAGGCTCACAGTTTCGCGTTTTTCACATACTTGTTGAACAGATCCTGGGTTTTTTCTGGTTTGGCTCACGAAGTAGTGTGGTACCACACTGAAACAATCAATTAAACCTGGTCTTGATAAATATTTTAGAGGATAACGCATGTTAGGTTTGGGTTAGGTTTAGGATTTGCCCTCAGCAGGCTCATACTTTCGCATATCTCTCATACTTCATGGCTAGATCCTGGGCTGTTTCTGGATTGTATCACGTAGTAATGTGGTACCACGCTGAAACAGTCAATTAAACCTGGTTTCGATCAATATTTTAGAGAATAATTCATGTTAGGTCTAGGTTAGGTCTGGGATTTGCTCTCATCAGGCTCCTTCTTTCGCATATTTCTCATACTTGTTGGCTAGATCCAGGGCTTTTTCTGGATTGCATCACGTAGTAATGAAGCACAACACTGAAACAGTCAATTAAACCTGGTTTCCATCAATATCTTAGAGGACAACGCATGTTAGGTCTGGGATAGGTCTGGGATTTTCACTCATCAGACTCATACTTTCGCATTCTTCACATACTTGTTGAGTGGATCCTGGGTTTTTTCTGGATTGGTTCACGTAGTAATGTGGTACCACACTGAAACAGTCGATTAAACCTGGTTTCGACCAATATTTTAGAGAATAATTCGTGTTAGGTCTAGGTTAGGTCTGGGATTTGCTCTCATCAGGCTCATACTTTCGCGTTTTTCACATACTTGTTGAACAGATCCTGGGCTTTTTCTGGATTGCATCACGTAGTAATGTGGTACCACACTGAAACAGTCGATTAAGCCTGGTTTCGATCAATATTTTAGAGAATAACGCAAGTTAAGTCCGGGATTGGTCTGGGATTTGACCTCATCAGACTCATACTTTCGCACACTTCACATACTTGTTGAACAGATCCTGGGTTTTTTCTGGTATGGATCCCGTAGTAGTGTGCTACCACACTGAAACAGTCCATTAAACCTGATTTCGCTCAATATTTTAGAGGATAACGCATGTTAGGTCTAGGTTAGGTCTGGGATTTGCTCTTATCAGGCTCATACTTTCGCGTTTTTCACATACTTGTTGAACAGATCCTGGGATTTTCTGGTTTGGATCACGTAGTACTGTGGTACCACACTGAAACAGTCCATTAAACCTGGTTTGGATCAATATTTTAGAGGATAACGCATGTTAGGTCTAGGTTAGGGCTGGGATTTTCACTCATCCGACTCATACTTTCGCATTCTTCACATACTTGATGAGCGGATCCTGGGTTTTTTCTGGATTGGTTCACGTAGTAATGTGGTACCACACTGAAACAGTCGATTAAACCTGGTTTCGATCAATATTTTAGAGGATAACGCAAGTTCGGTCTAGGATAGGTCTGGGATTTGACCTCATCAGACTCATACTTTCGCACTCTTCACATACTTGTTGAACGGATCCTGGGTTTTTTCTGGTTTGGATCACGTAGCAGTGTGGTACCACACTGAAACAGTCCATTAAACCTGGTCTTGATAAATATTTTAGAGGATAACACATGTTAGGTCTAGGTTAGGCCTGGGATTTGACCTCATCAGACTCATACTTTCGCACACTTCACATACTCGTTGAACAGATCCTGGGTTTTTTCTGGTTTGGAACACATAGTAATGTGGTACCACACTGAAACAGTCCATTAAACCTGGTCTTGATAAATATTTTAGAGGATAACACATGTTAGGTCTAGGTTAGGCCTGGGATTTGACCTCATCAGACTCATACTTTCGCACACTTCACATACTCGTTGAACAGATCCTGGGTTTTTTCTGGTTTGGAACACATAGTAATGTGGTACCACACTGAAACAGTCCATTAAACCTGGTCTTGATAAATATTTTAGAGGATAACACATGTTAGGTCTAGGTTAGGCCTGGGATTTGACCTCATCAGACTCATACTTTCGCACACTTCACATACTCGTTGAACAGATTCTGGGTTTTTTGTAGTTTGGATGACGTAGTAATGTGGTACCACACTGAAACAGTCCATTAAACCTGGTTTCGATCAATATTTTTGAGGATAACGCATGTTAGGTCTGTGTTAGGCCTAGGATTTGCCCTCGTCAGGATCATACATTCGCATTTTTCACATGCTTGTTGAACAGATCCTGGGTTTTTTCTGGTTTGGATAACGTAGCAGTGTGGTACCACACTGAAACAGTCCATTAAACCTGGTTTGGATCAATATTTTAGAGGATAACGCATGTTAGGTCTAGGTTAGGTCTGGGATTTTCACTCATCAGACTCATACTTTCGCATTCTTCACATACTTGTTGAGCGGATCCTGGGTTTTTTTCTGGTTTGGTTCACGTAGTAATGTGGTACCACACTGAAACAGTCGATTAAACCTGGTTTCGAACAATATTTTAGAGGATAACTCAAGTTAGGTCTGGGATAGGTCTGGGATTTGACCTCATCAGACTCATACTTTCGCACACTTCACATACTCGATGAACAGATCCTGGGTTATTTTCTGGTTTGGATCACATAGTAATGTGGTACCACACTGAAACAGTCCATTAAACCTGGTTTCGCTCAATATTTTGGAGGATAACGCATGTTAGGTCTTGGTTAGGTCTGGGATTTGCTCTCATCAGGCTCATTCTTTCGTATATTTCTCATACTTGATGGCTAGATCATGGGCTTTTTCTGGATTGCATCACGTAGTAATGTAGTACCACACTGAAACAGTCAATGAAACCTGGTTTCCATCAATATTTTAGAGGGCTACGCAAGATAGGTCTAGGTAAGGCCTGAGATTTTCACTGATCAGACTCATACTTTCCCATTCTTCACATACTTGTTGAACGGATCCTAGGTTTTTTCTGCTTTTGATCACGTAGTAAATAGGTACCACACTGAAACAGTCAATTAAACCTGGTTTGCATCAATATTTTAGAGGATAACGCATGTTAGGTCTAGGTTAGCCCCGAGATTTTCACTCATCAGACTCATACTTTCGCATTCTTCACATACTTGATGAACGGATCCTGGGTTTTTTCTGGCTTCGTTCACGTAGTAATGTGGTACCACACTGAAACAGTCGATTAAACCTGGTTTCGACCAATATTTTAGAGAATAATTCGTGTTAGGTCTAGGTTAGGTCTGGGATTTGCTCTCATCAGGCTCATACTTTCGCGTTTTTCACATACTTGTTGAACAGATCCTGGGCTTTTTCTGGATTGCATCACGTAGTAATGTGGTACCACACTGAAACAGTCGATTAAACCTGGTTTCGATCAATATTTTAGAGAATAACGCAAGTTAAGTCCGGTATTGGTCTGGGATTTGACCTCATCAGACTCATACTTTCGCACACTTCACATACTTGTTGAACAGCTCCTGAGTTTTTTTCTGGTTTGGATCACGTAGTAATGTGGTACCACACTGAAACTGTTGATTAAACCTGGTTTCGATCAATATTTTTGAGGATAACGCATGTTAGGTCTAGGTTAGGCCGGGGATTTGCCCTCATCAGGGTCATACTTTCGCAGTTTTAACATACATGTTGACCTGATCGACGGTTTTTTCTGCTTTGGATCGCGTAGTAAAGTGGTACCACACTGAAACAGTCCATTAAACCTGGTTTCGATCAATATTTTGGAGGATAACGCAATTTAGGTCTGGGATAGGTCTGGGATTCGCCCTCATCAGGCTCATACTTTCGCGTTTTTCACATACTTCTTGAACAGATCCTGGGATTTTTCTGGTTTGGAACACATAGTAATGTGGTACCACACTGAAACAGTCCATTAAACCTGGTTTCGATCAATATTTTAGAGGATAATGCATGTTAGGTCTAGGTTAGGCCTGGGATTTGCCCTCATCAGGGTCATACTTTCGCGTTTTTCACATACTTGTTGAACAGATACTGGGTTTTTTTTTGGTTTGGATCACGTAGTAATGTGGTACCACACTGAAACTGTTGATTAACCCAGGTTTCGAACAATATTTTAGAGGATAACGCAAGTTAGGTCTAGGTTAGGCCTGGGATTTGACCTCATCAGACTCATACTTTCGCACACTTCACATACTCGTTGAACAGATCCTGGGTTTTTTCTGGTTTGGAACACATAGTAATGTGGTACCACACTGAAACAGTCCATTAAACCTGGTCTTGATAAATATTTTAGAGGATAACACATGTTAGGTCTAGGTTAGGCCTGGGATTTGACCTCATCAGACTCACAGTTTCGCGTTTTTCACATACTTGTTGAACAGATCCTGGGTTTTTTCTGGTTTGGCTCACGAAGTAGTGTGGTACCACACTGAAACAATCAATTAAACCTGGTCTTGATAAATATTTTAGAGGATAACGCATGTTAGGTTTGGGTTAGGTTTAGGATTTGCCCTCAGCAGGCTCATACTTTCGCATATCTCTCATACTTCATGGCTAGATCCTGGGCTGTTTCTGGATTGTATCACGTAGTAATGTGGTACCACGCTGAAACAGTCAATTAAACCTGGTTTCGATCAATATTTTAGAGAATAATTCATGTTAGGTCTAGGTTAGGTCTGGGATTTGCTCTCATCAGGCTCCTTCTTTCGCATATTTCTCATACTTGATGGCTAGATCCAGGGCTTTTTCTGGATTGCATCACGTAGTAATGAAGCACAACACTGAAACAGTCAATTAAACCTGGTTTCCATCAATATCTTAGAGGACAACGCATGTTAGGTCTGGGATAGGTCTGGGATTTTCACTCATCAGACTCATACTTTCGCATTCTTCACATACTTGTTGAGTGGATCCTGGGTTTTTTCTGGATTGGTTCACGTAGTAATGTGGTACCACACTGAAACAGTCGATTAAACCTGGTTTCGACCAATATTTTAGAGAATAATTCGTGTTAGGTCTAGGTTAGGTCTGGGATTTGCTCTCATCAGGCCCATACTTTCGCGTTTTTCACATACTTGTTGAACAGATCCTGGGCTTTTTCTGGATTGCATCACGTAGTAATGTGGTACCACACTGAAACAGTCGATTAAGCCAGGTTTCGATCAATATTTTAGAGAATAACGCAAGTTAAGTCCGGGATTGGTCTGGGATTTGACCTCATCAGACTCATACTTTCGCACACTTCACATACTTGTTGAACAGATCCTGGGTTTTTTCTGGTATGGATCCCGTAGTAGTGTGCTACCACACTGAAACAGTCCATTAAACCTGATTTCGCTCAATATTTTAGAGGATAACGCATGTTAGGTCTAGGTTAGGTCTGGGATTTGCTCTTATCAGGCTCATACTTTCGCGTTTTTCACATACTTGTTGAACAGATCCTGGGTTTTTTCTGGTTTGGATCACGTAGTACTGTGGTACCACACTGAAACAGTCCATTAAACCTGGTTTGGATCAATATTTTAGAGGATAACGCATGTTAGGTCTAGGTTAGGTCTGGGATTTTCACTCATCCGACTCATACTTTCGCATTCTTCACATACTTGATGAGCGGATCCTGGGTTTTTTCTGGATTGGTTCACGTAGTAATGTGGTACCACACTGAAACAGTCGATTAAACCTGGTTTCGATCAATATTTTAGAGGATAACGCAAGTTCGGTCTAGGATAGGTCTGGGATTTGACCTCATCAGACTCATACTTTCGCACTCTTCACATACTTGTTGAACGGATCCTGGGTTTTTTCTGGTTTGGATCACGTAGTAATGTTGTACCACACTGAAACAGTCGATTAAACCTGGTTTCAATCAATATTTTAGATGATAACGCAAGTTAGCTCTGGGATAAGTCTGGGATTCGCCCTCATCAGGCTCATACTTTCGCGTTTTTCACATACTTGTTGAACAGATCCTCGGTTTTTTCTGGTTTGGATCACGTAGTAATGTGGTACCACACTGAAACAGTCCATTAAACCTGGTTTCGATGAATATTTTAGAGGATAACGCATGTTAGGTCTGGGATAGGTCTAGGATTTGCCCTCATCAGGCTCATACTTTCGCAGTTTTAACATACATGTTGACCTGATCGGCGGTTTTTTCTGCTTTGGATCGCGTAGTAAAGTGGTACCACACTGAAACAGTCCATTAAACCTGGTTTCGATCAATATTTTGGAGGATAACGCATGTTAGGTCTGTGTTAGGTCTAGGATTTGCCCTCGTCAGGATCATACTTTCGCATTTTTCACATGCTTGTTGAACAGATCCTGGGTTTTTTCTGGTTTGGATAACGTAGCAGTGTGGTACCACACTGAAACAGTCCATTAAACCTGGTCTTGATAAATATTTTAGAGGATAACACATGTTAGGTCTAGGTTAGGCCTGGGATTTGACCTCATCAGACTCATACTTTCGCACACTTCACATACTCGTTGAACAGATCCTGGGTTTTTTCTGGTTTGGAACACATAGTAATGTGGTACCACACTGAAACAGTCCATTAAACCTGGTCTTGATAAATATTTTAGAGGATAACACATGTTAGGTCTAGGTTAGGCCTGGGATTTGACCTCATCAGACTCATACTTTCGCACACTTCACATACTCGTTGAACAGATCCTGGGTTTTTTCTGGTTTGGAACACATAGTAATGTGGTACCACACTGAAACAGTCCATTAAACCTGGTCTTGATAAATATTTTAGAGGATAACACATGTTAGGTCTAGGTTAGGCCTGGGATTTGACCTCATCAGACTCATACTTTCGCACACTTCACATACTCGTTGAACAGATTCTGGGTTTTTTGTAGTTTGGATGACGTAGTAATGTGGTACCACACTGAAACAGTCCATTAAACCTGGTTTCGATCAATATTTTTGAGGATAACGCATGTTAGGTCTGTGTTAGGTCTAGGATTTGCCCTCGTCAGGATCATACTTTCGCATTTTTCACATGCTTGTTGAACAGATCCTGGGTTTTTTCTGGTTTGGATAACGGAGCAGTGTGGTACCACACTGAAACAGTCCATTAAACCTGGTTTGGATCAATATTTTAGAGGATAACGCATGTTAGGTCTAGGTTAGGTCTGGGATTTTCACTCATCAGACTCATACTTTCGCATTCTTCACATACTTGTTGAGCGGATCCTGGGTTTCTTTCTGGTTTGGTTCACGTAGTAATGTGGTACCACACTGAAACAGTCGATTAAACCTGGTTTCGAACAATATTTTAGAGGATAACTCAAGTTAGGTCTGGGATAGGTCTGGGATTTGACCTCATCAGACTCATACTTTCGCACACTTCACATACTCGATGAACAGATCCTGGGTTATTTTCTGGTTTGGATCACATAGTAATGTGGTACCACACTGAAACAGTCCATTAAACCTGGTTTCGCTCAATATTTTGGAGGATAACGCATGTTAGGTCTTGGTTAGGTCTGGGATTTGCTCTCATCAGGCTCATTCTTTCGTATATTTCTCATACTTGATGGCTAGATCATGGGCTTTTTCTGGATTGCATCACGTAGTAATGTAGTACCACACTGAAACAGTCAATGAAACCTGGTTTCCATCAATATTTTAGAGGGCTACGCAAGATAGGTCTAGGTAAGGCCTGAGATTTTCACTGATCAGACTCATACTTTCGCATTCTTCACATACTTGTTGAACGGATCCTGGGTTTTTTCTGCTATTGATCACGTAGTAAATAGGTACCACACTGAAACAGTCCATTAAACCTGGTTTGCATCAATATTTTAGAGGATAACGCATGTTAGGTCTAGGTTAGCCCCGAGATTTTCACTCATCAGACTCATACTTTCGCATTCTTCACATACTTGATGAACGGATCCTGGGTTTTTTCTGGTTTCGTTCACGTAGTAATGTGGTACCACACTGAAACAGTCGATTAAACCTGGTTTCGACCAATATTTTAGAGAATAATTCGTGTTAGGTCTAGGTTAGGTCTGGGATTTGCTCTCATCAGGCTCATACTTTCGCGTTTTTCACATACTTGTTGAACAGATCCTGGGCTTTTTCTGGATTGCATCACGTAGTAATGTGGTACCACACTGAAACAGTCGATTAAACCTGGTTTCGATCAATATTTTAGAGAATAGCGCAAGTTAAGTCCGGTATTGGTCTGGGATTTGACCTCATCAGACTCATACTTTCGCACACTTCACATACTTGTTGAACAGCTCCTGAGTTTTTTTCTGGTTTGGATCACGTAGTAATGTGGTACCACACTGAAACTGTTGATTAAACCTGGTTTCGATCAATATTTTTGAGGATAACGCATGTTAGGTCTAGGTTAGGCCGGGGATTTGCCCTCATCAGGGTCATACTTTCGCAGTTTTAACATACATGTTGACCTGATCGACGGTTTTTTCTGCTTTGGATCGCGTAGTAAAGTGGTACCACACTGAAACAGTCCATTAAACCTGGTTTCGATCAATATTTTGGAGGATAACGCAATTTAGGTCTGGGATAGGTCTGGGATTCGCCCTCATCAGGCTCATACTTTCGCGTTTTTCACATACTTCTTGAACAGATCCTGGGATTTTTCTGGTTTGGAACACATAGTAATGTGGTACCACACTGAAACAGTCCATTAAACCTGGTTTCGATCAATATTTTAGAGGATAATGCATGTTAGGTCTAGGTTAGGCCTGGGATTTGCCCTCATCAGGGTCATACTTTCGCGTTTTTCACATACTTGTTGAACAGATACTGGGTTTTCTTTTGGTTTGGATCACGTAGTAATGTGGTACCACACTGAAACTGTTGATTAACCCAGGTTTCGAACAATATTTTAGAGGATAACGCAAGTTAGGTCTAGGTTAGGCCTGGGATTTGACCTCATCAGACTCATACTTTCGCACACTTCACATACTCGTTGAACAGATCCTGGGTTTTTTCTGGTTTGGAACACATAGTAATGTGGTACCACACTGAAACAGTCCATTAAACCTGGTCTTGATAAATATTTTAGAGGATAACACATGTTAGGTCTAGGTTAGGCCTGGGATTTGACCTCATCAGACTCATACTTTCGCATATTTCTAATACTTCATAGCTAGATCCTGGGCTATTTCTGGATTGCATCACGTAGTAATGTAGTACCTCACTGAAACAGTCGATTAACCCTGGTTTCGATCAATATTTTAGAGGATAACACATGTTAGGTCTAGGTTAGGCCTGGGATTTGACCTCATCAGACTCATACTTTCGCACACTTCACATACTCGTTGAACAGATTCTGGGTTTTTTGTAGTTTGGATCACGTAGTAATGTGGTACCACACTGAAACAGTCCATTAAACCTGGTTTCGATCAATATTTTTGAGGATAACGCATGTTAGGTCTGTGTTAGGTCTAGGATTTGCCCTCGTCAGGATCATACTTTAGCATTTTTCACATACTTGTTGAACAGATCCTGGGTTTTTTCTGGTTTGGATAACGTAGTAGTGTGGTACCACACTGAAACAGTCCATTAAACCTGGTTTGGATCAATATTTTAGAGGATAACGCATGTTAGGTCTAGGTTAGGTCTGGGATTTTCACTCATCAGACTCATACTTTCGCATTCTTCACATACTTGTTGAGCGGATCCTGGGTTTTTTCTGGTTTGGTTCACGTAGTAATGTGGTACCACACTGAAACAGTCGATTAAACCTGGTTTCGAACAATATTTTAGAGGATAACGCAAGTTAGGTCTGGGATAGGTCTGGGATTTGACCTCATCAGACTCATACTTTCGCACACTTCACATACTCGTTGAACAGATCCTGGGTTATTTTCTGGTTTGGATCACATAGTAATGTGGTACCACACTGAAACAGTCCATTAAACCTGGTTTCGCTCAATATTTTGGAGGATAACGCATGTTAGGTCTTGGTTAGGTCTGGGATTTGCTCTCATCAGGCTCATTCTTTCGCATATTTCTCATACTTGATGGCTAGATCATGGGCTTTTTCTGGATTGCATCACGTAGTAATGTAGTACCACACTGAAACAGTCAATGAAACCTGGTTTCCATCAATATTTTAGAGGACTACGCAAGTTAGGTCTAGGTAAGGCCTGAGATTTTCACTGATCAGACTCATACTTTCGCATTCTTCACATACTTGTTGAACGGATCCTGGGTTTTTTCTGCTTTTGCTCACGTAGTAAATAGGTACCACACTGAAACAGTCCATTAAACCTGGTCTTGATAAATATTTTAGAGGATAACACATGTTAGGTCTAGGTTAGGCCTGGGATTTGACCTCATCAGACTCATACTTTCGCACACTTCACATACTCGTTGAACAGATCCTGGGTTTTTTGTAGTTTGGATCACGTAGTAATGTGGTACCACACTGAAACAGTCCATTAAACCTGGTCTTGATAAATATTTTAGAGTATAACGCATGTTACGTCAGGGTAAGGTCTAGGATTTGCCCTCATCAGGCTCATACTTTCGCATATTTCTAATACTTCATAGCTAGATCCTGGGCTATTTCTGGATTGCATCACGTAGTAATGTAGTACCTCACTGAAACAGTCGATTAACCCTGGTTTAGATCAATATTTTAGAGGATAACACATGTTAGGTCTAGGTTAGGCCTGGGATTTGACCTCATCAGACTCATACTTTCGCACACTTCACATACTCGTTGAACAGATTCTGGGTTTTTTGTAGTTTGGATCACGTAGTAATGTGGTACCACACTGAAACAGTCCATTAAACCTGGTTTCGATCAATATTTTTGAGGATAACGCATGTTAGGTCTGTGTTAGGTCTAGGATTTGCCCTCGTCAGGATCATACTTTCGCATTTTTCACATACTTGTTGAACAGATCCTGGGTTTTTTCTGGTTTGGATAACGTAGTAGTGTGGTACCACACTGAAACAGTCCATTAAACCTGGTTTGGATCAATATTTTAGAGGATAACGCATGTTAGGTCTAGGTTAGGTCTGGGATTTTCACTCATCAGACTCATACTTTCGCATTCTTCACATACTTGTTGAGCGGATCCTGGGTTTTTTCTGGTTTGGTTCACGTAGTAATGTGGTACCACACTGAAACAGTCGATTAAACCTGGTTTCGAACAATATTTTAGAGGATAACGCAAGTTAGGTCTGGGATAGGTCTGGGATTTGACCTCATCAGACTCATACTTTCGCACACTTCACATACTCGTTGAACAGATCCTGGGTTATTTTCTGGTTTGGATCACATAGTAATGTGGTACCACACTGAAACAGTCCATTAAACCTGGTTTCGCTCAATATTTTGGAGGATAACGCATGTTAGGTCTTGGTTAGGTCTGGGATTTGCTCTCATCAGGCTCATTCTTTCGCATATTTCTCATACTTGATGGCTAGATCATGGGCTTTTTCTGGATTGCATCACGTAGTAATGTAGTACCACACTGAAACAGTCAATGAAACCTGGTTTCCATCAATATTTTAGAGGACTACGCAAGTTAGGTCTAGGTAAGGCCTGAGATTTTCACTGATCAGACTCATACTTTCGCATTCTTCACATACTTGTTGAACGGATCCTGGGTTTTTTCTGCTTTTGCTCACGTAGTAAATAGGTACCACACTGAAACAGTCCATTAAACCTGGTTTGCATCAATATTTTAGAGGATAACGCATGTTAGGTCTAGGTTAGCCCCGAGATTTTCACTCATCAGACTCATACTTTCGCATTCTTCACATACTTGATGAACGGATCCTGGGTTTTTTCTGGTTTGGTTCACGTAGTAATGTGGTACCACACTGAAACAGTCGATTAAACCTGGTTTCGACCAATATTTTAGAGAATAATTCGTGTTAGGTCTAGGTTAGGTCTGGGATTTGCTCTCATCAGGCTCATACTTTCGCGTTTTTCACATACTTGTTGAACAGATCCTGGGCTTTTTCTGGATTGCATCACGTAGTAATGTGGTACCACGCTGAAACAGTCCATTAAACCTGGTTTCAATCAATATTTTTGAGGATAACGCATGTTAGGTCTGGGATAGGTCTGGGATTTGCCCTCATGCGGGACATACTTTCGCATTTTTCCATACATGTTGAACAGATCCTGGGTTTTTTCTGGATTGGATCGCGCAGTAATGTGGTACCACACTGAAACAGTCCACTAAACCTGGTTTCGATCAATATTTTAGAGGATAACGAAAGTTGTGTCTAGGTTAGGCCTGGGATTTGGACTCATCAGGGTCATACTTTCGCAGTTTTAACATACATGTTGACCTAATCCAGGGTTTTTTCTGCTTTGGATCACGTAGTAATGTGGTACCACACTAAAACAGTCAATTCAACCTGGTTTCGATCAATATTTTAGAGGATAACGCAAGTTATGTCTGGGATAGGTCTGGGATTTGCCCTCATCAGGCTCATACTTTCGCGTTTTTCACATACTTGTTGAACGGGTCTTGGGTTTTTTCTGGTGTGGATCACGTAGTAATGTGGTACCGCACTGAAACAATCAATTAAACCTGGTCTTCATAAATATTTTAGAGGATAACGCATGTTAGGTCTGGGTTAGGTCTAGGATATGCCCTCATCAGGCTCATACTTTCGCATATTTCTCATACTTCATGGCTGGATCCTGGGCTATTTCTGGATTGGATCACGTAGTAATGCGGTACCACACTGAAACAGTCCATTAAACCTGGTTTCGATCAATATTTTAGAGGATAACGCATGTCATGTCTAGGTGAGACCTGGGATTAGCCCTCATCAGACTCATACTTTCGCATACTTCACATACTTGTTGAACAGATACTGGGATTTTTTCTCGTTTGGATCATGTAGTAATGTGGCACCACACTGAAACAGTCGATTAAACCTGGTTTCAATCGATATCTTTGAGGATAACGCATGTTAGGTCTAGGTTAGGCCTGGGATTTTCACTCACCAGACTCATACTTTCGCATTCTTCACATACTCGTTGAACGGATCTTGGGTTCTTTCTGGTTTGGTTCACGTAGTAATGTGGTACCACACTGAAACAGTCGATTAAACCTGGTTTCGATCAATATTTTAGAGGATAACGCAGGTTAGGTCTGGGATAGGTCTGGGAATTGCCCTCATCAGACTCACACTTTCGCACACTTCACATACTCGTTGAACAGATCCCGGGTTATTTTCTGGTTCGGATCACGTAGTAATGTGGTACCACACTGAAACAGTCCATTAAACCTGGTTTCGATCAATATCTTTGAGGATAACGCATGTTAGGTCTGGGTTAGGTCTAGGATTTGCCCTCATCAGGCTCATACTTTCGCATATTTCTCATACTTCATGGCTAGATCCTGGGCTATTTCTGGATTGCATCACGTAGTAATGTAGTACCACACTGATACAGTCAATTAAACCTGGTTTCCATCAATATTTTAGAGGATAACGCATGTTATGTGTAGGTTAGGCCTGGGATTTGCCCTCATCAGGCTCATACTTTCGCATATTTCTAATACTTCATGGCTAGATCCTGGGCTCTTTCGGGATTGGATCACGTACTAATGTTGTACCACACTGAAACAGTCCATTAAACCTGGTTTCGATCAATATTTTTGAGAATAACACATGTTAAGTCTAGGTTAGGTCTGGGATTTGCTCTCATCAGGCTCATTCTTTCGCATATTTCTCATACTTGATGGCTAGATCCTGAGCTTTTTCTGGATTGGATCACTTAGTAATGTAGAACCACACTGAAACAGTAAATTAACTCTGGTTTCGATCACTATTTTAGAGGATAACGCATGTTAGGTCTGGGATAGGTCTGGGATTTTCACTCATCAGACTCATACTTTCGCATTCTTCTCATACTTGTTGAACGGATCCTGTGTTCTTTCTGGTTTGGATCACGTAGTAATGTGGTACCACACTGAAACATTCAATTAAACCTGGTCTTGATAAATATTTTAGACGATAACACATGCTAGGTCTAGGTTAGGCCTGGGATTTGCCCTCATCAGACTCATACTTTCGCACACTTCACATACTCCTTAACAAGATCCTGGGTTTTTTTCTGGTTTGGATCACGTAGTAATGTGGTACCACACTGAAACAGTCCATTAAACCTGGTTTCGATGAATATTTTAGATGATAACGCATGTTAGGTCTGGGATAGGTCTAGAATTTGCCCTCATCCGGCTCATACTTTCGCATATTTTTCATACTTGATGGCTAGATCCTGGGCTTTTTCTAGATTGGATCACGTAGTAATGTAGTACCACACTGATACAGTCGATTAACCCTGGTTTCGATCGATATTTTAGAAGATAACGCATGTTAGGTCTAGGATAGGCCTGGGATTTGCCCTCATCAGACACATAATTTCGCATTCTTTACGTACTTGTTGAACAGCTCCTGGCGTTTTTTCTGGTTTGGATCACGTAGTAGTGTGGTACCGCACCGAAACAGTCAATTAAACCAGGTTTCGATCAATATTTTAGAGGATAACGCAAGTTAGGCCTGGGACAGGTCTGGGATTCGCCCTCATCAGCCTCATACTTTCGCGTTTTTCACATACTTGTTGAACAGATCCTCGGTTTTTTCTGGTTTGGATCACGTAGTAATGTGGTACCACACTGAAACAGTCCATTAAACCTGGTTTCGATGAATATTTTAGAGGTTAACGCATGTTAGGTCTGGGATAGGTCTAGGATTTGCCCTCATCAGGCTCATACTTTCACATATTTTTCATACTTCATGGCTAGATCCTGGGCTTTTTGTGGTTTGGATCACGTAGTAATGTGGTACCACACGGAAACAGTCCATTAAACCTGGTTTCGATCGATATTTTAGAAGATAACGCATGTTAGGTCTAGGATAGCCCTGGGATTTGCCCTCATCAGACACATAATTTCGCATTCTTTACGTACTTGTTGAACAGCTACTGGGTTTTTTTCTGGTTTGGATCACGTAGTAATGTGGTACCACACTGAAACTGTTGATTAAACCTGGTCTCGATCAATATTTTTGAGGATAACGCATGTTAGGTCTAGGTTAGGCCTGGGATTTGCCCTCATCAGGGTCATACTTTCGCAGTTTTAACATACATGTTGACCTGATCGACGGTTTTTTCTGCTTTGGATCGCGTAGTAAAGTGGTACCACACTCAAACAGTCCATTAAACCTGGTTTCGATCAATATTTTGGAGGATAACGCAATTTAGGTCTGGGATAGGTCTGGGATTCGCCCTCATCAGACTCATACTTTCGCACACTTCACATACTCGTTGAACAGATCCTGGGTTTTTTCTGGTTTGGAACACATAGTAATGTGGTACCACACTGAAACAGTCCATTAAACCTGGTCTTGATAAATATTTTAGAGGATAACGCATGTTACGTCAGGGTAAGGTCTAGGATTTGCCCTCATCAGGCTCATACTTTCGCATATTTCTAATACTTCATGGCTAGATCCTGGGCTATTTCTGGATTGCATCACGTAGTAATGTAGTACCTCACTGAAACAGACGATTAACCCTGGTTTCGATCAATATTTTAGAGGATAACACATGTTAGGTCTAGGTTAGGCCTGGGATTTGACCTCATCAGGGTCATACTTTCGCGTTTTTCACATACTTGTTGAACAGATACTGGGTTTTTTTTTGGTTTGGATCATGTAGTAATGTGGTACCACACTGAAACAGTCGATTAACCCTGGTTTCGAACAATATTTTAGAGGATAACGCAAGTTAGGTCTCGGTTAGGCCTGGGATTTAACCTCATCAGACTCATACTTTCGCACACTTCACATACTCGTTGAACAGATCCTGGGTTTTTTGTAGTTTGGATCACGTAGTAATGTGGTACCACACTGAAACAGTCCATTAAACCTGGTTTCGATCAATATTTTTGAGGATAACGCATGTTAGGTCTGGGTTAGGTCTAGGATTAGCCCTCGTCAGGATCATACTTTCGCATTTTTCACATACTTGTTGAACAGATCCTGGGTTTTTTCTGGTTTGGATCACGTAGTGGTGTGGTACCACACTGAAACAGTCCATTAAACCTGGTTTGGATCAATATTTTAGAGGATAACGCATGTTAGGTCTAGGTTAGGTCTGGGATTTTCACTCATCAGACTCATACTTTCGCATTCTTCGCATACTTGTTGAGCGGATCCTGGGTTTTTTCTGGTTTGGTTCACGCAGTAATGTGGTACCACACTGAAACAGTCGATTAAACCTGGTTTCCATCAATATTTTAGAGGACAGCGCATGTTAGGTCTGGGATAGGTCTGGGATTTGACCTCATCAGACTCATACTTTCGCACACTTCACATACTCGTTGAACAGATCCTGGGTTATTTTCTGGTTTGGATCACATAGTAATGTGGTACCACACTGAAACAGTCGATTAAACCAGGTTTCGATCAACATTTTAGAGGATAACGCATGTTAGGTCTAGGTTAGGCCTGGGATTTTCACTCATCAGACTCATACTTTCGCATTCTTCGCATACTTGTTGAACGGATCCTGGGTTTTTTCTGGTTTGGATCACGAAGTAGTGTGGTACCACACTGAAACAGTCCATTAAACCTGGTTTCGCTCAATATTTTAGAGGATAACGCATGTTAGGTCTAGGATAGGTCTGGGATTTGCTCTCATCAGGCTCATTCTTTCGCATATTTCTCCTACTTGATGGCTAGATCATGGGCTTTTTCTGGATTGCATCACGTAGTAATGTAGTACCACACTGAAACAGTCAATGAAACCTGGTTTCCATCAATATTTTAGAGGACAACGCAAGTTAGGTCTAGGTAAGGCCTGAGATTTTCACTGATCAGACTCATACTTTCGCATTCTTCACATACTTGTTGAACGGATCCTGGGTGTTTTCTGCTTTTGATCACGTAGTAAATAGGTACCACACTGAAACATTCAATAAAACCTGGTCTTGATAAATATTTTAGAGGATAACGCATGTTAGGTCTGGGTCAGGTCTAGAATTTGCCCACATCATGCTCATACTTTCGCATCTTTCTCATACATCATGGCTAGATCCTGGGCTATTTCTGGATTGTAGCTCGTAGTAATGTGGTACCACGCTGAAACAGTCCATTAAACCTGGTTTCGATCAATATTTTTGAGGATAACGCATGTTAGGTCTGGGATAGGTCTGGGATTTGCCCTCATGCGGGACATACTTTCGCATTTTTCCATACATGTTGAACAGATCCTGGGTTTTTTCTGGATTGGATCGCGCAGTAATGTGGTACCACACTGAAACAGTCCATTAAACCTGGTTTCGATGAATATTTTAGAGGTTAACGCATGTTAGGTCTGGGATAGGTCTAGGATTTGCCCTCATCAGGCTCATACTTTCGCATATTTTTCATACTTCATGGCTAGATCCTGGGCTTTTTCTGGTTTGGATCACGTAGTAATGTGGTACCACACGGAAACAGTCCATTAAACCTGGTTTCGATCGATATTTTAGAAGATAACGCATGTTAGGTCTAGGATAGGCCTGGGATTTGCCCTCATCAGACACATAATTTCGCATTCTTTACGTACTTGTTGAACAGCTACTGGGTTTTTTTCTGGTTTGGATCACGCAGTAATGTGGTACCACACTGAAACTGTTGATTAAACCTGGTCTCGATCAATATTTTTGAGGATAACGCATGTTAGGTCTAGGTTAGGCCTGGGATTTGCCCTCATCAGGGTCATACTTTCGCAGTTTTAACATACATGTTGACCTGATCGACGGTTTTTTCTGCTTTGGATCGCGTAGTAAAGTGGTACCACACTGAAACAGTCCATTAAACCTGGTTTCGATCAATATTTTGGAGGATAACGCAATTTAGGTCTGGGATAGGTCTGGGATTCGCCCTCATCAGACTCATACTTTCGCACACTTCACATACTCGTTGAACAGATCCTGGGTTTTTTCTGGTTTGGAACACATGGTAATGTGGTACCACACTGAAACAGTCCATTAAACCTGGTCTTGATAAATATTTTAGAGGATAACGCATGTTACGTCAGGGTAGGGTCTAGGATTTGCCCACATCAGGCTCATACTTTCGCATATGTCTAATACTTCATGGCTAGATCCTGGGCTATTTCTGGATTGCATCACGTAGTAATGTAGTACCTCACTGAAACAGACGATTAACCCTGGTGTCGATCAATATTTTAGAGGATAACACATGTTAGGTCTAGGTTAGGCCTGGGATTTGACCTCATCAGACTCATACTTTCGCACACTTCACATGCTCGTTGAACACATCCTGGGTTTTTTCTGGTTTGGAAGACATAGTAATGTGGTACCACACTGAAACAGTCCATTAAACCTGGTTTCGATCAATATTTTAGAGGATAATGCATGTTAGGTCTAGGTTAGGCCTGGGATTTGCCCTCATCAGGGTCATACTTTCGCGTTTTTCACATACTTGTTGAACAGATACTGGGTTTTTTTTTGGTTTGGATCATGTAGTAATGTGGTACCACACTGAAACAGTCGATTAACCCTGGTTTCGAACAATATTTTAGAGGATAACGCAAGTTAGGTCTCGGTTAGGCCTGGGATTTAACCTCATCAGACTCATACTTTCGCACACTTCACATACTCGTTGAACAGATCCTGGGTTTTTTCTGGTTTGGAACACATAGTAATGTGGTACCACACTGAAACAGTCCATTAAACCTGGTCTTGATAAATATTTTAGAGGATAACGCATGTTACGTCACGGTAAGGTCTAGGATTTGCCCTCATCAGGCTCATACTTTCGCATATTTCTAATACTTCATGGCTAGATCCTGGGCTATTTCTGGATTGCATCACGTAGTAATGTAGTACCTCACTGAAACAGTCGATTAACCCTGGTTTCGATCAATATTTTAGAGGATAACACATGTTAGGTCTAGGTTAGGCCTGGGATTTGACCTCATCAGACTCATACTTTCGCACACTTCACATACTCGTAGAACAGATCCTGGGTTTTTTGTAGTTTGGATCACGTAGTAATGTGGTACCACACTGAAACAGTCCATTAAACCTGGTTTCGATCAATATTTTTGAGGATAACGCATGTTAGGTCTGGGTTAGGTCTAGGATTTGCCCTCGTCAGGATCATACTTTCGCATTTTTCACATACTTGTTGAACAGATCCTGGGTTTTTTCTGGTTTGGATCACGTAGTGGTGTGGTACCACACTGAAACAGTCCATTAAACCTGGTTTGGATCAATATTTTAGAGGATAACGCATGTTAGGTCTAGGTTAGGTCTGGGATTTTCACTCATCAGACTCATACTTTCGCATTCTTCGCATACTTGTTGAGCGGATCCTGGGTTTTTTCTGGTTTGGTTCACGTAGTAATGTGGTACCACACTGAAACAGTCGATTAAACCTGGTTTCGAACAATATTTTAGAGGATAACGCAAGTTAGGTCTGGGATAGGTCTGGGATTTGACCTCATCAGACTCATACTTTCGCACACTTCACATACTCGTTGAACAGATCCTGGGTTATTTTCTGGTTTGGATCACATAGTAATGTGGTACCACACTGAAACAGTCGATTAAACCAGGTTTCGGTCAATATTTTAGAGGATAACGCATGTTAGGTCTAGGTTAGGCCTGGGATTTTCACTCATCAGACTCATACTTTCGCATTCTTCGCATACTTGTTGAACGGATCCTGGGTTTTTTCTGGTTTGGATCACGAAGTAGTGTGGTACCACACTGAAACAGTCCATTAAACCTGGTTTCGCTCAATATTTTAGAGGATAACGCATGTTAGGTCTAGGTTAGGTCTGGGATTTGCTCTCATCAGGCTCATTCTTTCGCATATTTCTCATACTTGATGGCTAGATCATGGGCTTTTTCTGGATTGCATCACGTAGTAATGTAGTACCACACTGAAACAGTCAATGAAACCTGGTTTCCATCAATATTTTAGTGGACAACGCATGTTAGGTCTAGGTAAGGCCTGAGATTTTCACTGATCAGACTCATACTTTCGCATTCTTCACATACTTGTTGAACGGATCCTGGGTGTTTTCTGCTTTTGATCACGTAGTAAATAGGTACCACACTGAAACATTCAATAAAACCTGGTCTTGATAAATATTTTAGAGGATAACGCATGTTAGGTCTGGGTCAGGTCTAGAATTTGCCCACATCATGCTCATACTTTCGCATCTTTCTCATACATCATGGCTAGATCCTGGGCTATTTCTGGATTGTAGCTCGCAGTAATGTGGTACCACGCTGAAACAGTCCATTAAACCTGGTTTCGATCAATATTTTTGAGGATAACGCATGTTAGGTCTGGGATAGGTCTGGGATTTGCCCTCATGCGGGACATACTTTCGCATTTTTCCATACATGTTGAACAGATCCTGGGTTTTTTCTGGATTGGATCGCGCAGTAATGTGGTACCACACTGAAACAGTCCACTAAACCTGGTTTCGATCAATATTTTAGAGGATAACGAAAGTTATGTCTAGGTTAGGCCTGGGATTTGGACTCATCAGGGTCATACTTTCGCAGTTTTAACATACATGTTGACCTAATCCAGGGTTTTTTCTGCTTTGGATCACGTAGTAATGTGGTACCACACTAAAACAGTCAATTCAACCTGGTTTCGATCAATATTTTAGGGGATAACGCAAGTTATGTCTGGGATAGGTCTGGGATTTGCCCGCATCAGGCTCATACTTTCGCGTTTTTCACATACTTGTTGAACGGGTCTTGGGTTTTTTCTGGTGTGGATCACGTAGTAATGTGGTACCGCACCGAAACAATCAATTAAACCTGGTCTTGATAAATATTTTAGAGGATAACGCATGTTAGGTCTGGGTTAGGTCTAGGATATGCCCTCATCAGGCTCATACTTTCGCATATTTCTCATACTTCATGGCTGGATCCTGGGCTATTTCTGGATTGGATCACGTAGTAATGTGGTACCACACTGAAACAGTCAATTTAACCTGGTTTCGATCAATATTTTAGAGAATAACGCATGTTAGGTCTAGGTTAGGCCTGGGATTTGCCCTCATCAGGGTCATACTTTCGCAGTTTTAACATACATGTTGACCTGATCGACGGTTTTTTCTGCTTTGGATCGCGTAGTAAAGTGGTACCACACTCAAACAGTCCATTAAACCTGGTTTCGATCAATATTTTGGAGGATAACGCAATTTAGGTCTGGGATAGGTCTGGGATTCGCCCTCATCAGACTCATACTTTCGCACACTTCACATACTCGTTGAACAGATCCTGGGTTTTTTCTGGTTTGGAACACATAGTAATGTGGTACCACACTGAAACAGTCCATTAAACCTGGTCTTGATAAATATTTTAGAGGATAACGCATGTTACGTCAGGGTAAGGTCTAGGATTTGCCCTCATCAGGCTCATACTTTCGCATATTTCTAATACTTCATGGCTAGATCCTGGGCTATTTCTGGATTGCATCACGTAGTAATGTAGTACCTCACTGAAACAGACGATTAACCCTGGTTTCGATCAATATTTTAGAGGATAACACATGTTAGGTCTAGGTTAGGCCTGGGATTTGACCTCATCAGGGTCATACTTTCGCGTTTTTCACATACTTGTTGAACAGATACTGGGTTTTTTTTTGGTTTGGATCATGTAGTAATGTGGTACCACACTGAAACAGTCGATTAACCCTGGTTTCGAACAATATTTTAGAGGATAACGCAAGTTAGGTCTCGGTTAGGCCTGGGATTTAACCTCATCAGACTCATACTTTCGCACACTTCACATACTCGTTGAACAGATCCTGGGTTTTTTGTAGTTTGGATCACGTAGTAATGTGGTACCACACTGAAACAGTCCATTAAACCTGGTTTCGATCAATATTTTTGAGGATAACGCATGTTAGGTCTGGGTTAGGTCTAGGATTAGCCCTCGTCAGGATCATACTTTCGCATTTTTCACATACTTGTTGAACAGATCCTGGGTTTTTTCTGGTTTGGATCACGTAGTGGTGTGGTACCACACTGAAACAGTCCATTAAACCTGGTTTGGATCAATATTTTAGAGGATAACGCATGTTAGGTCTAGGTTAGGTCTGGGATTTTCACTCATCAGACTCATACTTTCGCATTCTTCGCATACTTGTTGAGCGGATCCTGGGTTTTTTCTGGTTTGGTTCACGCAGTAATGTGGTACCACACTGAAACAGTCGATTAAACCTGGTTTCCATCAATATTTTAGAGGACAGCGCATGTTAGGTCTGGGATAGGTCTGGGATTTGACCTCATCAGACTCATACTTTCGCACACTTCACATACTCGTTGAACAGATCCTGGGTTATTTTCTGGTTTGGATCACATAGTAATGTGGTACCACACTGAAACAGTCGATTAAACCAGGTTTCGATCAACATTTTAGAGGATAACGCATGTTAGGTCTAGGTTAGGCCTGGGATTTTCACTCATCAGACTCATACTTTCGCATTCTTCGCATACTTGTTGAACGGATCCTGGGTTTTTTCTGGTTTGGATCACGAAGTAGTGTGGTACCACACTGAAACAGTCCATTAAACCTGGTTTCGCTCAATATTTTAGAGGATAACGCATGTTAGGTCTAGGATAGGTCTGGGATTTGCTCTCATCAGGCTCATTCTTTCGCATATTTCTCCTACTTGATGGCTAGATCATGGGCTTTTTCTGGATTGCATCACGTAGTAATGTAGTACCACACTGAAACAGTCAATGAAACCTGGTTTCCATCAATATTTTAGAGGACAACGCAAGTTAGGTCTAGGTAAGGCCTGAGATTTTCACTGATCAGACTCATACTTTCGCATTCTTCACATACTTGTTGAACGGATCCTGGGTGTTTTCTGCTTTTGATCACGTAGTAAATAGGTACCACACTGAAACATTCAATAAAACCTGGTCTTGATAAATATTTTAGAGGATAACGCATGTTAGGTCTGGGTCAGGTCTAGAATTTGCCCACATCATGCTCATACTTTCGCATCTTTCTCATACATCATGGCTAGATCCTGGGCTATTTCTGGATTGTAGCTCGTAGTAATGTGGTACCACGCTGAAACAGTCCATTAAACCTGGTTTCGATCAATATTTTTGAGGATAACGCATGTTAGGTCTGGGATAGGTCTGGGATTTGCCCTCATGCGGGACATACTTTCGCATTTTTCCATACATGTTGAACAGATCCTGGGTTTTTTCTGGATTGGATCGCGCAGTAATGTGGTACCACACTGAAACAGTCCATTAAACCTGGTTTCGATGAATATTTTAGAGGTTAACGCATGTTAGGTCTGGGATAGGTCTAGGATTTGCCCTCATCAGGCTCATACTTTCGCATATTTTTCATACTTCATGGCTAGATCCTGGGCTTTTTCTGGTTTGGATCACGTAGTAATGTGGTACCACACGGAAACAGTCCATTAAACCTGGTTTCGATCGATATTTTAGAAGATAACGCATGTTAGGTCTAGGATAGGCCTGGGATTTGCCCTCATCAGACACATAATTTCGCATTCTTTACGTACTTGTTGAACAGCTACTGGGTTTTTTTCTGGTTTGGATCACGCAGTAATGTGGTACCACACTGAAACTGTTGATTAAACCTGGTCTCGATCAATATTTTTGAGGATAACGCATGTTAGGTCTAGGTTAGGCCTGGGATTTGCCCTCATCAGGGTCATACTTTCGCAGTTTTAACATACATGTTGACCTGATCGACGGTTTTTTCTGCTTTGGATCGCGTAGTAAAGTGGTACCACACTGAAACAGTCCATTAAACCTGGTTTCGATCAATATTTTGGAGGATAACGCAATTTAGGTCTGGGATAGGTCTGGGATTCGCCCTCATCAGACTCATACTTTCGCACACTTCACATACTCGTTGAACAGATCCTGGGTTTTTTCTGGTTTGGAACACATGGTAATGTGGTACCACACTGAAACAGTCCATTAAACCTGGTCTTGATAAATATTTTAGAGGATAACGCATGTTACGTCAGGGTAAGGTCTAGGATTTGCCCACATCAGGCTCATACTTTCGCATATGTCTAATACTTCATGGCTAGATCCTGGGCTATTTCTGGATTGCATCACGTAGTAATGTAGTACCTCACTGAAACAGACGATTAACCCTGGTGTCGATCAATATTTTAGAGGATAACACATGTTAGGTCTAGGTTAGGCCTGGGATTTGACCTCATCAGACTCATACTTTCGCACACTTCACATGCTCGTTGAACACATCCTGGGTTTTTTCTGGTTTGGAAGACATAGTAATGTGGTACCACACTGAAACAGTCCATTAAACCTGGTTTCGATCAATATTTTAGAGGATAATGCATGTTAGGTCTAGGTTAGGCCTGGGATTTGCCCTCATCAGGGTCATACTTTCGCGTTTTTCACATACTTGTTGAACAGATACTGGGTTTTTTTTTGGTTTGGATCATGTAGTAATGTGGTACCACACTGAAACAGTCGATTAACCCTGGTTTCGAACAATATTTTAGAGGATAACGCAAGTTAGGTCTCGGTTAGGCCTGGGATTTAACCTCATCAGACTCATACTTTCGCACACTTCACATACTCGTTGAACAGATCCTGGGTTTTTTCTGGTTTGGAACACATAGTAATGTGGTACCACACTGAAACAGTCCATTAAACCTGGTCTTGATAAATATTTTAGAGGATAACGCATGTTACGTCACGGTAAGGTCTAGGATTTGCCCTCATCAGGCTCATACTTTCGCATATTTCTAATACTTCATGGCTAGATCCTGGGCTATTTCTGGATTGCATCACGTAGTAATGTAGTACCTCACTGAAACAGTCGATTAACCCTGGTTTCGATCAATATTTTAGAGGATAACACATGTTAGGTCTAGGTTAGGCCTGGGATTTGACCTCATCAGACTCATACTTTCGCACACTTCACATACTCGTAGAACAGATCCTGGGTTTTTTGTAGTTTGGATCACGTAGTAATGTGGTACCACACTGAAACAGTCCATTAAACCTGGTTTCGATCAATATTTTTGAGGATAACGCATGTTAGGTCTGGGTTAGGTCTAGGATTTGCCCTCGTCAGGATCATACTTTCGCATTTTTCACATACTTGTTGAACAGATCCTGGGTTTTTTCTGGTTTGGATCACGTAGTGGTGTGGTACCACACTGAAACAGTCCATTAAACCTGGTTTGGATCAATATTTTAGAGGATAACGCATGTTAGGTCTAGGTTAGGTCTGGGATTTTCACTCATCAGACTCATACTTTCGCATTCTTCGCATACTTGTTGAGCGGATCCTGGGTTTTTTCTGGTTTGGTTCACGTAGTAATGTGGTACCACACTGAAACAGTCGATTAAACCTGGTTTCGAACAATATTTTAGAGGATAACGCAAGTTAGGTCTGGGATAGGTCTGGGATTTGACCTCATCAGACTCATACTTTCGCACACTTCACATACTCGTTGAACAGATCCTGGGTTATTTTCTGGTTTGGATCACATAGTAATGTGGTACCACACTGAAACAGTCGATTAAACCAGGTTTCGGTCAATATTTTAGAGGATAACGCATGTTAGGTCTAGGTTAGGCCTGGGATTTTCACTCATCAGACTCATACTTTCGCATTCTTCGCATACTTGTTGAACGGATCCTGGGTTTTTTCTGGTTTGGATCACGAAGTAGTGTGGTACCACACTGAAACAGTCCATTAAACCTGGTTTCGCTCAATATTTTAGAGGATAACGCATGTTAGGTCTAGGTTAGGTCTGGGATTTGCTCTCATCAGGCTCATTCTTTCGCATATTTCTCATACTTGATGGCTAGATCATGGGCTTTTTCTGGATTGCATCACGTAGTAATGTAGTACCACACTGAAACAGTCAATGAAACCTGGTTTCCATCAATATTTTAGTGGACAACGCATGTTAGGTCTAGGTAAGGCCTGAGATTTTCACTGATCAGACTCATACTTTCGCATTCTTCACATACTTGTTGAACGGATCCTGGGTGTTTTCTGCTTTTGATCACGTAGTAAATAGGTACCACACTGAAACATTCAATAAAACCTGGTCTTGATAAATATTTTAGAGGATAACGCATGTTAGGTCTGGGTCAGGTCTAGAATTTGCCCACATCATGCTCATACTTTCGCATCTTTCTCATACATCATGGCTAGATCCTGGGCTATTTCTGGATTGTAGCTCGCAGTAATGTGGTACCACGCTGAAACAGTCCATTAAACCTGGTTTCGATCAATATTTTTGAGGATAACGCATGTTAGGTCTGGGATAGGTCTGGGATTTGCCCTCATGCGGGACATACTTTCGCATTTTTCCATACATGTTGAACAGATCCTGGGTTTTTTCTGGATTGGATCGCGCAGTAATGTGGTACCACACTGAAACAGTCCATTAAACCTGGTTTCGATCAATATTTTAGAGGATAACGAAAGTTATGTCTAGGTTAGGCCTGGGATTTGGACTCATCAGGGTCATACTTTCGCAGTTTTAACATACATGTTGACCTAATCCAGGGTTTTTTCTGCTTTGGATCACGTAGTAATGTGGTACCACACTAAAACAGTCAATTCAACCTGGTTTCGATCAATATTTTAGGGGATAACGCAAGTTATGTCTGGGATAGGTCTGGGATTTGCCCGCATCAGGCTCATACTTTCGCGTTTTTCACATACTTGTTGAACGGGTCTTGGGTTTTTTCTGGTGTGGATCACGTAGTAATGTGGTACCGCACCGAAACAATCAATTAAACCTGGTCTTGATAAATATTTTAGAGGATAACGCATGTTAGGTCTGGGTTAGGTCTAGGATATGCCCTCATCAGGCTCATACTTTCGCATATTTCTCATACTTCATGGCTGGATCCTGGGCTATTTCTGGATTGGATCACGTAGTAATGTGGTACCACACTGAAACAGTCAATTTAACCTGGTTTCGATCAATATTTTAGAGAATAATTCATTTTCGGTCTAGGTTAGGTCTGCGATTTGCTCTCATCTGGCTCATTCTTTCGCATATTTCTCATACTTGATGGCTAGAGCCTGGGCTTTATCTGGATTGCATCACGTAGTAATGAAGTACAACACTGAAACAGTCAATTGAACCTGGTTTCCATCAATATTTTAGAGGACAGCGCATGTTAGGTCTAGGTTAGGCCTGGGATTTTCACTCATCAGACTCATACTTTCGCATTCTTCTCATACTTGTTGAACGGATCCTGTGTTCTTTCTGGTTTGGATCACGTAGTAATGTGGTACCACACTGAAACATTCAATTAAACCTGGTCTTGATAAATATTTTAGACGATAACACATGCTAGGTCTAGGTTAGGCCTGGGATTTGCCCTCATCAGACTCATACTTTCGCACACTTCACATACTCCTTAACAAGATCCTGGGTTTTTTTCTGGTTTGGATCACGTAGTAATGTGGTACCACACTGAAACAGTCCATTAAACCTGGTTTCGATGAATATTTTAGATGATAACGCATGTTAGGTCTGGGATAGGTCTAGAATTTGCCCTCATCCGGCTCATACTTTCGCATATTTTTCATACTTGATGGCTAGATCCTGGGCTTTTTCTAGATTGGATCACGTAGTAATGTAGTACCACACTGATACAGTCGATTAACCCTGGTTTCGATCGATATTTTAGAAGATAACGCATGTTAGGTCTAGGATAGGCCTGGGATTTGCCCTCATCAGACACATAATTTCGCATTCTTTACGTACTTGTTGAACAGCTCCTGGCGTTTTTTCTGGTTTGGATCACGTAGTAGTGTGGTACCGCACCGAAACAGTCAATTAAACCAGGTTTCGATCAATATTTTAGAGGATAACGCAAGTTAGGCCTGGGACAGGTCTGGGATTCGCCCTCATCAGCCTCATACTTTCGCGTTTTTCACATACTTGTTGAACAGATCCTCGGTTTTTTCTGGTTTGGATCACGTAGTAATGTGGTACCACACTGAAACAGTCCATTAAACCTGGTTTCGATGAATATTTTAGAGGTTAACGCATGTTAGGTCTGGGATAGGTCTAGGATTTGCCCTCATCAGGCTCATACTTTCACATATTTTTCATACTTCATGGCTAGATCCTGGGCTTTTTGTGGTTTGGATCACGTAGTAATGTGGTACCACACGGAAACAGTCCATTAAACCTGGTTTCGATCGATATTTTAGAAGATAACGCATGTTAGGTCTAGGATAGCCCTGGGATTTGCCCTCATCAGACACATAATTTCGCATTCTTTACGTACTTGTTGAACAGCTACTGGGTTTTTTTCTGGTTTGGATCACGTAGTAATGTGGTACCACACTGAAACTGTTGATTAAACCTGGTCTCGATCAATATTTTTGAGGATAACGCATGTTAGGTCTAGGTTAGGCCTGGGATTTGCCCTCATCAGGGTCATACTTTCGCAGTTTTAACATACATGTTGACCTGATCGACGGTTTTTTCTGCTTTGGATCGCGTAGTAAAGTGGTACCACACTCAAACAGTCCATTAAACCTGGTTTCGATCAATATTTTGGAGGATAACGCAATTTAGGTCTGGGATAGGTCTGGGATTCGCCCTCATCAGACTCATACTTTCGCACACTTCACATACTCGTTGAACAGATCCTGGGTTTTTTCTGGTTTGGAACACATAGTAATGTGGTACCACACTGAAACAGTCCATTAAACCTGGTCTTGATAAATATTTTAGAGGATAACGCATGTTACGTCAGGGTAAGGTCTAGGATTTGCCCTCATCAGGCTCATACTTTCGCATATTTCTAATACTTCATGGCTAGATCCTGGGCTATTTCTGGATTGCATCACGTAGTAATGTAGTACCTCACTGAAACAGACGATTAACCCTGGTTTCGATCAATATTTTAGAGGATAACACATGTTAGGTCTAGGTTAGGCCTGGGATTTGACCTCATCAGGGTCATACTTTCGCGTTTTTCACATACTTGTTGAACAGATACTGGGTTTTTTTTTGGTTTGGATCATGTAGTAATGTGGTACCACACTGAAACAGTCGATTAACCCTGGTTTCGAACAATATTTTAGAGGATAACGCAAGTTAGGTCTCGGTTAGGCCTGGGATTTAACCTCATCAGACTCATACTTTCGCACACTTCACATACTCGTTGAACAGATCCTGGGTTTTTTGTAGTTTGGATCACGTAGTAATGTGGTACCACACTGAAACAGTCCATTAAACCTGGTTTCGATCAATATTTTTGAGGATAACGCATGTTAGGTCTGGGTTAGGTCTAGGATTAGCCCTCGTCAGGATCATACTTTCGCATTTTTCACATACTTGTTGAACAGATCCTGGGTTTTTTCTGGTTTGGATCACGTAGTGGTGTGGTACCACACTGAAACAGTCCATTAAACCTGGTTTGGATCAATATTTTAGAGGATAACGCATGTTAGGTCTAGGTTAGGTCTGGGATTTTCACTCATCAGACTCATACTTTCGCATTCTTCGCATACTTGTTGAGCGGATCCTGGGTTTTTTCTGGTTTGGTTCACGCAGTAATGTGGTACCACACTGAAACAGTCGATTAAACCTGGTTTCCATCAATATTTTAGAGGACAGCGCATGTTAGGTCTGGGATAGGTCTGGGATTTGACCTCATCAGACTCATACTTTCGCACACTTCACATACTCGTTGAACAGATCCTGGGTTATTTTCTGGTTTGGATCACATAGTAATGTGGTACCACACTGAAACAGTCGATTAAACCAGGTTTCGATCAACATTTTAGAGGATAACGCATGTTAGGTCTAGGTTAGGCCTGGGATTTTCACTCATCAGACTCATACTTTCGCATTCTTCGCATACTTGTTGAACGGATCCTGGGTTTTTTCTGGTTTGGATCACGAAGTAGTGTGGTACCACACTGAAACAGTCCATTAAACCTGGTTTCGCTCAATATTTTAGAGGATAACGCATGTTAGGTCTAGGATAGGTCTGGGATTTGCTCTCATCAGGCTCATTCTTTCGCATATTTCTCCTACTTGATGGCTAGATCATGGGCTTTTTCTGGATTGCATCACGTAGTAATGTAGTACCACACTGAAACAGTCAATGAAACCTGGTTTCCATCAATATTTTAGAGGACAACGCAAGTTAGGTCTAGGTAAGGCCTGAGATTTTCACTGATCAGACTCATACTTTCGCATTCTTCACATACTTGTTGAACGGATCCTGGGTGTTTTCTGCTTTTGATCACGTAGTAAATAGGTACCACACTGAAACATTCAATAAAACCTGGTCTTGATAAATATTTTAGAGGATAACGCATGTTAGGTCTGGGTCAGGTCTAGAATTTGCCCACATCATGCTCATACTTTCGCATCTTTCTCATACATCATGGCTAGATCCTGGGCTATTTCTGGATTGTAGCTCGTAGTAATGTGGTACCACGCTGAAACAGTCCATTAAACCTGGTTTCGATCAATATTTTTGAGGATAACGCATGTTAGGTCTGGGATAGGTCTGGGATTTGCCCTCATGCGGGACATACTTTCGCATTTTTCCATACATGTTGAACAGATCCTGGGTTTTTTCTGGATTGGATCGCGCAGTAATGTGGTACCACACTGAAACAGTCCATTAAACCTGGTTTCGATGAATATTTTAGAGGTTAACGCATGTTAGGTCTGGGATAGGTCTAGGATTTGCCCTCATCAGGCTCATACTTTCGCATATTTTTCATACTTCATGGCTAGATCCTGGGCTTTTTCTGGTTTGGATCACGTAGTAATGTGGTACCACACGGAAACAGTCCATTAAACCTGGTTTCGATCGATATTTTAGAAGATAACGCATGTTAGGTCTAGGATAGGCCTGGGATTTGCCCTCATCAGACACATAATTTCGCATTCTTTACGTACTTGTTGAACAGCTACTGGGTTTTTTTCTGGTTTGGATCACGCAGTAATGTGGTACCACACTGAAACTGTTGATTAAACCTGGTCTCGATCAATATTTTTGAGGATAACGCATGTTAGGTCTAGGTTAGGCCTGGGATTTGCCCTCATCAGGGTCATACTTTCGCAGTTTTAACATACATGTTGACCTGATCGACGGTTTTTTCTGCTTTGGATCGCGTAGTAAAGTGGTACCACACTGAAACAGTCCATTAAACCTGGTTTCGATCAATATTTTGGAGGATAACGCAATTTAGGTCTGGGATAGGTCTGGGATTCGCCCTCATCAGACTCATACTTTCGCACACTTCACATACTCGTTGAACAGATCCTGGGTTTTTTCTGGTTTGGAACACATGGTAATGTGGTACCACACTGAAACAGTCCATTAAACCTGGTCTTGATAAATATTTTAGAGGATAACGCATGTTACGTCAGGGTAAGGTCTAGGATTTGCCCACATCAGGCTCATACTTTCGCATATGTCTAATACTTCATGGCTAGATCCTGGGCTATTTCTGGATTGCATCACGTAGTAATGTAGTACCTCACTGAAACAGACGATTAACCCTGGTGTCGATCAATATTTTAGAGGATAACACATGTTAGGTCTAGGTTAGGCCTGGGATTTGACCTCATCAGACTCATACTTTCGCACACTTCACATGCTCGTTGAACACATCCTGGGTTTTTTCTGGTTTGGAAGACATAGTAATGTGGTACCACACTGAAACAGTCCATTAAACCTGGTTTCGATCAATATTTTAGAGGATAATGCATGTTAGGTCTAGGTTAGGCCTGGGATTTGCCCTCATCAGGGTCATACTTTCGCGTTTTTCACATACTTGTTGAACAGATACTGGGTTTTTTTTTGGTTTGGATCATGTAGTAATGTGGTACCACACTGAAACAGTCGATTAACCCTGGTTTCGAACAATATTTTAGAGGATAACGCAAGTTAGGTCTCGGTTAGGCCTGGGATTTAACCTCATCAGACTCATACTTTCGCACACTTCACATACTCGTTGAACAGATCCTGGGTTTTTTCTGGTTTGGAACACATAGTAATGTGGTACCACACTGAAACAGTCCATTAAACCTGGTCTTGATAAATATTTTAGAGGATAACGCATGTTACGTCACGGTAAGGTCTAGGATTTGCCCTCATCAGGCTCATACTTTCGCATATTTCTAATACTTCATGGCTAGATCCTGGGCTATTTCTGGATTGCATCACGTAGTAATGTAGTACCTCACTGAAACAGTCGATTAACCCTGGTTTCGATCAATATTTTAGAGGATAACACATGTTAGGTCTAGGTTAGGCCTGGGATTTGACCTCATCAGACTCATACTTTCGCACACTTCACATACTCGTAGAACAGATCCTGGGTTTTTTGTAGTTTGGATCACGTAGTAATGTGGTACCACACTGAAACAGTCCATTAAACCTGGTTTCGATCAATATTTTTGAGGATAACGCATGTTAGGTCTGGGTTAGGTCTAGGATTTGCCCTCGTCAGGATCATACTTTCGCATTTTTCACATACTTGTTGAACAGATCCTGGGTTTTTTCTGGTTTGGATCACGTAGTGGTGTGGTACCACACTGAAACAGTCCATTAAACCTGGTTTGGATCAATATTTTAGAGGATAACGCATGTTAGGTCTAGGTTAGGTCTGGGATTTTCACTCATCAGACTCATACTTTCGCATTCTTCGCATACTTGTTGAGCGGATCCTGGGTTTTTTCTGGTTTGGTTCACGTAGTAATGTGGTACCACACTGAAACAGTCGATTAAACCTGGTTTCGAACAATATTTTAGAGGATAACGCAAGTTAGGTCTGGGATAGGTCTGGGATTTGACCTCATCAGACTCATACTTTCGCACACTTCACATACTCGTTGAACAGATCCTGGGTTATTTTCTGGTTTGGATCACATAGTAATGTGGTACCACACTGAAACAGTCGATTAAACCAGGTTTCGGTCAATATTTTAGAGGATAACGCATGTTAGGTCTAGGTTAGGCCTGGGATTTTCACTCATCAGACTCATACTTTCGCATTCTTCGCATACTTGTTGAACGGATCCTGGGTTTTTTCTGGTTTGGATCACGAAGTAGTGTGGTACCACACTGAAACAGTCCATTAAACCTGGTTTCGCTCAATATTTTAGAGGATAACGCATGTTAGGTCTAGGTTAGGTCTGGGATTTGCTCTCATCAGGCTCATTCTTTCGCATATTTCTCATACTTGATGGCTAGATCATGGGCTTTTTCTGGATTGCATCACGTAGTAATGTAGTACCACACTGAAACAGTCAATGAAACCTGGTTTCCATCAATATTTTAGTGGACAACGCATGTTAGGTCTAGGTAAGGCCTGAGATTTTCACTGATCAGACTCATACTTTCGCATTCTTCACATACTTGTTGAACGGATCCTGGGTGTTTTCTGCTTTTGATCACGTAGTAAATAGGTACCACACTGAAACATTCAATAAAACCTGGTCTTGATAAATATTTTAGAGGATAACGCATGTTAGGTCTGGGTCAGGTCTAGAATTTGCCCACATCATGCTCATACTTTCGCATCTTTCTCATACATCATGGCTAGATCCTGGGCTATTTCTGGATTGTAGCTCGCAGTAATGTGGTACCACGCTGAAACAGTCCATTAAACCTGGTTTCGATCAATATTTTTGAGGATAACGCATGTTAGGTCTGGGATAGGTCTGGGATTTGCCCTCATGCGGGACATACTTTCGCATTTTTCCATACATGTTGAACAGATCCTGGGTTTTTTCTGGATTGGATCGCGCAGTAATGTGGTACCACACTGAAACAGTCCACTAAACCTGGTTTCGATCAATATTTTAGAGGATAACGAAAGTTATGTCTAGGTTAGGCCTGGGATTTGGACTCATCAGGGTCATACTTTCGCAGTTTTAACATACATGTTGACCTAATCCAGGGTTTTTTCTGCTTTGGATCACGTAGTAATGTGGTACCACACTAAAACAGTCAATTCAACCTGGTTTCGATCAATATTTTAGGGGATAACGCAAGTTATGTCTGGGATAGGTCTGGGATTTGCCCGCATCAGGCTCATACTTTCGCGTTTTTCACATACTTGTTGAACGGGTCTTGGGTTTTTTCTGGTGTGGATCACGTAGTAATGTGGTACCGCACCGAAACAATCAATTAAACCTGGTCTTGATAAATATTTTAGAGGATAACGCATGTTAGGTCTGGGTTAGGTCTAGGATATGCCCTCATCAGGCTCATACTTTCGCATATTTCTCATACTTCATGGCTGGATCCTGGGCTATTTCTGGATTGGATCACGTAGTAATGTGGTACCACACTGAAACAGTCAATTTAACCTGGTTTCGATCAATATTTTAGAGAATAATTCATGTTCGGTCTAGGTTAGGTCTGCGATTTGCTCTCATCTGGCTCATTCTTTCGCATATTTCTCATACTTGATGGCTAGAGCCTGGGCTTTATCTGGATTGCATCACGTAGTAATGAAGTACAACACTGAAACAGTCAATTGAACCTGGTTTCCATCAATATTTTAGAGGACAGCGCATGTTAGGTCTGGGTTAGGCCTGGGATTTGCCCACATCAGGGTCATACTTTCGCAGTTTTAACATACATGTTGACCTGATCGAGGGTTTTTTCTGCTTTGGATCACGTAGTAAAGTGGTACGCTGAAACAGTCAATTAAACCTGGTTTCGATCAATATTTTTCAGGATAACGCATGTTAGGTCTAGGTTAGGCCTGGGATTTTCACTCACCAGACTCATACTTTCGCATTCTTCACATACTCGTTGAACGGATCCTGGGTTTTTACTGGTTTGGATCACGTAGTAATGTGGTACCACACTGAAACATTCAATTAAACCTGGTTTCCGTCAATATTTTAGAGGACAACGCTAGTTAGGTCTGGGTTAGGCCTGGGATTTGCCCTCATCAGACTCATATTTTCGCATACTTCGCATACTTGTTGAACAGATCCTGGGTTTTGTTCCGGTTTGGATCATGTAGTAGTGTGGTACCACACTGAAACAGTCCATTAAAACTGGTTTCGATCAATATTTTAGAGGATAATGCATGTTAGGTCTAGGTTAGGCCTGGGATTTGCCCTCATCAGGGTCATACTTTCGCGTTTTTCACATACTTGTTGAACAGATACTGGGTTTTTTTTTGGTTTGGATCATGTAGTAATGTGGTACCACACTGAAACAGTCGATTAACCCTGGTTTCGAACAATATTTTAGAGGATAACGCAAGTTAGGTCTCGGTTAGGCCTGGGATTTAACCTCATCAGACTCATACTTTCGCACACTTCACATACTCGTTGAACAGATCCTGGGTTTTTTCTGGTTTGGAACACATAGTAATGTGGTACCACACTGAAACAGTCCATTAAACCTGGTCTTGATAAATATTTTAGAGGATAACGCATGTTACGTCACGGTAAGGTCTAGGATTTGCCCTCATCAGGCTCATACTTTCGCATATTTCTAATACTTCATGGCTAGATCCTGGGCTATTTCTGGATTGCATCACGTAGTAATGTAGTACCTCACTGAAACAGTCGATTAACCCTGGTTTCGATCAATATTTTAGAGGATAACACATGTTAGGTCTAGGTTAGGCCTGGGATTTTCACTCATCAGACTCATACTTTCGCATTCTTCGCATACTTGTTGAGCGGATCCTGGGTTTTTTCTGGTTTGGTTCACGTAGTAATGTGGTACCACACTGAAACAGTCGATTAAACCTGGTTTCGAACAATATTTTAGAGGATAACGCAAGTTAGGTCTGGGATAGGTCTGGGATTTGACCTCATCAGACTCATACTTTCGCACACTTCACATACTCGTTGAACAGATCCTGGGTTATTTTCTGGTTTGGATCACATAGTAATGTGGTACCACACTGAAACAGTCGATTAAACCAGGTTTCGGTCAATATTTTAGAGGATAACGCATGTTAGGTCTAGGTTAGGCCTGGGATTTTCACTCATCAGACTCATACTTTCGCATTCTTCGCATACTTGTTGAACGGATCCTGGGTTTTTTCTGGTTTGGATCACGAAGTAGTGTGGTACCACACTGAAACAGTCCATTAAACCTGGTTTCGCTCAATATTTTAGAGGATAACGCATGTTAGGTCTAGGTTAGGTCTGGGATTTGCTCTCATCAGGCTCATTCTTTCGCATATTTCTCATACTTGATGGCTAGATCATGGGCTTTTTCTGGATTGCATCACGTAGTAATGTAGTACCACACTGAAACAGTCAATGAAACCTGGTTTCCATCAATATTTTAGTGGACAACGCATGTTAGGTCTAGGTAAGGCCTGAGATTTTCACTGATCAGACTCATACTTTCGCATTCTTCACATACTTGTTGAACGGATCCTGGGTGTTTTCTGCTTTTGATCACGTAGTAAATAGGTACCACACTGAAACATTCAATAAAACCTGGTCTTGATAAATATTTTAGAGGATAACGCATGTTAGGTCTGGGTCAGGTCTAGAATTTGCCCACATCATGCTCATACTTTCGCATCTTTCTCATACATCATGGCTAGATCCTGGGCTATTTCTGGATTGTAGCTCGCAGTAATGTGGTACCACGCTGAAACAGTCCATTAAACCTGGTTTCGATCAATATTTTTGAGGATAACGCATGTTAGGTCTGGGATAGGTCTGGGATTTGCCCTCATGCGGGACATACTTTCGCATTTTTCCATACATGTTGAACAGATCCTGGGTTTTTTCTGGATTGGATCGCGCAGTAATGTGGTACCACACTGAAACAGTCCACTAAACCTGGTTTCGATCAATATTTTAGAGGATAACGAAAGTTATGTCTAGGTTAGGCCTGGGATTTGGACTCATCAGGGTCATACTTTCGCAGTTTTAACATACATGTTGACCTAATCCAGGGTTTTTTCTGCTTTGGATCACGTAGTAATGTGGTACCACACTAAAACAGTCAATTCAACCTGGTTTCGATCAATATTTTAGGGGATAACGCAAGTTATGTCTGGGATAGGTCTGGGATTTGCCCGCATCAGGCTCATACTTTCGCGTTTTTCACATACTTGTTGAACGGGTCTTGGGTTTTTTCTGGTGTGGATCACGTAGTAATGTGGTACCGCACCGAAACAATCAATTAAACCTGGTCTTGATAAATATTTTAGAGGATAACGCATGTTAGGTCTGGGTTAGGTCTAGGATATGCCCTCATCAGGCTCATACTTTCGCATATTTCTCATACTTCATGGCTGGATCCTGGGCTATTTCTGGATTGGATCACGTAGTAATGTGGTACCACACTGAAACAGTCAATTTAACCTGGTTTCGATCAATATTTTAGAGAATAATTCATGTTCGGTCTAGGTTAGGTCTGCGATTTGCTCTCATCTGGCTCATTCTTTCGCATATTTCTCATACTTGATGGCTAGAGCCTGGGCTTTATCTGGATTGCATCACGTAGTAATGAAGTACAACACTGAAACAGTCAATTAAACCTGGTTTCCATCAATATTTTAGAGGACAGCGCATGTTAGGTCTAGGTTAGGCCTGGGATTTGCCCACATCAGGGTCATACTTTCGCAGTTTTAACATACATGTTGACCTGATCGAGGGTTTTTTCTGCTTTGGATCACGTAGTAAAGTGGTACGCTGAAACAGTCAATTAAACCTGGTTTCGATCAATATTTTTCAGGATAACGCATGTTAGGTCTAGGTTAGGCCTGGGATTTTCACTCACCAGACTCATACTTTCGCATTCTTCACATACTCGTTGAACGGATCCTGGGTTTTTACTGGTTTGGATCACGTAGTAATGTGGTACCACACTGAAACATTCAATTAAACCTGGTTTCCGTCAATATTTTAGAGGACAACGCTAGTTAGGTCTGGGTTAGGCCTGGGATTTGCCCTCATCAGACTCATATTTTCGCATACTTCGCATACTTGTTGAACAGATCCTGGGTTTTGTTCCGGTTTGGATCATGTAGTAGTGTGGTACCACACTGAAACAGTCGATTAAACATGGTTTCGATCACTATCATAGAGGATAACGCATGTTAGGTCTAGGATAGGCCTGGGATTTGCCCTCATCAGACACATAATTTCGCATTCATTACGTACTTGTTGAACAGCTACTGGGTTTTTTTCTGGTTTGGATCACGTAGTAATGTGGTACCACACTGAAACTGTTGATTAAACCTGGTTTCGATCAATATTTTTGAGGATAACGCATGTTAGGTCTAGGTTAGGCCTGGGATTTGCCCTCATCAGTGTCATACTTTCGCAGTTTTAACAAACATGTTGACCTGATCGGCGGTTTTTTCTGCTTTGGATCGCGTAGTAAAGTGGTACCACACTGAAACAGTCCATTAAACCTGGTTTCGATCAATATTTTGGAGGATAACGCAATTTAGGTCTGGGATAGGTCTGGGATTCGCCCTCATCAGACTCATACTTTCGCACACTTCACATACTCGTTGAACAGATCCTGGGTTTTTTCTGGTTTGGAACACATAGTAATGTGGTACCACACTGAAACAGTCCATTAAACCTGGTCTTGCTAAATATTTTAGAGGATAACGCATGTTACGTCAGGGTAAGGTCTAGGATTTGCCCTCATCAGGCTCATACTTTCGCATATTTCTAATACTTCATGGCTAGATCCTGGGCTATTTCTGGATTGCATCACGTAGTAATGTAGTACCTCACTGAAACAGTCGATTAACCCTGGTTTCGATCAATATTTTAGAGGATAACACATGTTAGGTCTAGGTTAGGCCTGGGATTTGACCTCATCAGACTCATACTTTCGCACACTTCACATACTCGTTGAACAGATCCTGGGTTTTTTCTGGTTTGGAACACATAGTAATGTGGTACCACACTGAAACAGTCCATTAAACCTGGTTTCGATCAATATTTTAGAGGATAATGCATGTTAGGTCTAGGTTAGGCCTGGGATTTGCCCTCATCAGGGTCATACTTTCGCGTTTTTCACATACTTGTTGAACAGATACTGGGTTTTTTTTTGGTTTGGATCACGTAGTAATGTGGTACCACACTGAAACAGTCGATTAACCCTGGTTTCGAACAATATTTTAGAGGATAACGCAAGTTAGGTCTAGGTTAGGCCTGGGATTTGACCTCATCAGACTCATACTTTCGCACACTTCACATACTCGTTGAACAGATCCTGGGTTTTTTCTGGTTTGGAACACATAGTAATGTGGTACCACACTGAAACAGTCCATTAAACCTGGTCTTGATAAATATTTTAGAGGATAACGCATGTTACGTCAGGGTAAGGTCTAGGATTTGCCCTCATCAGGCTCATACTTTCGCATATTTCTAATACTTCATGGCTAGATCCTGGGCTATTTCTGGATTGCATCACGTAGTAATGTAGTACCTCACTGAAACAGTCGATTAACCCTGGTTTCGATCAATATTTTAGAGGATAACACATGTTAGGTCTAGGTTAGGCCTGGGATTTGACCTCATCAGACTCATACTTTCGCACACTTCACATACTCGTTGAACAGATCCTGGGTTTTTTGTAGTTTGGATCACGTAGTAATGTGGTACCACACTGAAACAGTCCATTAAACCTGGTTTCGATCAATATTTTTGAGGATAACGCATGTTAGGTCTAGGTTAGGCCTGGGATTTTCACTCATCAGACTCATACTTTCGCATTCTTCACATACTTGTTGAACGGATCCTGGGTTTTTTCTGGTTTGGATCACGAAGTAGTGTGGTACCACACTGAAACAGTCCATTAAACCTGGTTTCGCTCAATATTTTAGAGGATAACGCATGTTAGGTCTAGGTTAGGTCTGGGATTTGCTCTCATCAGACTCATTCTTTCGCATATTTCTCATACTTGATGGCTAGATCATGGGCTTTTTCTGGATTGCATCACGTAGTAATGTAGTACCACACTGAAACAGTCAATGAAACCTGGTTTCCATCAATATTTTAGTGGACAACGCATGTTAGGTCTAGGTAAGGCCTGAGATTTTCACTGATCAGACTCATACTTTCGCATTCTTCACATACTTGTTGAACGGATCCTGGGTGTTTTCTGCTTTTGATCACGTAGTAAATAGGTACCACACTGAAACATTCAATAAAACCTGGTCTTGATAAATATTTTAGAGGATAACGCATGTTAGGTCTGGGTCAGGTCTAGAATTTGCCCACATCATGCTCATACTTTCGCATCTTTCTCATACATCATGGCTAGATCCTGGGCTATTTCTGGATTGTAGCTCGCAGTAATGTGGTACCACGCTGAAACAGTCCATTAAACCTGGTTTCGATCAATATTTTTGAGGATAACGCATGTTAGGTCTGGGATAGGTCTGGGATTTGCCCTCATGCGGGACATACTTTCGCATTTTTCCATACATGTTGAACAGATCCTGGGTTTTTTCTGGATTGGATCGCGCAGTAATGTGGTACCACACTGAAACAGTCCACTAAACCTGGTTTCGATCAATATTTTAGAGGATAACGAAAGTTATGTCTAGGTTAGGCCTGGGATTTGGACTCATCAGGGTCATACTTTCGCAGTTTTAACATACATGTTGACCTAATCCAGGGTTTTTTCTGCTTTGGATCACGTAGTAATGTGGTACCACACTAAAACAGTCAATTCAACCTGGTTTCGATCAATATTTTAGGGGATAACGCAAGTTATGTCTGGGATAGGTCTGGGATTTGCCCGCATCAGGCTCATACTTTCGCGTTTTTCACATACTTGTTGAACGGGTCTTGGGTTTTTTCTGGTGTGGATCACGTAGTAATGTGGTACCGCACCGAAACAATCAATTAAACCTGGTCTTGATAAATATTTTAGAGGATAACGCATGTTAGGTCTGGGTTAGGTCTAGGATATGCCCTCATCAGGCTCATACTTTCGCATATTTCTCATACTTCATGGCTGGATCCTGGGCTATTTCTGGATTGGATCACGTAGTAATGTGGTACCACACTGAAACAGTCAATTTAACCTGGTTTCGATCAATATTTTAGAGAATAATTCATGTTCGGTCTAGGTTAGGTCTGCGATTTGCTCTCATCTGGCTCATTCTTTCGCATATTTCTCATACTTGATGGCTAGAGCCTGGGCTTTATCTGGATTGCATCACGTAGTAATGAAGTACAACACTGAAACAGTCAATTAAACCTGGTTTCCATCAATATTTTAGAGGACAGCGCATGTTAGGTCTAGGTTAGGCCTGGGATTTGCCCACATCAGGGTCATACTTTCGCAGTTTTAACATACATGTTGACCTGATCGAGGGTTTTTTCTGCTTTGGATCACGTAGTAAAGTGGTACGCTGAAACAGTCAATTAAACCTGGTTTCGATCAATATTTTTCAGGATAACGCATGTTAGGTCTAGGTTAGGCCTGGGATTTTCACTCACCAGACTCATACTTTCGCATTCTTCACATACTCGTTGAACGGATCCTGGGTTTTTACTGGTTTGGATCACGTAGTAATGTGGTACCACACTGAAACATTCAATTAAACCTGGTTTCCGTCAATATTTTAGAGGACAACGCTAGTTAGGTCTGGGTTAGGCCTGGGATTTGCCCTCATCAGACTCATATTTTCGCATACTTCGCATACTTGTTGAACAGATCCTGGGTTTTGTTCCGGTTTGGATCATGTAGTAGTGTGGTACCACACTGAAACAGTCGATTAAACATGGTTTCGATCACTATCATAGAGGATAACGCATGTTAGGTCTAGGATAGGCCTGGGATTTGCCCTCATCAGACACATAATTTCGCATTCATTACGTACTTGTTGAACAGCTACTGGGTTTTTTTCTGGTTTGGATCACGTAGTAATGTGGTACCACACTGAAACTGTTGATTAAACCTGGTTTCGATCAATATTTTTGAGGATAACGCATGTTAGGTCTAGGTTAGGCCTGGGATTTGCCCTCATCAGTGTCATACTTTCGCAGTTTTAACAAACATGTTGACCTGATCGGCGGTTTTTTCTGCTTTGGATCGCGTAGTAAAGTGGTACCACACTGAAACAGTCCATTAAACCTGGTTTCGATCAATATTTTGGAGGATAACGCAATTTAGGTCTGGGATAGGTCTGGGATTCGCCCTCATCAGACTCATACTTTCGCACACTTCACATACTCGTTGAACAGATCCTGGGTTTTTTCTGGTTTGGAACACATAGTAATGTGGTACCACACTGAAACAGTCCATTAAACCTGGTCTTGCTAAATATTTTAGAGGATAACGCATGTTACGTCAGGGTAAGGTCTAGGATTTGCCCTCATCAGGCTCATACTTTCGCATATTTCTAATACTTCATGGCTAGATCCTGGGCTATTTCTGGATTGCATCACGTAGTAATGTAGTACCTCACTGAAACAGTCGATTAACCCTGGTTTCGATCAATATTTTAGAGGATAACACATGTTAGGTCTAGGTTAGGCCTGGGATTTGACCTCATCAGACTCATACTTTCGCACACTTCACATACTCGTTGAACAGATCCTGGGTTTTTTCTGGTTTGGAACACATAGTAATGTGGTACCACACTGAAACAGTCCATTAAACCTGGTTTCGATCAATATTTTAGAGGATAATGCATGTTAGGTCTAGGTTAGGCCTGGGATTTGCCCTCATCAGGGTCATACTTTCGCGTTTTTCACATACTTGTTGAACAGATACTGGGTTTTTTTTTGGTTTGGATCACGTAGTAATGTGGTACCACACTGAAACAGTCGATTAACCCTGGTTTCGAACAATATTTTAGAGGATAACGCAAGTTAGGTCTAGGTTAGGCCTGGGATTTGACCTCATCAGACTCATACTTTCGCACACTTCACATACTCGTTGAACAGATCCTGGGTTTTTTCTGGTTTGGAACACATAGTAATGTGGTACCACACTGAAACAGTCCATTAAACCTGGTCTTGATAAATATTTTAGAGGATAACGCATGTTACGTCAGGGTAAGGTCTAGGATTTGCCCTCATCAGGCTCATACTTTCGCATATTTCTAATACTTCATGGCTAGATCCTGGGCTATTTCTGGATTGCATCACGTAGTAATGTAGTACCTCACTGAAACAGTCGATTAACCCTGGTTTCGATCAATATTTTAGAGGATAACACATGTTAGGTCTAGGTTAGGCCTGGGATTTGACCTCATCAGACTCATACTTTCGCACACTTCACATACTCGTTGAACAGATCCTGGGTTTTTTGTAGTTTGGATCACGTAGTAATGTGGTACCACACTGAAACAGTCCATTAAACCTGGTTTCGATCAATATTTTTGAGGATAACGCATGTTAGGTCTAGGTTAGGCCTGGGATTTTCACTCATCAGACTCATACTTTCGCATTCTTCACATACTTGTTGAACGGATCCTGGGTTTTTTCTGGTTTGGATCACGAAGTAGTGTGGTACCACACTGAAACAGTCCATTAAACCTGGTTTCGCTCAATATTTTAGAGGATAACGCATGTTAGGTCTAGGTTAGGTCTGGGATTTGCTCTCATCAGACTCATTCTTTCGCATATTTCTCATACTTGATGGCTAGATCATGGGCTTTTTCTGGATTGCATCACGTAGTAATGTAGTACCACACTGAAACAGTCAATGAAACCTGGTTTCCATCAATATTTTAGAGGACAACGCAAGTTAGGTCTAGGTAAGGCCTGAGATTTTCACTGATCAGACTCATACTTTCGCATTCTTCACATACTTGTTGAACGGATCCTGGGTTTTTTCTGGTTTGGATCACGTAGTAATGTGGTACCACACTGAAACAGTTGATTAATCCTGGTTTGGATCATTAGTTTAGAGAATAACTCATGTTAGGTCTGGGTTAGGTCTAGGATTTGCCCCCAGCAGGCTCATACTTTCGCATATTTCTCATACTTGATGGCTCGATCCTGGGCTTTTTCTGGATTGGATCACGCAGTAATGTGGTACCACACTGAAACAGTCCATCAAAACCTTGTTTCGATCAATATTTTAGCGGATAACGCATGTTATGTCTAGGTTAGGCCTGGGATTTGCCCTCATCAGGCTCATACTTTCGCATATTTCTCATACTTGATGGCTAGATCCTGAGCTTTTTCTGGATTGGATCACGTACTAATGTGGTACCACACTGAAACAGTCCATTAGACCTGGTTTCGATCAATATTTTAGAGAATAACGCATGTTATGTCTAGGTTAGGCCTGGGATTTGCCCTCAACAGGCTCATACTTTCGCATATTTCTCATATTTGTTGAACAGATCCCTGGCTTTTTCTGGTTTGGATCACGTAGTGAAGAGGTACCACACTGAAACAGACGATTAATCCTGGTCTCGGTCAATATTTTATAGGATAACGCAAGTTCGGTCTGGGAAAGGTCTGGGATTTGCCCTCATCAGGTCGTATTTTCGCATATTTCTCATACTTGTTGAACAGATCCTGGGTTTTTTCTGGTTTGGATCACGTAGTAATGTGGTACCACACTGAAACAGTCCATTAAACCTGGTTTCCATCAATATTTTGGAGGACAACGCAAGTTAGGTCTGGGATAGGTCTGGGATTTACGGTCGTCAGGGTCATGCTTTCGCATTTTTAACATACTTGTTGATCAGATCCAGGGTTTTTCTGGTTTGGATCACGTAGTAAAGTGGTACCACACTGAAACAGTCCATTAAACCTGGTTTCGATCAATATTTTAGCGGATAACGCATGTTATGTCTAGGTTAGGCCTGGGATTTGCCCTCATTAGGCTCAAACTTTCGCATATTTCTCATACTTGATGGCTAGATCCTGGGCTTTTTCTGGATTGGATCACGTACTAATGTGGTACCACACTGAAACAGTCGATTAATCCTATTCTCGATCAATATTTTAGAGGATAACTCATGCTAGGTCTAGGTTAGGCCTGAGATTTGCCCTCATCAGACCCATACTTTCGCATTCTTCACATACTTGTTGAACAGATCCTGGGTTATTTCTGGTTTGGATCACCTATTAAAGTGGTACCACACTGAAACAGTCGATTAATCCTGGTCACGATCAATATTTTAGAGGATAACGCATGTTAGGTCTAGGTTAGGTCTGGGATTTGCTCTCATCAGACTCATTCTTTCGCATATTTCTCATACTTGATGGCTAGATCATGGGCTTTTTCTGGATTGCATCACGTAGTAATGTAGTACCACACTGAAACAGTCAATGAAACCTGGTTTCCATCAATATTTTAGAGGACAACGCAAGTTAGGTCTAGGTAAGGCCTGAGATTTTCACTGATCAGACTCATACTTTCGCATTCTCCACATACTTGTTGAACAGATCCTGGGTTTTTTCTGGTTTCGATCACGTAGTAATGTGGTACCACACTGAAACAGTCCATTAAACCTGGTTTCGATCAATATTTTAGCGGATAACGCATGTTATGTCTAGGTTAGGCCTGGGATTTGCCCTCATTAGGCTCATACTTTCGCATATTTCTCATACTTGATGGCTAGATCCTGGGCTTTTTCTGGATTGGATCACGTACTAATGTGGTACCACACTGAAACAGTCCATTAGACCTGGTTTCGATCAATATTTTAGAGAATAACGCATGTTATGTCTAGGTTGGGCCTGGGATTTGCCTTCGCCAGACTCATACTTGCGCATTCTTCACATACTTGTTGAACAGATCCTGGGTTTTTTCTGGTTTGGATCACGTAGTAATGTGGTACCACACTGAAAAAGTGCATTAAACCTGGTTTGGATCATTATTTTTGAGAATAACGCATGTTATGTCTAGGTTGGGCCTGGGATTTGCCCTCATTAGGCTCATACTTTCGCATATTTCTCATACTTGATGGCTAGATCCTGGGCTTTTTCTGGTTTGGATCACGTAGTAATGTGGTACCACACTGAAACAGTCCATTAAACCTGGTGTCGATCAATATTTTAGAGGATAACGCATGTTATGTCTAGGTTAGGTCTGGGATTTGCCCTCATCAGACTCATACTTTCGCATATTTCTCAAACTTGTTGGCCAGACTCTGTGCTTTCACTGGTTTGGACACGTAGTAATGTGGTACCACACTGAAACAGTCGATTAAACCTGGTTTCGATCAATATTTTAGAGGATAACGCATGTTATGTCTAGGTTGGGCCTGGGATTTGCCCTCATCAGGCTCATAGTTTCGCGTTTTTCACATACTTGTAGAACAGATCCTGGGTTTTTTCTGGTTTGGATCACGTAGTAATGTGGTACGACACTGAAACAGTCCATTAAACCTGGTTTCCATCAATATTTTGGAGGACAACGCAAGTTAGGTCTGGGATAGGTCTGGGATTTGCCCTCATCAGGGTCATGCTTTCGCATTTTTAACATACTTGTTGAACAGATCCAGGGTTTTTCTGGTTTGGATCACGTAGTAAAGTGGTACCACACTGAAACAGTCGATTAATCCTGGTCTCGAACAATATTTTAGAGGATGACTCATGCTAGGTCTAGGCTAGGCCGGGGATTTGCCCTCATCAGACCCATACTTTCGCATTCTTCACATACTTGTTGAACAGATCCAGGGTTTTTCTGGTTTGGATCACGTAGTAAAGTGGTACCACACTGAAACAGTCGATTAATCCTGGTCTCGATCAATATTTTAGAGGGTAACTCATGCTAGGTCTAGGTTAGGCCTGTGATTTGCCCTCATCAGTCTCATACTTTCGCATATTTCTCAAACTTGTTGGCCAGATTCTGTGCTTTCACTGGTTTGGACACGTAGTAATGTGGTACCACACTGAAACAGTCGATTAAACCTGGTTTCGATCAATATTTTAGAGGATAACGCAAGTTATGTCTGGGATAGGTCTGGGAATTGCCCACATCAGGCTCATAGTTTCGCGTTTTTCACATACTTGTTGAACAGGTCCTGGGTTATTTCTGGTTTGGATCAGGTAGTAATGTGGTACCACACAGTGACAGTCGATTAAACCTGGTTTCGATCAATATTGTAGAGGATAACTCATGTTAGGCCTAGGTTAAGCCTGGGATTTGCCCTCATCAGACCCATACTTTCGGATTCATCACATACTTGTTGAACAGATCCTGGGTTATTTCTGGTTTGGATCAGGTAGTAATGTGGTACCACACTGAAACAGTCAATTAAACCTGGTCACGATCAACATTTTAGAGGATAACGCCGGTTAGGACTCGGTTAGGTGTGGGATTTGCCCTCATCAGGCTCATACTTTCGCATATTTCTCATACTTGATAGCAAGATCCGTTGCTTTTTCTGGATTGGATCACATAGTGATGTAGTACCACACTGAATCAGTCGATTAATCCTGGTCACGATCAATATTTTAGAGGATGACGCATGTTAGGTCTAGGTTAGGTCTGGTATTTGCTCTCATCAGACTCATTCTTTCGCATATTTCTCATACTTGATGGCTAGATCATGGGCTTTTTCTGGATTGCATCACGTAGTAATGTAGTACCACACTGAAACAGTCAATGAAACCTGGTTTCCATCAATATTTTAGAGGACAACGCAAGTTAGGTCTAGGTAAGGCCTGAGATTTTCACTGATCAGACTCATACTTTCGCATTCTCCACATACTTGTTGAACAGATCCTGGGTTTTTTCTGGTTTCGATCACGTAGTAATGTGGTACCACACTGAAACAGTCCATTAAACCTGGTTTCGGTCAATATTTTAGAGAATAACGCATGTTAGGTCTTGGTTAGGTCTGGGATTTGCCCTAATCAGGCTCATAATTTCGCATATTTCTCATACTTCCTGGCTAGATCCTGGGCTTTTTCTGGATTGGATCACGTAGTAATGTGGTACCACACTGAAACAGTCCATTAAACCTGGTTTCGATCAATATTTTAGCGGATAACGCATGTTATGTCTAGGTTAGGCCTGGGATTTGCCCTCATTAGGCTCATACTTTCGCATATTTCTCATACTTGATGGCTAGATCCTGGGCTTTTTCTGGATTGGATCACGTACTAATGTGGTACCACACTGAAACAGTCCATTAGACCTGGTTTCGATCAATATTTTAGAGAATAACGCATGTTATGTCTAGGTTGGGCCTGGGATTTGCCCTCGTCAGACTCATACTTGCGCATTCTTCACATACTTGTTGAACAGATCCTGGGTTTTTTCTGGTTTGGATCACGTAGTAATGTGGTACCACACTGAAAAAGTGCATTAAACCTGGTTTGGATCATTATTTTTGAGAATAACGCATGTTATGTCTAGGTTGGGCCTGGGATTTGCCCTCATTAGGCTCATACTTTCGCATATTTCTCATACTTGATGGCTAGATCCTGGGCTTTTTCTGGTTTGGATCACGTAGTAATGTGGTACCACACTGAAACAGTCCATTAAACCTGGTGTCGATCATTATTTTTGAGAATAACGCATGTTATGTCTAGGTTGGGCCTGGGATTTGCCCTCATTAGGCTCATACTTTCGCATATTTCTCATACTTGATGGCTAGATCCTGGGCTTTTTCTGGTTTGGATCACGTAGTAATGTGGTACCACACTGAAACAGTCCATTAAACCTGGTGTCGACCAATATTTTAGAGGATAACGCAAGTTAGGTCTGGGATAGGTCTGGGATTTACGGTCGTCAGGGTCATGCTTTCGCATTTTTAACATACTTGCTGATCAGATCCAGGGTTTTTCTGGTTTGGATCACGTAGTAAAGTGGTACCACACTGAAATAGTCCATTAAACCTGGTTTCGATCAATATTTTAGCGGATAACGCATGTTATGTCTAGGTTAGGCCTGGGATTTGCCCTCATTAGGCTCATACTTTCGCATATTTCTCATACTTGATGGCTAGATCCTGGGCTTTTTCTGGATTGGATCACGTACTAATGTGGTACCACACTGAAACAGTCGATTAATCCTATTCTCGATCAATATTTTAGAGGATAACTCATGCTAGGTCTAGGTTAGGCCTGAGATTTGCCCTCATCAGACCCATACTTTCGCATTCTTCACATACTTGTTGAACAAATCCTGGGTTATTTCTGGTTTGGATCACCTAGTAAAGTGGTACCACACTGAAACAGTCGATTAATCCTGGTCACGATCAATATTTTAGAGGATAACGCATGTTATGTCTAGGTTAGGTCTGGGATTTGCTCTCATCAGACTCATTCTTTCGCATATTTCTCATACTTGATGGCTAGATCATGGGCTTTTTCTGGATTGCATCACGTAGTAATGTAGTACCACACTGAAACAGTCAATGAAACCTGGTTTCCATCAATATTTTAGAGGACAACGCAAGTTAGGTCTAGGTAAGGCCTGAGATTTTCACTGATCAGACTCATACTTTCGCATTCTCCACATACTTGTTGAACAGATCCTGGGTTTTTTCTGGTTTCGATCACGTAGTAATGTGGTACCACACTGAAACAGTCCATTAAACCTGGTTTCGATCAATATTTTAGCGGATAACGCATGTTATGTCTAGGTTAGGCCTGGGATTTGCCCTCATTAGGCTCATACTTTCGCATATTTCTCATACTTGATGGCTAGATCCTGGGCTTTTTCTGGATTGGATCACGTACTAATGTGGTACCACACTGAAACAGTCCATTAGACCTGGTTTCGATCAATATTTTAGAGAATAACGCATGTTATGTCTAGGTTGGGCCTGGGATTTGCCTTCGTCAGACTCATACTTGCGCATTCTTCACATACTTGTTGAACAGATCCTGGGTTTTTTCTGGTTTGGATCACGTAGTAATGTGGTACCACACTGAAAAAGTGCATTAAACCTGGTTTGGATCATTATTTTTGAGAATAACGCATGTTATGTCTAGGTTGGGCCTGGGATTTGCCCTCATTAGGCTCATACTTTCGCATATTTCTCATACTTGATGGCTAGATCCTGGGCTTTTTCTGGTTTGGATCACGTAGTAATGTGGTACCACACTGAAACAGTCCATTAAACCTGGTGTCGATCAATATTTTAGAGGATAACGCATGTTATGTCTAGGTTAGGTCTGGGATTTGCCCTCATCAGACTCATACTTTCGCATATTTCTCAAACTTGTTGGCCAGATTCTGTGCTTTCACTGGTTTGGACACGTAGTAATGTGGTACCACACTGAAACAGTCGATTAAACCTGGTTTCGATCAATATTTTAGAGGATAACGCATGTTATGTCTAGGTTGGGCCTGGGATTTGCCCTCATCAGGCTCATAGTTTCGCGTTTTTCACATACTTGTAGAACAGATCCTGGGTTTTTTCTGGTTTGGATCACGTAGTAATGTGGTACGACACTGAAACAGTCCATTAAACCTGGTTTCCATCAATATTTTGGAGGACAACGCAAGTTAGGTCTGGGATAGGTCTGGGATTTGCCCTCATCAGGGTCATGCTTTCGCATTTTTAACATACTTGTTGAACAGATCCAGGGTTTTTCTGGTTTGGATCACGTAGTAAAGTGGTACCACACTGAAACAGTCGATTAATCCTGGTCTCGAACAATATTTTAGAGGATGACTCATGCTAGGTCTAGGCTAGGCCGGGGATTTGCCCTCATCAGACCCATACTTTCGCATTCTTCACATACTTGTTGAACAGATCCTGGGTTATTTCTGGTTTGGATCAGGTAGTAATGTGGTACCACACTGAAACAGTCAATTAAACCTGGTCACGATCAACATTTTAGAGGATAACGCCGGTTAGGACTCGGTTAGGTGTGGGATTTGCCCTCATCAGGCTCATACTTTCGCATATTTCTCATACTTGATAGCAAGATCCGTTGCTTTTTCTGGATTGGATCACATAGTGATGTAGTACCACACTGAATCAGTCGATTAATCCTGGTCACGATCAATATTTTAGAGGATGACGCATGTTAGGTCTAGGTTAGGTCTGGGATTTGCTCTCATCAGACTCATTCTTTCGCATATTTCTCATACTTGATGGCTAGATCATGGGCTTTTTCTGGATTGCATCACGTAGTAATGTAGTACCACACTGAAACAGTCAATGAAACCTGGTTTCCATCAATATTTTAGAGGACAACGCAAGTTAGGTCTAGGTAAGGCCTGAGATTTTCACTGATCAGACTCATACTTTCGCATTCTCCACATACTTGTTGAACAGATCCTGGGTTTTTTCTGGTTTCGATCACGTAGTAATGTGGTACCACACTGAAACAGTCCATTAAACCTGGTTTCGGTCAATATTTTAGAGAATAACGCATGTTAGGTCTTGGTTAGGTCTGGGATTTGCCCTAATCAGGCTCATAATTTCGCATATTTCTCATACTTCCTGGCTAGATCCTGGGCTTTTTCTGGATTGGATCACGTAGTAATGTGGTACCACACTGAAACAGTCCATTAAACCTGGTTTCGATCAATATTTTAGCGGATAACGCATGTTATGTCTAGGTTAGGCCTGGGATTTGCCCTCATTAGGCTCATACTTTCGCATATTTCTCATACTTGATGGCTAGATCCTGGGCTTTTTCTGGATTGGATCACGTACTAATGTGGTACCACACTGAAACAGTCCATTAGACCTGGTTTCGATCAATATTTTAGAGAATAACGCATGTTATGTCTAGGTTGGGCCTGGGATTTGCCCTCGTCAGACTCATACTTGCGCATTCTTCACATACTTGTTGAACAGATCCTGGGTTTTTTCTGGTTTGGATCACGTAGTAATGTGGTACCACACTGAAAAAGTGCATTAAACCTGGTTTGGATCATTATTTTTGAGAATAACGCATGTTATGTCTAGGTTGGGCCTGGGATTTGCCCTCATTAGGCTCATACTTTCGCATATTTCTCATACTTGATGGCTAGATCCTGGGCTTTTTCTGGTTTGGATCACGTAGTAATGTGGTACCACACTGAAACAGTCCATTAAACCTGGTGTCGATCAATATTTTAGAGGATAACGCATGTTATGTCTAGGTTAGGTCTGGGATTTGCCCTCATCAGACTCATACTTTCGCATATTTCTCAAACTTGTTGGCCAGATTCTGTGCTTTCACTGGTTTGGACACGTAGTAATGTGGTACCACACTGAAACAGTCGATTAAACCTGGTTTCGATCAATATTTTAGAGGATAACGCATGTTATGTCTAGGTTGGGCCTGGGATTTGCCCTCATCAGGCTCATAGTTTCGCGTTTTTCACATACTTGTAGAACAGATCCTGGGTTTTTTCTGGTTTGGATCACGTAGTAATGTGGTACGACACTGAAACAGTCCATTAAACCTGGTTTCCATCAATATTTTGGAGGACAACGCAAGTTAGGTCTGGGATAGGTCTGGGATTTGCCCTCATCAGGGTCATGCTTTCGCATTTTTAACATACTTGTTGAACAGATCCAGGGTTTTTCTGGTTTGGATCACGTAGTAAAGTGGTACCACACTGAAACAGTCGATTAATCCTGGTCTCGAACAATATTTTAGAGGATGACTCATGCTAGGTCTAGGCTAGGCCGGGGATTTGCCCTCATCAGACCCATACTTTCGCATTCTTCACATACTTGTTGAACAGATCCAGGGTTTTTCTGGTTTGGATCACGTAGTAAAGTGGTACCACACTGAAACAGTCGATTAATCCTGGTCTCGATCAATATTTTAGAGGGTAACTCATGCTAGGTCTAGGTTAGGCCTGTGATTTGCCCTCATCAGTCTCATACTTTCGCATATTTCTCAAACTTGTTGGCCAGATTCTGTGCTTTCACTGGTTTGGACACGTAGTAATGTGGTACCACACTGAAACAGTCGATTAAACCTGGTTTCGATCAATATTTTAGAGGATAACGCAAGTTATGTCTGGGATAGGTCTGGGAATTGCCCACATCAGGCTCATAGTTTCGCGTTTTTCACATACTTGTTGAACAGGTCCTGGGTTATTTCTGGTTTGGATCAGGTAGTAATGTGGTACCACACAGTGACAGTCGATTAAACCTGGTTTCGATCAATATTGTAGAGGATAACTCATGTTAGGCCTAGGTTAAGCCTGGGATTTGCCCTCATCAGACCCATACTTTCGGATTCATCACATACTTGTTGAACAGATCCTGGGTTATTTCTGGTTTGGATCAGGTAGTAATGTGGTACCACACTGAAACAGTCAATTAAACCTGGTCACGATCAACATTTTAGAGGATAACGCCGGTTAGGACTCGGTTAGGTGTGGGATTTGCCCTCATCAGGCTCATACTTTCGCATATTTCTCATACTTGATAGCAAGATCCGTTGCTTTTTCTGGATTGGATCACATAGTGATGTAGTACCACACTGAATCAGTCAATTACACCTGGTCTCGATCTATATTTTAGAGGATAACGCATGGTAGGTCTGGGTTCGGTCCAGGATTTGCCCGCATCAGGCTTATACTTTCGCATATCTCTCATACTTGTTGGCCTGCTCCTGGGTTTTTTCTGGATTGGATCACGTAGTTATGTGGTATCACACTGTAACAGTCAGTTAAACCTGGATACAACCAATATTTCAGAGGATAACGCATGTTAGGTCTGCGTTAGGTCTAGGATTTGCCCTCATCTGGCTCATACCTTCGCATTCTTCACATGCTTGTTGAACAGATCCTAGGTTTTTCTGGTTTGGATCACGTAGTAATGTGGTACCACACTGAAACAGTCAGTTAAACCTGGTTTCGATCAATATTTTTGATGATAACGCATGTTAGGTTTGGGTTAGGGCTAGGATTTGCCCTCATCAGACCCATACTTTCGCATTCTTCACATACTTGTTGTACAGATCCTGGGTTTTTTTCTGGTTTGCATCACGTAGTAATGTGGTACCACACTGAAACAGTCCATCAAAACCTGGTTTCGATCAATATTTTAGCGGATAACGCATGTTATGTCTAGGTTAGGCCTGGGATTTGCCCTCATTAGGCTCATACTTTCGCATATTTCTCATACTTGATGGCTAGATCCTGGGCTTTTTCTGGATTGGATCACGTACTAATGTGGTACCACACTGAAACAGTCCATTATACCTGGTTTCGATCAATATTTTAGAGAATAACGCATGTTATGTCTAGGTTGGGCCTGGGATTTGCCCTCGTCAGACACATACTTTCGCATTCTCCACATACTTGTTGAACAGATCCTGGGTTTTTTCTGGTTTGGATCACGTAGTAATGTGGTACCACACTGAAACAGTCCATTAAACCTGGTTTCGGTCAATATTTTAGAGAATAACGCATGTTAGGTCTTGGTTAGGTCTGGGATTTGCCCTAATCAGGCTCATAATTTCGCATATTTCTCATACTTCCTGGCTAGATCCTGGGCTTTTTCTGGATTGGATCACGTAGTAATGTGGTACCACACTGAAACAGTCCAGTAAACCTGGTTTCGATCAATATTTTAGCGGATAACGCATGTTATGTCTAGGTTAGGCCTGGGATTTGCCCTCATTAGGCTCATACTTTCGCATATTTCTTATACTTGATGGCTAGATCCTGGGCTTTTTCTGGATTGGATCACGTACTAATGTGGTACCACACTGAAACGGTCCATTAGACCTGGTTTCGATCAATATTTTAGAGAATAACGCATGTTATGTCTAGGTTGGGCCTGGGATTTGCCCTCGTCAGACTCATACTTGCGCATTCTTCACATACTTGTTGAACAGATCCTGGGTTTTTTCTGGTTTGGATCACGTAGTAATGTGGTACCACACTGAAAAAGTGCATTAAACCTGGTTTGGATCATTATTTTTGAGAATAACGCATGTTATGTCTAGGTTGGGCCTGGGATTTGCCCTCATTAGGCTCATACTTTCGCATATTTCTCATACTTGATGGCTAGATCCTGGGCTTTTTCTGGTTTGGATCACGTAGTAATGTGGTACCACACTGAACCAGTCCATTAAACCTGGTTTCGGTCAATATTTTAGAGAATAACGCATGTTAGGTCTTGGTTAGGTCTGGGATTTGCCCTAATCAGGCTCATAATTTCGCATATTTCTCATACTTCCTGGCTAGATCCTGGGCTTTTTCTGGATTGGATCACGTACTAATGTAGTACCACACTGAAACAGTCCATTAGACCTGGTTTCGATCAATATTTTAGAGAATAACGCATGTTATGTCTAGGTTGGGCCTGGGATTTGCCCTCGTCAGACTCATACTTGCGCATTCTTCACATACTTGTTGAACAGATCCTGGGTTTTTTCTGGTTTGGATCACGTAGTAATGTGGTACCACACTGAAACGGTCCATTAAACCTGGTGTCGATCAATATTTTAGAGGATAACGCATGTTATGTCTAGGTTAGGTCTGGGATTTGCCCTCATCAGACTCATACTTTCGCATATTTCTCAAACTTGTTGGCCAGATTCTGTGCTTTCACTGGTTTGGACACGTAGTAATGTGGTACCACACTGAAACAGTCGATTAAACCTGGTTTCGATCAATATTTTAGAGGATAACGCATGTTATGTCTAGGTTGGGCCTGGGATTTGCCCTCATCAGGCTCATAGTTTCGCGTTTTTCACATACTTGTAGAACAGATCCTGGGTTTTTTCTGGTTTGGATCACGTAGTAATGTGGTACGACACTGAAACAGTCCATTAAACCTGGTTTCCATCAATATTTTGGAGGACAACGCAAGTTAGGTCTGGGATAGGTCTGGGATTTGCCCTCATCAGAGTCATTCTTTCGCATTTTTAACATACTTGTTGAACAGATCCAGGGTTTTTCTGGTTTGGATCACGTAGTAAAGTGGTACCACACTGAAACAGTCGATTAATCCTGGTCTCGAACAATATTTTAGAGGATGACTCATGCTAGGTCTAGGCTAGGCCGGGGATTTGCCCTCATCAGACCCATACTTTCGCATTCTTCACATACTCGTTGAACAGATCCAGGGTTTTTCTGGTTTGGATCACGTAGTAAAGTGGTACCACACTGAAACAGTCGATTAATCCTGGTCTCGATCAATATTTTAGAGGGTAACTCATGCTAGGTCTAGGTTAGGCCTGTGATTTGCCCTCATCAGTCTCATACTTTCGCATATTTCTCAAACTTGTTGGCCAGATTCTGTGCTTTCACTGGTTTGGACACGTAGTAATGTGGTACCACACTGAAACAGTCGATTAAACCTGGTTTCGATCAATATTTTAGAGGATAACGCAAGTTATGTCTGGGATAGGTCTGGGAATTGCCCACATCAGGCTCATAGTTTCGCGTTTTTCACATACTTGTTGAACAGGTCCTGGGTTATTTCTGGTTTGGATCAGGTAGTAATGTGGTACCACACAGTGACAGTCGATTAAACCTGGTTTCGATCAATATTGTAGAGGATAACTCATGTTAGGCCTAGGTTAAGCCTGGGATTTGCCCTCATCAGACCCATACTTTCGGATTCATCACATACTTGTTGAACAGATCCTGGGTTATTTCTGGTTTGGATCAGGTAGTAATGTGGTACCACACTGAAACAGTCAATTAAACCTGGTCACGATCAACATTTTAGAGGATAACGCCGGTTAGGACTCGGTTAGGTGTGGGATTTGCCCTCATCAGGCTCATACTTTCGCATATTTCTCATACTTGATAGCAAGATCCGTTGCTTTTTCTGGATTGGATCACATAGTGATGTAGTACCACACTGAATCAGTCAATTACACCTGGTCTCGATCTATATTTTAGAGGATAACGCATGGTAGGTCTGGGTTCGGTCCAGGATTTGCCCGCATCAGGCTTATACTTTCGCATATCTCTCATACTTGTTGGCCAGCTCCTGGGTTTTTTCTGGATTGGATCACGTAGTTATGTGGTATCACACTGAAACAGTCAGTTAAACCTGGATACAACCAATATTTCAGAGGATAACGCATGTTAGGTCTGCGTTAGGTCTAGGATTTGCCCTCATCTGGCTCATACCTTCGCATTCTTCACATGCTTGTTGAACAGATCCTAGGTTTTTCTGGTTTGGATCACGTAGTAATGTGGTACCACACTGAAACAGTCTGTTAAACCTGGTTTCGATCAATATTTTTGATGATAACGCATGTTAGGTTTGGGTTAGGGCTAGGATTTGCCCTCATCAGACCCATACTTTCGCATTCTTCACATACTTGTTGAACAGATCCTGTATTATTTCTGGTTTGGATCACGTAGTAAAGTGGTACCACACTGAAACAGTCGATTAATCCTGGTCTCGAACAATATTTTAGAGGATGACTCATGCTAGGTCTAGGCTAGGCCTGGGATTTGCCCTCATCAGACCCATACTTTCGCATTCTTCACATACTTGTGGAACAGATCCTGGGTTATTTCTGGTTTGGATCACGTGGTAAAGTGGTACCACACTGAAACAGTCAGTTAAACCTGGATACAACCAATATTTCAGAGGATAACGCATGTTAGGTCTGCGTTAGGTCTAGGATTTGCCCTCATCTGGCTCATACCTTCGCATTCTTCACATGCTTGTTGAACAGATCCTAGGTTTTTCTGGTTTGGATCACGTAGTAATGTGGTACCACACTGAAACAGTCAGTTAAACCTGGTTTCGATCAATATTTTTGATGATAACGCATGTTAGGTTTGGGTTAGGGCTAGGATTTGCCCTCATCAGACCCATACTTTCGCATTCTTCACATACTTGTTGAACAGATCCTGTATTATTTCTGGTTTGGATCACGTAGTAAAGTGGTACCACACTGAAACAGTCGATTAATCCTGGTCTCGAACAATATGTTAGAGGATAACTCATGCTAGGTCTAGGTTAGGCCTGGGATTTGCCCTCATCAGACCCATACTTTCGCATTCATCACATACTTGTTGAACAGGTCCTGGGTTATTTCTGGTTTGGATCACGTAGTAAAGTGGTACCACACTGAAACTGTCGCTTAGTCCTGGTCTCGAACAATGTTTTAGAGGATGACTCATGCTAGGACTAGGTTAGGCCTGGGATTTGCCCTCATCAGACCCATACTTTCGCATTCATCACATACTTGTTCAACAGATCCTGGGTTATTTCTGGTTTGGATCAGGTAGTAATGTGGTACCACACAGAGACAGACGATTAAACCTGGTTTCGATCAATATTGTAGAGGATAACTCATGTTTGGCCTAGGTTAGGCCCCGGATTTGCCCCCATCAGACCCATACCTTCGCATTCATCACATACTTGTTGAACAGGTCCTGGGTTATTTCTGGTTTGGATCACGTAGTAAAGTGGTACCACACTGAAACAGTCGCTTAATCCTGGTCTCGACAATATTTTAGAGGAGAACGCAAGTTAGGTCTGGGATAAGTCCGGGATTTGCTCTCATCAGGATCGTATTTTCGCATTTTTCCCATACTTGTTGAACAGATCCCTGGCGTTTTCTGGTTTGGATCACGTAGTAATGTGGTACCACACTGAAACAGTCAATCAAACCTGGTTTCGATCAATATTTTAGAGGATAACGCATGTTATGTCTAGGTTGGGCCTGGGATTTGCCCTCATCAGACACGTACTTTCGCATATTTCTCATACTTGACGGCCAGATTCTGGGCTTTTTCTGGATTGGATCCCGTAGTAATGTGCTACCACACTGAAACGGACCATTAAACCTGGTGTCGATCAATATTTTAGAGGATAACGCATGTTATGTCTAGGTTAGGCCTGGGATTCGCCCTCATCAGACACATACTTTCGCATTCTCCACATACTTGTTGAACAGATCCTGGGTTTTTTCTGGTTTGGATCACGTAGTAATGTGGTACCACACTGAAACAGTTGATTAATCCTGGTTTGGATCATTAGTTTAGAGAATAACTCATGTTAGGTCTGGGTTAGGTCTAGGATTTGCCCCCAGCAGGCTCATACTTTCGCATATTTCTCATACTTGATGGCTAGATCCTGGGCTTTTTCTGGATTGGATCACGCAGTAATGTGGTACCACACTGAAACAGTCCATCAAAACCTTGTTTCGATCAATATTTTAGCGGATAACGCATGTTATGTCTAGGTTAGGCCTGGGATTTGCCCTCATCAGGCTCATACTTTCGCATATTTCTCATACTTGATGGCTAGATCCTGGGCTTTTTCTGGATTGGATCACGCAGTAATGTGGTACCACACTGAAACAGTCCATTAGACCTGGTTTCGATCAATATTTTAGAGAATAACGCATGTTATGTCTAGGTTAGGCCTGGGATTTGCCCTCATCAGGCTCATACTTTCGCATATTTCTCATATTTGTTGAACAGATCCCTGGCTTTTTCTGGTTTGGATCACGTAGTGAAGAGGTACCACACTGAAACAGACGATTAATCCTGGTCTCGGTCAATATTTTATAGGATAACGCAAGTTCGGTCTGGGATAGGTCTGGGATTTGCCCTCATCAGGTCGTATTTTCGCATATTTCTCATACTTGTTGAACAGATCCTGGGTTTTTTCTGGTTTGGATGACGTAGCAATGTGGTACCACACTGAAACAGTCCATTAAACCTGGTTTCCATCAATATTTTGGAGGACAACGCAAGTTAGGTCTGGGATAGGTCTGGGATTTGCCGTCATCAGGGTCATGCTTTCGCATTTTTAACATACTTGTTGAACAGATCCAGGGTTTTTCTGGTTTGGATCACGTAGTAAAGTGGTACCACACTGAGACAGTCGATTAATCCTATTTTCGATCAATATTTTAGAGGATAACTCATGCTAGGTCTAGGTTAGGCCTGAGATTTGCCCTCATCAGACCCATACTTTCGCATTCTTCACATACTTGTTGAACAGATCCTGGGTTATTTCTGGTTTGGATCACCTAGTAAAGTGGTACCACACTGAAACAGTCGATTAATCCTGGTCACGATCAACATTTTAGAGGATAACGCCGGTTAGGACTCGGTTAGGTCTGGGATTTGCCCTTATCAGGCTCATACTTTCGCATATTCCTCATACTTGATGGCCATATTCTGGTCTTTTCCTGGTTTGGATCACGTAGTAAAGTGGTGCCACACGGAAACAGTCCATGAAACCTAGTCTCGGTTAATATTTTAAAGGATATCGCATGTTAGGTCCGGGTTAGGTCTAGGATTTGCCCTCTTCAGACCCATACTTTCGCATTCTTCACATACTTATTGTACAGATCCTGGGTTTTTTTCTGGTTTGCATCACGTAGTAATGTGGTACCACACTGAAACAGTCCATCAAAACCTGGTTTCGATCAATATTTTAGCGGATAACGCATGTTATGTCTAGGTTAGGCCTGGGATTTGCCCTCATTAGGCTCATACTTTCGCATATTTCTCATACTTGATGGCTAGATCCTGGGCTTTTTCTGGATTGGATCACGAACTAATGTGGTACCACACTGAAACAGTCCATTAGACCTGGTTTCGATCAATATTTTAGAGAATAACGCATGTTATGTCTAGGTTGGGCCTGGGATTTGCCCTCGTCAGACTCATACTTGCGCATTCTTCACATACTTGTTGAACAGATCCTGGGTTTTTTCTGGTTTGGATCACGTAGTAATGTGGTACCACACTGAAAAAGTGCATTAAACCTGGTTTCGATCAATATTTTAGCGGATAACGCATGTTATGTCTAGGTTAGGCCTGGGATTTGCCCTCATCAGGCTCATACTTTCGCGTTTTTCACATACTTGTTGAACAAATCCCTGGCTTATTCTGGTTTGGATCATGTACTAATGTGGTACCACACTGAAACAGTCCATTAAACCTGGTTTGGATCATTATTTTTGAGAATAACGCATGTTATGTCTAGGTTGGGCCTGGGATTTGCCCACATCAGACTCATACTTGCGCATTCTTCACATACTTGTTGAACAGATTCTGGGCTTTTTCTGGTTTGATCCCGTAGTAATGTGGTACCACACTGAAACGGTCCATTAAACCTGGTTTCCATCAATATTTTGGAGGACAACGCAAGTTAGGTCTGGGATAGGTCTGGGATTTGCTCTCATCAGGGTCATGCTTTCGCATTTTTAACATACTTGTTGAACAGATCCAGGGTTTTTCTGGTTTGGATCACGTAGTAAAGTGGTACCACACTGAAACAGTCGATTAATCCTGGTCTCGAACAATATTTTAGAGGATGACTCATGCTAGGTCTAGGCTAGGCCGGGGATTTGCCCTCATCAGACCCATCCTTTCGCATTCTTCACATACTTGTTGAACAGATCCAGGGTTTTTCTGGTTTGGATCACGTAGTAATGTGGTACCACACTGAAAAAGTGCATTAAACCTGGTTTCGATCAATATTTTAGAGGATAACGCATGTTATGTCTAGGTTGGGCCTGGGATTTGCCCTCATCAGGCTCATAGTTTCGCGTTTTTCACATACTTGTAGAACAGATCCTGGGTGTTTTCTGGTTTGGATCACGTAGTAATGTGGTACGACACTGACACAGTCCATTAAACCTGGTTTCCATCAATATTTTGGAGGACAACGCAAGTTAGGTCTGGGATAGGTCTGGGATTTGCTCTCATCAGGGTCATGCTTTCGCATTTTTAACATACTTGTTGAACAGATCCAGGGTTTTTCTGGTTTGGATCACGTAGTAAAGTGGTACCACACTGAAACAGTCGATTAATCCTGGTCTCGAACAATATTTTAGAGGATGACTCATGCTAGGTCTAGGCTAGGCCGGGGATTTGCCCTCATCAGACCCATCCTTTCGCATTCTTCACATACTTGTTGAACAGATCCAGGGTTTTTCTGGTTTGGATCACGTAGTAAAGTGGTACCACACTGAAACAGTCGATTAATCCTGGTCTCGATCTATATTTTAGAGAGTAACTCATGCTAGGTCTAGGTTAGGCCTGTGATTTGCCCTCATCAGTCTCATACTTTCGCATATTTCTCAAACTTGTTGGCCAGATTCTGTGCTTTCACTGGTTTGGACACGTAGTAATGTGGTACCACACTGAAACAGTCGATTAAACCTGGTTTCGATCAATATTTTAGAGGATAACGCAAGTTATGTCTGGGATAGGTCTGGGAATTGCCCACATCAGGCTCATAGTTTCGCGTTTTTCACATACTTGTTGAACAGGTCCTGGGTTATTTCTGGTTTGGATCAGGTAGTAATGTGGTACCACACAGTGACAGTCGATTAAACCTGGTTTCGATCAATATTGTAGAGGAGAACTCATGTTAGGCCTAGGTTAAGCCTGGGATTTGCCCTCATCAGACCCATACTTTCGGATTCATCACATACTTGTTGAACAGATCCTGGGTTATTTCTGGTTTGGATCAGGTAGTAATGTGGTACCACACTGAAACAGTCAGTTAAACCTGGATACAACCAATATTTCAGAGGATAACGCATGTTAGGTCTGCGTTAGGTCTAGGATTTGCCCTCATCTGGCTCATACCTTCGCATTCTTCACAGGCTTGTTGAACAGATCCTAGGTTTTTCTGGTTTGGATCACGTAGTAATGTGGTACCACACTGAAACAGTCAGTTAAACCTGGTTTCGATCAATATTTTTGATGATAACGCATGTTAGGTTTGGGTTAGGGCTAGGATTTGCCCTCATCAGACCCATACTTTCGCATTCTTCACATACTTGTTGAACAGATCCTGTATTATTTCTGGTTTGGATCACGTAGTAAAGTGGTACCACACTGAAACAGTCGATTAATCCTGGTCTCGAACAATATTTTAGAGGATGACTCATGCTAGGTCTAGGCTAGGCCTGGGATTTGCCCTCATCAGACCCATACTTTCGCATTCTTCACATACTTGTGGAACAGATCCTGGGTTATTTCTGGTTTGGATCACGTGGTAAAGTGGTACCACACTGAAACAGTCAGTTAAACCTGGATACAACCAATATTTCAGAGGATAACGCATGTTAGGTCTGCGTTAGGTCTAGGATTTGCCCTCATCTGGCTCATACCTTCGCATTCTTCACATGCTTGTTGAACAGATCCTAGGTTTTTTTGGTTTGGATCACGTAGTAATGTGGTACCACACTGAAACAGTCAGTTAAACTTGGTTTCGATCAATTTTTTTGATGATAACGCATGTTAGGTTTGGGTTAGAGCTAGGATTTGCCCTCATCAGACCCATACTTTCGCATTCTTCACATACTTGTTGAACAGATCCTGTATTATTTCTGGTTTGGATCACGTAGTAAAATGGTACCACACTGAAACAGTCGATTAATCCTGGTCTCGAACAATATGTTAGAGGATAACTCATGCTAGGTCTAGGTTAGGCCTGGGATTTGCCCTCATCAGACCCATACTTTCGCATTCATCACATACTTGTTGAACAGGTCCTGGGTTATTTCTGGTTTGGATCACGTAGTAAAGTGGTACCACACTGAAACAGTCGCTTAATCCTGGTCTCGACAATATTTTAGAGGAGAACGCAAGTTAGGTCTGGGATAAGTCTGGGATTTGCTCTCATCAGGATCGTATTTTCGCATTTTTCCCATACTTGTTGAACAGATCCCTGGCGTTTTCTGGTTTGGATCACGTAGTAATGTGGTACCACACTGAAACAGTCAATCAAACCTGGTTTCGATCAATATTTTAGAGGATAACGCATGTTATGTCTAGGTTGGGCCTGGGATTTGCCCTCATCAGACTCGTACTTTCGCATATTTCTCATACTTGACGGCCAGATTCTGGGCTTTTTCTGGATTGGATCCCGTAGTAATGTGCTACCACCCTGAAACGGACCATTAAACCTGGTGTCGATCAATATTTTAGAGGAGAACGCAAGTTAGGTCTGGGATAAGTCCGGGATTTGCTCTCATCAGGATCGTATTTTCGCATTTTTCCCATACTTGTTGAACAGATCCCTGGCGTTTTCTGGTTTGGATCCCGTAGTAATGTGCTACCACACTGAAACGGACCATTAAACCTGGTGTCGATCAATATTTTAGAGGATAACGCATGTTATGTCTAGGTTAGGCCTGGGATTTGCCCTCATCAGACACATACTTTCGCATTCTCCACATACTTGTTGAACAGATCCTGGGTTTTTTCTGGTTTGGATCACGTAGTAATGTGGTACCACACTGAAACAGTTGATTAATCCTGGTTTGGATCATTAGTTTAGAGCATAACTCATGTTAGGTCTGGGTTAGGTCTAGGATTTGCCCCCAGCAGGCTCATACTTTCGCATATTTCTCATATTTGTTGAACAGATCCCTGGCTTTTTCTGGTTTGGATCACGTAGTGAAGAGGTACCACACTGAAACAGACGATTAATCCTGGTCTCGGTCAATATTTTATAGGATAACGCAAGTTCGGCCTGGGATAGGTCTGGGATTTGCCCTCATCAGGTCGTATTTTCGCATATTTCTCATACTTGTTGAACAGATCCAGGGTTTTTCTGGTTTGGATCACGTAGTAAAGTGGTACCACACTGAAACAGTCGATTAATCCTATTTTCGATCAATATTTTAGAGGATAACTCATGCTAGGTCTAGGTTAGGCCTGAGATTTGCCCTCATCAGACCCATACTTTCGCATTCTTCACATACTTGTTGAACAGATCCTGGGTTATTTCTGGTTTGGATCACCTAGTAAAGTGGTACCACACTGAAACAGTCGATTAATCCTGGTCACGATCAACATTTTAGAGGATAACGCCGGTTAGGACTCGGTTAGGTCTGGGATTTGCCCTTATCAGGCTCATACTTTCGCATATTCCTCATACTTGATGGCCATATTCTGGGCTTTTTCTGGTTTGGATCACGTAGTAAAGTGGTGCCACACGGAAACAGTCCATGAAACCTAGTCTCGGTTAATATTTTAAAGGATATCGCATGTTAGGTCCGGGTTAGGTCTAGGATTTGCCCTCTTCAGACCCATACTTTCGCATTCTTCACATACTTATTGTACAGATCCTGGGTTTTTTTCTGGTTTGCATCACGTAGTAATGTGGTACCACACTGAAACAGTCCATCAAAACCTGGTTTCGATCAATATTTTAGCGGATAACGCATGTTATGTCTAGGTTAGGCCTGGGATTTGCCCTCATTAGGCTCATACTTTCGCATATTTCTCATACTTGATGGCTAGATCCTGGGCTTTTTCTGGATTGGATCACGAACTAATGTGGTACCACACTGAAACAGTCCATTAGACCTGGTTTCGATCAATATTTTAGAGAATAACGCATGTTATGTCTAGGTTGGGCCTGGGATTTGCCCTCGTCAGACTCATACTTGCGCATTCTTCACATACTTGTTGAACAGATCCTGGGTTTTTTCTGGTTTGGATCACGTAGTAATGTGGTACCACACTGAAAAAGTGCATTAAACCTGGTTTCGATCAATATTTTAGAGGATAACGCAAGTTATGCCTGGGATAGGTCTGGGAATTGCCCACATCAGGCTCATAGTTTCGCGTTTTTCACATACTTGTAGAACAGATCCTGGGTTTTTTCTGGTTTGGATCACGCAGTAATGTGGTACGACACTGAAACAGTCCATTAAACCTGGTTTCCATCAATATTTTGGAGGACAACGCAAGTTAGGTCTGGGATAGGTCTGGGATTTGCCTTCATCAGGGTCATGCTTTCGCATTTTTAACATACTTGTTGAACAGATCCAGGGTTTTTCTGGTTTGGATCACGTAGTAAAGTGGTACCACACTGAAACAGTCGATTAATCCTGGTCTCGAACAATATTTTAGAGGATGACTCATGCTAGGTCTAGGCTAGGCCTGGGATTTGCCCTCATCAGACCCATACTTTCGCATTCTTCACATACTTGTTGAACAGATCCAGGGTTTTTCTGGTTTGGATCACGTAGTAAAGTGGTACCACACTGAAACAGTCAATTAAACCTGGTCACGATCAACATTTTAGAGGATAACGCAAGTTATGTCTGGGATAGGTCTGGGAATTGCCCACATCAGGCTCATAGTTTCGCGTTTTTCACATACTTGTTGAACAGGTCCTGGGTTATTTCTGGTTTGGATCAGGTAGTAATGTGGTACCACACTGAAACAGTCAATTAAACCTGGTCACGATCAACATTTTAGAGGATAACGCCGGTTAGGTCTCGGTTAGGTCTGGGATTTGCCTTCATCAGGGTCATGCTTTCGCATTTTTAACATACTTGTTGAACAGATCCAGGGTTTTTCTGGTTTGGATCACGTAGTAAAGTGGTACCACACTCAAACTGTCGATTAATCCTGGTCTCGAACAATATTTTAGAGGATGACTCATGCTAGGTCTAGGCTAGGCCTGGGATTTGCCCTCATCAGACCCATACTTTCGCATTCTTCACATACTTGTTGAACAGATCCCTGGCGTTTTCTGGTTTGGATCACGTAGTAATGTGGTACCACACTGAAACAGTCAATCAAACCTGGTTTCGATCAATATTTTAGAGGATAACGCATGTTAGGTCTAGGTTGGGCCTGGGATTTGCCCTCATCAGACTCGTACTTTCGCATATTTCTCATACTTGACGGCCAGATTCTGGGCTTTTTCTGGATTGGATCCCGTAGTAATGTGCTACCACACTGAAACGGACCATTAAACCTGGTGTCGATCAATATTTTAGAGGAGAACGCAAGTTAGGTCTGAGATAAGTCCGGGATTTGCTCTCATCAGGATCGTATTTTCGCATTTTTCCCATACTTGTTGAACAGATCCCTGGCGTTTTCTGGTTTGGATCACGTAGTAATGTGGTACCACACTGAAACAGTCAATCAAACCTGGTTTCGATCAATATTTTAGAGGATAACGCATGTTATGTCTAGGTTGGGCCTGGGATTTGCCCTCATCAGACTCGTGCTTTCGCATATTTCTCATACTTGACGGCCAGATTCTGGGCTTTTTCTGGATTGGATCCCGTAGTAATGTGCTACCACACTGAAACGGACCATTAAACCTGGTGTCGATCAATATTTTAGAGGATAACGCATGTTATGTCTAGGTTAGGCCTGGGATTTGCCCTCATCAGACACATACTTTCGCATTCTCCACATACTTGTTGAACAGATCCTGGGTTTTTTCTGGTTTGGATCACGTAGTAATGTGGTACCACACTGAAACAGTTGATTAATCCTGGTTTGGATCATTAGTTTAGAGCATAACTCATGTTAGGTCTGGGTTAGGTCTGGGATTTGCCCCCAGCAGGCTCATACTTTCGCATATTTCTCATATTTGTTGAACAGATCCCTGGCTTTTTCTGGTTTGGATCACGTAGTGAAGAGGTACCACACTGAAACAGACGATTAATCCTGGTCTCGGTCAATATTTTATAGGATAACGCAAGTTCGGTCTGGGATAGGTCTGGGATTTGCCCTCATCAGGTCGTATTTTCGCATATTTCTCATACTTGTTGAACAGATCCTGGGTTTTTTCTGGTTTGGATCACGTAGCAATGTGGTACCACACTGAAACAGTCCATTAAACCTGGTTTCCATCAATATTTTGGAGGACAACGCAAGTTAGGTCTGGGATAGGTCTGGGATTTGCCGTCATCAGGGTCATGCTTTCGCATTTTTAACATACTTGTTGAACAGATCCAGGGTTTTTCTGGTTTGGATCACGTAGTAAAGTGGTACCACACTGAAACAGTCGATTAATCCTATTTTCGATCAATATTTTAGAGGATAACTCATGCTAGGTCTAGGTTAGGCCTGAGATTTGCCCTCATCAGACCCATACTTTCGCATTCTTCACATACTTGTTGAACAGATCCTGGGTTATTTCTGGTTTGGATCACCTAGTAAAGTGGTACCACACTGAAACAGTCGATTAATCCTGGTCACGATCAACATTTTAGAGGATAACGCCGGTTAGGACTCGGTTAGGTCTGGGATTTGCCCTTATCAGGCTCATACTTTCGCATATTCCTCATACTTGATGGCCATATTCTGGGCTTTTTCTGGTTTGGATCAAGTAGTAAAGTGGTGCCACACGGAAACAGTCCATGAAACCTAGTCTCGGTTAATATTTTAAAGGATATCGCATGTTAGGTCCGGGTTAGGTCTAGGATTTGCCCTCTTCAGACCCATACTTTCGGATTCTTCACATACTTGTTGTACAGATCCTGGGTTATTTCTGGTTTGGATCACCCAGTAAAGTGGTACCACACTGAAACAGTCGATTAATCCTGGTCACGATCAACATTTTAGAGGATAACGCCGGTTAGGACTCGGTTAGGTCTGGGATTTGCCCTTATCAGGCTCATACTTTCGCATATTCCTCATACTTGATGGCCATATTCTGGGCTTTTTCTGGTTTGGATAAAGTAGTAAAGTGGTGCCACACGGAAACAGTCCATGAAACCTAGTCTCGGTTAATATTTTAAAGGATATCGCATGTTAGGTCCGGGTTAGGTCTAGGATTTGCCCTCTTCAGACCCATACTTTCGGATTCTTCACATACTTGTTGTACAGATCCTAGGTTTTTTTCTGGTTTGCATCACGTAGTAATGTGGTACCACACTGAAACAGTCCATCAAAACCTGGTTTCGATCAATATTTTAGCGGATAACGCATGTTATGTCTAGGTTAGGCCTGGGATTTGCCCTCATTAGGCTCATACTTTCGCATATTTCTCATACTTGATGGCTAGATCCTGGGCTTTTTCTGGATTGGATCACGTACTAATGTGGTACCACCCTGAAACAGTCCATTAGACCTGGTTTCGATCAATATTTTAGAGAATAACGCATGTTATGTCTAGGTTGGGCCTGGGATTTGCCCTCATCAGACTCATACTTGCGCATTCTTCACATACTTGTTGAACAGATTCTGGGCTTTTTCTGGTTTGATCCCGTAGTAATGTGGTACCACACTGAAACGGTCCATTAAACCTGGTGACGATCAATATTTTAGAGGATAACGCATGTTATGTCTAGGTTAGGTCTGGGATTTGCCCTCATCAGACTCATACTTTCGCATACTTCTCAAACTTGTTGGCCAGATTCTGTGCTTTCACTGGTTTGGACACGCAGTAATGAGGTACCATACTGAAACAGTCGATTAAACCTGGTTTCGATCAATATTTTAGAGGATAACGCAAGTTATGCCTGGGATAGGTCTGGGAATTGCCCACATCAGGCTCATAGTTTCGCGTTTTTCACATACTTGTAGAACAGATCCTGGGTTTTTTCTGGTTTGGATCACGTAGTAATGTGGTACGACACTGAAACAGTCCATTAAACCTGGTTTCCATCAATATTTTGGAGGACAACGCTAGTTAGGTCTGGGATAGGTCTGGGATTTGCCTTCATCAGGGTCATGCTTTCGCATTTTTAACATACTTGTTGAACAGATCCAGGGTTTTTCTGGTTTGGATCACGTAGTAAAGTGGTACCACACTGAAACAGTCGATTAATCCTGGTCTCGAACAATATTTTAGAGGATGACTCATGCTAGGTCTAGGCTAGGCCTGGGATTTGCCCTCATCAGACCCATACTTTCGCATTCTTCACATACTTGTTGAACAGATCCTAGGTTTTTCTGGTTTGGATCACGTAGTAATGTGGTACCACACTGAAACAGTCAGTTAAACCTGGTTTCGATCAATATTTTTGATGATAACGCATGTTAGGTTTGGGTTAGGTCTAGGATTTGCCCTCATCAGACCCATACTTTCGCATTCTTCACATACTTGTTGAACAGATCCTGTATTATTTCTGGTTTGGATCAGGTAGTAATGTGGTACCACACTGAAACTGTCGCTTAATCCTGGTCTCGAACAATATGTTAGAGGATAACTCATGCTAGGTCTAGGTTAGGCCTGGGATTTGCCCTCATCAGACCCATACTTTCGCATTCATCACATACTTGTTGAACAGGTCCTGGGTTATTTCTGGTTTGGATCACGTAGTAAAGTGGTACCACACTGAAACTGTCGCTTAGTCCTGGTCTCGAACAATGTTTTAGAGGATAACTCATGCTAGGTCTAGGTTAGGCCTGGGATTTGCCCTCATCAGACCCATACTTTCGCATTCATCACATACTTGTTCAACAGATCCTGGGTTATTTCTGGTTTGGATCAGGTAGTAATGTGGTACCACACTGAAACAGTCAATTAAACCTGGTCACGAACAATGTTTTAGAGGATAACTCATGCTAGGTCTAGGTTAGGCCTGGGATTTGCCCTCATCAGACCCATACTTTCGCATTCATCACATACTTGTTCAACAGATCCTGGGTTATTTCTGGTTTGGATCAGGCAGTAATGTGGTACCACACTGAAACAGTCGACTAATCCTGGTCTCGAACAATATGTTAGAGGATAACTCATGCTAGGTCTAGCTTAAGCCTGGGATTTGCCCTCATCAGACCCATACTTTCGCATTCATCACATACTTGTTGAACAGGTCCCGGGTTATTTCTGGTTTGGATCACGTAGTAAAGTGGTACCACACTGAAACTGTCGCTTAATCCTGGTCTCGAACAATGTTTTAGAGGATAACTCATGCTAGGTCTAAGTTAGGCCTGGGATTTGCCCTCATCAGACCCATACTTTCGCATTCATCACATACTTGTTCAACAGATCCTGGGTTATTTCTGGGTTGGATCAGGTAGTAATGTGGTACCACACAGAGACAGACGATTAAACCTGGTTTCGATCAATATTGTAGAGGATAACTCATGTTAGGTCTTGATTAGGCCTGGGATTTGCCCTCATCAGGGTCATACTTTCGCATATCTCTTATACTTGATGGCCAGATCCTGGGCTTTTTCTGGATTGGATCACGTAGTAATGTGGTACCACACTGAAACATTCAATTAAACCTGGTCTTGATAAATATTTTAGAGGATAACGCATTTTAGGTCTGGGATAGGTCTGGGATTTGCCCTCATCAGGGTCATGCTTTCGCACTTTTAACATACTTGTTGAACAGATCCTGGGTTATTCTGGTTTGGATCACGTAGTAATGTGGTACCACACTGAAACAGTCCATTAAACCTAGTTTCGATCAATATTTTAGAGGATAACGCATGTTATGTCTAGGTTGGGCCTGGGATTTGCCCTCGTCAGACTCATACTTGCGCATTCTTCACATACTTGTTGAACAGATCCTGGGTTTTTTCTGGTTTGGATCACGTAGCAAAGTGGTACCACACTGAAACAGTCGCTTAATCCTGGTCTCGACAATATTTTAGAGGAGAACGCAAGTTAGGTCTGGGATAAGTCCGGGATTTGCTCTCATCAGGATCGTATTTTCGCATTTTTCCCAAACTTGATGAACAGATCCCTGGCGTTTTCTGGTTTGGATCACGTAGTAATGTGGTACCACACTGAAACAGTCAATCAAACCTGGTTTCGATCAATATTTTAGAGGATAACGCATGTTATGTCTAGGTTGGGCCTGGGATTTGCCCTCATCAGACACGTACATTCGCATATTTCTCATACTTGACGGCCAGATTCTGGGCTTTTTCTGGATTGGATCCCGTAGTAATGTGCTACCACACTGAAACGGACCATTAAACCTGGTGTCGATCAATATTTTAGAGGATAACGCATGTTATGTCTAGGTTAGGCCTGGGATTCGCCCTCATCAGACACATACTTTCGCATTCTCCACATACTTGTTGAACAGATCCTGGGTTTTTTCTGGTTTGGATCACGTAGTAATGTGGTACCACACTGAAACAGTTGATTAATCCTGGTTTGGATCATTAGTTTAGAGAATAACTCATGTTAGGTCTGGGTTAGGTCTAGGATTTGCCCCCAGCAGGCTCATACTTTCGCATATTTCTCATACTTGATGGCTAGATCCTGGGCTTTTTCTGGATTGGATCACGCAGTAATGTGGTACCACACTGAAACAGTCCATCAAAACCTTGTTTCGATCAATATTTTAGCGGATAACGCATGTTATGTCTAGGTTAGGCCTGGGATTTGCCCTCATCAGGCTCATACTTTCGCATATTTCTCATACTTGATGGCTAGATCCTGGGCTTTTTCTGGATTGGATCACGTACTAATGTGGTACCACACTGAAACAGTCCATTAGACCTGGTTTCGATCAATATTTTAGAGAATAACGCATGTTATGTCTAGGTTAGGCCTGGGATTTGCCCTCATCAGGCTCATACTTTCGCATATTTCTCATATTTGTTGAACAGATCCCTGGCATTTTCTGGTTTGGATCACGTAGCAATGTGGTACCACACTGAAACAGTCCATTAAACCTGGTTTCCATCAATATTTTGGAGGACAACGCAAGTTAGGTCTGGGATAGGTCTGGGATTTGCCGTCATCAGGGTCATGCTTTCGCATTTTTAACATTCTTGTTGAACAGATCCAGGGTTTTTCTGGTTTGGATCACGTAGTAAAGTGGTACCACACTGAAACAGTCGATTAATCCTATTTTCGATCAATATTTTAGAGGATAACTCATGCTAGGTCTAGGTTAGGCCTGAGATTTGCCCTCATCAGACCCATACTTTCGCATTCTTCACATACTTGTTGAACAGATCCTGGGTTATTTCTGGTTTGGATCACCTAGTAAAGTGGTACCACACTGAAACAGTCGATTAATCCTGGTCACGATCAACATTTTAGAGGATAACGCCGGTTAGGACTCGGTTAGGTCTGGGATTTGCCCTTATCAGGCTCATACCTTCGCATATTCGTCATACTTGATGGCCATATTCTGGGCTTTTTCTGGTTTGGATCACGTAGTAAAGTGGTGCCACACGGAAACAGTCCATGAAACCTAGTCTCGGTTAATATTTTAAAGGATATCGCATGTTAGGTCCGGGTTAGGTCTAGGATTTGCCCTCTTCAGACCCATACTTTCGCATTCTTCACATACTTATTGTACAGATCCTGGGTTTTTTTCTGGTTTGCATCACGTAGTAATGTGGTACCACACTGAAACAGTCCATCAAAACCTGGTTTCGATCAATATTTTAGCGGATAACGCATGTTATGTCTAGGTTAGGCCTGGGATTTGCCCTCATTAGGCTCATACTTTCGCATATTTCTCATACTTGATGGCTAGATCCTGGGCTTTTTCTGGATTGGATCACGTACTAATGTGGTACCACACTGAAACAGTCCATTAGACCTGGTTTCGATCAATATTTTAGAGAATAACGCATGTTATGTCTTGGTTGGGCCTGGGATTTGCCCTCGTCAGACTCATACTTGCGCATTCTTCACATACTTGTTGAACAGATCCTGGGTTTTTTCTGGTTTGGATCACGTAGTAATGTGGTACCACACTGAAAAAGTGCATTAAACCTGGTTTCGATCAATATTTTAGCGGATAACGCATGTTATGTCTAGGTTAGGCCTGGGATTTGCCCTCATCAGGCTCATACTTTCGCGTTTTTCACATACTTGTTGAACAAATCCCTGGCTGATTCTGGTTTGGATCATGTACTAATGTGGTACCACACTGAAACAGTCCATTAAACCTGGTTTGGATCATTATTTTTGAGAATAACGCATGTTATGTCTAGGTTGGGCCTGGGATTTGCCCACATCAGACTCATACTTGCGCATTCTTCACATACTTGTTGAACAGATTCTGGGCTTTTTCTGGTTTGATCCCGTAGTAATGTGGTACCACACTGAAACGGTCCATTAAACCTGCTGTCGATCAATATTTTAGAGGATAACGCATGTTATGTCTAGGTTAGGTCTGGGATTTGCCCTCATCAGACTCATACTTTCGCATATTTCTCAAACTTGTTGGCCAGATTCTGTGCTTTCACTGGTTTGGTCACGTAGTAATGTGGTACCACACTGAAACAGTCGATTAAACCTGGTTTCGATCAATATTTTAGAGGATAACGCATGTTATGTCTAGGTTGGGCCTGGGATTTGCCCTCATCAGGCTCATAGTTTCGCGTTTTTCACATACTTGTAGAACAGATCCTGGGTGTTTTCTGGTTTGGATCACGTAGTAATGTGGTACGACACTGACACAGTCCATTAAACCTGGTTTCCATCAATATTTTGGAGGACAACGCAAGTTAGGTCTGGGATAGGTCTGGGATTTGCTCTCATCAGGGTCATGCTTTCGCATTTTTAACATACTTGTTGAACAGATCCAGGGTTTTTCTGGTTTGGATCACGTAGTAAAGTGGTACCACACTGAAACAGTCGATTAATCCTGGTCTCGAACAATATTTTAGAGGATGACTCATACTAGGTCTAGGCTAGGCCGGGGATTTGCCCTCATCAGACCCATACTTTCGCATTCTTCACATACTTGTTGAACAGATCCAGGGTTTTTCTGGTTTGGATCACGTAGTAAAGTGGTACCACACTGAAACAGTCGATTAATCCTGGTCTCGATCAATATTTTAGAGGGTAACTCATGCTAGGTCTAGGTTAGGCCTGTGATTTGCCCTCATCAGTCTCATACTTTCGCATATTTCTCATACTTGTTGGCCAGATTCTGTGCTTTCACTGGTTTGGACACGTAGTAATGTGGTACCACACTGAAACAGTCGATTAAACCTGGTTTCGATCAATATTTTAGAGGATAACGCAAGTTATGTCTGGGATAGGTCTGGGAATTGCCCACATCAGGCTCATAGTTTCGCGTTTTTCACATACTTGTTGAACAGGTCCTGGGTTATTTCTGGTTTGGATCAGGTAGTAATGTGGTACCACACAGTGACAGTCGATTAAACCTGGTTTCGATCAATATTGTAGAGGATAACGCAAGTTAGGTCTGGGATAGGTCTGGGATTTGACCTCATCAGACTCATACTTTCGCATTCTTCACATACTTGTTGAACAGATCCTGTATTATTTCTGGTTTGGATCACGTAGTAAAGTGGTACCACACTGAAACAGTCGATTAATCCTGGTCTCGAACAATATTTTAGAGGATGACTCATGCTAGGTCTAGGCTAGGCCTGGGATTTGCCCTCATCAGACCCATACTTTCGCATTCTTCACATACTTGTGGAACAGATCCTGGGTTATTTCTGGTTTGGATCACGTGGTAAAGTGGTACCACACTGAAACAGTCAGTTAAACCTGGATACAACCAATATTTCAGAGAATAACGCATGTTAGGTCTGCGTTAGGTCTAGGATTTGCCCTCATCTGGCTCATACCTTCGCATTCTTCACATGCTTGTTGAACAGATCCTAGGTTTTTCTGGTTTGGATCACGTAGTAATGTGGTACCACACTGAAACAGTCAGTTAAACTTGGTTTCGATCAATATTTTTGATGATAACGCATGTTAGGTTTGGGTTAGGGCTAGGATTTGCCCTCATCAGACCCATACTTTCGCATTCTTCACATACTTGTTGAACAGATCCTGTAGTATTTCTGGTTTGGATCACGTAGTAAAGTGGTACCACACTGAAACAGTCGATTAATCCTGGTCTCGAACAATATGTTAGAGGATAACTCATGCTAGGTCTAGGTTAGGCCTGGGATTTGCCCTCATCAGACCCATACTTTCGCATTCATCACATACTTGATGAACAGGTCCTGGGTTATTTCTGGTTTGGATCACGTAGTAAAGTGGTACCACACTGAAACTGTCGCTTAGTCCTGGTCTCGAACAATGTTTTAGAGGATAACTCATGCTAGGTCTAGGTTAGGCCTGGGATTTGCCCTCATCAGACCCATACTTTCGCATTCATCACATACTTGTTCAACAGATCCTGGGTTATTTCTGGTTTGGATCAGGTAGTAATGTGGTACCACACAGAGACAGACGATTAAACCTGGTTTCGATCAATATTGTAGAGGATAGCTCATGTTTGGCCTAGGTTAGGCCCCGGATTTGCCCCCATCAGACCCATACTTTCGCATTCATCACATACTTGTTGAACAGGTCCTGGGTTATTTCTGGTTTGGATCACGTAGTAAAGTGGTACCACACTGAAACAGTCGCTTAATCCTGGTCTCGACAATATTTTAGAGGAGAACGCAAGTTAGGTCTGGGATAAGTCCGGGATTTGCTCTCATCAGGATCGTATTTTCGCATTTTTCCCATACTTGTTTAACAGATCCCTGGCGTTTTCTGGTTTGGATCACGTAGTAATGTGGTACCACACTGAAACAGTCAATCAAACCTGGTTTCGATCAATATTTTAGAGGATAACGCATGTTATGTCTAGGTTGGGCCTGGGATTTGCCCTCATCAGACTCGTACTTTCGCATATTTCTCATACTTGACGGCCAGATTCTGGGCTTTTTCTGGATTGGATCCCGTAGTAATGTGCTACCACACTGAAACGGACCATTAAACCTGGTGTCGATCAATATTTTAGAGGATAACGCATGTTATGTCTAGGTTAGGCCTGGGATTTTCCCTCATCAGACACATACTTTCGCATTCTCCACATACTTGTTGAACAGATCCAGGGTTTTTTCTGGTTTGGATCACGTAGTAATGTGGTACCACACTGAAACAGTTGATTAATCCTGGTTTGGATCATTAGTTTAGAGCATAACTCATGTTAGGTCTGGGTTAGGTCTAGGATTTGCCCCCAGCAGGCTCATACTTTCGCATATTTCTCATATTTTTTGAACAGATCCCTGGCTTTTTCTGGTTTGGATCACGTAGTGAAGAGGTGCCACACTGAAACAGACGATTAATCCTGGTCTCGGTCAATATTTTATAGGATAACGCAAGTTCGGTCTGGGATAGGTCTGGGATTTGCTCTCATCAGGGTCATGCTTTCGCATTTTTAACATACTTGTTGAACAGATCCAGGGTTTCTCTGGTTTGGATCACGTAGTAAAGTGGTACCACACTGAAACAGTCGATTAATCCTATTTTCGATCAATATTTTAGAGGATAACTCATGCTAGGTCTAGGTTAGGCCTGAGATTTGCCCTCATCAGACCCATACTTTCGCATTCTTCACATACTTGTTGAACAGATCCTGGGTTATTTCTGGTTTGGATCACCTAGTAAAGTGGTACCACACTGAAACAGTCGATTAATCCTCGTCTCGAACAATATTTTAGAGGATGACTCATGCTAGGTCTAGGCTAGGCCTGGGATTTGCCCTCATCAGACCCATACTTTCGCATTCTTCACATACTTGTGGAACAGATCCTGGGTTATTTCTGGTTTGGATCACGTAGTAAAGTGGTACCACACTGAAACAGTCGATTAATCCTGGTCTCGAACAATATTTTAGAGGATGACTCATGCTAGGTCTAGGCTAGGCCTGGGATTTGCCCTCATCAGACCCATACTTTCGCATTCTTCACATACTTGTGGAACAGATCCTGGGTTATTTCTGGTTTGGATCACGTAGTAAAGTGGTACCACACTGAAACAGTCAGTTAAACCTGGTTTCGATCAATATTTTTGATGATAACGCATGTTAGGTTTGGGTTAGGGCTAGGATTTGCCCTAATCAGACCCATACTTTCGCATTCCTCACATACTTGTTGAACAGATCCTGTATTATTTCTGGGTTGGATCACGTAGTAAAGTGGTACCACACTGAAACAGTCGATTAATCCTCGTCTCGAACAATATTTTAGAGGATGACTCATGCTAGGTCTAGGCTAGGCCTGGGATTTGCCCTCATCAGACCCATACTTTCGCATTCTTCACATACTTGTGGAACAGATCCTGGGTTATTTCTGGTTTGGATCACGTAGTAAAGTGGTACCACACTGAAACAGTCAGTTAAACCTGCATACAACCAATATTTCAGAGGATAACGCATGTTAGGTCTGCGTTAGGTCTAGGATTTGCCCTCATCTGGCTCATACCTTCGCATTCTTCACATGCTTGTTGAACAGATCCTAGGTTTTTCTGGTTTGGATCACGTAGTAATGTGGTACCACACTGAAACAGTCAGTTAAACCTGGTTTCGATCAATATTTTTGATGATAACGCATGTTAGGTTTGGGTTAGGGCTAGGATTTGCCCTCATCAGACTCATACTTGCGCATTCTTCACATACTTGTTGAACAGATTCTGGGCTTTTTCTGGTTTGATCCCGTAGTAATGTGGTACCACACTGAAACGGTCCATTAAACCTGGTGTCGATCAATATTTTAGAGGATAACGCATGTTAGGTCTGGGTTCGGTCCAGGATTTGCCCGCATCAGGCTTATACTTTCGCATATCTCTCATACTTGTTGGCCAGCTCCTGGGTTTTTTCTGGATTGGATCACGTAGTAAAGTGGTACCACACTGAAACAGTCAGTTAAACCTGGATACAACCAATATTTCAGAGGATAACGCATGTTAGGTCTGCGTTAGGTCTAGGATTTGCCCTCATCTGGCTCATACCTTCGCATTCTTCACATGCTTGTTGAACAGATCCTAGGTTTTTCTGGTTTGGATCACGTAGTAATGTGGTACCACACTGAAACAGTCAGTTAAACCTGGTTTCGATCAATATTTTTGATGATAACGCATGTTAGGTTTGGGTTAGGTCTAGGATTTGCCCTCATCAGACCCATACTTTCGCATTCTTCACATACTTGTTGAACAGATCCTGTATTATTTCTGGTTTGGATCACGTAGTAAAGTGGTACCACACTGAAACAGTCGATTAATCCTGGTCTCGAACAATATGTTAGAGGATAACTCATGCTAGGTCTAGGTTAGGCCTGGGATTTGCCCTCATCAGACCCATACTTTCGCATTCATCACATACTTGTTGAACAGGTCCTGGGTTATTTCTGGTTTGGATCACGTAGTAAAGTGGTACCACACTGAAACTGTCGCTTAGTCCTGCTCTCGAACAATGTTTTAGAGGACAACTCATGCTAGTTCTAGGTTAGGCCTGGGATTTGCCCTCATCAGACCCATACTTTCGCATTCTTCACATACTTGTTGAACAGATCCTGTATTATTTCTGGTTTGGATCACGTATTAAAGTGGTACCACACTGAAACAGTCGATTAATCCTGGTCTCGAACAATATTTTACAGGATGACTCATGCTAGGTCTAGGCTAGGCCTGGGATTTGCCCTCATCAGACCCATACTTTCGCATTCATCACATACTTGTTCAACAGATCCTGGGTTATTTCTGGTTTGGATCAGGTAGTAATGTGGTACCACTCTGAAACAGTCAATTAAACCTGGTCACGAACAATGTTTTAGAGGATAACTCATGCTAGGTCTAGGTTAGGCCTGGGATTTGCCCTCATCAGACCCATACTTTCGCATTCATCACATACTTGTTGAACAGGTCCTGGGTTATTTCTGGTTTGGATCACGTAGTAAAGTGGTACCACACTGAAACTGTCGCTTAATCCTGGTCTCGAACAATGTTTTAGAGGATAACTCATGCTAGGTCTAAGTTAGGCCTGGGGTTTGCCCTCATCAGACCCATACCTTCGCATTCATCACATACTTGTTCAACAGATCCTGGGTTATTTCTGGTTTGGATCAGGTAGTAATGTGGTACCACGCTGAAACAGACCATTAAACCTGGTTTCGATCAATATTGTAGAGGATAACTCATGTTTGGCCTAGGTTAGGCCTGGGATTTGCTCCCATCAGACCCATACTTTCGCATTCATCACATACTTGTTGAACAGGTCCTGGGTTACTTCTGGATTGGAACACGTAGTAATGTGGTACCACGCTGAAACAGTCCATTAATCCTAGTTTCGATCAATATTTTAGAGGATAACGCATGTTAGGTCTAGATTAGGCCTGGGATTTGCCCTCATCAGGGTCATACTTCCGCATATCTCTTATACCTGATGGCCAGATCCTGGGCTTTTTCTGGATTGGATCACGTAGTAATGTGGTACCACACTGAAACATTCAATTAAACCTGGTCTTGATAAATATTTTAGAGGATAACGCATTTTAGGTCTGGGATAGGTCTGGGATTTGCCCCCATCAGGGTCATACTTTCGCGTTTTTCACATATTTGCTGAGCAAATCCCTGGCTTATTCTGGTTTGGATCATGTGCTAATGTGGTACCACACTGAAACAGTCCATTAAACCTGGTTTGGATCATTATTTTAGAGAATAACTCATGTTAGGTCTGGGTTAGGTCTAGGATTTGCCCCCAGCAGGCACATACTTTCGCATATTTCTCATACGTGATGGCTAGATCCTGGGCTTCTTCTGGAATGGATCACGCAGTAATGTGGTACCACACTGTAACAGTCCATCAAACCTGATTTCGATTAATATTTTAGAGGATGACGCATGTTATGTCTAGGTTAGGCCTGGGATTTGCCCTCATCAGGCTCATACTTTCGCATATTTCTCATACTTGATGGCTAGATCCTGGGCTTTTTCTGGATTGGATCACGTACTAACGTGGTACCACACTGAAACAGTCCATTACACCTGGTTTCGATCAATATTTTGGAGAATAACGCATGTTATGTCTAGGTTAGGCCTGGGATTTGCCCTCATCAGGCTCATACTTTCGCATATTTCTCATACTAGCTGAACAGATCCCTGGCTTTTTCTGGTTTGGATCACGTAGTAAAGTGGTACCACCCTGAAACAGTCAATTCAACCTGGTGTCGATAGATATTTTAGAGGATAACGCATGTTAGGTCTGGGTTAGGCCTGGGATTTGCCCTCAGCAGGCTCATTCTTTCGCATTCGTCACATACTTGTTGTACAGATCCTGGGTTTTTTTCTGGTTTGCATCACGTAGTAATGTGGTACCACACTGAAAAAGTCCATTAAACCTGGTTTCGATGATTATTTTAGAGAATAACTCATGTTAGGTCTAGGTTAGGTCTGGGATTTGCACTCATCAGGCTCGTACTTTCGCATTCATCACATACTTGTTGAACAGGTCCTGGGTTATTTCTGGTTTGGATCACGTAGTAAAGTGGTACCACACTGAAAGTGTCGCTTAGTCCTGGTCTCGAACAATGTTTTAGAGGATAAGTCATGCTAGGTCTAGGTTAGGCCTGGGATTTGCCCTCATCAGACCCATACTTTCGCATTCATCACATACTTGTTCAACAGATCCTGGGTTATTTCTGGTTTGGATCAGGTAGTTGTGTGGTACCACACAGAGACAGACGATTAAACCTGGTTTCGATCAATATTGTAGAGGATCACTCATGTTTGGCCTAGGTTAGGCCTCGGATTTGCCCCCATCAGACCCATACTTTCGCATTCATCACATACTTGTTGAACATGTCCTTGGTTATTTCAGGTTTGGATCACGTAGTAAAGTGGTACCACACTGAAACAGTCGCTTAATCCTGGTCTCGAACAATGTTTTAGAGGATAATTCATGCTAGGTCTAGGTTAGGCCTGGGATTTGCCCTCATCAGACCCATACTTTCGCATTCATCACATACTTGTTGAACAGGTCCTGGGTTATTTCTGGTTTGGATCACGTAGTAAAGTGGTACCACACTGAAACTGTCGCTTAGTCCTGGTCTCGAACAATGTTTCAGAGGATAACTCATGCTAGGTCTAGGTTAGGCCTGGGACTTGCCCTCATCAGACCCATACTTTCGCATTCATCACATACTTGTTGAACAGATCCTGGGTTATTCCTGGTTTGGATCAGGTAGTAATGTGGTACCACACTGAAACAGTCAATTAAACCTGGTCACGATCAACATTTTAGAGGATAACGCCGGTTAGGACCCGGTTAGGTGTGGGATTTGCCCTCATCAGGCTCATACTTTCGCATATTTCTCATACTTGATAGCAAGATCCGTTGCTTTTTCTGGATTGGATCACATAGTGATGTAGTACCACACTGAATCAGTCAATTATACCTGGTCTCGATCTATATTTTAGAGGATAACGCATGTTAGGTCTGGGTTCGGTCCAGGATTTGCCCGCATCAGGCTTATACTTTCGCATATCTCTCATACTTGTTGGCCAGCTCTTGGGGTTTTACTGGTTTGGATCACGTAGTAAAGTGGTACCACACTGAAACAGTCGCTTAATCCTGGTCTCGAACAATGTTTTAGAGGATAACTCATGCTAGGTCTAGGTTAGGCCTGGGATTTGCCCCCATCAGACCCATACTTTCGCATTCATCACATACTTGTTCAACAGATCCTGGGTTATTTCTGGTTTGGATCAGGTAGTAATGTGGTACCACACTGAAACAGTCAATTAAACCTGGTCACGAACAATGTTTTAGAGGATAACTCATGCTAGGTCTAGGTTAGGCCTGGGATTTGCCCTCATCAGACCCATACTTTCGCATTCATCACATACTTGTTCAACAGATCCTGGGTTATTTCTGGTTTGGATCAGGTAGTAATGTGGTACCACACTGAAACAGTCGACTAATCCTGGTCTCGAACAATATGTTAGAGGATAACTCATGCTAGGTCTAGGTTAGGCCTGGGATTTGCCCTCATCAGACCCATACTTTCGCATTCATCACATACTTGTTGAACAGGTCCTGGGTTATTTCTGGTTTGGATCACGTAGTAAAGTGGTACCACACTGAAACTGTCGCTTAATCCTGGTCTCGAACAATGTTTTAGAGGATAACTCATGCTAGGTCTAAGTTAGGCCTGGGATTTGCCCTCATCAGACCCATACTTTCGCAATCATCACATACTTGTTCAACAGATCCTGGGTTATTTCTGGTTTGGATCAGGTAGTAATGTGGTACCACACAGAGACAGACGATTAAACCTGGTTTCGATCAATATTGTAGAGGATAACTCATGTTTGGCCTAGGTTAGGCCTGGGATTTGCCCCCATCAGACCCATACTTTCGCATTCATCACATACTTGTTGAACAGGTCCTGGGTTACTTCTGGTTTGGATCACGTAGTAAAGTGGTACCACACTGAAACAGTCGCTTAATCCTGGTCTCGAACAATGTTTTAGAGGATAACTCATGCTAGGTCTAGGTGAGGCCTGGGACTTGCCCTCATCAGACCCATACTTTCGCATTCATCACATACTTGTTGAACAGATCCTGGGTTATTCCTGGTTTGGATCAGGTAGTAATGTGGTACCACACTGAAACAGTCAATTAAACCTGGTCACGATCAACATTTTAGAGGATAACGCCGGTTAGGACCCGGTTAGGTGTGGGATTTGCCCTCATCAGGCTCATACTTTCGCATATTTCTCATACTTGATAGCAAGATCCGTTGCTTTTTCTGGATTGGATCACATAGTGATGTAGTACCACACTGAATCAGTCAATTATACCTGGTCTCGATCTATATTTTAGAGGATAACGCATGTTAGGTCTGGGTTCGGTCCAGGATTTGCCCGCATCAGGCTTATACTTTCGCATATCTCTCATACTTGTTGGCCAGCTCTTGGGTTTTTACTGGTTTGGATCACGTAGTAAAGTGGTACCACACTGAAACAGTCGCTTAATCCTGGTCTCGAACAATGTTTTAGAGGATAACTCATGCTAGGTCTAGGTTAGGCCTGGGATTTGCCCCCATCAGACCCATACTTTCGCATTCATCACATACTTGTTCAACAGATCCTGGGTTATTTCTGGTTTGGATCAGGTAGTAATGTGGTACCACACTGAAACAGTCAATTAAACCTGGTCACGAACAATGTTTTAGAGGATAACTCATGCTAGGTCTAGGTTAGGCCTGGGATTTGCCCTCATCAGACCCATACTTTCGCATTCATCACATACTTGTTCAACAGATCCTGGGTTATTTCTTGTTTGGATCAGGTAGTAATGTGGTACCACACTGAAACAGTCGACTAATCCTGGTCTCGAACAATATGTTAGAGGATAACTCATGCTAGGTCTAGGTTAGGTCTGGGCTTTGCTCTTATCAGGCTCATTCTTTCGCATATTTCTCATACTTGATGGCTAGATCCTGCGCTTTTTCTGGATTGCATCACGTAGTAATGAAGTACAACACTGAAACAGTCGATTAAACCTGGTTTCCATCAATATCTTAGAGGACAACGCAAGTTAGGTCTTGGATAGGTCTGGGATTTGCCCTCATCAGGCTCATACTTTCGCGTTTTTCACATACTTGTTGAACAGATCCTGGGTTATTTTCTGGTTTGGATCACATAGTAATGTGGTACCACACTGAAACAGACGATTAAACCAGGTTTCGATGAATATTTTTGAGGATAACGCATGTTAGGTCTAGGTTAGGCCGGGGTTTTTCACTCATCACACTCATACTTTCGCATTCGTCACATACCTGTTGAACGGATCCTGGGTTTTTACTAGTTTGGATCACGTAGTAATGAAGTGCAACACTGAAACAGTCAATTAAACCTGGTTTCCATCAATATTTTAGAGGACAACGCATGTTAGGTCTAGGTTAGGCCTGGGATTTGCCCACATCAGGGTCATACTTTCGCAGTTTTAACATATATGTTGACCTGATCGAGGGTTTTTTCTGCTTTGGATCACGCAGTAAAGTGGTACCACACTGAAACAGTCCATTAAACCTGGCTTGGATCAATATTTTAGAGGATAACGCATGTTAGGTCTAGGTTAGCCCTGGGATTTTCACTCATCAGACTCATACTTTAGCATTCTTCACATACTTGTTGAACAGATACAGGGTTTTTTCTGCTTTGGATCACGCAGTAAAGTGGTACCACACTGAAACAGTCCATTAAACCTGGCTTGGATCAATATTTTAGAGGATAACGCATGTTAGGTCTAGGTTAGCCCTGGGATTTTCACTCATCAGACTCATACTTTAGCATTCTTCACATACTTGTTGAACGGATCCTGGGTTTTTACTGGTTTGGATCACGTAGTAATGTGGTACCACACTGAAACATTCAATTAAACCTGGTCTTGATAAATATTTTAGAGGATAACGCATGTTAGGTCTGGGATAGGTCTGGGATTTGCCCTCATCAGGCTCATACTTTTGCGTTTTTCACATACTTGTTGAACAGATCCTGGGTTTTTTCTGGTTTGGATCACGTAGTAGTGTGGTACCACACTGAAACAATCAATTAAACCTGGTCATGATAAATATTTTAGAGAATAATTCATGTTAGGTCTAGGTTAGGTCTGGGATTTGCTCTCATCAGACTCATACTTTCGCATTCCTCACATACTTTTTGAACGGATCCTGGGTTTTTTCTGGTTTGGATCACGTAGTAATGTGGGACCACACTGAAACAGTCAATTAAAACTGGTTTCGATCAATATTTTAGAGGATAACGCAAGTTAGGTCTGGGATAGGTCTGGGATTCGCCCTCATCAGGCTCATACTTTCGCGTTTTTCACATACTTGTTGAACGGATCCTGGGTTTTTACTGGTTTGGATCACGTAGTAATGTGGTACCACGCTGAAACAGTGAATTAAAACTGGTTTCGATCAATATTTTAGAGGATAACGCAAGTTTGGTCTGGGATTGGTCTAGAATTTGCCCTCATCAGGCTCATTCTTTCGCATATTTCTCATACTTGATGGCTAGATCCTTGGCTTTTTCTGGATTGCATCACGTAGTAATGAAGTACAACACTGAATCAGTCAATTAAACCTGGTTTCCATCAATATTTTAGAGGACAACGCATGTTAGGTCTAGGTTAGGCCTGGGATTTGCCCTCATCAGGGTCATACTTCCGCAGTTTTAACATACATGTTGACCTGATCGAGGGTTTTTTCTGCTTTGGATCACGTAGTAAAGTGGTACCACACTGAAACAGTCCATTAAACCAGGTTTGGAGCAATATTTTAGAGGATAACGCATGTTAGGTCTAGGTTAGGCCTGGGATTTGCCCTCATCAGGCTCATACTTTCGCGTTTTTCACATACTTCTTGAACAGATCCTGGGTTTTTTCTGGTTTGGATCAAGTAGTAATGTGGGACCACACTGAAACAATCAATTAAACCTGGTATTGATAATTATTTTAGAGGATGACGCATGTTAGGTCTGGGATAGGTCTGGGATTTGCCCTCATCAGACTCATACTTTCGCACACTTCACATACTCGTTGAAGAGATCCTGGGTTATTTTCTGGTTTGTATCACGTAGTAAAGTGGTACCACACTGAAACATTCCATTAAACCTGGTTTGGATCAATATTTTAGAGAATAATTCATGTTATGTTTAGGTAAGGTCTGGGATTTGCTCCCATCAGGCTCATTCTTTCGCATATTTCTCATACTTGATGGCTAGATCCTGGGCTTTTTCTGGATTGCGTCACGTAGTAATGTGGTACCACACTGAAACAGTCGATTAAACCAGGTTTCGATCAGTATTTTTGAGGATAACGCATGTTAGGCCTAGGCTAGGCCTGGGATCTGCCCTCATCAGGTTCATATTTTCGCGTTCTTCACATACTTGTTGATCGGATCCTGGGTTTTTTCTGGTTTGGAACACGTAGTAATGTGGGACCACACTGAACAATCAATTAAACCTGCTCATGATAACTATTTTAGAGGATAACGCATGTTAGGTTTGGGTTAGGTTTAGGATTTGCCCTCATCAGGCTCATACTTTCGCATATTTCTCATACTTCATGGCTAGATCCTGGGCTGTTTCTGGATTGTATCACGTAGTAATGTGGTACCACGCTGAAACAGTCAATTAAGCCTGATTTCGATCAATATTTTAGAGGATAACGCAAGTTAGGTCTGGGATAGGTCTGGGATTCGCCCTCATCAGGCTCATACTTTCGCATATTTCTCATACTTCGTGGCTAGATCCTGGGCTTTTTCTGGATTGCATCACGTAGTAATGAAGTACAACACTGAAACAGTCAATTAAACCTGGTTTCCATCAATATCTTAGAGGACAACGCAAGTTAGGTCTGGGATAGGTCTGGGATTTGCCCTCATCAGGCTCATACTTTCGCGTTTTTCACATACTTGTTGAACAGATCCTGGGTTTTTTCCGGTTTGGGTCACGTAGTAGTGTGGTACCACACTGAAATAGTCGATTAAACCTGGTCATGATAAATATTTTAGAGGATAACGCATGTTAGGTCTGGGTTAGGTCTAGGGTTTGCCCTCATCAGGCTCATACTTTCGCATATTTCGCATACTTCATGACTAGATCCTGGGCTGTTTCTGGATTGTATCACGTAGTGATGTGGTACCACGCTGAAACAGTCAATTAAAACTGGTTTCGATCAATATTTTAGAGGATAACGCAAGTTAGGTCTGGGATAGGTCTGGGATTCGCCCTCATCAGGCTCATACTTTCGCGTTTTTCACATACTTGTTGAGCTGATCCTGGGTTTTTTCTGGTTTGGATCACGTAGCAATGTGGTACCACACTGAAACAGTCGATTAAACCTGGTTTCGATCAATATTTTAGAGGATAACGCAAGTTTGGTCTGGGATAGGTCTGGGATTTGTCCTCATCAGGCTCATACTTTCGCGTTTTTTACATACTTGTTGAACAGATCCTGGGTTTTTTCTGGTTTGGATCACGTAGTAAAGTGGGACCACACTGAAACAATCAATTAAACCTGGTATTGATAAATATTTTAGAGGATAACGCATGTTAGGTCTGGGTTAGGTCTAGGATTTGCCCTCATCAGGCTCATTCTTTCGCATATTTCTCATACTTGATGGCTAGATCCTGGACTTTTTCTGGATTGCATCACGTAGTAATGAAGTACAACACTGAAACAGTCAATTAAACCTGGTTTCCATCAATATTTTAGAGGACAACGCATGATAGGTCCAGGTTAGGCCTGGGATTTGCCCTCATCAGGGTCATACTTCCGCAGTTTTAACATACATGTTGACCTGATCGAGGGTTTTTTCTGCTTTGGATCACGTAGTAAAGTGGTACCACACTGAAACAATCAATTAAACCTGGTTTCCATCAATATCTTAGAGGACAACGCAAGTTAGGTCTGGGATAGGTCTGGGATTTGCCCTCATCAGGCACATACTTTCGCGTTTTTCACATACTTGTTGAACAGATCCTGGGTTTTTTCTGGTTTGGATCACGTAGTAGTGTGGTACCACACTGAAACAATCAATTAAACCTGGTCATGATAAATATTTTAGAGAATAATTCATGTTAGGTCTAGGCTAGGTCTGGGATTTGCTCTCATCAGACTCATACTTTCGCATTCCTCACATACTTTTTGAACGGATCCTGGGTTTTTTCTGGTTTGGATCACGTAGTAATGTGGGACCACACTGAAACAGTCAATTAAAACTGGTTTCGATCAATATTTTAGAGGATAACGCAAGTTAGGTCTGGGATAGGTCTGGGATTCGCCCTCATCAGGCTCATACTTTCGCGTTTTTCACATACTTGTTGAACTGATCCTGGGTTTTTTCTGGTTTGGATCACGTAGCAATGTGGTACCACACTGAAACAGTCGATTAAACCTGGTTTCGATCAATATTTTAGAGGATAACGCAAGTTTGGTCTGGGATAGGTCTGGGATTTGCCCTCATCAGGCTCATACTTTCGCGTTTTTCACATACTTGTTGAACAGATCCTGGGTTTTTTCTGGTTTGGATCACGTAGTAATGTGGGACCACACTGAAACAATCAATTAAACCTGCTCATGATAACTATTTTAGAGGATAACGCATGTTAGGTTTGGGTTAGGTTTAGGATTTGCCCTCATCAGGCTCATACTTTCGCATATTTCTCATACTTCATGGCTAGATCCTGGGCTGTTTCTGGATTGTATCACGTAGTAATGTGGTACCACGCTGAAACAGTCAATTAAGCCTGATTTCGATCAATATTTTAGAGGATAACGCAAGTTAGGTCTGGGATAGGTCTGGGATTCGCCCTCATCAGGCTCATACTTTCGCATATTTCTCATACTTCGTGGCTAGATCCTGGGCTTTTTCTGGATTGCATCACGTAGTAATGAAGTACAACACTGAAACAGTCAATTAAACCTGGTTTCCATCAATATCTTAGAGGACAACGCAAGTTAGGTCTGGGATAGGTCTGGGATTTGCCCTCATCAGGCTCATACTTTCGCGTTTTTCACATACTTGTTGAACAGATCCTGGGTTTTTTCCGGTTTGGGTCACGTAGTAGTGTGGTACCACACTGAAACAGTCGATTAAACCTGGTCATGATAAATATTTTAGAGGATAACGCATGTTAGGTCTGGGTTAGGTCTAGGGTTTGCCCTCATCAGGCTCATACTTTCGCATATTTCGCATACTTGATGGCTAGATCCTGGGCTTTTTCTGGATTGCATCACGTAGTAATGAAGTACAACACTGAAACAGTCAATTAAACCTGGTTTCCATCAATATCTTTGAGGACAACGCAAGTTAGGTCTGGGAGAGGTCTGGGATTTGCTCTCATCGGGCTCATACTTTCGCGTTTTTCACATACTTGTTGAACAGATCCTGGGTTTCTTCTGGTTTGGATCACGTAGCAATGTGGTACCACACTGAAACAGTCGATTAAACCTGGTTTCGTTCAATATTTTAGAGGATAACGCAAGTTTGGTCTGGGATAGGTCTGGGATTTGTCCTCATCAGGCTCATACTTTCGCGTTTTTCACATACTTGTTGAACAGATCCTGGGTTTTTTCTGGTTTGGATCACGTAGTAAAGTGGGACCACACTGAAACAATCAATTAAACCTGGTATTGATAAATATTTTAGAGGATAACGCATGTTAGGTCTGGGTTAGGTCTAGGATTTGCCCTCATCAGGCTCATTCTTTCGCATATTTCTCATACTTGATGGCTAGATCCTGGACTTTTTCTGGATTGCATCACGTAGTAATGAAGTACAACACTGAAACAGTCAATTAAACCTGGTTTCCATCAATATTTTAGAGGACAACGCATGTTAGGTCCAGGTTAGGCCTGGGATTTGCCCTCATCAGGGTCATACTTCCGCAGTTTTAACATACATGTTGACCTGATCGAGGGTTTTTTCTGCTTTGGATCACGTAGTAAAGTGGTACCACACTGAAACAATCAATTAAACCTGGTTTCCATCAATATCTTAGAGGACATCGCAAGTTAGGTCTGGGATAGGTCTGGGATTTGCCCTCATCAGGCTCATACTTTCGCGTTTTTCACATACTTGTTGAACAGATCCTGGATTTTTTCTGGTTTGGATCACGTAGTAGTGTGGTACCACACTGAAACAATCAATTAAACCTGGTCATGATAAATATTTTAGAGAATAATTCATGTTAGGTCTAGGTTAGGTCTGGGATTTGCTCTCATCAGACTCATACTTTCGCATTCCTCACATACTTTTTGAACGGATCCTGGGTTTTTTCTGGTTTGGATCACGTAGTAATGTGGGACCACACTGAAACAGTCAATTAAAACTGGTTTCGATCAATATTTTAGAGGATAACGCAAGTTAGGTCTGGGATAGGTCTGCGATTCGCCCTCATCAGGCTCATACTTTCGCGTTTTTCACATACTTGTTGAACTGATGCTGGGTTTTTTCTGGTTTGGATCACGTAGCAATGTGGTACCACACTGAAACAGTCGATTAAACCTGGTTTCGATCAATATTTTAGAGGATAACGCAAGTTTGGTCTGGGATAGGTCTGGGATTTGCCCTCATCAGGCTCATACTTTCGCGTTTTTCACATACTTGTTGAACAGATCCTGGGTTTTTTCTGGTTTGGATCACGTAGTAATGTGGGACCACACTGAAACAATCAATTAAACCTGGTCATGATAAATATTTTAGAGAATAATTCATGTTAGGTCTGGGTTAGGTCTAGGATTTGCCCTCATCAGGCTCATTCTTTCGCATATTTCTCAAACTTGATGGCTAGATCCTGGACTTTTTCTGGATTGCATCACGTAGTAATGAAGTACAACACTGAAACAGTCAATTAAACCTGGTTTCCATCAATATTTTAGAGGACAACGCATGTTAGGTCCAGGTTAGGCCTGGGATTTGCCCTCATCAGGGTCATACTTCCGCAGTTTTAACATACATGTTGACCTGATCGAGGGTTTTTTCTGCTTTGGATCACGTAGTAAAGTGGTACCACACTGAAACAATCAATTAAACCTGGTTTCCATCAATATCTTAGAGGACAACGCAAGTTAGGTCTGGGATAGGTCTGGGATTTGCCCTCATCAGGCTCATACTTTCGCGTTTTTCACATACTTGTTGAACAGATCCTGGGTTTTTTCTGGTTTGGATCACGTAGTAGTGTGGTACCACACTGAAACAATCAATTAAACCTGGTCATGATAAATATTTTAGAGAATAATTCATGTTAGGTCTAGGTTAGGTCTGGGATTTGCTCTCATCAGACTCATACTTTCGCATTCCTCACATACTTTTTGAACGGATCCTTGGTTTTTTCTGGTTTGGATCACGTAGTAATGTGGGACCACACTGAAACAGTCAATTAAAACTGGTTTCGATCAATATTTTAGAGGATAACGCAAGTTAGGTCTGGGATAGGTCTGGGATTCGCCCTCATCAGGCTCATACTTTCGCGTTTTTCACATACTTGTTGAACTGATCCTGGGTTTTTTCTGGTTTGGATCACGTAGCAATGTGGTACCACACTGAAACAGTCGATTAAACCTGGTTTCGATCAATATTTTAGAGGATAACGCAAGTTTGGTCTGGGATAGGTCTTTGATTTGCCCTCATCAGGCTCATACTTTCGCGTTTTTCACATACTTGTTGAACAGATCCTGGGTTTTTTCTGGTTTGGATCACGTAGTAATGTGGGACCACACTGAAACAATCAATTAAACCTGGTCATGATAAATATTTTAGAGAATAATTCATGTTAGGTCTAGGTTAGGTCTGGGATTTGCTCTCATCAGGCTCATTCTTTCGCATATCTCTCATACTTGATGGCTAGATCCTGGGCTTTTTCTGGATTGCATCACGTAGTAATGAAGTACAACACTGAAACAGTCAATTAAACCTGGTTTCCATCAATATCTTTGAGGACAACGCAAGTTAGGTCTGGGAGAGGTCTGGAATTTGCTCTCATCGGGCTCATACTTTCGCGTTTTTCACATACTTGTTGAACAGATCCTGGGTTTCTTCTGGTTTGGATCACGTAGTAATGTGGGACCACACTGAAACAATCAATTAAACCTGGTCATGATAAATATTTTAGAGGATAACGCATGTTAGGTCTAGGTTAGGTCTGGGATTTTCACTCATCAGACTCATACTTTCGCATTCTTCACATACTTTTTGAACGGATCCTGGGATTTTTCTGGCTTGGATCACGTAGTAATGTGGGATCACACTGAAACAATCAATTAATCCTGGTTTTGATAAATATTTTAGAGGACAACGCATGTTAGGTCTGGGTTAGGTCTAGGATTTGCCCTCATCAGGCTCATACTTTCGCATATTTCTCATACTTCATGGCTAGATCCTGGGCTGTTTCTGGATTGCATCACGTGGTAATGAAGTACAACACTGAAACAGTCAATTAAACCTGGTTTCCATCAATATCTTAGAGGACAACGCAAGTTAGGTCTGGGATAGGTCTGGGATTTGCCCTCATCAGGCTCATACTTTCGCGTTTTTCACATACTTGTTGAACAGATCCTGGGTTTTTTCTGGTTTGGATCACGTAGTAATGTGGGACCACACTGAAACAATCAATTAAACCTGGTATTGATAATTATTTTAGAGGATGACGCATGTTAGGTCTGGGATAGGTCTGGGATTTGCCCTCATCAGACTCATACTTTCGCACACTTCACATACTCGTTGAACAGATCCTGGGTTATTTTCTGGTTTGTATCACGTAGTAAAGTGGTACCACACTGAAACATTCCATTAAACCTGGTTTGGATCAATATTTTAGAGAATAATTCATGTTATGTTTAGGTAAGGTCTGAGATTTGCTCTCATCAGGCTCATTCTTTCGCATATTTCTCATACTTGATGGCTAGATCCTGGGCTTTTTCTGGATTGCATCACGTAGTAATGTGGTACCACACTGAAACAGTCGATTAAACCAGGTTTCGATCAGTATTTTTGAGGATAACGCATGTTAGGCCTAGGCTAGGCCTGGGATCTGCCCTCATCAGGTTCATATTTTCGCGTTCTTCACATACTTGTTGATCGGATCCTGGGTTTTTTCTGGTTTGGAACACGTAGTAATGTGGGACCACACTGAAACAATCAATTAAACCTGCTCATGATAACTATTTTAGAGGATAACGCATGTTAGGTTTGGGTTAGGTTTAGGATTTGCCCTCATCAGGCTCATACTTTCGCATATTTCTCATACTTCATGGCTAGATCCTGGGCTGTTTCTGGATTGTATCACGTAGTAATGTGGTACCACGCTGAAACAGTCAATTAAGCCTGATTTCGATCAATTTTTTAGAGGATAACGCAAGTTAGGTCTGGGATAGGTCTGGGATTCGCCCACATCAGGCTCATACTTTCGCATATTTCTCATACTTCGTGGCTAGATCCTGGGCTTTTTCTGGATTGCATCACGTAGTAATGAAGTACAACACTGAAACAGTCAATTAAACCTGGTTTCCATCAATATCTTTGAGGACAACGCAAGATAGGTCTGGGAGAGGTCTGGGATTTGCTCTCATCGGGCTCATACTTTCGCGTTTTTCACATACTTGTTGAACGGATCCTGGGTTTTTTCTGGTTTGGATCACGTAGTAATGTGGGACCACACTGAAACAATCAATTAAACCAGGTCATGATAAATATTTTAGAGGATAACGCATGTTAGGTCTGGGTTAGGTCTAGGATTTGCCCTCATCTGGCTCATACTTTCGCATATTTGTCATACTTCATGACTAGATCCTGGGCTGTTTCTGGATTGTATCACGTAGTGATGTGGTACCACGCTGAAACAGTCAATTAAAACTGGTTTCGATCAATATTTTAGAGGATAACGCAAGTTAGGTCTGGGATAGGTCTGGGATTCGCCCTCATCAGGCTCATACTTTCGCGTTTTTCACATACTTGTTGAGCTGATCCTGGGTTTTTTCTGGTTTGGATCACGTAGCAATGTGGTACCACACTGAAACAGTCGATTAAACCTGGTTTCGATCAATATTTTAGAGGATAACGCAAGTTTGGTCTGGGATAGGTCTGGGATTTGCCCTCATCAGGCTCATACTTTCCCGTTTTTCACATACTTGTTGAACAGATCCTGGGTTTTTTCTGGTTTGGATCACGTAGTAATGTGCGACCACACTGAAACAATCAATTAAACCTGGTCATGACAAATATTTTAGAGAATAATTCATGTTAGGTCTAGGTTAGGTCTGGGATTTGCTCTCATCAGGCTCATTCTTTCGCATATCTCTCATACTTGATGGCTAGATCCTGGGCTTTTTCTGGATTGCATCACGTAGTAATGAAGTACAACACTGAAACAGTCAATTAAACCTGGTTTCCATCAATATCTTGGAGGACAATGCAAGTTAGCTCTGGGAGACGTCTGGGATTTGCTCTCATCGGGCTCATACTTTCGCGTTTGGCACATACTTTTTGAACGGATCCTGGGTTTTTTCTGGCTTGGATCACGTAGTAATGTGGGATCACACTGAAACAATCAATTAAACCTGGTATTGATAAATATTTTAGAGGATAACGCATCTGAGGTCTGGGATAGGTCTGGGATTTGCCCTCATCAGACTCATACTTTCGCACACTTCACATACTCGTTGAACAGATCCTGGGTTATTTTCTGGTTTGGATCACATAGTAATGTGGTACCACACTGAAACAGTCGATTAAACCAGGTTTCGATCAATATTTTTGAGGATAACGCATGTTAGGTCTAGGTTAGGCCGGGGTTTTTCACTCATCAGACTCATACTTTCGCATTCTTCACATACTTTTTGAACGGATCCTGGGTTTTTACTGGTTTGGATCACGTAGTAATGTGGTACCACGCTGAAACTGTCAATTACAACTGGTTTCGATCAATATTTTAGAGGATAACGCAAGTTTGGTCTGGGATAGGTCTGGGATTCGCCCTCATCAGGCTCATACTTTCGCGTTTTTCACATACTTGTTGAACTGATCCTGGGTTTTTTCTGGTTTGGATCACGTAGCAATGTGGTACCACACTGAAACAGTCGATTAAACCTGGTTTCGATCAATATTTTAGAGGATAACGCAAGTTTGGTCTGGGATAGGTCTGGGATTTGTCCTCATCAGGCTCATACTTTCGCGTTTTTCACATACTTGTTGAACAGATCCTGGGTTTTTTCTGGTTTGGATCACGTAGTAAAGTGGGACCACACTGAAACAATCAATGAAACCTGGTATTGATAAATATTTTAGAGGATAACGCATGTTAGGTCTGGGTTAGGTCTAGGATTTGCCCTCATCAGGCTCATTCTTTCGCATATTTCTCATACTTGATGGCTAGATCCTGGACTTTTTCTGGACTGCATCACGTAGTAATGAAGTACAACACTGAAACAGTCAATTAAACCTGGTTTCCATCAATATTTTAGAGGACAACGCATGTTAGGTCCAGGTTAGGCCTGGGATTTGCCCTCATCAGGGTCATACTTCCGCAGTTTTAACATACATGTTGACCTGATCGAGGGTTTTTTCTGCTTTGGATCACGTAGTAAAGTGGTACCACACTGAAACAATCAATTAAACCTGGTTTCCATCAATATCTTAGAGGACAACGCAAGTTAGGTCTGGGATAGGTCTGGGATTTGCCCTCATCAGGCTCATACTTTCGCGTTTTTCACATACTTGTTGAACAGATCCTGGGTTTTTTCTGGTTTGGATCACGTAGTAGTGTGGTACCACACTGAAACAATCAATTAAACCTGGTCATGATAAATATTTTAGAGAATAATTCATGTTAGGTCTAGGTTAGGTCTGGGATTTGCTCTCATCAGACTCATACTTTCGCATTCCTCACATACTTTTTGAACGGATCCTGGGTTTTTTCTGGTTTGGATCACGTAGTAATGTGGGACCACACTGAAACAGTCAATTAAAACTGGTTTCGATCAATATTTTAGAGGATAACGCAAGTTAGGTCTGGGATAGGTCTGGGATTCGCCCTCATCAGGCTCATACTTTCGCGTTTTTCACATACTTGTTGAACTGATCCTGGGTTTTTTCTGGTTTGGATCACGTAGCAATGTGGTACCACACTGAAACAGTCGATTAAACCTGGTTTCGATCAATATTTTAGAGGATAACGCAAGTTTGGTCTGGGATAGGTCTGGGATTTGCCCTCATCAGGCTCATACTTTCGCGTTTTTCACATACTTGTTGAACAGATCCTGGGTTTTTTCTGGTTTGGATCACGTAGTAATGTGGGACCACACTGAAACAATCAATTAAACCTGGTCATGATAAATATTTTAGAGAATAATTCATGTTAGGTCTAGGTTAGGTCTGGGATTTGCTCTCATCAGGCTCATTCTTTCGCATATCTCTCATACTTGATGGCTAGATCCTGGGCTTTTTCTGGATTGCATCACGTAGTAATGAAGTACAACACTGAAACAGTCAATTAAACCTGGTTTCCATCAATATCTTTGAGGACATCGCGAGTTAGGTCTGGGAGAGGTCTGGGATTTGCTCTCATCAGGCTCATACATTCGCGTTTTTCACATACTTGTTGAACAGATCCTGGGTTTCTTCTGGTTTGGATCACGTAGTAATGTGGGACCACACTGAAACAATCAATTAAACCTGGTCATGATAAATATTTTAGAGGATAACGCATGTTAGGTCTAGGTTAGGTCTGGGATTTTCACTCATCAGACTCATACTTTCGCATTCTTCACATACTTTTTGAACGGATCCTGGGATTTTTCTGGCTTGGATCACGTAGTAATGTGGGATCACACTGAAACAATCAATTAATCCTGGTATTGTTAAATATTATAGAGGATAACGCATTTTAGGTCTGGGATAGGTCTGGGATTTGCCCTCATTAGACTCATACTTTCGCACACTTCACATACTCGTTTAACAGATCCTGGGTTATTTTCTGGTTTGGATCACATAGTAATGTGGTACCACACTGAAACAGTCGATTAAACCAGGTTTCGATCAATAATTTTGAGGATAACGCATGTTAGGTCTAGGTTAGGCCGGGGTTTTTCACTCATCAGACTCATACTTTCGCATTCTTCACATACTTGTTGAACGGATCCTGGGTTTTTACTGGTTTGGATCACGTAGTAATGTGGTACCACGCTGAAACAGTCAATTAAAACTGGTTTCGATCAATATTTTAGAGGATAACGCAAGTTTGGTCTGGGATAGGTCTAGAATTTGCCCTCATCAGGCTCATTCTTTCGCATATTTCTCATACTTGATGGCTAGATCCTGGGCTTTTTCTGGATTGCATCACGTAGTAATGAAGTACAACACTGAAACAGTCAATTAAACCTGGTTTCCATCAATATTTTAGAGGACAACGCATGTTAGGTCTAGGTTAGGCCTGGGATTTGCCCTCATCAGGGTCATACTTCCGCAGTTTTAACATACATGTTGGCCTGATCGAGGGTTTTTTCTGCTTTGGATCACGTAGTAAAGTGGTACCACACTGAAACAGTCCATTAAACCAGGTTTGGAGCAATATTTTAGAGGATAACGCATGTTAGGTCTAGGTTAGGCCTGGGATTTGCTCTCATCAGGCTCATTCTTTCGCATATTTCTCATACTTGATGGCTAGATCCTGGGCTTTTTCTGGATTGCTTCACGTAGTAATGTGGGACCACACTGAAACAATCAATTAAACCTGGTTTTGATAAATATTTTAGAGGACAACGCATGTTAGGTCTGGGTTAGGTCTAGGATTTGCCCTCATCAGGCTCATACTTTCGCATATTTCTCATACTTCATGGCTAGATCCTGGGCTGTTTCTGGATTGCATCACGTGGTAATGAAGTACAACACTGAAACAGTCAATTAAACCTGGTTTCCATCAATATCTTAGAGGACAACGCAAGTTAGGTCTGGGATAGGTCTGGGATTTGCCCTCATCAGGCTCATACTTTCGCGTTTTTCACATACTTGTTGAACAGATCCTGGGTTTTTTCTGGTTTGGATCACGTAGTAATGTGGGACCACACTGAAACAATCAATTAAACCTGGTATTGATAATTATTTTAGAGGATGACGCATGTTAGGTCTGGGATAGGTCTGGGATTTGCCATCATCAGACTCATACTTTCGCACACTTCACATACTCGTTGAACAGATCCTGGGTTATTTTCTGGTTTGTATCACGTAGTAAAGTGGTACCACACTGAAACATTCCATTAAACCTGGTTTGGATCAATATTTTAGAGAATAATTCATGTTATGTTTAGGTAAGGTCTGGGATTTGCTCTCATCAGGCTCATTCTTTCGCATATTTCTCATACTTGATGGCTAGATCCTGGGCTTTTTCTGGATTGCATCACGTAGTAATGTGGTACCACACTGAAACAGTCGATTAAACCAGGTTTCGATCAGTATTTTTGAGGATAACGCATGTTAGGCCTAGGCTAGGCCTGGGATCTGCCCTCATCAGGTTCATATTTTCGCGTTCTTCACATACTTGTTGATCGGATCCTGGGTTTTTTCTGGTTTGGAACACGTAGTAATGTGGGACCACACTGAAACAATCAATTAAACCTGCTCATGATAACTATTTTAGAGGATAACGCATGTTAGGTTTGGGTTAGGTTTAGGATTTGCCCTCATCAGGCTCATACTTTCGCATATTTCTCATACTTCATGGCTAGATCCTGGGCTGTTTCTGGATTGTATCACGTAGTAATGTGGTACCACGCTGAAACAGTCAATTAAGCCTGATTTCGATCAATATTTTAGAGGATAACGCAAGTTAGGTCTGGGATAGGTCTGGGATTCGCCCACATCAGGCTCATACTTTCGCATATTTCTCATACTTCGTGGCTAGATCCTGGGCTTTTTCTGGATTGCATCACGTAGTAATGAAGTACAACACTGAAACAGTCAATTAAACCTGGTTTCCATCAATATCTTAGAGGACAACGCAAGTTAGGTCTGGGATAGGTCTGGGATTTGCCCTCATCAGGCTCATACTTTCGCGTTTTTCACATACTTCTTGAACAGATCCTGGGTTTTTTCCGGTTTGGGTCACGTAGTAGTGTGGTACCACACTGAAACAGTCGATTAAACCTGGTTTCGATCAATAGTTTTGAGGATAACGCATGTTAGGTCTAGGTTAGGCCGGGGATTTTCACTCATCAGACTCATACTTTCGCATTCTTCACATACTTCTTGAACGGATCCTGGGTTTTTTCTGGTTTGGATCACGTAGTAATGTGGGACCACACTGAAACAATCAATTAAACCTGGTCATGATAAATATTTTAGAGGATAACGCATGTTAGGTCTGGGTTAGGTCTAGGATTTGCCCTCATCAGGCTCATACTTTCGCATATTTCTCATACTTCATGACTAGATCCTGGGCTGTTTCTGGATTGTATCACGTAGTGATGTGGTACCACGCTGAAACAGTCAATTAAAACTGGTTTCGATCAATATTTTAGAGGATAACGCAAGTTAGGTCTGGGATAGGTCTGGGATTCGCCCTCATCAGGCTCATACTTTCGCGTTTTTCACATACTTGTTGAGCTGATCCTGGGTTTTTTCTGGTTTGGATCACGTAGCAATGTGGTACCACACTGAAACAGTCGATTAAACCTGGTTTCGATCAATATTTTAGAGGATAACGCAAGTTTGGTCTGGGATAGGTCTGGGATTTGCCCTCATCAGGCTCATACTTTCCCGTTTTTCACATACTTGTTGAACAGATCCTGGGTTTTTTCTGGTTTGGATCACGTAGTAATGTGCGACCACACTGAAACAATCAATTAAACCTGGTCATGACAAATATTTTAGAGAATAATTCATGTTAGGTCTAGGTTAGGTCTGGGATTTGCTCTCATCAGGCTCATTCTTTCGCATTCTTCACATACTTTTTGAACGGATCCTGGGTTTTTACTGGTTTGGATCACGTAGTAATGTGGTACCACGCTGAAACAGTCAATTAAAACTGGTTTCGATCAATATTTTAGAGGATAACGCAAGTTTGGTCTGGGATAGGTCTGGGATTTGCCCTCATCAGGCTCATACTTTCGCGTTTTTCACATACTTGTTGAACAGATCCTGGGTTTTTTCTGGTTTGGATCACGTAGTAAAGTGGGACCACACTGAAACAATCAATTAATCCTGGTATTGATAAATATTTTAGAGGCTAACGCATTTTAGGTCTGGGATAGGTCTGGGATTTGCCCTCATTAGACTCATACTTTCGCACACTTCACATACTCGTTGAACAGATCCTGGGTTATTTTCTGGTTTGGATCACATAGTAATGTGGTACCACACTGAAACAGTCGATTAAACCAGGTTTCGATCAATAATTTTGAGGATAACGCATGTTAGGTCTAGGTTAGGCCGGGGTTTTTCACTCATCAGACTCATACTTTCGCATTCTTCACATACTTGTTGAACGGATCCTGGGTTTTTACTGGTTTGGATCACGTAGTAATGTGGTACCACGCTGAAACAGTCAATTAAAACTGGTTTCGATCAATATTTTAGAGGATAACGCAAGTTTGGTCTGGGATAGGTCTAGAATTTGCCCTCATCAGGCTCATTCTTTCGCATATTTCTCATACTTGATGGCTAAATCCTGGGCTTTTTCTGGATTGCATCACGTAGTAATGAAGTACAACACTGAAACAGTCAATTAAACCTGGTTTCCATCAATATTTTAGAGGACGACGCATGTTAGGTCTAGGTTAGGCCTGGGATTTGCCCTCATCAGGGTCATACTTCCGCAGTTTTAACATACATGTTGACCTGATCGAGGGTTTTTTCTGCTTTGGATCACGTAGTAAAGTGGTACCACACTGAAACAGTCCATTAAACCAGGTTTGGAGCAATATTTTAGAGGATAACGCATGTTAGGTCTAGGTTAGGCCTGGGATTTGCTCTCATCAGGCTCATTCTTTCGCATATTTCTCATACTTGATGGCTAGATCCTGGGCTTTTTCTGGATTGCTTCACGTAGTAATGTGGGACCACACTGAAACAATCAATTAAACCTGGTTTTGATAAATATTTTAGAGGACAACGCATGTTAGGTCTGGGTTAGGTCTAGGATTTGCCCTCATCAGGCTCATACTTTCGCATATTTCTCATACTTCATGGCTAGATCCTGGGCTGTTTCTGGATTGCATCACGTGGTAATGAAGTACAACACTGAAACAGTCAATTAAACCTGGTTTCCATCAATATCTTAGAGGACAACGCAAGTTAGGTCTGGGATAGGTCTGGGATTTGCCCTCATCAGGCTCATACTTTCGCGTTTTTCACATACTTGTTGAACAGATCCTGGGTTTTTTCTGGTTTGGATCACGTAGTAATGTGGGACCACACTGAAACAATCAATTAAACCTGGTATTGATAATTATTTTAGAGGATGACGCATGTTAGGTCTGGGATAGGTCTGGGATTTGCCCTCATCAGGCTCATACTTTCGCATATTTCTCATACTTCATGACTAGATCCTGGGCTGTTTCTGGATTGTATCACGTAGTGATGTGGTACCACGCTGAAACAGACAATTAAAACTGGTTTCGATCAATATTTTAGAGGATAACGCAAGTTAGGTCTGGGATAGGTCTGGGATTCGCCCTCATCAGGCTCATACTTTCGCGTTTTTCACATACTTGTTGAGCTGATCCTGGGTTTTTTCTGGTTTGGATCACGTAGCAATGTGGTACCACACTGAAACAGTCGATTAAACCTGGTTTCGATCAATATTTTAGAGGATAACGCAAGTTTGGTCTGGGATAGGTCTGGGATTTGCCCTCATCAGGCTCATACTTTCCCGTTTTTCACATACTTGTTGAACAGATCCTGGGTTTTTTCTGGTTTGGATCACGTAGTAATGTGCGACCACACTGAAACAATCAATTAAACCTGGTCATTCCAAATATTTTAGAGAATAATTCATGTTAGGTCTAGGTTAGGTCTGGGATTTGCTCTCATCAGGCTCATTCTTTCGCATATCTCTCATACTTGATGGCTAGATCCTGGGCTTTTTCTGGATTGCATCACGTAGTAATGAAGTACAACACTGAAACAGTCAATTAAACCTGGTTTCCATCAATATCTTGGAGGACAATGCAAGTTAGCTCTGGGAGAGGTCTGGGATTTGCTCTCATCGGGCTCATACTTTCGCGTTTTGCACATACTTTTTGAACGGATCCTGGGTTTTTTCTGGCTTGGATCACGTAGTAATGTGGGATCACACTGAAACAATCAATTAAACCTGGTATTGATAAATATTTTAGAGGATAACGCATTTTAGGTCTGGGATAGGTCTGGGATTTGCCCTCATCGGACTCATACTTTCGCACACTTCACATACTCGTTGAACAGATCCTGGGTTATTTTCTGGTTTGGATCACATAGTAGTGTGGTACCACACTGAAACAGTCGATTAAACCAGGTTTCGATCAATATTTTTGAGGATAACGCATGCTAGGTCTAGGTTAGGCCGGGGTTTTTCACTCATCAGACTCATACTTTCGCATTCTTCACATACTTTTGAACGGATCCTGGGTTTTTACTGGTTTGGATCACGTAGTAATGTGGTACCACGCTGAAACAGTCAATTGAAACTGGTTTCGATCAATATTTTAGAGGATAACGCAAGTTTGGTCTGGGATAGGTCTGGGATTCGCCCTCATCAGGCTCATACTTTCGCGTTTTTCACATACTTGTTGAACTGATCCTGGGTTTTTTCTGGTTTGGATCACGTAGCAATGTGGTACCACACTGAAACAGTCGACTAAACCTGGTTTCGATCAATATTTTAGAGGATAACGCAAGTTTGGTCTGGGATAGGTCTGGGATTTGTCCTCATCAGGCTCATACTTTCGCGTTTTTCACATACTTGTTGAACAGATCCTGGGTTTTTTCTGGTTTGGATCACGTAGTAAAGTGGGACCACACTGAAACAATCAATTAAACCTGGTATTGATAAATATTTTAGAGGATAACGCATGTTAGGTCTGGGTTAGGTCTAGGATTTGCCCTCATCAGGCTCATTCTTTCGCATATTTCTCATACTTGATGGCTAGATCCTGGACTTTTCTGGATTGCATCACGTAGTAATGAAGTACAACACTGAAACAGTCAATTAAACCTGGTTTCCATCAATATTTTAGAGGACAACGCATGTTAGGTCCAGGTTAGGCCTGGGATTTGCCCTCATCAGGGTCATACTTCCGCAGTTTTAACATACATGTTGACCTGATCGAGGGTTTTTTCTGCTATGGATCACGTAGTAAAGTGGTACCACACTGAAACAATCAATTAAACCTGGTTTCCATCAATATCTTAGAGGACAACGCAAGTTAGGTCTGGGATAGGTCTGGGATTTGCCCTCATCAGGCTCATACTTTCGCGTTTTTCACATACTTGTTGAACAGATCCTGGGTTTTTTCTGGTTTGGGTCACGTAGTACTGTGGTAGCATACTGAAACAGTCGATTAAACCAGGTTTCGATCAATATTTTTGAGGATAACGCATGTTAGGTCTAGGTTAGGCCTGGGATTTTCACTCATCAGACACATACTTTCGCATTCTTCACATACTTGTTGAACGGATCCTGGGTTTTTTCTGGTTTGGATCACGTAGTAATGTGGGACCACACTGAAACAATCAATTAAACCTGGTCATGATAAATATTTTAGAGGATAACGCATGTTAGGTCTAGGTTAGGTCTGGGATTTTCACTCATCAGACTCATACTTTCGCATTCTTCACATACTTTTTGAACGGATCCTGGGAATTTTCTGGCTTGGATCACGTAGTAATGTGGGATCACACTGAAACAATCAATTAATCCTGGTATTGATAAATATTTTAGAGGATAACGCATTTTAGGTCTGGGATAGGTCTGGGATTTGCCCTCATTAGACTCATACTTTCGCACACTTCACATACTCGTTGAACAGATCCTGGGTTATTTTCTGGTTTGGATCACATAGTAATGTGGTACCACACTGAAACAGTCGATTAAACCAGGTTTCGATCAATAATTTTGAGGATAACGCATGTTAGGTCTAGGTTAGGCCGGGGTTTTTCACTCATCAGACTCATACTTTCGCATTCTTCACATACTTGTTGAACGGATCCTGGGTTTTTACTGGTTTGGATCACGTAGTAATGTGGTACCACGCTGAAACAGTCAATTAAAACTGGTTTCGATCAATATTTTAGAGGATAACGCAAGTTTGGTCTGGGATAGGTCTAGAATTTGCCCTCATCAGGCTCATTCTTTCGCATATTTCTCATACTTGATGGCCAGATCCTGGGCTTTTTCTGGATTGCATCACGTAGTAATGAAGTACAACACTGAAACAGTCAATTAAACCTGGTTTCCATCAATATTTTAGAGGACAACGCATGTTAGGTCTAGGTTAGGCCTGGGATTTGCCCTCATCAGGGTCATACTTCCGCAGTTTTAACATACATGTTGACCTGATCGAGGGTTTTTTCTGCTTTGGATCACGTAGTAAAGTGGTACCACACTGAAACAGTCCATTAAACCAGGTTTGGAGCAATATTTTAGAGGATAACGCATGTTAGGTCTAGGTTAGGCCTGGGATTTGCTCTCATCAGGCTCATTCTTTCGCATATTTCTCATACTTGATGGCTAGATCCTGGGCTTTTTCTGGATTGCTTCACGTAGTAATGTGGGACCACACTGAAACAATCAATTAAACCTGGTTTTGATAAATATTTTAGAGGACAACGCATGTTAGGTCTGGGTTAGGTCTAGGATTTGCCCTCATCAGGCTCATACTTTCGCATATTTCTCATACTTCATGGCTAGATCCTGGGCTGTTTCTGGATTGCATCACGTGGTAATGAAGTACAACACTGAAACAGTCAATTAAACCTGGTTTCCATCAATATCTTAGAGGACAACGCAAGTTAGGTCTGGGATAGGTCTGGGATTTGCCCTCATCAGGCTCATACTTTCGCGTTTTTCACATACTTGTTGAACAGATCCTGGGTTTTTTCTGGTTTGGATCACGTAGTAATGTGGGACCACACTGAAACAATCAATTAAACCTGGTATTGATAATTATTTTAGAGGATGACGCATGTTAGGTCTGGGATAGGTCTGGGATTTGCCCTCATCAGGCTCATACTTTCGCACACTTCACATACTCGTTGAACAGATCCTGGGTTATTTTCTGGTTTGTATCACGTAGTAAAGTGGTACCACACTGAAACATTCCATTAAACCTGGTTTGGATCAATATTTTAGAGAATAATTCATGTTATGTTTAGGTAAGGTCTGGGATTTGCTCTCATCAGGCTCATTCTTTCGCATATTTCTCATACTTGATGGCTAGATCCTGGGCTTTTTCTGGATTGCATCACGTAGTAATGTGGTACCACACTGAAACAGTCGATTAAACCAGGTTTCGATCAGTATTTTTGAGGATAACGCATGTTAGGCCTAGGCTAGGCCTGGGATCTGCCCTCATCAGGTTCATATTTTCGCGTTCTTCACATACTTGTTGATCGGATCCTGGGTTTTTTCTGGTTTGGAACACGTAGTAATGTGGGACCACACTGAAACAATCAATTAAACCTGCTCATGATAACTATTTTAGAGGATAACGCATGTTAGGTTTGGGTTAGGTTTAGGATTTGCCCTCATCAGGCTCATACTTTCGCATATTTCTCATACTTCATGGCTAGATCCTGGGCTGTTTCTGGATTGTATCACGTAGTAATGTGGTACCACGCTGAAACAGTCAATTAAGCCTGATTTCGATCAATATTTTAGAGGATAACGCAAGTTAGGTCTGGGATAGGTCTGGGATTCGCCCACATCAGGCTCATACTTTCGCATATTTCTCATACTTCGTGGCTAGATCCTGGGCTTTTTCTGGATTGCATCACGTAGTAATGAAGTACAACACTGAAACAGTCAATTAAACCTCGTTTCCATCAATATCTTAGAGGACAACGCAAGTTAGGTCTGGGATAGGTCTGGGATTTGCCCTCATCAGGCTCATACTTTCGCGTTTTTCACATACTTGTTGAACAGATCCTGGGTTTTTTCCGGTTTGGGTCACGTAGTAGTGTGGTACCACACTGAAACAGTCGATTAAACCTGGTTTCGATCAATAGTTTTGAGGATAACGCATGTTAGGTCTAGGTTAGGCCGGGGATTTTCACTCATCAGACTCATACTTTCGCATTCTTCACATACTTGTTGAACGGATCCTGGGTTTTTTCTGGTTTGGATCACGTAGTAATGTGGGACCACACTGAAACAATCAATTAAACCTGGTCATGATAAATATTTTAGAGGATAACGCATGTTAGGTCTGGGTTAGGTCTAGGATTTGCCCTCATCAGGCTCATACTTTCGCATATTTCTCATACTTCATGACTAGATCCTGGGCTGTTTCTGGATTGTATCACGTAGTGATGTGGTACCACGCTGAAACAGTCAATTAAAACTGGTTTCGATCAATATTTTAGAGGATAACGCAAGTTAGGTCTGGGATAGGTCTGGGATTCGCCCTCATCAGGCTCATACTTTCGCGTTTTTCACATACTTGTTGAGCTGATCCTGGGTTTTTTCTGGTTTGGATCACGTAGCAATGTGGTACCACACTGAAACAGTCGATTAAACCTGGTTTCGATCAATATTTTAGAGGATAACGCAAGTTTGGTCTGGGATAGGTCTGGGATTTGCCCTCATCAGGCTCATACTTTCCCGTTTTTCACATACTTGTTGAACAGATCCTGGGTTTTTTCTGGTTTGGATCACGTAGTAATGTGCGACCACACTGAAACAATCAATTAAACCTGGTCATGACAAATATTTTAGAGAATAATTCATGTTAGGTCTAGGTTAGGTCTGGGATTTGCTCTCATCAGGCTCATTCTTTCGCATATCTCTCATACTTGATGGCTAGATCCTGGGCTTTTTCTGGATTGCATCACGTAGTAATGAAGTACAACACTGAAACAGTCAATTAAACCTGGTTTCCATCAATATCTTGGAGGACAATGCAAGTTAGCTCTGGGAGAGGTCTGGGATTTGCTCTCATCGGGCTCATACTTTCGCGTTTTGCACATACTTTTTGAACGGATCCTGGGTTTTTTCTGGCTTGGATCACGTAGTAATGTGGGATCACACTGAAACAATCAATTAAACCTGGTATTGATAAATATTTTAGAGGATAACGCATTTTAGGTCTGGGATAGGTCTGGGATTTGCCCTCATCAGACTCATACTTTCGCACACTTCACATACTCGTTGAACAGATCCTGGGTTATTTTCTGGTTTGGATCACATAGTAATGTGGTACCACACTGAAACAGTCGATTAAACCAGGTTTCGATCAATATTTTTGAGGATAACGCATGTTAGGTCTAGGTTAGGCCGGGGTTTTTCACTCATCGGACTCATACTTTCGCATTCTTCACATACTTTTTGAACGGATCCTGGGTTTTTACTGGTTTGGATCACGTAGTAATGTGGTACCACGCTGAAACAGTCAATTAAAACTGGTTTCGATCAATATTTTAGAGGATAACGCAAGTTTGGTCTGGGATAGGTCTGGGATTCGCCCTCATCAGGCTCATACTTTCGCGTTTTTCACATACTTGTTGAACTGATCCTGGGTTTTTTCTGGTTTGGATCACGTAGCAATGTGGTACCACACTGAAACAGTCGATTAAACCTGGTTTCGATCAATATTTTAGAGGATAACGCAAGTTTGGTCTGGGATAGGTCTGGGATTTGTCCTCATCAGGCTCATTCTTTCGCATATTTCTCATACTTGATGGCTAGATCCTGGGCTTTTTCTGGATTGCATCACGTAGTAATGAAGTACAACACTGAAACAGTCAATTAAACCTGGTTTCCATCAATATCTTAGAGGACAACGCAAGTTAGGTCTGGGATAGGTCTGGGATTTGCTCTCATCAGGCTCATACTTTCGCGTTTTTCAAATACTTGTTGAACAGATCCTGGGTTTTTCTGGTTTGGATCACGTAGTAATGTGGGACCACACTGAAACAATCAATTAAACCTGGTCATGATAAATATTTTAGAGGATAACGCATGTTAGGTCTGGGATAGGTCTGGGATTTGCCCTCATCAGACTCATACTTTCGCATTCCTCACATACTTGTCGAACGGATCCTGGGTTTTTACTTGTTTGGATCACGTAGTAATGCGGTACCACGCTGAAACAGTCCATTCAACCTGGTTTGGATCAATATTTTAGAGGACAACGCATGTTAGGTCTAGGTTAGGCCTGGGATTTTCACGCATCAGACTCATACTTTCGCATTCTTCACATACTTGTTGAACGGATCCTGGGTTTTTTCTGGTTTGGTTCACGTAGTAATGAAGTACAACACTGAAACAGTCAATTAAACCTGGTTTCCATCAATATCTTAGAGGACAACGCAAGTTAGGTCTGGGATAGGTCTGGGATTCGCCCTCATCAGGCTCATACAGTCGCGTTTTTCACATACCTGTTCAACTGATCCTGGGCTTTTTCTGGTTTGGATCACGTAGCAATGTGTTACCACACTGAAACAGTCCATTAAACCTGGTTTGGATCAATATTTTTGAGGATAACGCATGTTAGGTCTAGGTTAGGCCTGGGATTTTCACGCATCAGACTCATACTTTCGCATTCTTCACATACTTGTTGAACGGAACCTGGGTTTTTTCTGGTTTGGTTCACGTGGTAATGTGGGACCGCACCGAAACAATCAACTATACCTGGTTTCGATCAATATTTTAGAGGATAACGCAAGTTTGGTCTGGGATAGGGCTGGGATTTGCCCTCATCAGGCTCATACTTTCGCGTCTTTCACATACTTGTTGAGCAGATCCTGGGTTTTTTCTGGTTTGGGTCACGTAGTATTGTGGTACCACACTGAAACAGTCGATTAAACCAGGTTTCGATCAATATTTTTGAGGATAACGCATGTTAGGTCTAGGTTAGGCCTGGGATTTTCACGCATCAGACTCATACTTTCGCATTCTTCACATACTTGTTGAACGGATCCTGGGTTTCTTCTGTTTTGGATCACGTAGTAATGTGGGACCACACTGAAACAGTCGATTAAACCTGGTCTTGATAAATATTTTAGAGGACAACGCATGTTAGGTCTGGGTTAGGTCTAGGATTTGCCCTCATCAGGCTCATACTTTCGCATATTTCTCATACTTCATGGCTAGATCCTGGGCTATTTCTGGTTTGGTTCACGTAGTAATGTGGGACCACACCGGAACAATCAACTATACCTGGTTTCGATCAATATTTTAGAGGATAACGCACGTCAGGTCTAGGTTAGGCCTGGGGTTTGCCCTCATCAGGGTCATACTTTCGCAGTTTTAACATACATGTTGGCCTGATCGAGGGTTATTCCTGCTTTGGATCGCGTAGTGAAGTGGTACCACACTGAAGCAGTCCATCAAACCTGGTTTGGATCAATATTTTAGAGGAGAACGCATGTTAGGTCTAGGTTAGGCCTGGGATTTGCCCTCATCAGGGTCATACTTCCGCAGTTTTAACATACATGTTGACCTGATCGAGGGTTTTTTCTGCTTTGGATCACGTAGTAAAGTGGTACCACACTGAAACACTCCATTAAACCTGGTTTGGAGCAATATTTTAGAGGATAGCGCATGTTAGGTCTAGGTTAGGCCTGGGATTTTTACTCATCAGACTCATACTTTAGCATTCTTCACATACTTGTTAAACAGATACCGGGTTTTTTATGGTTTGGTTCACGTAGTAATGTGGTACCACACTGAAACATTCAATTAAACCTGGTCTTGATAAATATTTTAGAGGATAACGCATGTTAGGTCTGGGTTAGGACTAGGATTTGCCCCCATCAGGCTCATACTTTCGCATATTTCTCATACTTCATGGCTGGATCCTGGGCTATTTCTGGATTGGATCACGTAGTAATGTGGTACCACACTGAAACTGTCAATTAAACCTGGTTTTGATCAATATTTTAGAGAATAATTCATGTTATGTCTAGGTTAGGTCTGTGATTTGCTCTCATCAGGCTCATTCTTTCGCATATTTTTCATACTTGATGGCTAGATCCTGGGCTATTTCTGGATTGCATCACGTAGTAATGAAGTACAACACTGAAACAGTCAATTAAACCTGGTTTCCATCAATATCTTAGAGGACAACGCAAGTTAGGTCTGGGAGAGGTCTGGGATTTGCTCTCATCGGGCTCATACTTTCGCGTTTTTCACATACTTGTTGAACAGATCCTGGGTTTCTTCTGGTTTGGATCACGTAGTAATGTGGGACCACACTGAAACAATCAATTAAACCTGGTCATGATAAATATTTTAGAGGCTAACGCATGTTAGGTCTAGGTTAGGTCTGGGATTTTCACTCATCAGGCTCATACTTTCCCGTTTTTCACATACTTGTTGAACAGATCCTGGGTTTTTTCTGGTTTGGATCACGTAGTAATGTGCGACCACACTGAAACAATCAATTAAACCTGGTCATGACAAATATTTTAGAGAATAATTCATGTTAGGTCTAGGTTATGTCTGGGATTTGCTCTCATCAGGCTCATTCTTTCGCATATCTCTCATACTTGATGGCTAGATCCTGGGCTTTTTCTGGATTGCATCACGTAGTAATGAAGTACAACACTGAAACAGTCAATTAAACCTGGTTTCCATCAATATCTTGGAGGACAATGCAAGTTAGCTCTGGGAGAGGTCTGGGATTTGCTCTCATCGGGCTCATACTTTCGCGTTTTTCACATACTTGTTGAACAGATCCTGGGTTTCTTCTGGTTTGGATCACGTAGTAATGTGGGACCACACTGAAACAATCAATTAAACCTGGTCATGATAAATATTTTAGAGGATAACGCATGTTAGGTCTGGGTTAGGTCTAGGATTTGCCCTCGTCAGGCTCATACTTTCGCATATTTCTCATACTTCATGGCTAGATCCTGGGCTATTTCTGGATTGGATCACGTAGTAATGTGGTACCACACTGAAACAGTCAATTAAACCTGGTTTTGATCAATATTTTAGAGAATAATTCATGTTATGTCTAGGTTAGGTCTGGGATTTGCTCTCATCAGGCTCATTCTTTCGCATATTTCTCATACTTGATGGCTAGATCCTGGGCTTTTTCTGGATCGCATCGCGTAGTAATGAAGTACAACACTGAAACAGTCAATTAAACCTAGTTTCCATCAATATTTTAGAGGACAACGCATGTTAGGTCTAGGTAAGGCCTGGGATTCGCCCTCATCAGGGTCATACTTTCGCAGTTTTAACATACATGTTGACCTGATCGAGGGTTCTTAATGCTTTGGATCACGTAGTAAAGTGGTACCACACTGAAACAGTCAATTAAACCTGGATTCGATCAATATTTCAGAGGATAACGCAAGTTAGGTCTGGGATAGGTCAGGGATTCGCCCTCATCAGGCTCATACTTTCGCGTTTTTCACATACTTGTTGAACTGATCCTGGGTTTTTTCTGGTTTGGATCACGTAGTAATGTGGTACCACACAGAAACAGTCGATTAAACCCGGCATCGATCAATATTTTAGAGGACAACGCAAGTTAAGTCTGGGATAGGTCTGGGATTTGACCTCATCAGACTCATACTTTCGCACACTTCCCATACTCGTTGAACAGATCCTGGGTTATTTTCTGGTTTGGATCACATAGTAATGTGGTACCACACTGAAACAGTCAATTAAACCTGGTTTCGGTCAATATTTTAGAGAATAATTCATGTTAGGTCTAGGTTAGGTCTGGGATTTGCTCTCAGCAGGCTCATTCTTTCGCATATCTCTCATACTTGATGGCTAGATCCTGGGCTTTTTCTGGATTGCATCACGTAGTAATGAAGTACAACACTGAAACAGTCCATTAAACCTGGTTTGGATCAATATTTTAGAGGATAACGCATGTTAGGTCTAGGTTAGGTCCGGGATTTTCACTCATCAGACTCATACTTTCGCATTCTTCACATACTTGTTGAACGGATCCTGGGTTTTTTCTGGTTTCGATCACGTAGTAATGTGGGACCACACCGAAACAATCAATTAAACCTGGTCTTGATAAATATTTTAGAGGATAACGCATGTCAGGTCTGGGATAAGTCTGGGATTTGACCTCATCAGGGTCATACTTTCGCAGTTTTAACATGCATGTTGACCTGATCGAGGGTTTTTTCTGCTTTGGATCACGTAGTAAAGTGGTACCACAACTAAAACAGTCAATTAAACCTGGTTTCGATCATTTTTGTAGAGGATAACGCAAGTCAGGTCTGGGATAGGTCTGGGATTAGCCCTCATCAGACTCATACTTTCGCATTCTTCAGATACTTGTTGAACGGATCCTGGGTTTTTTCTGGTTTGGATCACGTAGTAATGTGGGACCACACCGAAACAATCAATTAAACCTGGTCTTGATAAATATTTTAGAGGATAACGCATGTCAGGTCTGGGATAAGTCTGGGATTTGACCTCATCAGGGTCATACTTTCGCAGTTTTAACATGCATGTTGACCTGATCGAGGGTTTTTTCTGCTTTGGATCACGTAGTAAAGTGGTACCACAACTAAAACAGCCAATTAAACCTGGTTTCGATCATTATTGTAGAGGATAACGCAAGTCAGGTCTGGGATAGGTCTGGGATTAGCCCTCATCAGACTCATACTTTCGCATTTTTCACATACTTGTTGAACAGATCCTGGGTTTTTTCTGGTTTGGATCGCGCAATAATGTGGTACCACACAGAAGCAGCCCACTGAACCTGGTTTCGATCAATATTTTAGAGGATAACGAAAGTTATGTCTAGGTTAGGCCTGGGATTTGCCCTCATCAGACTCATACTTTCGCGTTTTTCACTTACTTGTTGAACTGATCCTGGGTTTTTTCTGGTTTGGATCACGTAGCAATGTGGTACCACACTGAAACAGTCAATTAAACCTGGTCTTGATAAATATTTTAGAGGATAACGCATGTTAGGTCTGGGATAGGTCTAGGATTTGCCCTCATCAGACTCATACTTTCGCACACTTCACACACTCGTTGAACAGATCCTGGGTTATTTTCTGGTTTGGATCACATAGTAATGTGGTACCACACTGAAGCAGTCGATTAAACCCGGTTTCGATCAATATTTTTGAGGATAACGCATGTTAGGTCTAGGTTAGGCCTGGGACTTTCACTCATCAGACTCATTCTTTCGCATTCTTCACATACTTGTTGAACGGATCCTGGGATTTTTCTGGTTTGGTTCACGTAGTAATGTGGTACCACACTGAAGCAGTCCATTAAACCTGGTTTCGCTCTATATTTTAGAAGACAACGCATGTTAGGTCTAGGTTAGGCCTGGGATTTGCCCTCATCAGGGTCATACTTTCGCAGTTTTAACATGCATGTTGACCTGATCGAGGGTTTTTTCTGCTTTGGATCACGTAGTAAAGTGGTACCACACTAAAACAGTCAATTAAACCTTGTTTCGATCAATATTTTAGAGGATAACGCAAGTTAGGTCTGGGATAGGTCTAGGATTTGCCCTCATCAGACTCATACTTTCGCATTCTTCACATACTTGTTGAGCGGATCTTGGGTTTTTTCTGGCGTGGATCACGTAGTAATGTGGTACCACGCTGAAACAATCAATTAAACCTGGTCTTGATAAATATTTTAGAGGATAACGCATGTTCGGTCTGGGTTAGGTCTAGGATTTGCCCTCATCAGGCTCATACTTTCGCTGTTCTGACATACATGTTGACCTGTTCGAGGGTTTTTTCTGCTTTGTATCACGTAGTAAAGTGGTACTACACTGAAACAGTCCACTAAACCTGGTTTGGATCAATATTTTAGTGGATAATGCATGTTAGGTCTAGGTTAGCCCTGAGATTTTCGCTCATGAGACTCATACTTTCGCATTCTTCAGATACTTGTTGAACGGATCCTGGGTTTTTTTCTGGTTTGGATCACGTAGTAGTGTGGTACCACACTGAAACTGTCCATTAAACCTGGTTTCGATCAATATTTTAGAGGATTACGCAAGTTAGGTCTGGGATAGGTCTAGGATTTGCCCTCATCAGGGTGATTCTTTCGCATATTTCTCATACTTGATGGCTAGATCCTGGGCTTTTTCTGGATTGCATCACGTAGTATTGTGGTACCACACTGAAACAGTCGATTAAACCAGGTTTCGATCAATATTTTTGAGGATAACGCATGTTAGGTCTACGCTAGGCCTGGGATTTACACTCATCAGACTCATACTTTCGCATTCTTCACATACTTGTTGAACGGATCTTGGGTTTTTTCTGGTGTGGATCACGTAGTAATGTGGTACCACACTGAAACAATCAATTAAACCTGGTCTTGATAAATATTTTAGAGGATAACGCATGTTAGGTCTGGGTTAGGTCTAGTATTTGCCCTCATCAGGCTCATACTTTCGCATCTTTCTCATACTTCATGGCTAGATCCTGGGCTATTTCTGGATTGGATCACGTAGTAATGTGGTACCACACTGAAACAATCAATTAAACCTGGTCTTGATAAATATTTTAGAGGATAACGCATGTTAGGTCTGGGTTAGGTCTAGGATTTGCTCTCGTCAGGCTCATACTTTCGCATATTTCTCATACCTCATGGCTAGATCCTGGGCTATTTCTGGATTGGATCACGTAGTAATGTGGTACCACACTGAAACAGTCAATTAAACCTGGTTTCGATCAATATTTTAGAGGATAACGCAAGTTAGGTCTGGGATAGGTCTGGGATTTGCCCTCATCAGGCTCATACTTTCGCGTATTTTACATACTTGTTGAACAGATCCTGGGTTTTTTTCTGGCTTGGATCACGTAGTAGTGTGGTACCACACTGAAACTGTCCATTAAACCAGGTCTTGATAAATATTTTAGATGATAACGCATGTTAGGTCTAGGTTAGGCCTGGGATTTGCCCTCATCAGGGTCATACTTTCGCAGTTCTAACATACATGTTGACCTGATCGAGGGTTTTTTCTGCTTTGTATCACGTAGTAAAGTGGTATCACAGTGAAACAGTCCACTAAACCTGGTTTGGATCAATATTTTAGAGGATAACGCATGTTAGGTCTAGGTTAGCCCTGAGATTTTCGCTCATCAGACTCATACTTTCGCATTCTTCAGATACTTGTTGAACGGATCCTGGGTTTTTTCTGGATTGCATCACGTAGTAATGAAGTACAACACTGAAGCAGTCAATTAAACCTGGTTTCCATCAATATTTTAGAGGACAACGCATGTTAGGTCTAGGTTAGGCCTGGGATTTGCCCTCATCAGGGTCATACTCTCGCAGTTTTAACATGCATGTTGGCCTGATCGAGGGTTTTTTCTGCTTTGGATCACGTAGTAAAGTGGTACCACACAAAAACGGTCAATTAAACCTGGTTTCGATCAATATTTTAGAGGATAACGCAAGTTAGGTCTGGGACAGGTCTAGGGTTTGCCCTCATCAGGCTCATTCTTTCGCATATTTCTCATACTTGATGGCTAGATCCTGGGCTTTTTCTGGATTGCATCACGTAGTATTGTGGTACCACACTGAAACAGTCGATTAAACCTGGTTTCGCTCAATATTTTAGAAGATAACGCATGTTAGGTCTAGGTTAGGCCTGGGATTTGCCCTCATCAGGGTCATACTTTCGCAGTTTTAACATGCATGTTGACCTGATCTAGGGTTTTTTCTGCTTTGGATCACGTAGTAAAGTGGTACCACACTAAAACGGTCAATTAAACCTGGTTTCCATCAATATCTTAGAGGACAGTGCAAGTTAGGTCTGGGGTAGGTCTGGGATTTGCCCACATCAGGCTCATACTTTCGCGTTTTTCACATACTTGTTGAACAGATCCTGGGTTTTTTCTGGTTTGGATCACGTAGTAATGTGGTACCACACTGAAACAGTCAATTAAACCTGGTTTTGATGAATATTTTAGAGAATAATTCATGTTAGGTCTAGGTTAGGCCTGGGATTTGCTCTCATCAGGCTCATTCTTTCGCATATTTCTCATACTAGATGGCTAGATCCTGGGCATTTTCTGGATTGCATCACGTAGTAATGAAGTACAACACTGAAACACTCAATTAAACCTGGTTTCGATCAATATTATTGAGGATAACGCATGTTAGGTCCAGGTTAGGCCTGGGATTTGCCCTCATCAGACTCATACTTTCGCATTCTTCACATACTTGTTGAACGGATCTTGGGTTTTTTCTGGTGTGGATCACGTAGTAATGTGGTACCACACTGAAACAATCAATTAAACCTGATCTCGATAAATATTTTAGAGGATAACGCAGGTTAGGTCTGGGTTAGGTCTAGGATTTGCCCTCATCAGGCGCATACTTTCGCATATTTCTCATACTTCATGGCTGGATCCTGGGCTATTTCTGGATTGGAGCACGTAGTAATGTGGTACCACACTGAAACAGTCCATTAAACCTGGTATGGATCAATATTTTTGAGGATAACGCATGTTAGGTCTAGGTTAGGCCGGGGATTTTCACTCATCAGACTCATACTTTCGCATTCTTCTCATACTTGTTGAACGGATCCTGGGTTTTTACTGGTTTGGACCACGTAGTAATGTGGTACCATACTGAAACATTCAATTGAACCTGGTCTTGATAAATATTTTAGAGAATAATTCATGTTAGGTCTAGGTAAGGTCAGGGATTTGCTCTCATCAGGCTCATTCTTTCGCATATTTCTCATACTTGATGGCTAGATCCTGGGCTTTTTTTGGATTGCATCACGTAGTAATGATGTACAACACTGAAGCAGTCAATTAAACCTGGTTTCCATCAATATTTTAGAGAGTAATTCATGTTAGGTCTAGGTTCGGTCAGGGATTTGCTCTCATCAGGCTCATTCTATCGCATATTTCTCATACTTGATGGCTAGATCCTGGGCTTTTTTTGGATTGCATCACGTAGTAATGAAGTTCAGCACTGAAACTGTCAATTAAACCTGGTTTCCATCAATATTTTAGAGGACAACGCATGTCAGGTCTAGGTTAGGTCTGGGATTTGCTCTCATCAGGGTCATACTGTCGCATTCTTCTCATACTTGTTGAACGGATCCTGGCTTTTTTCTGGTTTGGTTCACGTAGTAATGTGGTACCACACTGGAACATTCAATTAAACCTGGCCTTGATAAATATTTTAGAGGATAACGCATGTTAGGTTTGGGTTAGGTCTAGGATTTGTCCTCATCAGACTCATACTTTCGCACACTTCACATACTTGTTGAACAGATCCTGGGTTTTTTCTGGTTTGGATCACGTAGTAGTGTGGTACCACACTGAAACAGTCCATTAAACCTGGTTGCGATCAATATTTTACAGGATAACGCACGTTAGGTCTGGGTTAGGTCTAGGATTTGCCCTGATCAGGCTCATACTTTCGCGTTTTTCACATACTTGTTGAACAGATCCCGGGTTTTTTCTGGATTGGGTCACGTAGTAGTGTGGTACCACACTGAAACAGTCGATTAAACCTGGTTTCGATCAATATTTTTGAGGATAACGCATGTTACGTCTGGGTTAGGTCTAGGATTTCCCTCATCAGGCTCATTCTTTCGCATATTTCTCAAACTTGATGGCTAGATCCTGGGCTTTTTCTGGATTGCATCACGTAGTAATGTGGGACCACACTGAAACAGTCAATTAAACCTGGTTTCGATCAATATATTAGAGAATAATTCAAGTTAGGTCTAGGTTAGGTCTGGGATTTGCTCTCATTAGGCTCATTCTTTCGCATATTTCTCATACTTGATGGCTAGATCCTGGGCTTTTTCTGGATTGCATCACGTAGTAATGTGGGACCACACTGAAACAGTCAATTAAACCTGGTTTCGATCAATATATTAGAGAATAATTCAAGTTAGGTCTAGGTTAGGTCTGGGATTTGCTCTCATCAGGCTCATTCTTTCGCATATTTCTCATACTTGATGGCTAGATCCTGGGCTTTTTCTGGATTGCATCACGTAGTAATGAAGTACAACACTGAAACAGTCAATTAAACCTGGTTTCCATCAATATCTTAGAGGACAACGCAAGTTAGGTCTGGGATAGGTCTGGGATTTGCCCACATCAGGCTCATACTTTCGCATATTTCTCATACTTCATGGCTGGATCCTGGGCTATTTCTGGATTGGAGCACGTAGTAATGTGGTACCACACTGAAACAGTCCATTAAACCTGGTTTGGATCAATATTTTTGAGGATAACGCATGTTAGGTCTAGGTTAGGCCGGGGATTTTTACTCATCAGACTCATACTTTCGCATTCTTCACATACTTGTTGAACGGATCCAGGGTTTTCTCTGGTTTGGATCACGAAGTAATGTGGGACCACACTGAAACAATCAATTAAACCTGGTCTTGATAAATATTTTAGAGGATAACGCATGTTAGGTCTGGGATAGGTCTGGGATTTGCCCACATCAGGCTCATACTTTCGCGTTTTTCACATACTTGTTGAACAGATCCCGGGTTTTTTCTGGATTGGGTCACGTAGTAGTGTGGTACCACACTGAAACAGTCGATTAAACCTGGTTTCGATCAATATTTTTGAGGATAACGCATATTAGGTCTAGGTTAGGCCAGGGATTTTCACTCATCAGACTCATACTTTCGCATTCTTCACATACTTGTTGAACGGATCCTGGGTTTTTACTGGTTTGGATCACGTAGTAATGTGGTACCACACTGAAACATTCAATTAAACCTGGTCTTGATAAATATTTTAGAGGATAACGCATGTTAGGTCTGGGTTAGGCCAGGGATTTTCACTCATCAGACTCATACTTTCGCATTCTTCACATACTTGTTGAACGGATCCTGGGTTTTTACTGGTTTGGATCACGTAGTAATGTGGTACCACACAGAAACAGTCAATTAAACCTGGTTTCGATCAATATTTTAGTGGATAACGCAAGTTAGGTCTGGGATAGGTCTGGGATTTGCCCTCATCAGGCTGATACTTTCGCGTTTTTCACATACTTGTTGAACAGATCCTGGGTTTTTTCTGGTTTGGGTCACGTAATAGTGTGGTACCACACTGAAACAGTCGATTAAACGTGGTTTCGATCAATATTTTTGAGGATAACGCATGTTAGGTCTAGGTTAGGCCGGGGATTTTCACTCATCAGACTCATACTTTCGCATTCTTCACATACTTGTTGAACGGATCCTGGGTTTTTGCTGGTTTGGATCACGTAGAAATGTGGTACCACACTGAAACATTCAATTAAACCTGGTCTTGATAAATATTTTAGTGGATAACGCATGTTAGGTCTGGGTTAGGTCTAGGATTTCCCTCATCAGGCTCATTCTTTCGCATATTTCTCATACTTCATGGCTGGATCCTGGGCTATTTCTGGATTGGATCACGTAGTAATGTGGTACCACACTGAAACAGTCAATTAAACCTGGTTTTGATGTATATTTTAGAGAATAATTCATGTTAGGTCTAGGTTAGGCCTGGAATTTGCTCTCATCAGGCTCATTCTTTCGCATATTTCTCATACTAGATGGCTAGATCCTCGGCTTTTTCTGGATTGCATCACGTAGTAATGAAGTACAACACTGAAACACTCAATTAAACCTGGTTTCGATCAATATTATTGAGGATAACGCATGTTAGGTCCAGGTTAGGCCTGGGATTTTCAATCATCAGACTCATACTTTCGCATTCTTCACATACTTGTTGAACGGATCTTGGGTTTTTCCTGGTGTGGATCACGTAGTAATGTGGTACCACACTGAAACAATCAATTAAACCTGATCTCGATAAATATTTCAGAGGATAACGCATGTTAGGTCTGGGTTAGGTCTAGGATTTGCCCTCATCAGGCGCATACTTTCGCATATTTCTCATACTTCATGGCTGGATCCTGGGCTATTTCTGGATTGGAGCACGTAGTAATGTGGTACCACACTGAAACAGTCCATTAAACCTGGTTTGGATCAATATTTTTGAGGATAACGCATGTTAGGTCTAGGTTAGGCCGGGGATTTTTACTCATCAGACTCATACTTTCGCATTCTTCACATACTTGTTGAATGGATCCTGGGTTTTTACTGGGTTGGATCACGTAGTAATGTGGTACCACACTGAAACATTCGATTAAACCTGGTCTTGATAAATATTTTAGAGAATAATTCATGTTAGGTCTTGGTAAGGTCAGGGATTTGCTCTATTCAGGCTCATTCTTTCGCATATTTCTCATACTTGATGGCTAGATCCTGGGCTTTTTTTGGATTGCATCACGTAGTAATGATGTACAACACTGAAGCAGTCAATTAAACCTGGTTTCCATCAATATTTTAGAGAATAATTCATGTTAGGTCTAGGTTATGTCAGGGATTTGCTCTCATCAGGCTCATTCTTTCGCATATTTCTCATACTTGATGGCTAGATCCTGGGCTTTTTTTGGATTGCATCACGTAGTAATGAAGTTCAACACTGAAACTGTCAATTAATCCTGGTTTCCATCACTATTTTAGAGGACAACGCATGTCAGGTCTAGGTTAGGTCTGGGATTTGCTCTCATCAGGGTCATACTGTCGCAGTTTTAACTTACTTGTTGAACGGATCCTGGGTTTTTTCTGGTTTGGTTCACGTAGTAATGTGGTACCACACTGAAACAGTCAATTAAACCTGGCCTTGATAAATATTTTAGAGGATAACGCATGTTAGGTTTGGGTTAGGTCTAGGATTTGATCTCATCAGACTTATACTTTCGCGTTTTTCACATACTTGTTGAACAGACCCTGGGTTTTTTCTGGTTTGGATCACGTAGTAGTGTGGTACCACACTGAAACAGTCCATTAAACCTGGTTGCGATCAATATTTTACAGGATAACGCATGTTAGGTCTGGGTTAGGTCTAGGATTTGCCCTCATCAGGCTCATACTTTCGCATTCTTCACATACTTGTTGAACGGATCCTGGGTTTTTTCTCTGGTTTGGATCACGAAGTAATGTGGGACCACACTGAAACAATCAATTAAACCTGGTCTTGATAAATATTTTAGAGGATAACGCATGTTAGGTCTGGGATAGGTCTGGGATTTGCCCTCATCAGGCTCATACTTTCGCGTTTTTCACATACTTGTTGAACAGATCCCGGGTTTTTTCTGGATTGCGTCACGTAGTAATGTGGTACCACACTGAAACAGTCGATTAAACCAGGTTTCGATCAATATTTTTGAGGATAGCGCATGTTAGGTCTAGGTTAGGCCTGGGATTTTCACTCATCATACTCATACTTTCGCATTCTTCTCATACTTGTTGGACGGATCCTGGGTTTTTTCTGGTTTGGATCACGTAGTAATGTGGGACCACACAGGAGTAATCAATTAATTCTGGTCTTGATAAATATTTTAGAGGATAACGCATTTTTAGGTCTGGGTTAGGTCTAGGATTTGCCCTCGTCAGGTTCATACTTCAGATATTTCTCATACTTCATGGCTAGATCCTGGGCTATTTCTGGATTGTATCACGTAGTAATGTGGTACCACACAGAAACAGTCAATTAAACCTGGTTTCGATCAATATTTTAGTGGATAACGCAAGTTAGGTCTGGGATTGGTCTGGGATTTGCGCTCATCAGGCTCATACTTTCGCGTTTTTCACATACTTGTTGAACAGATCCTGGGTTTTTTCTGGTTTGGGTCACGTAGTAGTGTGGTACCACACTGAAACAGTCGATTAAACGTGGTTTCGATCAATATTGTTGAGGATAACGCATGTTAGGTCTAGGTTAGGCCGGGGATTTTCACTCATCAGACTCATACTTTCGCATTCTTCACATACTTGTTGAACGGATCCTGGGTTTTTGCTGGTTTGGATCACGTAGTAATGTGGTACCACAATGAAACATTCAATTAAACCTGGTCTTGATAAATATTTTAGAGGATAACGCATGTTAGGTCTGGGTTAGGTCTAGGATTTGCCCTCATCAGACTCATACTTTCGCATTCTTCACATACTTGTTGGACGGATCCTGGGCTATTTCTGGATTGGAGCACGTAGTAATGTGGTACCACACTGAAACAGTCCATTAAACCTGGTTTCGATCAATATTTTTGAGGATAACGCATGTTAGGTCTAGGTTAGGCCTGGGATTTTCACTCATCATACTCATACTTTCGCATTCTTCTCATACTTGTTGGACGGATCCTGGGTTTTTTCTGGTTTGGATCACGTAGTAATGTGGGACCACACAGGAGCAATCAATTAATCCTGGTCTTGATAAATATTTTAGAGGATAACGCATGTTAGGTCTGGGTTAGGTCTAGGATTTGCCCTCGTCAGGTTCATACTTCAGATATTTCTCATACTTCATGGCTAGATCCTGGGCTATTTCTGGATTGGACCACGTAGTAATGTGGTACCACACTGAAACAGTCAATTAAACCTGGTTTCGATCAATATTTTAGTGGATAACGCAAGTTAGGTCCGGGATAGGTCTGGGATTTGCCCTCATCAGGCTCATACTTTCGCATTCTTCACATACTTGTTGAACGGATCCTGGGTTTTTGCTGGTTTGGAGCACGTAGTAATGTGGTACCACACTGAAACATTCAATTAAACCTGGTCTTGATAAATATTTTAGAAGATAACGCATGTTAGGTCTGCGTTAGGTCTAGGATTTGCCCTCATCAGGCTCATACTTTCGCATGTTTCTCATACTTCATGGCTGGATCCTGGGCTATTTCTGGATTGGACCACGTAGTAATGTGGTACCACACTGAAACAGTCAATTAAACCTGGTTTTGATGAATATTTTAGAGAATAATTCATGTTAGGTCTAGGTTAGGCCTGGGATTTGCTATCATCAGGCTCATTCTTTCGCATATTTCTCATACTCGATGGCTAGATCCTGGGCATTTTCTGGATTGCATCACGTAGTAATGAAGTACAACACTGAAACACTCAATTAAACCTGGTTTCGATCAATATTATTGAGGATAACGCATGTTAGGTCCAGGTTAGGCCTGGGATTTTCACTCATCAGACTCATACTTTCGCATTCTTCACATACTTGTTGAACGGATCTTGGGTTTTTTCTGGTGTGGATCACGTAGTAATGTGGTGCCACACTGAAACAATCAATTAAACCTGATCTCGATAAATATTTTAGAGGATAACGCATGTTAGGTCTGGGTTAGGTCTAGGATTTGCCCTCATCAGGCGCATACTTTCGCATATTTCTCATACTTCATGGCTGGATCCTGGGCTATTTCTGGATTGGAGCACGTAGTAATGTGGTACCACACTGAAACAGTCCATTAAACCTGGTTTGGATCAATATTTTTGAGGATAACGCATGTTAGGTCTAGGTTAGGCCGGGGATTTTCACTCATCAGACTCATACTTTCGCATTCTTCTCATACTTGTTGAACGTATCCTGGGTTTTTACTGGTTTGGATCATGTAGTAATGTGGTACCATACTGAAACATTCAATTAAACCTGGTCTTGATAAATATTTTAGAGAATAACTCATGTTAGGTCTAGGTAAGGTCAGGGATTTGCTCTCATCAGGCTCATTCTTTCGCATATTTCTCATACTTGATGGCTAGATCCTGGGCTTTTTTTGGATTGCATCACGTAGTAATGATGCACAACACTGAAGCAGTCAATTAAACCTGGTTTCCATCAATATTTTAGAGAGTAATTCATGTTAGGTCTAGGTTAGGTCAGGGATTTGCTCTCATCAGGCTCATTCTATCGCATATTTCTCATACTTGATGGCTAGATCCTGGGCTTTTTTTGGATTGCATCACGTAGTAATGAAGTTCAACACTGAAAATGTCAATTAAACCTGGTTTCCATCAATATTTTAGAGGACAACGCATGTCAGGTCTAGGTTAGGTCTGGGATTTGCTCTCATCAGGGTCATACTGTCGCAGTTTTAACTTACTTGTTGAACGGATCCTGGCTTTTTTCTGGTTTGGTTCACGTAGTAATGTGGTACCACACTGGAACATTCAATTAAACCTGGCCTTGATAAATATTTTAGAGGATAACGCATGTTAGGTTTGGGTTAGGTCTAGGATTTGACCTCATCAGACTCATACTTTCGCACACTTCACATACTTGTTGAACAGATCCTGGGTTTTTTCTGGTTTGGATCACGTAGTAGTGTGGTACCACACCGAAACAGTCCATTAAACCTGGTTGCGATCAATATTTTACAGGATAACGCATGTTAGGTCTGGGTTAGGTCTAGGATTTGCCCTGATCAGGCTCATACTTTCGCGTTTTTCACATACTTGTTGAACAGATCCCGGGTTTTTTCTGGATTGGGTCACGTAGTAGTGTGGTACCACACTGAAACAGTCGATTAAACCTGGTTTCGATCAATATTTTTGAGGATAACGCATGTTAGGTCTGGGTTAGGTCTAGGATTTCCCTCATCAGGCTCATTCTTTCGCATATTTCTCAAACTTGATGGCTAGATCCTGGGCTTTTTCTGGATTGCATCACGTAGTAATGTGGGACCACACTGAAACAGTCAATTAAACCTGGTTTCGATCAATATATTAGAGAATAATTCAAGTTAGGTCTAGGTTAGGTCTGGGATTTGCTCTCATCAGGCTCATTCTTTCGCATATTTCTCATACTTGATGGCTAGATCCTGGGCTTTTTCTGGATTGCATCACGTAGTAATGTGGGACCACACTGAAACAGTCAATTAAACCTGGTTTAGATCAATATAATAGAGAATAATTCAAGTTAGGTCTAGGTTAGGTCTGGGATTTGCTCTCATCAGGCTCATTCTTTCGCATATTTCTCATACTTGATGGCTAGATCCTGGGCTTTTTCTGGATTGCATCACGTAGTAATGAAGTACAACACTGAAACAGTCAATTAAACCTGGTTTCCATCAATATCTTAGAGGACAACGCAAGTTAGGTCTGGGATAGGTCTGGGATTTGCCCACATCAGGCTCATACTTTCGCGTTTTTCACATACTTGTTGAACAGATCCTGGGTTTTTTCTGGTTTGGATCACGTAGTAGTGTGGTACCACACTGAACCAGTCCATTAAACCTGGTTTGGATCAACATTTTAGAGGATAACGCATGTTAGGTCTAGGTTAGGTCTGGGATTTTCACTCATCAGACTCATACTTTCGCATTCTTCACATACTTGTTGAACGGATCCAGGGTTTTCTCTGGTTTGGATCACGAAGTAATGTGGGACCACACTGAAACAATCAATTAAACCTGGTCTTGATAAATATTTTAGAGGATAACGCATGTTAGGTCTGGGATAGGTCTGGGATTTGCCCACATCAGGCTCATACTTTCGCGTTTTTCACATACTTGTTGAACAGATCCCGGGTTTTTTCTGGATTGGGTCACGTAGTAGTGTGGTACCACACTGAAACAGTCGATTAAACCTGGTTTCGATCAATATTTTTGAGGATAACGAATATTAGGTCTAGGTTAGGCCGGGGATTTTCACTCATCAGACTCATACTTTCGCATTCTTCACATACTTGTTGAACGGATCCTGGGTTTTTACTGGTTTGGATCACGTAGTAATGTGGTACCACAATGAAACATTCAATTAAACCTGGTCTTGATAAATATTTTAGAGGATAACGCATGTTAGGTCTGGGTTAGGTCTAGGATTTGCCCTCGTCAGGTTCATACTTCAGATATTTCTCATACTTCATGGCTAGATCCTGGGCTATTTCTGGATTGTATCACGTAGTAATGTGGTACCACACAGAAACAGTCAATTAAACCTGGTTTCGATCAATATTTTAGTGGATAACGCAAGTTAGGTCTGGGATAGGTCTGGGATTTGCCCTCATCAGGCTGATACCTTCGCGTTTTTCACATACTTGTTGAACAGATCCTGGGTTTTTTCTGGTTTGGGTCACGTAATAGTGTGGTACCACACTGAAACAGTCGATTAAACGTGGTTTCGATCAATATTTTTGAGGATAACGCATGTTAGGTCTAGGTTAGGCCGGGGATTTTCACTCATCAGACTCATACTTACGCATTCTTCACATACTTGTTGAACGGATCCTGGGTTTTTGCTGGTTTGGATCACGTAGTAATGTGGTACCACACTGAAACATTCAATTAAACCTGGTCTTGATAAATATTTTAGAGGATAACGCATGTTAGGTCTGGGTTAGGTCTAGGATTTGCCCTCATCAGGCTCATACTTTCGCATATTTCTCATACTTCAACGCTGGATCCTGGGCTATTTCTGGATTGGATCACGTAGTAATGTGGTACCACACTGAAACAGTCAATTAGACCTGGTTTTGATGAATATTTTAGAGAATAATTCATGTTAGGTCTAGGTTAGGCCTGGGATTTGCTCTCATCAGGCTCATTCTTTCGCATATTTCTCATACTAGATGGCTAGATCCTCGGCTTTTTCTGGATTGCATCACGTAGTAATGAAGTACAACACTGAAACACTCAATTAAACCTGGTTTCGATCAATATTATTGAGGATAACACATGTTAGGTCCAGGTTAGGCCTGGGATTTTCAATCATCAGACTCATACTTTCGCATTCTTCACATACTTGTTGAACGGATCTTGGGTTTTTCCTGGTGTGGATCACGTAGTAATGTGGTACCACACTGAAACAATCAATTAAACCTGATCTCGATAAATATTTTAGAGGATAACGCATGTTAGGTCTGGGTTAGGTCTAGGATTTGCCCTCATCAGGCGCATACTTTCGCATATTTCTCATACTTCATGGCTGGATCCTGGGCTATTTCTGGATTGGAGCACGTAGTAATGTGGTACCACACTGAAACAGTCCATTAAACCTGGTTTGGATCAACATTTTTGAGGATAACGCATGTTAGGTCTAGGTTAGGCCGGGGATTTTTACTCATCAGACTCATACTTTCGCAATCTTCACATACTTGTTGAACGGATCCTGGGTTTTTACTGGTTTGGATCACGTAGTAATGTGGTACCACACTGAAACATTCAATTAAACCTGGTCTTGATAAATATTTTAGAGAATAATTCATGTTAGGTCTTGGTAAGGTCAGGGATTTGCTCTCATCAGGCTCATTCTTTCGCATATTTTTCATACTTGATGGCTAGATCCTGGGCTTTTTTTGGATTGCATCACGTAGTAATGATGTACAACACTGAAGCAGTCAATTAAACCTGGTTTCCATTAATATTTTAGAGAATAATTCATGTTAGGTCTAGGTTATGTCAGGGATTTGCTCTCATCAGGCTCATTCTTTCGCATATTTCTCATACTTGATGGCTAGATCCTGGGCTTTTTTTGGATTGCATCACGTAGTAATGAAGTTCAACACTGAAACTGTCAATTAAACCTGGTTTCCATCAATATTTTAGAGGACAACGCATGTCAGGTCTAGGTTAGGTCTGGGATTTGCTCTCATCAGGGTCATACTGTCGCAGTTTTAACTTACTTGTTGAACGGATCCTGGGTTTTTTCTGGTTTGGTTCACGTAGTAATGTGGTACCACACTGAAACAGTCAATTAAACCTGGCCTTGATAAATATTTTAGAGGATAACGCATGTTAGGTTTTGGTTAGGTCTAGGATTTGATCTCATCAGACTCATACTTTCGCGTTTTTCACATACTTGTTGAACAGATCCTGGGTTTTTTCTGGTTTGGATCACGTAGTAGTGTGGTACCACACTGAAACAGTCCATTAAACCTGGTTGCGATCAATATTTTACAGGATAACGCATGTTAGGTCTGGGTTAGGTCTAGGATTTGCCCTCATCAGGCTCATACTTTCGCGTTTTTCACATACTTGTTGAACAGATCCTGGGTTTTTTCTGGTTTGGATCACGTAGTAAAGTGGTACCACACTGAAACAGTCCATTAAACCTGGTTTGGATCAATATTTTAGAGGATAACGCATGTTAGGTCTAGGTTAGGTCCGGGATTTTCACTCATCAGACTCATACTTTCGCATTCTTCACATACTTGTTGAACGGATCCTGAGTTTTTTCTGGTTTCGATCACGTAGTAATGTGGGACCACACCGAAACAATCAATTAAACCTGGTCTTGATAAATATTTTACAGGATAACGCAAGTCAGGTCTGGGATAGGTCTGGGATTAGCCCTCATCAGACTCATACTTTCGCATTCTTCAGATACTTGTTGAACGGATCCTGGGTTTTTTCTGGTTTGGATCACGTAGTAATGTGGGACCACACTGAAACAATCAATTAAACCTGGTCATGATAAATATTTTAGAGGATAACGCATGTTAGGTCTGGGTTAGGTCTAGGATTTGCCCTCGTCAGGCTCATACCTTCGCATATTTCTCATACTTCATGGCTAGATCCTGGGCTATTTCTGGATTGGATCACGTAGTAATGTGGTACCACACTGAAACAGTCAATTAAACCTGGCTTTGATCAATATTTTAGAGAATAATTCATGTTATGTCTAGGTTAGGTCTGGGATTTGCCACATCAGGGTCATACTTTCGCATTTTTCACATACTTGTTGAACAGATCCTGGGTTTTTTCTGGTTTGGATCGCGCAGTAATGTGGTACCACACAGAAGCAGCCCACTGAACCTGGTTTCGATCAATATTTTAGAGGATAACGAAAGTTATGTCTAGGTTAGGCCTGGGATTTGCCCTCATCAGACTCATAATTTCGCGTTTTTCACTTACTTGTTGAACTGATCCTGGGTTTTTTCTGGTTTGGATCACGTAGCAATGTGGTACCACACTGAAACAGTCAATTAAACCTGGTCTTGATAAATATTTTAGAGGATAACGCATGTTAGGTCTGGGATAGGTCTAGGATTTGCCCTCATCAGACTCATACTTTCGCACACTTCACACACTCGTTGAACAGATCCTGGGTTATTTTCTGGTTTGGATCACATAGTAATGTGGTACCACACTGAAACAGTCCATTAAACCTGGTTTCGCTCTATATTTTAGAAGACAACGCATGTTAGGTCTAGGTTAGGCCTGGGATTTGCCCTCATCAGGGTCATACTTTCGCAGTTTTAACATGCATGTTGACCTGATCGAGAGTTTTTTCTGCTTTGGATCACGTAGTAAAGTGGTACCACACTAAAACAGTCAATTAAACCTTGTTTCGATCAATATTTTAGAGGATAACGCAAGTTAGGTCTGGGATAGGTCTAGGATTTGCCCTCATCAGGCTCATTCTTTCGCATATTTCTCATACTTGATGGCTAGATCCTGGGCTTTTTCTGGATTGCATCACCTAGTATTGTGGTACCACACTGAAACAGTCGATTAAACCAGGTTTCAATCAATATTTTTGAGGATAACGCATGTTATGTCTAGGTTAGTCCTGGGATTTGCCCTCATCAGACTCATAATTTCGCGTTTTTCAATTACTTGTTGAACTGATCCTGGGTTTTTTCTGGTTTGGATCACGTAGCAATGTGGTACCACGCTGAAACAATCAATTAAACCTGGTCTTGATAAATATTTTAGAGGATAACGCATGTTAGGTCTGGGTTAAGTCTAGGAGTTGCCCTCATCAGGCTCATACTTTCGCAGTTCTGACATACATGTTGACCTGTTCGAGGGTTTTTTCTGCTTTGTATCACGTAGTAAAGTGGTACCACACTGAAACAGTCCACTAAACCTGGTTTGGATCAATATTTTAGAGGATAATGCATGTTAGGTCTAGGTTAGCCCTGAGATTTTCGCTCATGAGACTCATACTTTCGCATTCTTCAGATACTTTTTGAACGGATCCTGGGTTTTTTTCTGGTTTGGATCACGTAGTAGTGTGGTACCACACTGAAACTGTCCATTAAACCTGGTTTCGATCAATATTTTTGAGGATAACGCATGTTAGGTCTAGGTTAGGCCGAGGATTTTCACTCATCAGGCTCATACTTTCGCATATTTCTTATACTTCATGGATAGATCCTGGGCCATTTTCTGGTTTGGATCACATAGTAATGTGGTACCACACTGAAACAGTCGATTAAACCAGGTTTCGAGCAATATTTTTGAGGGTAACGCATGTTAGGTCTAGGTTAGGCCTGGGATTTTCACTCATCAGACTTATTCTTTCGCATTCTTTACATACTTGTTGAGCGGATCCTGGGTTTTTTCTGGTTTGGATCACGTAGTAATGTGGGACCACACTGAAACAATCAATTAAACCTGGTCTTGATAAATATTTTAGAGGATAACGCATGTTAGGTCTGGGTTAGGTCTAGGATTTGCTCTCGTCAGGCTCATACTTTCGCATATTTCTCATACCTCATGGCTAGATCTTGGGCTATTTTCTGGTTTGGATCACATAGTAATGTGGTACCACACTGAAACAGTCGATTAAACCAGGTTTCGATCAATATTTTTGAGGATAGCGCATGTTAGGTCTAGGTTAGGCCTGGGATTTTCACTCATCAGACTCATTCTTTCGCATTCTTCACATACTTGTTGAACGGATCTTGGGTTTTTTCTGGTGTGGATCACGTAGTAAAGTGGTACCACACTAAAACAGTCAATTAAACCTGGTTTCGATCAACATTTTAGAGGATAACGAAAGTTATGTCTAGTTCAGGCCTGGGATTTGCCCTCATCAGACTCATACTTTCGCATACTTCACATACTTGACGAACAGATCCTGGGCTTTTTCTGGATTGCATCACGTAGTAATGAAGTACAACACTGAAACAGTCAATTAAACCTGGTTTCCATCAATATCTTAGAGGACAACGCAAGTTAGGTCTGGGATAGGTCTGGGATTTGCCCACATCAGGCTCATACTTTCGCGTTTTTCACATACTTGTTGAACAGATCCTGGGTTTTTTCTGGTTTGGATCACGTAGTAGTGTGGTACCACACTGAACCAGTCCATTAAACCTGGTTTGGATCAACATTTTAGAGGATAACGCATGTTAGGTCTAGGTTAGGTCTGGGATTTTCACTCATCAGACTCATACTTTCGCATTCTTCACATACTTGTTGAACGGATCCAGGGTTTTCTCTGGTTTGGATCACGAAGTAATGTGGGTCCACACTGAAACAATCAATTAAACCTGGTCTTGATAAATATTTTAGAGGATAACGCATGTTAGGTCTGGGATAGGTCTGGGATTTGCCCACATCAGGCTCATACTTTCGCGTTTTTCACATACTTGTTGAACAGATCCCGGGTTTTTTCTGGATTGGGTCACGTAGTAGTGTGGTACCACACTGAAACAGTCGATTAAACCTGGTTTCGATCAATATTTTTGAGGATAACGAATATTAGGTATAGGTTAGGCCGGGGATTTTCACTCATCAGACTCATACTTTCGCATTCTTCACATACTTGTTGAACGGATCCTGGGTTTTTACTGGTTTGGATCACGTAGTAATGTGGTACCACAATGAAACATTCAATTAAACCTGGTCTTGATAAATATTTTAGAGGATAACGCATGTTAGGTCTGGGTTAGGTCTAGGATTTGCCCTCGTCAGGTTCATACTTCAGATATTTCTCATACTTCATGGCTAGATCCTGGGCTATTTCTGGATTGTATCACGTAGTAATGTGGTACCACACAGAAACAGTCAATTAAACCTGGTTTCGATCAATATTTTAGTGGATAACGCAAGTTAGGTCTGGGATAGGTCTGGGATTTGCCCTCATCAGGCTGATACCTTCGCGTTTTTCACATACTTGTTGAACAGATCCTGGGTTTTTTCTGGTTTGGGTCACGTAATAGTGTGGTACCACACTGAAACAGTCGATTAAACGTGGTTTCGATCAATATTTTTGAGGATAACGCATGTTAGGTCTAGGTTAGGCCGGGGATTTTCACTCATCAGACTCATACTTACGCATTCTTCACATACTTGTTGAACGGATCCTGGGTTTTTGCTGGTTTGGATCACGTAGTAATGTGGTACCACACTGAAACATTCAATTAAACCTGGTCTTGATAAATATTTTAGAGGATAACGCATGTTAGGTCTGGGTTAGGTCTAGGATTTGCCCTCATCAGGCTCATACTTTCGCATATTTCTCATACTTCATGGCTGGATCCTGGGCTATTTCTGGATTGGACCACGTAGTAATGTGGTACCACACTGAAACAGTCAATTAAACCTGGTTTTGATGAATATTTTAGAGAATAATTCATGTTAGGTCTAGGTTAGGCCTGGGATTTGCTCTCATCAGGCTCATTCTTTCGCATATTTCTCATACTAGATGGCTAGATCCTCGGCTTTTTCTGGATTGCATCACGTAGTAATGAAGTACAACACTGAAACACTCAACTAAACCTGGTTTCGATCAATATTATTGAGGATAACACATGTTAGGTCCAGGTTAGGCCTGGGATTTTCAATCATCAGACTCATACTTTCGCATTCTTCACATACTTGTTGAACGGATCTTGGGTTTTTCCTGGTGTGGATCACGTAGTAATGTGGTACCACACTGAAACAATCAATTAAACCTGATCTCGATAAATATTTTAGAGGATAACGCATGTTAGGTCTGGGTTAGGTCTAGGATTTGCCCTCATCAGGCGCATACTTTCGCATATTTCTCATACTTCATGGCTGGATCCTGGGCTATTTCTGGATTGGAGCACGTAGTAATGTGGTACCACACTGAAACAGTCCATTAAACCTGGTTTGGATCAACATTTTTGAGGATAACGCATGTTAGGTCTAGGTTAGGCCGGGGATTTTTACTCATCAGACTCATACTTTCGCAATCTTCACATACTTGTTGAACGGATCCTGGGTTTTTACTGGTTTGGATCACGTAGTAATGTGGTACCACACTGAAACAGTCAATTAAACCTGGTTTCGATCAATATTTTAGTGGATAACGCAAGTTAGGTCTGGGATTGGTCAGGGATTTGCGCTCATCAGGCTCATACTTTCGCGTTTTTCACATACTTGTTGAACAGATCCTGGGTTTTTTCTGGTTTGGGTCACGTAGTAGTGTGGTACCACACTGAAACAGTCGATTAAACGTGGTTTCGATCAATATTGTTGAGGATAACGCATGTTAGGTCTAGGTTAGGCCGGGGATTTTCACTCATCAGACTCATACTTTCGCATTCTTCACATACTTGTTGAACGGATCCTGGGTTTTTGCTGGTTTGGATCACGTAGTAATGTGGTACCACAATGAAACATTCAATTAAACCTGGTCTTGATAAATATTTTAGAGGATAACGCATGTTAGGTCTGGGTTAGGTCTAGGATTTGCCCTCATCAGACTCATACTTTCGCATTCTTCACATACTTGTTGGACGGATCCTGGGCTATTTCTGGATTGGAGCACGTAGTAATGTGGTACCACACTGAAACAGTCCATTAAACCTGGTTTCGATCAATATTTTTGAGGATAACGCATGTTAGGTCTAGGTTAGGCCTGGGATTTTCACTCATCATACTCATACTTTCGCATTCTTCTCATACTTGTTGGACGGATCCTGGGTTTTTTCTGGTTTGGATCACGTAGTAATGTGGGACCACACAGGAGCAATCAATTAATCCTGGTCTTGATAAATATTTTAGAGGATAACGCATGTTAGGTCTGGGTTAGGTCTAGGATTTGCCCTCGTCAGGTTCATACTTCAGATATTTCTCATACTTCATGGCTAGATCCTGGGCTATTTCTGGATTGGACCACGTAGTAATGTGGTACCACACTGAAACAGTCAATTAAACCTGGTTTCGATCAATATTTTAGTGGATAACGCAAGTTAGGTCCGGGATAGGTCTGGGATTTGCCCTCATCAGGCTCATACTTTCGCATTCTTCACATACTTGTTGAACGGATCCTGGGTTTTTGCTGGTTTGGAGCACGTAGTAATGTGGTACCACACTGAAACATTCAATTAAACCTGGTCTTGATAAATATTTTAGAGGATAACGCATGTTAGGTCTGCGTTAGGTCTAGGATTTGCCCTCATCAGGCTCATACTTTCGCATGTTTCTCATACTTCATGGCTGGATCCTGGGCTATTTCTGGATTGGACCACGTAGTAATGTGGTACCACACTGAAACAGTCAATTAAACCTGGTTTTGATGAATATTTTAGAGAATAATTCATGTTAGGTCTAGGTTAGGCCTGGGATTTGCTATCATCAGGCTCATTCTTTCGCATATTTCTCATACTCGATGGCTAGATCCTGGGCATTTTCTGGATTGCATCACGTAGTAATGAAGTACAACACTGAAACACTCAATTAAACCTGGTTTCGATCAATATTATTGAGGATAACGCATGTTAGGTCCAGGTTAGGCCTGGGATTTTCACTCATCAGACTCATACTTTCGCATTCTTCACATACTTGTTGAACGGATCTTGGGTTTTTTCTGGTGTGGATCACGTAGTAATGTGGTGCCACACTGAAACAATCAATTAAACCTGATCTCGATAAATATTTTAGAGGATAACGCATGTTAGGTCTGGGTTAGGTCTAGGATTTGCCCTCATCAGGCGCATACTTTCGCATATTTCTCATACTTCATGGCTGGATCCTGGGCTATTTCTGGATTGGAGCACGTAGTAATGTGGTACCACACTGAAACAGTCCATTAAACCTGGTTTGGATCAATATTTTTGAGGATAACGCATGTTAGGTCTAGGTTAGGCCGGGGATTTTCACTCATCAGACTCATACTTTCGCATTCTTCTCATACTTGTTGAACGTATCCTGGGTTTTTACTGGTTTGGATCACGTAGTAATGTGGTACCATACTGAAACATTCAATTAAACCTGGTCTTGATAAATATTTTAGAGAATAACTCATGTTAGGTCTAGGTAAGGTCAGGGATTTGCTCTCATCAGGCTCATTCTTTCGCATATTTCTCATACTTGATGGCTAGATCCTGGGCTTTTTTTGGATTGCATCACGTAGTAATGATGCACAACACTGAAGCAGTCAATTAAACCTGGTTTCCATCAATATTTTAGAGAGTAATTCATGTTAGGTCTAGGTTAGGTCAGGGATTTGCTCTCATCAGGCTCATTCTATCGCATATTTCTCATACTTGATGGCTAGATCCTGGGCTTTTTTTGGATTGCATCACGTAGTAATGAAGTTCAACACTGAAAATGTCAATTAAACCTGGTTTCCATCAATATTTTAGAGGACAACGCATGTCAGGTCTAGGTTAGGTCTGGGATTTGCTCTCATCAGGGTCATACTGTCGCAGTTTTAACTTACTTGTTGAACGGATCCTGGCTTTTTTCTGGTTTGGTTCACGTAGTAATGTGGTACCACACTGGAACATTCAATTAAACCTGGCCTTGATAAATATTTTAGAGGATAACGCATGTTAGGTTTGGGTTAGGTCTAGGATTTGACCTCATCAGACTCATACTTTCGCACACTTCACATACTTGTTGAACAGATCCTGGGTTTTTTCTGGTTTGGATCACGTAGTAGTGTGGTACCACACCGAAACAGTCCATTAAACCTGGTTGCGATCAATATTTTACAGGATAACGCATGTTAGGTCTGGGTTAGGTCTAGGATTTGCCCTGATCAGGCTCATACTTTCGCGTTTTTCACATACTTGTTGAACAGATCCCGGGTTTTTTCTGGATTGGGTCACGTAGTAGTGTGGTACCACACTGAAACAGTCGATTAAACCTGGTTTCGATCAATATTTTTGAGGATAACGCATGTTAGGTCTGGGTTAGGTCTAGGATTTCCCTCATCAGGCTCATTCTTTCGCATATTTCTCAAACTTGATGGCTAGATCCTGGGCTTTTTCTGGATTGCATCACGTAGTAATGTGGGACCACACTGAAACAGTCAATTAAACCTGGTTTCGATCAATATATTAGAGAATAATTCAAGTTAGGTCTAGGTTAGGTCTGGGATTTGCTCTCATCAGGCTCATTCTTTCGCATATTTCTCATACTTGATGGCTAGATCCTGGGCTTTTTCTGGATTGCATCACGTAGTAATGTGGGACCACACTGAAACAGTCAATTAAACCTGGTTTAGATCAATATAATAGAGAATAATTCAAGTTAGGTCTAGGTTAGGTCTGGGATTTGCTCTCATCAGGCTCATTCTTTCGCATATTTCTCATACTTGATGGCTAGATCCTGGGCTTTTTCTGGATTGCATCACGTAGTAATGAAGTACAACACTGAAACAGTCAATTAAACCTGGTTTCCATCAATATCTTAGAGGACAACGCAAGTTAGGTCTGGGATAGGTCTGGGATTTGCCCACATCAGGCTCATACTTTCGCGTTTTTCACATACTTGTTGAACAGATCCTGGGTTTTTTCTGGTTTGGATCACGTAGTAGTGTGGTACCACACTGAACCAGTCCATTAAACCTGGTTTGGATCAACATTTTAGAGGATAACGCATGTTAGGTCTAGGTTAGGTCTGGGATTTTCACTCATCAGACTCATACTTTCGCATTCTTCACATACTTGTTGAACGGATCCAGGGTTTTCTCTGGTTTGGATCACGAAGTAATGTGGGACCACACTGAAACAATCAATTAAACCTGGTCCTGATAAATATTTTAGAGGATAACGCATGTTAGGTCTGGGATAGGTCTGGGATTTGCCCACATCAGGCTCATACTTTCGCGTTTTTCACATACTTGTTGAACAGATCCCGGGTTTTTTCTGGATTGGGTCACGTAGTAGTGTGGTACCACACTGAAACAGTCGATTAAACCTGGTTTCGATCAATATTTTTGAGGATAACGAATATTAGGTCTAGGTTAGGCCGGGGATTTTCACTCATCAGACTCATACTTTCGCATTCTTCACATACTTGTTGAACGGATCCTGGGTTTTTACTGGTTTGGATCACGTAGTAATGTGGTACCACAATGAAACATTCAATTAAACCTGGTCTTGATAAATATTTTAGAGGATAACGCATGTTAGGTCTGGGTTAGGTCTAGGATTTGCCCTCGTCAGGTTCATACTTCAGATATTTCTCATACTTCATGGCTAGATCCTGGGCTATTTCTGGATTGTATCACGTAGTAATGTGGTACCACACAGAAACAGTCAATTAAACCTGGTTTCGATCAATATTTTAGTGGATAACGCAAGTTAGGTCTGGGATAGGTCTGGAATTTGCCCTCATCAGGCTGATACCTCCGCGTTTTTCACATACTTGTTGAACAGATCCTGGGTTTTTTCTGGTTTGGGTCACGTAATAGTGTGGTACCACACTGAAACAGTCGATTAAACGTGGTTTCGATCAATATTTTTGAGGATAACGCATGTTAGGTCTAGGTTAGGCCGGGGATTTTCACTCATCAGACTCATACTTACGCATTCTTCACATACTTGTTGAACGGATCCTGGGTTTTTGCTGGTTTGGATCACGTAGTAATGTGGTACCACACTGAAACATTCAATTAAACCTGGTCTTGATAAATATTTTAGAGGATAACGCATGTTAGGTCTGGGTTAGGTCTAGGATTTGCCCGCATCAGGCTCATACTTTCGCATATTTCTCATACTTCATGGCTGGATCCTGGGCTATTTCTGGATTGGATCACGTAGTAATGTGGTACCACACTGAAACAGTCAATTAGACCTGGTTTTGATGAATATTTTAGAGAATAATTCATGTTAGGTCTAGGTTAGGCCTGGGATTTGCTCTCATCAGGCTCATTCTTTCGCATATTTCTCATACTAGATGGCTAGATCCTCGGCTTTTTCTGGATTGCATCACGTAGTAATGAAGTACAACACTGAAACACTCAATTAAACCTGGTTTCGATCAATATTATTGAGGATAACACATGTTAGGTCCAGGTTAGGCCTGGGATTTTCAATCATCAGACTCATACTTTCGCATTCTTCACATACTTGTTGAACGGATCTTGGGTTTTTCCTGGTGTGGATCACGTAGTAATGTGGTACCACACTGAAACAGTCCATTAAACCTGGTTTGGATCAATATTTTAGAGGATAACGCATGTTAGGTCTAGGTTAGGTCCGGGATTTTCACTCATCAGACTCATACTTTCGCATTCTTCACATACTTGTTGAACGGATCCTGAGTTTTTTCTGGTTTCGATCACGTAGTAATGTGGGACCACACCGAAACAATCAATTAAACCTGGTCTTGATAAATATTTTACAGGATAACGAAGTCAGGTCTGGGATAGGTCTGGGATTAGCCCTCATCAGACTCATACTTTCGCATTCTTCAGATACTTGTTGAACGGATCCTGGGTTTTTTCTGGTTTGGATCACGTAGTAATGTGGGACCACACTGAAACAATCAATTAAACCTGGTCATGATAAATATTTTAGAGGATAACGCATGTTAGGTCTGGGTTAGGTCTAGGATTTGCCCTCGTCAGGCTCATACCTTCGCATATTTCTCATACTTCATGGCTAGATCCTGGGCTATTTCTGGATTGGATCACGTAGTAATGTGGTACCACACTGAAACAGTCAATTAAACCTGGCTTTGATCAATATTTTAGAGAATAATTCATGTTATGTCTAGGTTAGGTCTGGGATTTGCCACATCAGGGTCATACTTTCGCATTTTTCACATACTTGTTGAACAGATCCTGGGTTTTTTCTGGTTTGGATCGCGCAGTAATGTGGTACCACACAGAAGCAGCCCACTGAACCTGGTTTCGATCAATATTTTAGAGGATAACGAAAGTTATGTCTAGGTTAGGCCTGGGATTTGCCCTCATCAGACTCATAATTTCGCGTTTTTCACTTACTTGTTGAACTGATCCTGGGTTTTTTCTGGTTTGGATCACGTAGCAATGTGGTACCACACTGAAACAGTCAATTAAACCTGGTCTTGATAAATATTTTAGAGGATAACGCATGTTAGGTCTGGGATAGGTCTAGGATTTGCCCTCATCAGACTCATACTTTCGCACACTTCACACACTCGTTGAACAGATCCTGGGTTATTTTCTGGTTTGGATCACATAGTAATGTGGTACCACACTGAAACAGTCCATTAAACCTGGTTTCGCTCTATATTTTAGAAGACAACGCATGTTAGGTCTAGGTTAGGCCTGGGATTTGCCCTCATCAGGGTCATACTTTCGCAGTTTTAACATGCATGTTGACCTGATCGAGAGTTTTTTCTGCTTTGGATCACGTAGTAAAGTGGTACCACACTAAAACAGTCAATTAAACCTTGTTTCGATCAATATTTTAGAGGATAACGCAAGTTAGGTCTGGGATAGGTCTAGGATTTGCCCTCATCAGGCTCATTCTTTCGCATATTTCTCATACTTGATGGCTAGATCCTGGGCTTTTTCTGGATTGCATCACCTAGTATTGTGGTACCACACTGAAACAGTCGATTAAACCAGGTTTCGATCAATATTTTTGAGGATAACGCATGTTATGTCTAGGTTAGTCCTGGGATTTGCCCTCATCAGACTCATAATTTCGCGTTTTTCAATTACTTGTTGAACTGATCCTGGGTTTTTTCTGGTTTGGATCACGTAGCAATGTGGTACCACGCTGAAACAATCAATTAAACCTGGTCTTGATAAATATTTTAGAGGATAACGCATGTTAGGTCTGGGTTAAGTCTAGGAGTTGCCCTCATCAGGCTCATACTTTCGCAGTTCTGACATACATGTTGACCTGTTCGAGGGTTTTTTCTGCTTTGTATCACGTAGTAAAGTGGTACCACACTGAAACAGTCCACTAAACCTGGTTTGGATCAATATTTTAGAGGATAATGCATGTTAGGTCTAGGTTAGCCCTGAGATTTTCGCTCATGAGACTCATACTTTCGCATTCTTCAGATACTTTTTGAACGGATCCTGGGTTTTTTTCTGGTTTGGATCACGTAGTAGTGTGGTACCACACTGAAACTGTCCATTAAACCTGGTTTCGATCAATATTTTTGAGGATAACGCATGTTAGGTCTAGGTTAGGCCGAGGATTTTCACTCATCAGGCTCATACTTTCGCATATTTCTTATACTTCATGGATAGATCCTGGGCCATTTTCTGGTTTGGATCACATAGTAATGTGGTACCACACTGAAACAGTCGATTAAACCAGGTTTCGAGCAATATTTTTGAGGGTAACGCATGTTAGGTCTAGGTTAGGCCTGGGATTTTCACTCATCAGACTTATTCTTTCGCATTCTTTACATACTTGTTGAGCGGATCCTGGGTTTTTTCTGGTTTGGATCACGTAGTAATGTGGGACCACACTGAAACAATCAATTAAACCTGGTCTTGATAAATATTTTAGAGGATAACGCATGTTAGGTCTGGGTTAGGTCTAGGATTTGCTCTCGTCAGGCTCATACTTTCGCATATTTCTCATACCTCATGGCTAGATCTTGGGCTATTTTCTGGTTTGGATCACATAGTAATGTGGTACCACACTGAAACAGTCGATTAAACCAGGTTTCGATCAATATTTTTGAGGATAGCGCATGTTAGGTCTAGGTTAGGCCTGGGATTTTCACTCATCAGACTCATTCTTTCGCATTCTTCACATACTTGTTGAACGGATCTTGGGTTTTTTCTGGTGTGGATCACGTAGTAAAGTGGTACCACACTAAAACAGTCAATTAAACCTGGTTTCGATCAACATTTTAGAGGATAACGAAAGTTATGTCTAGTTCAGGCCTGGGATTTGCCCTCATCAGACTCATACTTTCGCATACTTCACATACTTGACGAACAGATCCTGGGCTTTTTCTGGATTGCATCACGTAGTAATGAAGTACAACACTGAAACAGTCAATTAAACCTGGTTTCCATCAATATCTTAGAGGACAACGCAAGTTAGGTCTGGGATAGGTCTGGGATTTGCCCACATCAGGCTCATACTTTCGCGTTTTTCACATACTTGTTGAACAGATCCTGGGTTTTTTCTGGTTTGGATCACGTAGTAGTGTGGTACCACACTGAACCAGTCCATTAAACCTGGTTTGGATCAACATTTTAGAGGATAACGCATGTTAGGTCTAGGTTAGGTCTGGGATTTTCACTCATCAGACTCATACTTTCGCATTCTTCACATACTTGTTGAACGGATCCAGGGTTTTCTCTGGTTTGGATCACGAAGTAATGTGGGACCACACTGAAACAATCAATTAAACCTGGTCTTGATAAATATTTTAGAGGATAACGCATGTTAGGTCTGGGATAGGTCTGGGATTTGCCCACATCAGGCTCATACTTTCGCGTTTTTCACATACTTGTTGAACAGATCCCGGGTTTTTTCTGGATTGGGTCACGTAGTAGTGTGGTACCACACTGAAACAGTCGATTAAACCTGGTTTCGATCAATATTTTTGAGGATAACGAATATTAGGTCTAGGTTAGGCCGGGGATTTTCACTCATCAGACTCATACTTTCGCATTCTTCACATACTTGTTGAACGGATCCTGGGTTTTTACTGGTTTGGATCACGTAGTAATGTGGTACCACAATGAAACATTCAATTAAACCTGGTCTTGATAAATATTTTAGAGGATAACGCATGTTAGGTCTGGGTTAGGTCTAGGATTTGCCCTCGTCAGGTTCATACTTCAGATATTTCTCATACTTCATGGCTAGATCCTGGGCTATTTCTGGATTGTATCACGTAGTAATGTGGTACCACACAGAAACAGTCAATTAAACCTGGTTTCGATCAATATTTTAGTGGATAACGCAAGTTAGGTCTGGGATAGGTCTGGGATTTGCCCTCATCAGGCTGATACCTTCGCGTTTTTCACATACTTGTTGAACAGATCCTGGGTTTTTTCTGGTTTGGGTCACGTAATAGTGTGGTACCACACTGAAACAGTCGATTAAACGTGGTTTCGATCAATATTTTTGAGGATAACGCATGTTAGGTCTAGGTTAGGCCGGGGATTTTCACTCATCAGACTCATACTTACGCATTCTTCACATACTTGTTGAACGGATCCTGGGTTTTTGCTGGTTTGGATCACGTAGTAATGTGGTACCACACTGAAACATTCAATTAAACCTGGTCTTGATAAATATTTTAGAGGATAACGCATGTTAGGTCTGGGTTAGGTCTAGGATTTGCCCTCATCAGGCTCATACTTTCGCATATTTCTCATACTTCATGGCTGGATCCTGGGCTATTTCTGGATTGGATCACGTAGTAATGTGGTACCACACTGAAACAGTCAATTAAACCTGGTTTTGATGAATATTTTAGAGAATAATTCATGTTAGGTCTAGGTTAGGCCTGGGATTTGCTCTCATCAGGCTCATTCTTTCGCATATTTCTCATACTAGATGGCTAGATCCTCGGCTTTTTCTGGATTGCATCACGTAGTAATGAAGTACAACACTGAAACACTCAACTAAACCTGGTTTCGATCAATATTATTGAGGATAACACATGTTAGGTCCAGGTTAGGCCTGGGATTTTCAATCATCAGACTCATACTTTCGCATTCTTCACATACTTGTTGAACGGATCTTGGGTTTTTCCTGGTGTGGATCACGTAGTAATGTGGTACCACACTGAAACAATCAATTAAACCTGATCTCGATAAATATTTTAGAGGATAACGCATGTTAGGTCTGGGTTAGGTCTAGGATTTGCCCTCATCAGGCGCATACTTTCGCATATTTCTCATACTTCATGGCTGGATCCTGGGCTATTTCTGGATTGGAGCACGTAGTAATGTGGTACCACACTGAAACAGTCCATTAAACCTGGTTTGGATCAACATTTTTGAGGATAACGCATGTTAGGTCTAGGTTAGGCCGGGGATTTTTACTCATCAGACTCATACTTTCGCAATCTTCACATACTTGTTGAACGGATCCTGGGTTTTTACTGGTTTGGATCACGTAGTAATGTGGTACCACACTGAAACATTCAATTAAACCTGGTCTTGATAAATATTTCAGAGAATAATTCATGTTAGGTCTTGGTAAGGTCAGGGATTTGCTCTCATCAGGCTCATTCTTTCGCATATTTTTCATACTTGATGGCTAGATCCTGGGCTTTTTTTGGATTGCATCACGTAGTAATGATGTACAACACTGAAGCAGTCAATTAAACCTGGTTTCCATTAATATTTTAGAGAATAATTCATGTTAGGTCTAGGTTATGTCAGGGATTTGCTCTCATCAGGCTCATTCTTTCGCATATTTCTCATACTTGATGGCTAGATCCTGGGCTTTTTTTGGATTGCATCACGTAGTAATGAAGTTCAACACTGAAACTGTCAATTAAACCTGGTTTCCATCAATATTTTAGAGGACAACGCATGTCACGTCTAGGTTAGGTCTGGGATTTGCTCTCATCAGGGTCATACTGTCGCAGTTTTAACTTACTTGTTGAACGGATCCTGGGTTCTTTCTGGTTTAGTTCACGTAGTAATGTGGTACCACACTGAAACAGTCAATTAAACCTGGCCTTGATAAATATTTTAGAGGATAACGCATGTTAGGTTTTGGTTAGGTCTAGGATTTGATCTCATCAGACTCATACTTTCGCGTTTTTCACATACTTGTTGAACAGATCCTGGGTTTTTTCTGGTTTGGATCACGTAGTAGTGTGGTACCACACTGAAACAGTCCATTAAACCTGGTTGCGATCAATATTTTACAGGATAACGCATGTTAGGTCTGGGTTAGGTCTAGGATTTGCCCTCATCAGGCTCATACTTTCGCGTTTTGCACATACTTGTTGAACAGATCCTGGGTTTTTTCTGGTTTGGATCACGTAGTAAAGTGGTACCACACTGAAACAGTCCATTAAACCTGGTTTGGATCAATATTTTAGAGGATAACGCATGTTAGGTCTAGGTTAGGTCCGGGATTTTCACTCATCAGACTCATACTTTCGCATTCTTCACATACTTGTTGAATGGATCCTGAGTTTTTTCTGGTTTCGATCACGTAGTAATGTGGGACCACACCGAAACAATCAATTAAACCTGGTCTTGATAAATATTTTACAGGATAACGCAAGTCAGGTCTGGGATAGGTCTGGGATTAGCCCTCATCAGACTCATACTTTCGCATTCTTCAGATACTTGTTGAACGGATCCTGGGTTTTTTCTGGTTTGGATCACGTAGTAATGTGGGACCACACTGAAACAATCAATTAAACCTGGTCATGATAAATATTTTAGAGGATAACGCATGTTAGGTCTGGGTTAGGTCTAGGATTTGCCCTCGTCAGGCTCATACCTTCGCATATTTCTCATACTTCATGGCTAGATCCTGGGCTATTTCTGGATTGGATCACGTAGTAATGTGGTACCACACTGAAACAGTCAATTAAACCTGGCTTTGATCAATATTTTAGAGAATAATTCATGTTATGTCTAGGTTAGGTCTGGGATTTGCCACATCAGGGTCATACTTTCGCATTTTTCACATACTTGTTGAACAGATCCTGGGTTTTTTCTGGTTTGGATCGCGCAGTAATGTGGTACCACACAGAAGCAGCCCACTGAACCTGGTTTCGATCAATATTTTAGAGGATAACGAAAGTTATGTCTAGGTTAGGCCTGGGATTTGCCCTCATCAGACTCATAATTTCGCGTTTTTCACTTACTTGTTGAACTGATCCTGGGTTTTTTCTGGTTTGGATCACGTAGCAATGTGGTACCACACTGAAACAGTCAATTAAACCTGGTCTTGATAAATATTTTAGAGGATAACGCATGTTAGGTCTGGGTTAGGTCTAGGATTTGCCCTCATCAGACTCATACTTTCGCACACTTCACACACTCGTTGAACAGATCCTGGGTTATTTTCTGGTTTGGATCACATAGTAATGTGGTACCACACTGAAACAGTCCATTAAACCTGGTTTCGCTCTATATTTTAGAAGACAACGCATGTTAGGTCTAGGTTAGGCCTGGGATTTGCCCTCATCAGGGTCATACTTTCGCAGTTTTAACATGCATGTTGACCTGATCGAGAGTTTTTTCTGCTTTGGATCACGTAGTAAAGTGGTACCACACTAAAACAGTCAATTAAACCTTGTTTCGATCAATATTTTAGAGGATAACGCAAGTTAGGTCTGGGATAGGTCTAGGATTTGCCCTCATCAGGCTCATTCTTTCGCATATTTCTCATACTTGATGGCTAGATCCTGGGCTTTTTCTGGATTGCATCACCTAGTATTGTGGTACCACACTGAAACAGTCGATTAAACCAGGTTTCGATCAATATTTTTGAGGATAACGCATGTTATGTCTAGGTTAGGCCTGGGATTTGCCCTCATCAGACTCATAATTTCGCGTTTTTCAATTACTTGTTGAACTGATCCTGGGTTTTTTCTGGTTTGGATCACGTAGCAATGTGGTACCACGCTGAAACAATCAATTAAACCTGGTCTTGATAAATATTTTAGAGGATAACGCATGTTAGGTCTGGGTTAAGTCTAGGAGTTGCCCTCATCAGGCTCATACTTTCGCAGTTCTGACATACATGTTGACCTGTTCGAGGGTTTTTTCTGCTTTGTATCACGTAGTAAAGTGGTACCACACTGAAACAGTCCACTAAACCTGGTTTGGATCAATATTTTAGAGGATAATGCATGTTAGGTCTAGGTTAGCCCTGAGATTTTCGCTCATGAGACTCATACTTTCGCATTCTTCAGATACTTTTTGAACGGATCCTGGGTTTTTTTCTGGTTTGGATCACGTAGTAGTGTGGTACCACACTGAAACTGTCCATTAAACCTGGTTTCGATCAATATTTTTGAGGATAACGCATGTTAGGTCTAGGTTAGGCCGAGGATTTTCACTCATCAGGCTCATACTTTCGCATATTTCTTATACTTCATGGATAGATCCTGGGCCATTTTCTGGTTTGGATCACATAGTAATGTGGTACCACACTGAAACAGTCGATTAAACCAGGTTTCGAGCAATATTTTTGAGGATAACGCATGTTAGGTCTAGGTTAGGCCTGGGATTTTCACTCATCAGACTTATTCTTTCGCATTCTTTACATACTTGTTGAGCGGATCCTGGGTTTTTTCTGGTTTGGATCACGTAGTAATGTGGGACCACACTGAAACAATCAATTAAACCTGGTCTTGATAAATATTTTAGAGGATAACGCATGTTAGGTCTGGGTTAGGTCTAGGATTTGCTCTCGTCAGGCTCATACTTTCGCATATTTCTCATACCTCATGGCTAGATCTTGGGCTATTTTCTGGTTTGGATCACATAGTAATGTGGTACCACACTGAAACAGTCGATTAAACCAGGTTTCGATCAATATTTTTGAGGATAGCGCATGTTAGGTCTAGGTTAGGCCTGGGATTTTCACTCATCAGACTCATTCTTTCGCATTCTTCACATACTTGTTGAACGGATCTTGGGTTTTTTCTGGTGTGGATCACGTAGTAAAGTGGTACCACACTAAAACAGTCAATTAAACCTGGTTTCGATCAACATTTTAGAGGATAACGAAAGTTATGTCTAGTTCAGGCCTGGGATTTGCCCTCATCAGACTCATACTTTCGCATACTTCACATACTTGACGAACAGATCCTGGGTTTTTTTCTGGTTTGGATCACGTAGTAATGTGGTACCACACTGAAACAGTCAATTAAACCTGGTTTCGATCAATATTTTAGAGGATAACGCAAGTTAGGTCTGGAATCGGTCTGGGATTTGCCCTCATCAGGCTCATACTTTCGCGTTTTTCACATACTGGTTGAACAGATCCTGGGTTTTTTTCTGGTTTGGATCACGTAGTAGTGTGGTACCACACTGAAACTGTCCATTAAACCTGGTTTCGAACAATATTTTTGAGGATAACGCATGTTAGGTCTAGGTTAGGCCGAGGATTTCCACTCATCAGACTCATACATTCGCATTCTTCACATACTTGTTGAACGGATCCTGGGGTTTTACTGGTTTGGATCACGTAGTAATGTGGTACCACACTGAAACTGTCAATTAAACCTGGTTTCGATCAATATTTTTGAGGATAACGCATGTTAGGTCTAGGTTAGGCCGAGGATTTTCACTCATCAGGCTCATACTTTCGCATATTTCTTATACTTCATGGATAGATCCTGGTTTGGATCACATAGTAATGTGGTACCACACTGAAACAGTCGATTAAACCAGGTTTCGATCAATATTTTTGAGGATAACGCATGTTAGGTCTAGGTTAGGTCTGGGATTTGCTCTCATCAGGCTCATTCTTTCGCATATTTCTCATACTTGATGGCTAGATCGTGGGCTTTTTCTGGATTGCATCACGTAGTAATGAAGTACAACACTGAAACAGTCAATTAAACCAAGTTTCCATCAATATTTTAGAGGACAACGCATGCCAGGTCTAGGTTAGGCCTGGGATTTGCCCTCATCAGGGTCATACTTTCGCAGTTTTAACATACATGTTGACCTGATCGAGGGTTTTTTCTGCTTTGGATCACGTAGTAAGGTGGTACCACACTAAAACAGTCAATTAAACCTGGTTTCGATCAATATTTTAGAGGATTACGCAAGTTAGGTCTGGGATAGGTCTAGGATTTGCCCTCATCAGGGTGATTCTTTCGCATATTTCTCATACTTGATGGCTAGATCCTGGGCTTTTTCTGGATTGCATCACGTAGTATTGTGGTATCACACTGAAACAGTCGATTAAACCAGGTTTCGATCAATATTTTTGAGGATAACGCATGTTAGGTCTACGGTAGGCCTGGGATTTACACTCATCAGACTCATACTTTCGCATTCTTCACATACTTGTTGAACGGATCTTGGGTTTTTTCTGGTGTGGATCACGTAGTAATGTGGTACCACACTGGAACAGTCAATTAAACCTGGTTTCGATCAATATTTTAGAGGACAATGCAAGTTAGGTCTGGGATTTGCCCACATCAGGGTCATACTTTCGCATTTTTCACATACTTGTTGAACAGATCCTGGGTTTTTTCTGGTTTGGATCGCGCAGTAATGTGGTACCACACTGAAACAGCCCACTGAACCTGGTTTGGATCAATATTTTTGAGGATAACGCATGTTAGGTCTAGGTTAGGCCTGGGATTTGCCCTCATCAGGCTCATACTTTCGCATATTTCTTATACTTGATGGCTAGATCCTGGGCTTTTTCTGGATTGCATCACGTAGTAATGAAGTACAACACCGAAACAGTCAATTAAACCTGGTTTCGATCAATATTTTAGAGAATAATTCATGTAAGGTCTAGGTTAGGCCTGGGATTTGCCCTCATCAGGGTCATACTTTCGCAGTTCTAACGTACATGTTGACCTGATCGAGGGTTTTTTCTGCTTTGTATCACGTAGTAAAGTGGTACCACACTGAAACAGTCCACTAAACCTGGTGTGGATCAATATTTTAGAGGATAATGCATGTTAGGTCTAGGTTAGCCCTGAGATTTTCGCTCATCAGACTCATACTTTCGCATTCCTCAGATACTTGTTGAACGGAACCTGGGTTTTTTCTGGTATGGTTCACGTAGTAATGTGATACCACACTGAAACAATCAATTAAACCAGGTCTTGATATTTTAGATGATAACGCATGTTAGGTCTAGGTTAGGCCGAGGATTTTCACTCATCAGACTCATACTTTCGCATTCTTCACATACTTGTTGAACGGATCCTGGGGTTTTACTGGTTTGGATCACGTAATAATGTGGTACCACACTGAAACAGTCAATTAAACCTGGTTTCGATGAATATTTTAGAGAATAATTCATATTAGATCTAGGTTAGGCCTGGGATTTGCCCTCATCAGGCTCATACTTTCGCATATTTCTCATACTTGATGGCTAGATCCTGGGCTTTTTCTGGATTGCATCACGTAGTAATGAAGTACAACACTGAAGCAGTCAATTAAACCTGGTTTCCATCAATATTTTAGAGGACAACGCATGTTAGGTCCAGGTTAGGCCTGGGATTTGCCCTCATCAGGGTCATACTTTCGCAGTTTTAACATACATGTTGACCTGATCGAGGGTTTTTTCTGCTTTGGATCACGTAGTAAAGTGGCACCACACTGAAGCAGTCCATTAAACCTGGTTTGGATCAATATCTTAGAGGATAACGCATGTTAGGTTTGGGTTAGGTCTAGGATTTGCCCTCGTCAGGCTCAAACTTTCGCATATTTCTCATACTTCATGGCTAGATCCTGGGCTGTTTCAGGAATGCATAACGGAGTATTGTGGTACCACACTGAAACATTCAAATAAACCTGGTCATGATAAATATTTTAGAGGATAACGCATGTTAGGTTTGGGTTAGGTTTAGGATTTGCCCACATCAGGCTCATACTTTCCCATATTTCTCATACTTCATTGCTAGATCCTGGGCTGTTTCTGGATTGTATCACGTAGCAATGTGGTACCACGCTGAAACAGTCAATTAAACCTTGTTTCGATCAATATTTTAGAGGAAAACGCAAGTTAGGTCTGGGATAGGTCTGGGATTCGCCCTCATAGGGCTCATACTTTCGCGTTTTTCACATACTTGTTGAACTGATCCTGGGTTTTTTCTGGTTTGGTTCACGTAGTAACGTGGTACCACGCTGAAAGAGTCAATTAAACCTGGTTTCGATCAATATTTTAGAGGATAACGCAAGTTAGGTCTGGGATAGGTCTGGGATTCGGCTTCATAGGGCTCATACTTTCGCGTTTTTCACATACTTGTTGAACTGATCCTGGGTTTTTTCTGGTTTGGATCACGTAGTAAAGTGGTACCACACTAAAACAGTCAATTAAACCTGGTTTCGTTCAATACTTTAGAGGATTACGCAAGTTAGGTCTGGGATAGTTCTAGGATTTGCCCTCATCAGGGTGATTCTTTCGCATATTTCTCATACTTGATGGCTAGATCCTGGGCTTTTTCTGGATTGCATCACGTAGTATTGTGGTACCACACTGAAACAGTTGATTAAACCAGGTTTCGATCAATATTTTTGAGGATAACGCATGTTAGGTCTACGCTAGGCCTGGGATTTACACTCATCAGACTCATACTTTCGCATTCTTCACATACTTGTTGAACGGATCCTGGGGTTTTACTGGTTTGGATCACGTAGTAATGTGGTACCACACTGAAACTGTCAATTAAACCTGGTTTCGATCAATATTTTTGAGGATAACGCATGTTAGGTCTAGGTTAGGCCGAGGATTTTCACTCATCAGGCTCATACTTTCGCATATTTCTTATACTTCATGGATAGATCCTGGTTTGGATCACATAGTAATGTGGTACCACACTGAAACAGTCGATTAAACCAGGTTTCGATCAATATTTTTGAGGATAACGCATGTTAGGTCTAGGTTAGGTCTGGGATTTGCTCTCATCAGGCTCATTCTTTCGCATATTTCTCATACTTGATGGCTAGATCGTGGGCTTTTTCTGGATTGCATCACGTAGTAATGAAGTACAACACTGAAACAGTCAATTAAACCAAGTTTCCATCAATATTTTAGAGGACAACGCATGCCAGGTCTAGGTTAGGCCTGGGATTTGCCCTCATCAGGGTCATACTTTCGCAGTTTTAACATACATGTTGACCTGATCGAGGGTTTTTTCTGCTTTGGATCACGTAGTAAGGTGGTACCACACTAAAACAGTCAATTAAACCTGGTTTCGATCAATATTTTAGAGGATTACGCAAGTTAGGTCTGGGATAGGTCTAGGATTTGCCCTCATCAGGGTGATTCTTTCGCATATTTCTCATACTTGATGGCTAGATCCTGGGCTTTTTCTGGATTGCATCACGTAGTATTGTGGTATCACACTGAAACAGTCGATTAAACCAGGTTTCGATCAATATTTTTGAGGATAACGCATGTTAGGTCTACGGTAGGCCTGGGATTTACACTCATCAGACTCATACTTTCGCATTCTTCACATACTTGTTGAACGGATCTTGGGTTTTTTCTGGTGTGGATCACGTAGTAATGTGGTACCACACTGGAACAGTCAATTAAACCTGGTTTCGATCAATATTTTAGAGGACAATGCAAGTTAGGTCTGGGATTTGCCCACATCAGGGTCATACTTTCGCATTTTTCACATACTTGTTGAACAGATCCTGGGTTTTTTCTGGTTTGGATCGCGCAGTAATGTGGTACCACACTGAAACAGCCCACTGAACCTGGTTTGGATCAATATTTTTGAGGATAACGCATGTTAGGTCTAGGTTAGGCCTGGGATTTGCCCTCATCAGGCTCATACTTTCGCATATTTCTTATACTTGATGGCTAGATCCTGGGCTTTTTCTGGATTGCATCACGTAGTAATGAAGTACAACACCGAAACAGTCAATTAAACCTGGTTTCGATCAATATTTTAGAGAATAATTCATGTAAGGTCTAGGTTAGGCCTGGGATTTGCCCTCATCAGGGTCATACTTTCGCAGTTCTAACGTACATGTTGACCTGATCGAGGGTTTTTTCTGCTTTGTATCACGTAGTAAAGTGGTACCACACTGAAACAGTCCACTAAACCTGGTGTGGATCAATATTTTAGAGGATAATGCATGTTAGGTCTAGGTTAGCCCTGAGATTTTCGCTCATCAGACTCATACTTTCGCATTCCTCAGATACTTGTTGAACGGAACCTGGGTTTTTTCTGGTATGGTTCACGTAGTAATGTGATACCACACTGAAACAATCAATTAAACCAGGTCTTGATATTTTAGATGATAACGCATGTTAGGTCTAGGTTAGGCCGAGGATTTTCACTCATCAGACTCATACTTTCGCATTCTTCACATACTTGTTGAACGGATCCTGGGGTTTTACTGGTTTGGATCACGTAATAATGTGGTACCACACTGAAACAGTCAATTAAACCTGGTTTCGATGAATATTTTAGAGAATAATTCATATTAGATCTAGGTTAGGCCTGGGATTTGCCCTCATCAGGCTCATACTTTCGCATATTTCTCATACTTGATGGCTAGATCCTGGGCTTTTTCTGGATTGCATCACGTAGTAATGAAGTACAACACTGAAGCAGTCAATTAAACCTGGTTTCCATCAATATTTTAGAGGACAACGCATGTTAGGTCCAGGTTAGGCCTGGGATTTGCCCTCATCAGGGTCATACTTTCGCAGTTTTAACATACATGTTGACCTGATCGAGGGTTTTTTCTGCTTTGGATCACGTAGTAAAGTGGCACCACACTGAAGCAGTCCATTAAACCTGGTTTGGATCAATATCTTAGAGGATAACGCATGTTAGGTTTGGGTTAGGTCTAGGATTTGCCCTCGTCAGGCTCAAACTTTCGCATATTTCTCATACTTCATGGCTAGATCCTGGGCTGTTTCAGGAATGCATAACGGAGTATTGTGGTACCACACTGAAACATTCAAATAAACCTGGTCATGATAAATATTTTAGAGGATAACGCATGTTAGGTTTGGGTTAGGTTTAGGATTTGCCCACATCAGGCTCATACTTTCCCATATTTCTCATACTTCATTGCTAGATCCTGGGCTGTTTCTGGATTGTATCACGTAGCAATGTGGTACCACGCTGAAACAGTCAATTAAACCTTGTTTCGATCAATATTTTAGAGGAAAACGCAAGTTAGGTCTGGGATAGGTCTGGGATTCGCCCTCATAGGGCTCATACTTTCGCGTTTTTCACATACTTGTTGAACTGATCCTGGGTTTTTTCTGGTTTGGTTCACGTAGTAACGTGGTACCACGCTGAAAGAGTCAATTAAACCTGGTTTCGATCAATATTTTAGAGGATAACGCAAGTTAGGTCTGGGATAGGTCTGGGATTCGGCTTCATAGGGCTCATACTTTCGCGTTTTTCACATACTTGTTGAACTGATCCTGGGTTTTTTCTGGTTTGGATCACGTAGTAAAGTGGTACCACACTAAAACAGTCAATTAAACCTGGTTTCGTTCAATATTTTAGAGGATTACGCAAGTTAGGTCTGGGATAGTTCTAGGATTTGCCCTCATCAGGGTGATTCTTTCGCATATTTCTCATACTTGATGGCTAGATCCTGGGCTTTTTCTGGATTGCATCACGTAGTATTGTGGTACCACACTGAAACAGTTGATTAAACCAGGTTTCGATCAATATTTTTGAGGATAACGCATGTTAGGTCTACGCTAGGCCTGGGATTTACACTCATCAGACTCATACTTTCGCATTCTTCACATACTTGTTGAACGGATCTTGGGTTTTTTCTGGTGTGGATCACGTAGTAATGTGGTACCACGCTGAAAGAGTCAATTAAACCTGGTTTCGATCAATATTTTAGAGGATAACGCAAGTTAGGTCTGGGATAGGTCTGGGATTCGGCTTCATAGGGCTCATACTTTCGCGTTTTTCACATACTTGTTGAACTGATCCTGGGTTTTTTCTGGTTTGGATCACGTAGTAAAGTGGTACCACACTAAAACAGTCAATTAAACCTGGTTTCGTTCAATATTTTAGAGGATTACGCAAGTTAGGTCTGGGATTTGCCCACATCAGGGTCATACTTTCGCATTTTTCACATACTTGTTGAACAGATCCTGGGGTTTTTCTGGTTTGGCTCGCGCAGTAATGTGGTACCACACTGAAACAGCCCACTGTACCTGGTTTGGGTCAATATTTTAGAGGATAATGCATGTTAGGTCTAGGTTAGCCCTGAGATTTTCGCTCATCAGACTCATACTTTCGCATTCTTCAGATACTTGTTGAACGGAACCTGGGTTTTTTCTGGTATGGTTCACGTAGTAATGTGGTACCACACTGAAACAATCAATTTAACCTGGTCTTGATAAATATTTTAGAGGATAACGCATGTTAGGTCTGGGTTAGGTCTAGGATTTGCCCTCATCAGGCTCATACTTTCGCATATTTCTCATACTTCATGGCTAGATCCTGGGCTATTTCTGGATTGGATCACGTAGTAATGTGGTACCACACTGGAACAGTCAATTAAACCTGGTTTCGATCAATATTTTAGAGGACAATGCAAGTTAGGTCTGGGATTTGCCCACATCAGGGTCATACTTTCGCATTTTTCACATACTTGTTGAACAGATCCTGGGTTTTTTCTGGTTTGGATCGCGCAGTAATGTGGTACCACACTGAAACAGCCCACTGAACCTGGTTTGGATCAATATTTTTGAGGATAACGCATGTTAGGTCTAGGTTAGGCCTGGGATTTGCCCTCATCAGGCTCATACTTTCGCATATTTCTTATACTTGATGGCTAGATCCTGGGCTTTTTCTGGATTGCATCACGTAGTAATGAAGTACAACACCGAAACAGTCAATTAAACCTGGTTTCGATCAATATTTTAGAGAATAATTCATGTAAGGTCTAGGTTAGGCCTGGGATTTGCCCTCATCAGGGTCATACTTTCGCAGTACTAACGTACATGTTGACCTGATCGAGGGTTTTTTCTGCTTTGTATCACGTAGTAAAGTGGTACCACACTGAAACAGTCCACTAAACCTGGTTTGGATCAATATTTTAGAGGATAATGCATGTTAGGTCTAGGTTAGCCCTGAGATTTTCGCTCATCAGACTCATACTTTCGCATTCCTCAGATACTTGTTGAACGGAACGTGGGTTTTTTCTGGTATGGTTCACGTAGTAATGTGATACCACACTGAAACAATCAATTAAACCAGGTCTTGATATTTTAGATGATAACGCATGTTAGGTCTAGGTTAGGCCTGGGATTTGCCCTCATCAGGCTCATACTTTCGCATATTTCTCATACTTCATGGCTAGATCCTGGGCTATTTCTGGATTGGATCACGTAGTAATGTGGTACCACACTGAAACAATCAATTAAACCTGGTCTTGATAAATATTTTAGAGGATAACGCATGTTAGGTCTGGGTTAGGTCTAGGATTTGCTCTCGTCAGGCTCATACTTTCGCGTATTTTACATACTTGTTGAACAGATCCTGGGTTTTTTTCTGGGTTGGATCACGTAGTAGTGTGGTACCACACTGAAACTGTCCATTAAACCTGGTTTCGATCAATATTTTTGAGGATAACGCATGTTAGGTCTAGGTTAGGCCGAGGATTTTCACTCATCAGACTCATACTTTCGCATTCTTCACATACTTGTTGAACGGATCCTGGGGTTTTACTGGTTTGGATCACGTAATAATGTGGTACCACACTGAAACAGTCAATTAAACCTGGTTTCGATGAATATTTTAGAGAATAATTCATATTAGGTCTAGGTTAGGTCTGGGATTTGCTCTCATCAGGCTCATTCTTTCGCATATTTCTCATACTTGATGGCTAGATCCTGGGCTTTTTCTGGATTGCATCACGTAGTAATGAAGTACAACACTGAAGCAGTCAATTAAACCTGGTTTCCATCAATATTTTAGAGGACAACGCATGTTAGGTCTAGGTTAGGCCTGGGATTTGCCCTCATCAGGGTCATACTTTCGCAGTTTTAACATACATGTTGACCTGATCGAGGGTTTTTTCTGCTTTGGATCACGTAGTAAAGTGGCACCACACTGAAGCAGTCCATTAAACCTGGTTTGGATCAATATTTTAGAGGATAACGCATGTTAGGTTTGGGTTAGGTCTAGGATTTGCCCACGTCAGGCTCAAACTTTCGCATATTTCTCATACTTCATGGCTAGATCCTGGGCTGTTTCAGGAATGCATAAGGGAGTATTGTGGTACCACACTGAAACATTCAAATAAACCTGGTCATGATAAATATTTTAGAGGATAACGCATGTTAGGTTTGGGTTAGGTTTAGGATTTGCCCACATGAGGCTCATACTTTCCCATATTTCTCATACTTCATGGCTAGATCCTGGGCTGTTTCTGGATTGTATCACGTAGCAATGTGGTACCACGCTGAAACTGTCAATTAAACCTTGTTTCGATCAATATTTTAGAGGAAAACGCAAGTTAGGTCTGGGATAGGTCTGGGATTCGCCCTCATCAGGCTCATACTTTCGCACACTTCACATACTCGTTTAACAGATCCTGGGTTTTCTCTGGTTTGGATCACGAAGTAGTGAGGTACCACACTGAAACAGTCCATTAAACCTGGTTTCGCTCAATATTTTAGAAGATAACGCATGTTAGGTCTAGGTTAGGCCTGGGATTTGCCCTCATCAGGGTCATACTTTCGCAGTTTTAACATACATGTTAACCTGATCGAGGGTTTTTTCTGCTTTGGATCACGTAGTAAAGTTGTATCACACTGAAGCTGTCCATTAAACCTGGTTTGGATCAATATTTTAGAGGATAACGCATGTTAGGTTTGGGTTAGGTCTAGGATTTGCCCTCGTCAGGCTCATACTTTCGCATATTTCTCATACTTCATGGCTAGATCCTGGGCTGTTTCAGGATTGTATCACGTAGTAACGTGGTACCACGCTGAAAGAGTCAATTAAACCTGGTTTCGATCAATATTTTAGAGGATAACGCAAGTTAGGTCTGGGATAGGTCTAGGATTCGCCTTCATCAGGCTCATACTTTCGCGTTTTTCACATACTTGTTGAACTGATCCTGGGTTTTTTCTGGTTTGGTTCACGTAGTAATGTGGCACCACACTGAAACAGTCCATTAAACCTGGTTTCGCTCAATATTTTAGAAGATAACGCATGTTAGGTATAGGTTTGGCCTGGGATTTGCCCTCATCAGGGTCATACTTTCGCAGTTTTAACATGCATGTTGACCTGATCGAGGGTTTTTTCTGCTTTGGATCACGTAGTAAAGTGGTACCACACTAAAACAGTCAATTAAACCTGGTTTCGATCAATATTTTAGAGGATTACGCAAGTTAGGTCTGGGATAGGTCTAGGATTTGCCCTCATCAGGGTGATTCTTTCGCATATTTCTCATACTTGATGGCTAGATCCTGGGCTTTTTCTGGATTGCATCACGTAGTATTGTGGTACCACACTGAAACAGTCGATTAAACCAGGTTTCGATCAATATTTTTGAGGATAACGCATGTTAGGTCTACGCTAGGCCTGGGATTTACACTCATCAGACTCATACTTTCGCATTCTTCAGATACTTGTTGAACGGATCCTGGGTTTTTTCTGGTATGGTTCACGTAGTAATGTGGTACCACACTGAAACAATCAATTAAACCAGGTCTTGATAAATATTTTAGATGATAACGCATGTTAGGTCTAGGTTAGGCCTGGGATTTGCCCTCATCAGGCTCATACTTTCGCATATTTCTCATACTTCATGGCTAGATCCTGGGCTATTTCTGGATTGGATCACGTAGTAATGTGGTACCACACTGGAACAGTCAATTAAACCTGGTTTCGATCAATATTTTAGAGGACAATGCAAGTTAGGTCTGGGTTAGGTCTGGGATTTGCCCACATCAGGGCCATATTTTCGCATTTTTCACATACTTGTTGAACAGATCCTGGGTTTTTTCTGGTTTGGATCGCGCAGTAATGTGGTACCACACTGAAACAGCCCACTGAACCTGGTTTGGATCAATATTTTTGAGGATAACGCATGTTAGGTCTAGGTTAGGCCTGGGATTTGCCCTCATCAGGCTCATACTTTCGCATATTTCTTATACTTCATGGATAGATCCTGGGCTATTTCTGGATTGGATCACATAGTAATGTGGTACCACACTGAAACAGTCGATTAAACCAGGTTTCGATCAATATTTTTGAGGATAACGCATGTTAGGTCTAGGTTAGGCCTGGGATTTTCACTCATCAGACTCATTCTTTCGCATTCTTCACATACTTGTTGAACGAATCCTGGGGTTTTACTGGATTCGATCGCGTAGTAATGTGGTACCACACTGAAACAGTCAATTAAACCTGGTTTCGATCAATATTTTAGAGAATAATTCATGTTAGGTCTAGGTTAGGTCTGGGATTTGCTCTCATCAGGCTCATTCTTTCGCATATTTCTCATACTTGATGGCTAGATCCTGGGCTTTTTCTGGATTGCATCACGTAGTAATGAAGTACAACACTGAAACAGTCAATTAAACCTGGTTTCGATCAATATTTTAGAGAATAATTCATGTAAGGTCTAGGTTAGGCCTGGGATTTGCCCTCATCAGGGTCATACTTTCGCAGTTCTAACATACATGTTGACCTGATCGAGGGTTTTTTCTGCTTTGTATCACGTAGTAAAGTGGTACCACACTGAAACAGTCCACTAAACCTGGTTTGGATCAATATTTTAGAGGATAATGCATGTTAGGTCTAGGTTAGCCCTGAGATTTTCGCTCGTCAGACTCATACTTTCGCATTCCTCAGATACTTGTTGAACGGAACCTGGGTTTTTTCTGGTATGGTTCACGTAGTAATGTGGTACCACACTGAAACAATCAATTAAACCAGGTCTTGATAAATATTTTAGATGATAACGCATGTTAGGTCTAGGTTAGGCCTGGGATTTGCCCTCTTCAGGGTCATACTTTCGCAGTTCTAACATACATGTTGACCTGATCGAGGGTTTTTTCTGCTTTGTATCACGTAGTAAAGTGGTATCACAGTGAAACAGTCCACTTAACCTGGTTTGGATCAATATTTTAGAGGATAACGCATGTTAAGTCTAGGTTAGCCCTGAGATTTTCGCTCATCAGACTCATACTTTCGCATTCTTCAGATACTTGTTGAACGGATCCTGGGTTTTTTCTGGTATGGTTCACGTAGTAATGTGGTACCACACTGAAACAATCAATTTAACCAGGTCTTGATAAATATTTTAGATGATAACGCATGTTAGGTCTGGGTTAGGTCTAGGATTTGCCCTCATCAGGCTCATACTTTCGCATATTTCTCATACTTCATGGCTAGATCCTGGGCTATTTCTGGATTGGATCACGTAGTAATGTGGTACCACACTGGAACAGTCAATTAAACCTGGTTTCGATCAATATTTTAGAGGACAATGCAAGTTAGGTCTGGGTTAGGTCTGGGATTTGCCCACATCAGGGTCATATTTTCGCATTTTTCACATACTTGTTGAACAGATCCTGGGTTTTTTCTGGTTTGGATCGCGCAGTAATGTGGTACCACACTGAAACAGCCCACTGAACCTGGTTTGGATCAATATTTTTGAGGATAACGCATGTTAGGTCTAGGTTAGGCCTGGGATTTGCCCTCATCAGGCTCATACTTTCGCATATTTCTTATACTTCATGGATAGATCCTGGGCTATTTCTGGATTGGATCACATAGTAATGTGGTACCACACTGAAACAGTCGATTAAACCAGGTTTCGATCAATATTTTTGAGGATAACGCATGTTAGGTCTAGGTTAGGCCTGGGATTTTCACTCATCAGACTCATTCTTTCGCATTCTTCACATACTTGTTGAACGAATCCTGGGGTTTTACTGGATTCGATCACGTAGTAATGTGGTACCACACTGAAACAGTCAATTAAACCTGGTTTCGATCAATATTTTAGAGAATAATTCATGTTAGGTCTAGGTTAGGTCTGGGATTTGCTCTCATCAGGCTCATTCTTTCGCATATTTCTCATACTTGATGGCTAGATCCTGGGCTTTTTCTGGATTGCATCACGTAGTAATGAAGTACAACACTGAAACAGTCAATTAAACCTGGTTTCGATCAATATTTTAGAGAATAATTCATGTAAGGTCTAGGTTAGGCCTGGGATTTGCCCTCATCAGGGTCATACTTTCGCAGTTCTAACATACATGTTGACCTGATCGAGGGTTTTTTCTGCTTTGTATCACGTAGTAAAGTGGTACCACACTGAAACAGTCCACTAAACCTGGTTTGGATCAATATTTTAGAGGATAATGCATGTTAGGTCTAGGTTAGCCCTGAGATTTTCGCTCGTCAGACTCATACTTTCGCATTCCTCAGATACTTGTTGAACGGAACCTGGGTTTTTTCTGGTATGGTTCACGTAGTAATGTGGTACCACACTGAAACAATCAATTAAACCAGGTCTTGATATTTTAGATGATAACGCATGTTAGGTCTAGGTTAGGCCTGGGATTTGCCCTCATCAGGCTCATACTTTCGCATATTTCTCATACTTCATGGCTAGATCCTGGGCTATTTCTGGATTGGATCACGTAGTAATGTGGTACCACACTGAAACAATCAATTAAACCTGGTCTTGATAAATATTTTAGAGGATAACGCATGTTAGGTCTGGGTTAGGTCTAGGATTTGCTCTCTTCAGGCTCATACTTTCGCATATTTCTCATACCTCATGGCTAGATCCTGGGCTATTTCTGGATTGGATCACGTAGTAATGTGGTACCACACTGAAACAGTCAATTAAACCTGGTTTCGATCAATATTTTAGAGGATAACGCATGTTAGGTGCAGGTTAGGCCTGGGATTTGCCCTCATCAGGGTCATACTTTCGCAGTTTTAACATGCATGTTGACCTGATCGAGGGTTTTTTCTGCTTTGGATCACGTAGTAAAGTGGTACCACACTAAAACGGTCAATTAAACCTGGTTTCGATCAATATTTTAGAGGATAACGCAAGTTAGGTCTGGGACAGGTCTAGGGTTTGCCCTCATCAGGCTCATTCTTTCGCATATTTCTCATACTTGATGGCTAGATCCTGGGCTTTTTCTGGATTGCATCACGTAGTATTGTGGTACCACACCGAAACAGTCGATTAAACCTGGTTTCGCTCAATATTTTAGAAGATAACGCATGTTAGGTCTAGGTTAGGCCTGGGATTTGCCCTCATCAGGGTCATACTTTCGCAGTTTTAACATGCATGTTGACCTGATCGAGGGTTTTTTCTGCTTTGGATCACGTAGTAAAGTGGTACCACACTAAAACGGTCAATTAAACCTGGTTTCCATCAATATCTTAGAGGACAGTGCAAGTTAGGTCTGGGGTAGGTCTGGGATTTGCCCACATCAGGCTCATACTTTCGCGTTTTTCACATACTTGTTGAACAGATCCTGGGTTTTTTCTGGTTTGGATCACGTAGTAGTGTGGTACCACACTGAACCAGTCCATTAAACCTGGTTTGGATCAACATTTTAGAGGATAACGCATGTTAGGTCTAGGTTAGGTCTGGGATTTTCACTCATCAGACTCATACTTTCGCATTCTTCACATACTTGTTGAACGGATCCTGGGTTTTTGCTGGTTTGGATCACGTAGTAATGTGGTACCACACTGAAACATTCAATTAAACCTGGTCTTGATAAATATTTTAGAGGATAACGCATGTTAGGTCTGGGTTAGGTCTAGGATTTGCCCTCATCAGGCTCATACTTTCGCATGATTCTCATACTTCATGGCTGGATCCTGGGCTATTTCTGGATTGGATCACGTAGTAATGTGGTACCACACTGAAACAGTCAATTAAACCTGGTTTTGATGAATATTTTAGAGAATAATTCATGTTAGGTCTAGGTTAGGCCTGGGATTTGCTCTCATCAGGCTCATTCTTTCGCATATTTCTCATACTACATGGCTAGATCCTGGGCATTTTCTGGATTGCATCACGTAGTAATGAAGTACAACACTGAAACACTCAATTAAACCTGGTTTCGATCAATATTATTGAGGATAACGCATGTTAGGTCCAGGTTAGGCCTGGGATTTTCACTCATCAGTCTCATACTTTCGCATTCTTCACATACTTGTTGAACGGATCTTGGGTTTTTTCTGGTGTGGATCACGTAGTAATGTGGTACCACACTGAAACAATCAATTAAACCTGATCTCGATAAATATTTTAGAGGATAACGCATGTTAGGTCTGGGTTAGGTCTAGGATTTGCCCTCATCAGGCGCATACTTTCGCATATTTCTCATGCTTCATGGCTGGATCCTGGGCTATTTCTGGATTGAAGCACGTAGTAATGTGGTACCACACTGAAACTGTCCATTAAACCTGGTTTGGATCAATATTTTTGAGGATAACGCATGTTAGGTCTAGGTTAGGCCGGGGATTTTCACTCATCAGACTCATACTTTCGCATTCTTCACATACTTGTTGAACGGATCCTGGGTTTTTGCTGGTTTGGATCACGTAGTAATGTGGTACCACACTGAAACATTCAATTAAACCTGGTCTTGATAAATATTTTAGAGGATAACGCATGTTAGGTCTGGGTTAGGTCTAGGATTTGCCCTCATCAGGCTCATACTTTCGCATGTTTCTCATACTTCATGGCTGGATCCTGGGCATTTTCTGGATTGCATCACGTAGTAATGAAGTACAACACTGAAACACTCAATTAAACCTGGTTTCGATCAATATTATTGAGGATAACGCATGTTAGGTCCAGGTTAGGCCTGGGATTTTCACTCATCAGACTCATACTTTCGCATTCTTCACATACTTGTTGAACGGATCTTGGGTTTTTTGGTGTGGATCACGTAGTAATGTGGTACCACACTGAAACAATCAATTAAACCTGATCTCGATAAATATTTTAGAGAATAATTCATGTTAGGTCTAGGTTAGGTCAGGGATTTGCTCTCATCAGGCTCATTCTATCGCATATTACTCATACTTGATGGCTAGATCCTGGGCTTTTTTTGGATTGCATCACGTAGGAATGAAGTTCAACACTGAAACTGTCAATTAAACCTGGTTTCCATCAATATTTTAGAGGACAACGCATGTCAGGTCTAGGTTAGGTCTGGGATTTGCTCTCATCAGGGTCATACTGTCGCAGTTTTAACTTACTTGTTGAACGGATCCTGGCTTTTTTCTGGTTTGGTTCACGTAGTAATGTGGTACCACACTGGAACATTCAATTAAACCTGGCCTTGATAAATATTTTAGAGGATAACGCATGTTAGGTTTGGGTTAGGTCTAGGATTTGACCTCATCAGACTCATACTTTCGCACACTTCACATACTTGTTGAACAGATCCTGGGTTTTTTCTGGTTTGGATCACGTAGTAGTGTGGTACCACACTGAAACAGTCCATTAAACCTGGTTGCGATCAATATTTTACAGGATAACGCATGTTAGGTCTGGGTTAGGTCTAGGATTTGCCCTGATCAGGCTCATACTTTCGCGTTTTTCACATACTTGTTGAACAGATCCCGGGTTTTTTCTGGATTGGGTCACGTAGTAGTGTGGTACCACACTGAAACAGTCGATTAAACCTGGTTTCGATCAATATTTTTGAGGATAACGCATGTTAGGTCTGGGTTAGGTCTAGGATTTCCCTCATCAGGCTCATTCTTTCGCATATTTCTCAAACTTGATGGCTAGAGCCTGGGCTTTTTCTGGATTGCATCACGTAGTAATGTGGGACCACACTGAAACAGTCAATTAAACCTGGTTTCGATCAATATATTAGAGAATAAAGCAAGTTAGGTCTAGGTTAGGTCTGGGATTTGCTCTCATCAGGCTCATTCTTTCGCATATTTCTCATACTCGATGGCTAGATCCTGGGCTTTTTCTGGATTGCATCACGTAGTAATGAAGTACAACACTGAAACAGTCAATTAAACCTGGTCTTGATAAATATTTTAGAGGATAACGCATGTTAGGTCTGGGTTAGGTCTAGGATTTGCCCTCGTCAGGTTCATACTTCAGATATTTCTCATACTTCATGGCTAGATCCTGGGCTATTTCTGGATTGTATCACGTAGTAATGTGGTACCACACAGAAACAGTCAATTAAACCTGGTTTCGATCAATATTTTAGTGGATAACGCAAGTTAGGTCTGGGATAGGTCTGGGATTTGCCCTCATCAGGCTCATACTTTCGCGTTTTTCACATACTTGTTGAACAGATCCTGGGTTTTTTCTGGTTTGGGTCACGTAGTAGTGTGGTACCACACTGAAACAGTCGATTAAACGTGGTTTCGATCAATATTGTTGAGGATAACGCATGTTAGGTCTAGGTTAGGCCGTGGATTTTCACTCATCAGACACATACTTTCGCATTCTTCACATACTTGTTGAACGGATCCTGGGTTTTTGCTGGTTTGGATCACGTAGTAATGTGGTACCACAATGAAACATTCAATTAAACCTGGTCTTGATAAATATTTTAGAGGATAACGCATGTTAGGTCTGGGTTAGGTCTAGGATTTGCCCTCATCAGGCTCATACTTTCGCATATTTCTCATACTTCATGGCTGGATCCTGGGCTATTTCTGGATTGGATCACGTAGTAATGTGGTACCACACTGAAACAGTCAATTAAACCTGGTTTTGATGAATATTTTAGAGAATAATTCATGTTAGGTCTAGGTTAGGCCTGGGATTTGCTCTCATCAGGCTCATTCTTTCGCATATTTCTCATACTAGATGGCTAGATCCTCGGCTTTTTCTGGATTGCATCACGTAGTAATGAAGTACAACACTGAAACACTCAATTAAACCTGGTTTCGATCAATATTATTGAGGATAACGCATGTTAGGTCCAGGTTAGGCCTGGGATTTTCAATTATCAGACTCATACTTTCGCATTCTTCACATACTTGTTGAACGGATCTTGGGTTTTTCCTGGTGTGGATCACGTAGTAATGTGGTACCACACTGAAACTGTCAATTAAACCTGATCTCGATAAATATTTTAGAGGATAACGCATGTTAGGTCTGGGTTAGGTCTAGGATTTGCCCTCATCAGGCGCATACTTTCGCATATTTCTCATACTTGATGGCTAGATCCTGGGCTTTTTTTGGATTGCATCACGTAGTAATGATGTACAACACTGAAGCAGCCAATTAAACCTGGTTTCCATCAATATTTTAGAGAATAATTCATGTTAGGTCTAGGTTATGTCAGGGATTTGCTCTCATCAGGCTCATTCTTTCGCATATTTCTCATACTTGATGGCTAGATCCTGGGCTTTTTTTGGATTGCATCACGTAGTAATGAAGTTCAACACTGAAACTGTCAATTAAACCTGGTTTCCATCAATATTTTAGAGGACAACGCATGTCAGGTCTAGGTTAGGTCTGGGATTTGCTCTCATCAGGGTCATACTGTCGCAGTTTTAACTTACTTGTTGAACGGATCCTGGGTTTTTTCTGGTTTGGTTCACGTAGTAATGTGGTACCACACTGAAACAGTCAATTAAACCTGGCCTTGATAAATATTTTAGAGGATAACGCATGTTAGGTTTGGGTTAGGTCTAGGATTTGATCTCATCAGACTCATACTTTCGCGTTTTTCACATACTTGTTGAACAGATCCTGGGTTTTTTCTGGTTTGGATCACGTAGTAGTGTGGTACCACACTGAAACAGTCCATTAAACCTGGTTGCGATCAATATTTTACAGGATAACGCATGTTAGGTCTGGGTTAGGTCTAGGATTTGCCCTCATCAGGCTCATACTTTCGCATTCTTCGCATACTTTTTTTTTTTTTTTTTTTTTTTTTTTTTTGTCGTGGGGAAAATCTTCGAAAGACTCCCTCCCACCTCCTTGGGGAGAGGTGGGAGGGGTGTGTGGGATTCCCCGCGCCCGTACTACGACAGGCGCGGGACCTACCCACTAAAAACCCCACGGTGACCCTTCGGCACGCTTTGGGAGGATACCGGGAATCGCTCGAAGCATTCTTCCGGTATCCTCCCCGTGCCCGCGCTTTCGCGCCCATCCCCCGGGGGGACAATCGGTCCCCCCAGTAGACACACTGCCTCATAGCGGCGGGACGGGGCCACTCCATCCCGCCGCTATCCGTCCCGGGGCCGCGTTTAGTGGCGGCTGCGAGCCCCAACTCGCAACCGCCCGCGACCCCGTTTCCACCCCTCGGCGGCCGGGCGTTGATGGCCGCACCAGACCGCCGAGGGTATTCTTCGCATACTTGTTGAACGGATCCTGGGTTTTCTCGGGTTTGGATCACGTAGTAATGTGGTACCACACTGAAACATTCAATTAAACCTGGTCTTGATAAATATTTTAGAGGATAACGCATGTTAGGTCTGGGTTAGGTCTAGGATTTGCCCTCATCAGGCTCATACTTTCGCATATTTCTCATACTTCATGGCTGGATCCTGGGCTATTTCTGGATTGGATCACGTAGTAATGTGGTACCACACTGAAACAGTCAATTAAAGCTGGTTTTGATGAATATATTACAGAATAATTCGTTTTAGGTCTAGGTTAGGCCTGGGATTTGCTCTCATCAGGCTCATTCTTTCGCATATTTCTCATACTTGATGGCTAGATCCTGGGCTTTTTCTGGATTGGATCACGTAGTAATGAAGTACAACAGTGAAACAGTCAATTAAACCTGGCTTTCATCAATATTTTAGAGGACAACGCATGTTAGGTCTAGGTTAGGCCTGGGATTTGCCCTCATCAGGGTCATACTTTCGCAGTTTTAACATACATGTTGACCTGATTGAGGGTTTTTTCTGCTTTGGATCACGTAGTAAAGTGTTACCACACTGAAGCAGTCCATTAAACCTGGTTTGGATCAATATTTTAGAGGATAACGCATGTTAGGTCTAGGTTAGCCCTGGGATTTTCACTCATCAGACTCATACTTTCGCATTCTTCACATACTTGTTGAACGGATCCTGGGTTTTTTCTAGTTTGGATCACGTAGTAATGTGGTACCACACTGAAACATTCAACTAAACCTGATCTTGATAAATATTTTAGAGTATAACGCATGTTAGGTTTGGGTTAAGTCTAGGATTTGCCCTCATCAGGCTCATACTTTCGCATATTTCTCATACTTCATGGCTAGATCCTGGGCTGTTTCTGGATTGTATCACGTAGTAATGTGGTACCACGCTGAAACAGTCAATTAAACCTGGTCTTGATAAATATTTTAGAGGATAACGCATGTTAGGTCTGGGTTAGGTCTAGGATTTGCCCTCATCAGACTCATACTTCCGCATTCTTCACATACTTGTTGGACGGATCCTGGGCTATTTCTGGATTGGAGCACGTAGTAATGTGGTACCACACTGAAACAGTCCATTAAACCTGGTTTCGATCAATATTTTTGAGGATAACGCATGTTAGGTCTAGGTTAGGCCTGGGATTTTCACTCATCATACTCATACTTTCGCATTCTTCTCATACTTGTTGGACGGATCCTGGGTTTTTTCTGGTTTGGATCACGTAGTAATGTGGGACCACACAGGAGCAATCAATTAATCCTGGTCTTGATAAATATTTTAGAGGATAACGCATGTTAGGTCTGGGTTAGGTCTAGGATTTGCCCTCGTCAGGTTCATACTTCAGATATTTCTCATACTTCATGGCTAGATCCTGGTCTATTTCTGGATTGTATCACGTAGTAATGTGGTACCACACAGAAACAGTCAATTAAACCTGGTTTCGATCAATATTTTAGTGGATAACGCAAGTTAGGTCTGGGATAGGTCTGGGATTTGCCCTCATCAGGCTCATACTTTCGCGTTTTTCACATACTTGTTGAACAGATCCTGGGTTTTTTCTGGTTTGGGTCACGTAATAGTGTGGTACCACACTGAAACAGTCGATTAAACGTGGTTTCGATCAATATTGTTTTGGATAACGCATGTTAGGTCTAGGTTAGGCCGGGGATTTTCACTCATCAGACTCATACTTTCGCATTCTTCACATACTTGTTGAACGGATCCTGGGTTTTTGCTGGTTTGGATCACGTAGTAATGTGGTACCACACTGAAACATTCAATTAAACCTGGTCTTGATAAATATTTTACAGGATAACGCATGTTAGGTCTGGGTTAGGTCTAGGATTTGCCCTCATCAGGCTCATACTTTCGCATATTTCTCATACTTCATGGCTGGATCCTGGGCTATTTCTGGATTGGATCACGTAGTAATGTGGTACCACACTGAAACAGTCAATTAAAGCTGGTTTTGATGAATATTTTACAGAATAATTCATTTTAGGTCTAGGTTAGGCCTGGGATTTGCTCTCATCAGGCTCATTCTTTCGCATATTTCTCATACTTGATGGCTAGATCCTGGGCTTTTTCTGGATTGCATCACGTAGTAATGAAGTACAACACTGAAACAGTCAATTAAACCTGGTTTCCATCAATATCTTAGAGAACAACGCAAGTTAGGTCTGGGATAGGTCTGGGATTCGCCCTGATCAGGCTCATACTTTCGCGGTTTTCACATACTTGTTGAACAGATCCTGGGCTTTTTCTGGTTTGGATCACGTAGTAATGTGGTACCACACTGAAACAGTCAATTAGACCTGGTTTCGATCAATATTTTAGAGAATAATTCATGTTAGGCCTAGGTTAGGTCTGGGATTTGCTCTCATCAGGCTCATTCTTTCGCATATTTCTCAAACTTGATGGCTAGATCCTGGGCATTTTCTGGATTGCATCACGTAGTAATGTGGTACCACACTGAAACAGTCAATTAAAGCTGGTTTTGATGAATATTTTACAGAATAATTCATTTTAGGTCTAGGTTAGGCCTGGGATTTGCTCTCATCAGGCTCATACTCTCGCATATTTCTCATACTTCATGGCTGGATCCTGGGCTGTTTCTGGATTGTATCACGTAGTAATGTGGTACCACGCTGAAACAGTCAATTAAACCTGGTTTCGATCAATATTTTAGAGGATAACGCAAGTTAGGTCTGGCATAGGTCTGGGATTCGCCCTGATCAGGCTCATACTTTCGCGGTTTTCACATACTTGTTGAACAGATCCTGGGCTTTTTCTGGTTTGGATCACGTAGTAATGTGGTACCACACTGAAACAGTCAATTAGACCTGGTTTCGATCAATATTTTAGAGAATAATTCATGTTAGGCCTAGGTTAGGTCTGGGATTTGCTCTCATCAGGCTCATTCTTTCGCATATTTCTCAAACTTGATGGCTAGATCCTGGGCATTTTCTGGATTGCATCACGTAGTAATGTGGGACCACACTGAAACAGTCAATTAAACCTGGTTTCGATCAATATATTAGAGAATAATTCAAGTTAGGTCTAGGTTAGGTCTGGGATTTGCTCTCATCAGGCTCATTCTTTCGCATATTTCTCATACTTGATGGCTAGATCCTGGGCTTCTTCTGGATTGCATCACGTAGTAATGAAGTACAACACTGAAACAGTCAATTAAACCTGGTTTCCATCAATATCTTAGAGAACAACGCAAGTTAGGTCTGGGATAGGTCTGGGATTTGCCCACATCAGGCTCATACTTTCGCGTTTTTCACATACTTGTTGAACAGATCCTGGGTTTTTTCTGGTTTGGATCTCGTAGTAGTGTGGTACCACACTGAACCAGTCCATTAAACCTGGTTTGGATCAACATTTTAGAGGATAACGCATGTTAGGTCTAGGTTAGGTCTGGGATTTTCACTCATCAGACTCATACTTTCGCATTCTTCACATACTTGTTGAACGGATCCTGGGTGTTCTCTGGTTTGGATCACGAAGTAATGTGGGACCACACTGAAACAATCAATTAAACCTGGTCTTGATAAATATTTTAGAGGATAACGCATGTTAGGTCTGGGTTAGGTCTAGGATTTGCCCTCATCAGGCTCATACTTTCGCATATTTCTCATACTTCATGGCTGGATCCTGGGCTATTTCTGGATTGGATCACGTAGTAATGTGGTGCCACACTGAAACAGTCAATTAAACCTGGTTTTGATGAATATTTTAGAGAATAATTCATGTTAGGTCTAGGTTAGGTCAGGGATTTGCTCTCATCAGGCTCATTCTTTCGCATATTTCTCATACTAGATGGCTAGATCCTGGGCTTTTTCTGGATTGCATCACGTAGTAATGAAGTACAACACTGAAACACTCAATTAAACCTGGTTTCCATCAATATTATTGAGGATAACGCATGTTAGGTCTAGGTTAGGCCTGGGATTTTCACTCATCAGACTCATACTTTCACATTCTTCACATACTTGTTGAACGGATCTTGGGTTTTTTCTGGTGTGGATCACGTAGTAATGTGGTACCACACTGAAACAGTCCATTAAACCTGCTTGCGATCAATATTTTAGAGGATAACGCATGTTAGGTCTGGGTTAGGTCTAGGATTTGCCCTCATCAGGCTCACACTTTCGCATATTTCTCATACTTCATGGCTAGATCCTGGGCTGTTTCTGGATTGTATCACGTAGTAATGTGGTACCACGCTGAAACAGTCAATTAAACCTGGTTTCGATCAATATTTTAGAGGATAACGCAAGTTAGGTCTGGGATAGGTCTAGGATTTGCCCTCATCAGGCTCTTACTTTCGCATATTTCTCATACTTCATGGCTAGATCCTGGGCTAGTTCTGGAGTGGATCACGTAGTAAAGTGGTACCACACTGAAACATTCAATGAAACCTGGTCTGGATAAATATTTTAGAGGATAACGCATCTTAGGTCTGGGTTAGGTCTAAGATTTGCCCTCATCAGGCTCACAGTTTCGCGTTTTTCACATACTTGTTGAACAGATCCTGGGTTTTTTCTGGTTTGGAACACGAAGTAGTGTGGTACCACACTGAAACAGTCCATTAAACCTGGTTTCGCTCAATATTTTAGAGGATAACGCATGTTAGGTCTAGGTTAGGTCTGAGATTTGCTCTCATCAGGCTCATTCTTTCGCATATTTCTCATACTTGATGGCTAGATCCTGGGCCTTTTCTGGATTGCATCACGTAGTAATGTAGTACCACACTGAAACAGTCAATGAAACCTGGTTTCCATCAATATTTTAGAGGACAACGCAAGTTAGGTCTAGGTAAGGCCTGAGATTTTCTCTGATCAGACTCATACTTTCGCATCCTTCACATACTTGTTGAACGGATCCTGGGTTTTTTCTGGTTTGGTTCACGTAGTAATGTGGTACCACACTGAAACATTCAATTAAACCTGATCTTGATAAATATTTGAGAGGATAACGCATGTTAGGTTTGGGTTAAGTCTAGGATTTGCCCTCATCAGGCTCATTCTTTCGCATATTTCTCATACTAGATGGCTAGATCCTGGGCTGTTTCTAGATTGTATCACGTAGTAATGTGGTACCACGCTGAAACAGTCAATTAAACCTGGTTTCGATCAATATTTTAGAGGATAACGCAAGTTAGGTCTGGCATAGGTCTGGGATTCGCCCTCATCAGACTCATACTTTCGCGTTTTTCACATACTTGTTGATCTGATCGAGGGTTTTTTCTGCTTTGGATCACGTAGTAAAGTGGTACCACACTGAAACAGTCCATTAAACCTGGTTTGGATCAATATTTTAGAGGATAACGCATGTTAGGTCTAGGTTAGCCCTGGGATTATCACTCATCAGACTCATACTTTCGCATTCTTCACATACTTGTTGAACGGATCCTGGCTTTTTTCTGGTTTGGATCACGTAGTAGTGTGGTACCACACTGAAACATTCCATTAAACCTGCTTGCGATCATTATTTTAGAGGATAACGCATGTTAGGTCTGGGTTAGGTCTAGGATTTGCCCTCATCAGGCTTATTCTTTCGCATATTTCTCATACTTCATGGCTAGATCCTTTGCTTTTTCTGGATTGTATCATATAGTAATGAAGTACGACACTGAAACAGTCAATTAAACCTGGTTTCCATCAATATCTTAGAGGACAACGCAAGTTAGGTCTGGGATAGGTCTTGGACTTGCCCTCACCAGGCTCATACTTTCGCGTTTTTCACATACTTCTTGAACAGATCCAGGGTTTTTTCTGGTTTGGATCACATAGTAGTGTGGTACCACACTGAAACAGCCCATGAAACCTGATTTGGATCAATATTTTAGAGGATAACGCATGTTAGGTCTAGGTTAGGTCTGGGATTTTCACTCATCAGACTCATACTTTCGCCTTCTTCACATACTTGTTGAACGGATCCTGGGTTTTTTCTGGTTTGGATCACGTAGTAATGTGGTACCACACTGAAACATTCAATTAAACCAGGTTTGGATCAATATTTTAGAGGATAACGCATGTTAGGTCTAGGTTAGGTCTGGGATTTTCACTCATCAGACTCATACTTTCGCATTCTTCACATACTTGTTGAACGGATCCTGTCTTTTTTCTGGTTTGGATCACGTAGTAGTGTGGTACCACACTGAAACATTCCATTAAACCTGCTTGCGATCAATATTTTAGAGGATAACGCATGTTAGGTCTGGGTTAGGTCTAGGATTTGCCCTCATCAGGCTTATTCTTTCGCATATTTCTCAACCTTGGAGGCTAGATTCTGGGCCTTTTCTGGATTGCATCACGTAGTAATGTGGTACCACACTGAAACAGTCCATTAAACCTGGTTTCGCTCAATATTTTAGAGGATAACGCATGTTAGGTCTAGGTTAGGTCTGAGATTTGCTCTCATCAGGCTCATTCTTTCGCATATTTCTCATACTAGATGGCTAGATCCTGGGCTTTTTCTGGATTGCATCACGTAGTAATGTGGTACCACACTGAAACATTCAATTAAACCTGATCTTGATAAATATTTGAGAGGATAACGCATGTTAGGTTTGGGTTAAGTCTAGGATTTGCCCTCATCAGGCTCATTCTTTCGCATATTTCTCATACTTGATGGCTAGATCCTGGGCTGTTTCTAGATTGTATCACGTAGTAATGTGGTACCACGCTGAAACAGTCAATTAAACCTGGTTTCGATCAATATTTTAGAGGATAACGCAAGTTAGGTCTGGCATAGGTCTGGGATTCGCCCTCATCAGACTCATACTTTCGCGTTTTTCACATACTTGTTGATCTGATCGAGGGTTTTTTCTGCTTTGGATCATGTAGTAAAGTGGTACCACACTGAAACAGTCCATGAAACCTGGTTTGGATCAATATTTTAGAGGATAACGCATGTTAGGTCTAGGTTAGCCCTGGGATTATCACTCATCAGACTCATACTTTCGCATTCTTCACATACTTGTTGAACGGATCCTGGGTTTTTTCTGGTTTGGTTCACGTAGTAATGTGGTACCACACTGAAACATTCAATTAAACCAGGTTTGGATCAATATTTTAGAGGATAACGCATGTTAGGTCTAGGTTAGGTCTGGGATTTTCACTCATCAGACTCATACTTTCGCATTCTTCACATACTTGTTGAACGGATCCTGGCTTTTTTCTGGTTTGGATCACGTAGTAGTGTGGTACCACACTGAAACATTCCATTAAACCTGCTTGCGATCAATATTTTAGAGGATAACGCATGTTAGGTCTGGGTTAGGTCTAGGATTTGCCCTCATCAGGCTTATTCTTTCGCATATTTCTCAAACTTGGAGGCTAGATTCTGGGCCTTTTCTGGATTGCATCACGTAGTAATGTGGTACCACACTGAAACATTCAATTAAACCTGGTCTTGATAAATATTTTAGAGGATAACGCATGTTAGGTCTGGGTTAGGTCTAGGATTTGCCCTCATTAGGCTCATACTTTCGCATATTTCTCATACTTCATGGCTAGATCCTTTGCTTTTTCTGGATTGTATCATACAGTAATGAAGTACGACACTGAAACAGTCAATTAAACCTGGTTTCCATCAATATCTTAGAGGACAACGCAAGTTAGGTCTGGGATAGGTCTTGGACTTGCCCTCACCAGGCTCATACTTTCGCGTTTTTCACATACTTCTTGAACAGATCCAGGGTTTTTTCTGGTTTGGATCACATAGTAGTGTGGTACCACACTGAAACAGTCCATGAAACCTGGTTTGGATCAATATTTTAGAGGATAACGCATGTTAGGTCTAGGTTAGGTCTGGGATTTTCACTCATCAGACTCATACTTTCGCCTTCTTCACATACTTGTTGAACGGATCCTGGGTTTTTTCTGGTTTGGATCACGTAGTAATGTGGGTCCATACTGAAACAATCAATTAAACCTGGTCTTGATAAATATTTTAGAGGAAAACGCATGTTAGGTGTGGGATAGGTCTGGGATTTGCCCTCATCAGACTCATACTTTCGCACACTTCACATACTCGTTGAACAGATTCTGGGATTTTTCTGGTTTGGATCACGTAGTAATGTGGTACCACACTGAAACAGTCGATTAAACCTGGTTTCGATCAATATTTTAGAGGATAACGCATGTTAGGTCTAGGTTAGGCCTGGGATTTTCACTCATCAGGCTCATACTTTCGCATTCTTCACATACTTGTTGAACGGATCCTGGGTTTTTTCTGGTTTGGATCACGTAGTAATGTGGGTCCACACTGAAACAATCAATTAAACCTGGTCTTGATAAATATTTTAGAGGATAACGCAAGTTAGGTCTGGGATAGGTCTGGGATTTGACCTCATCAGACTCATACTTTCGCATTCCTCACATACTTGTTGAACTGATCCTGTGTTTTTTCTGGTTTGGATCACGTAGTAATGTGGTACCACACTGAAACAGTCGATTAAACCTGGTTTCGATCAATATTTTAGAGGATAACGCATGTTAGGTCTAGGTTAGGTCTGGGATTTTCACTCATCAGACTCATACTTTCGCATTCTTCACATACTTGTTGAACGGATCCTGGGTTTTTTCTGGTTTGGATCACGTAGTAATGTGGGTCTACACTGAAACAATCAATTTAACCTGGTCTTGATAAATATTTTAGAGGATAACGCATGTTAGGTCTGGGATAGGTCTGGGATTTGCCCTCATCAGACTCATACTTTCGCACACTTCACATACTCGTTGAACAGATTCTGGGTTTTTTCTGGTTTGGATCACGTAGTAATGTGGTACCACACTGAAACAGTCGATTAAACCTGGTTTCGATCAATATTTTAGAGGATAACGCATGTTAGGTCTAGGTTAGGCCTGGGATTTTCACTCATCAGCCTCATACTTTCGCATTCTTCACATACTTGTTGAACTGATCCTGGGTTTTTTCTGGTTTGGATCACGTAGTAATGTGGTACCACACTGAAACAGTCGATTAAACCTGGTTTCGATCAATATTTTAGAGGACAACGCAAGTTAGGTCTAGGTAAGGCCTGAGATTTTCACTGATCAGACTCATACTTTCGCATTCTTCACATACTTGTTGAACGGATCCTGGGTTTTTTCTGGTTTGGATCACGTAGTAATGTGGTACCACACTGAAGCAGTCGATTAAACCTGGTTTCGATCAATATTTTAGAGGATAACGCATGCTAGGTCTAGGTTAGCCCTGGGATTTTCACTCATCAGACTCATACTTTCGCATTCTTCACATACTTGTTGAACGGATCCTGGGTTTTTTCTGGTTTGGTTCACGTAGTAATGTGGTACCACACTGAAACATTCAATTAAACCTGATCTTGATAAATATTTGAGAGGATAACGCATGTTAGGTTTGGGTTAAGTCTAGGATTTGCCCTCATCAGGCTCATTCTTTCGCGTTTTTCACATACTTGTTGATCTGATCGAGGGTTTTTTCTGCTTTGGATCACGTAGTAAAGTGGTACCACACTGAAACAGTCCATTAAACCTGGTTTGGATCAATATTTTAGAGGATAACGCATGTTAGGTCTAGGTTAGCCCTGGGATTATCACTCATCAGACTCATACTTTCGCATTCTTCACATACTTGTTGAACGGATCCTGGGTTTTTTCTGGTTTGGTTCACGTAGTAATGTGGTACCACACTGAAACATTCAATTAAACCAGGTTTGGATCAATATTTTAGAGGATAACGCATGTTAGGTCTAGGTTAGGTCTAGCATTTTCACTCATCAGACTCATACTTTCGCATTCTTCACATACTTGTTGAACGGATCCTGGCTTTTTTCTGGTTTGGATCACGTAGTAGTGTGGTACCACACTGAAACAATCCATTAAACCTGCTTGCGATCATAATTTTAGAGGATAACGCATGTTAGGTCTGGGTTAGGTCTAGGATTTGCCCTCATCAGGCTCATTCTTTCGCATATTTCTCAAACTTGGAGGCTAGATTCTGGGCCTTTTCTGGATTGCATCACGTAGTAATGTGGTACCACACTGAAACATTCAATTAAACCTGGTCTTGATAAATATTTTAGAGGATAACGCATGTTAGGTCTGGGTTAGGTCTAGGATTTGCCCTCATTAGGCTCATACTTTCGCATATTTCTCATACTTCATGGCTAGATCCTTTGCTTTTTCTGGATTGTATCATATAGTAATGAAGTACAACACTGGAACAGTCAATTAAACCTGGTTTCCATCAATATCTTAGAGGACAACGCAAGTTAGGTCTGGGATAGGTCTTGGACTTGCCCTCACCAGGCTCATACTTTCGCGTTTTTCACATACTTCTTGAACAGATCCAGGGTTTTTTCTGGTTTGGATCACATAGTAGTGTGGTACCACACTGAAACAGTCCATGAAACCTGGTTTGGATCAATATTTTAGAGGATAACGCATGTTAGGTCTTGGTTAGGTCTGGGATTTTCACTCATCAGACTCATACTTTCGCCTTCTTCACATACTTGTTGAACGGATCCTGGGATTTTTCTGGTTTGGATCACGTAGTAATGTGGGTCCATACTGAAACAATCAATTAAACCTGGTCTTGATAAATATTTTAGAGGAAAACGCATGTTAGGTCTGGGATAGGTCTGGGATTTGCCCTCATCAGACTCATACTTTCGCACACTTCACATACTCGTTGAACAGATTCTGGGTTTTTTCTGGTTTGGATCACGTAGTAATGTGGTACCACACTGAAACAGTCGATTAAACCTGGTTTCGATCAATATTTTAGAGGATAACGCATGTTAGGTCTAGGTTAGGCCTGGGATTTTCACTCATCAGGCTCATACTTTCGCATTCTTCACATACTTGTTGAACGGATCCTGGGTTTTTTCTGGTTTGGATCACGTAGTAATGTGGGTCCACACTGAAACAATCAATTAAACCTGGTCTTGATAAATATTTTAGTGGATAACGCAAGTTAGGTCTGGGATAGGTCTGGGATTTGACCTCATCAGACTCATACTTTCGCATTCCACACATACTTGTTGAACTGATCCTGTGTTTTTTCTGGTTTGGATCACGTAGTAATGTGGTACCACACTGAAACAGTCGATTAAACCTGGTTTCGATCAATATTTTAGAGGATAACGCATGTTAGGTCTAGGTTAGGCCTGGGATTTTCACTCATCAGGCTCATACTTTCGCATTCTTCACATACTTGTTGAACGGATCCTGGGTTTTTTCTGGTTTGGATCACGTAGTAATGTGGGTCTACACTGCAACAATCAATTAAACCTGGTCTTGATAAATATTTTAGAGGACAACGCAAGTTAGGTCTAGGTAAGGCCTGAGATTTTCACTGATCAGACTCATACTTTCGCATTCTTCACATACTTGTTGAACGGATCCTGGGTTTTTTCTGGTTTGGATCACGTAGTAATGTGGTACCACACTGAAACAGTCGATTAAACCTGGTTCCGATCAATATTTTAGAGGACAACGCAAGTTAGGTCTAGGTAAGGCCTGAGATTTTCACTGATCAGACTCATACCTTCGCATTCTTCACATACTTGTTGAACGGATCCTGGGTTTTTTCTGGTTTGGATCACGTAGTAATGTGGTACCACACTGAAACAGTCGATTAAACCTGGTTTCGATCAATATTTTAGAGAATAATTCATGTTAGGTCTAGGTTAGGTCTGGGATTTTCACTGATCAGGCTCACTCTTTCGCATATTTCTCATACTTGATGGCTAGATCCTGGGCTTTTTCTGGATTGCATCACGTAGTAATGTAGTACCACACGGAAACAGTCAATGAAACCTGGTTTCCATCACTATTTTAGAGGACAACGCAAGTTAGGTCTAGGTTAGCCCTGGGATTTTCACTCATCAGACTCATACTTTTGCATTCTTCACATACTTGTTGAACTAATCCTGGGTTTTTAATGGTTTGGATCAAGTAGTAATGTGGTACCACACTGAAACAGTCGATTAAACCTGGTCTCGATCAATATTTTAGAGAATAATTCATGTTAGGTCTCGGTTAGGTCTGGGATTTGCTCCACATCAGGCTCATTCTTTCGCATATTTCTCATACTTGATGGCTAGATCCTGAGCTTTTTCTGGATTGCATCACGTAGTAATGAAGTACAACACTGAAACAGTCAATTAAACCTGGTTTCCATCAATATCTTAGAGGACAACGCATGTTAGGTCTAGGTTAGGCCTAGGATTTTCACTCATCAGGCTCATACTTTCGCATTCTTCACATACTTGTTGAACTGATCCTGGGTTTTTTCTGGTTTGGATCACGTAGTAATGTGGGACCACACTGAAACAGTCAATTAAACCTGGTTTCGATCAATATTTTAGAGAATAATTCATGTTAGGTCTAGTTTAGGTCCGGGATTTACTCTCATCAGGCTCAGTCTTTCGCATATTACTCATACTTGATGGCTAGATCGTGGGCTTTTTCTGGATTGGATCACGTAGTAATGTGGGACCACACTGAAACAATCAATTAAACCTGGTCCTGATAAATATTTTGGAGGATAGCGCATGTTAGGTCTGGAATAGGTCTGGGATTTGCCCTCATCAGGCTCATACTTTCGCATTCTTCACATACTTGTTGAACTGATCCTGGGTTTTTTCTGGTTTGGATCACGTAGTAATGTGGTACCACACTGAAACGGTCAATTAAACCTGGTTTCGATTAATATTTTAGAGGACAACGCAAGTTAGGTCTGGGATAGGTCTGGGATTTGCCCTCATCAGACTCATACTTTCGCACACTTCACATACTCGTTGAACAGATTCTGGGTTTTTTCTGGTTTGGATCACGTAGTAATGTGGGACCACACTGAAACAGTCAATTAAACCTGGTTTCGATCAATATTTTAGAGAATAATTCATGTTAGGTCTAGTTTAGGTCCGGGATTTACTCTCATCAGGCACAGTCTTTCGCATATTACTCATACTTGATGGCTAGATCCTGGGCTTTTTCTGGATTGGATCACGTAGTAATGTGGGACCACACTGAAACAATCAATTAAACCTGGTCCTGATAAATATTTTGGAGGATAGCGCATGTTAGGTCTGGGATAGGTCTGGGATTTGCCCTCATCAGGCTCATACTTTCGCATTCTTCACATACTTGTTGAACTGATCCTGGGTTTTTTCTGGTTTGGATCACGTAGTAATGTGGTACCACACTGAAACGGTCAATTAAACCTGGTTTCGATCAATATTTTAGAGGATAACGCAAGTTAGGTCTGCGATAGGTCTGGGATTTGACCTCATCAGACTCATACTTTCGCACACTTCACATACTCCTTGAACAGATCCTGGGTTATTTTCTGGTTTGGATCACATAGTAATGTGGTACCAAACTGAAACAGTCGATTGAACCAGGTTTCGATCAATATTTTGGAGGATAACGCATGTTAGGTCTAGGTTAGGCCTGGGATTTGCCCTCATCAGGCTCATACTTTCGCATATTTCTCATACTTCATGGCTAGATCCTGGGCTTTTTCTGGATTGGATCACGTAGTAATGTGGGACCACACTGAAACATTCAATTAAACCTGGTCTTGATAAATATTTTAGAGGATAACGCATGTTAGGTCTGGGTTAGGTCTAGGATTTGCCCTCATTAGGCTCATACTTTCGCATATTTCTCATACTTCATGGCTAGATCCTTTGCTTTTTCTGGATTGTATCATACAGTAATGAAGTACGACACTGAAACAGTCAATTAAACCTGGTTTCCATCAATATCTTAGAGGACAACGCAAGTTAGGTCTGGGATAGGTCTTGGACTTGCCCTCACCAGGCTCATACTTTCGCGTTTTTCACATACTTCTTGAACAGATCCAGGGTTTTTTCTGGTTTGGATCACATAGTAGTGTGGTACCACACTGAAACAGTCCATGAAACCTGGTTTGGATCAATATTTTAGAGGATAACGCATGTTAGGTCTAGGTTAGGTCTGGGATTTTCACTCATCAGACTCATACTTTCGCCTTCTTCACATACTTGTTGAACGGATCCTGGGTTTTTTCTGGTTTGGATCACGTAGTAATGTGGGTCCATACTGAAACAATCAATTAAACCTGGTCTTGATAAATATTTTAGAGGAAAACGCATGTTAGGTGTGGGATAGGTCTGGGATTTGCCCTCATCAGACTCATACTTTCGCACACTTCACATACTCGTTGAACAGATTCTGGGATTTTTCTGGTTTGGATCACGTAGTAATGTGGTACCACACTGAAACAGTCGATTAAACCTGGTTTCGATCAATATTTTAGAGGATAACGCATGTTAGGTCTAGGTTAGGCCTGGGATTTTCACTCATGAGGCTCATACTTTCGCATTCTTCACATACTTGTTGAACGGATCCTGGGTTTTTTCTGGTTTGGATCACGTAGTAATGTGGGTCCACACTGAAACAATCAATTAAACCTGGTCTTGATAAATATTTTAGAGGATAACGCAAGTTAGGTCTGGGATAGGTCTGGGATTTGACCTCATCAGACTCATACTTTCGCATTCCTCACATACTTGTTGAACTGATCCTGTGTTTTTTCTGGTTTGGATCACGTAGTAATGTGGTACCACACTGAAACAGTCGATTAAACCTGGTTTCGATCAATATTTTAGAGGATAACGCATGTTAGGTCTAGGTTAGGTCTGGGATTTTCACTCATCAGACTCATACTTTCGCATTCTTCACATACTTGTTGAACGGATCCTGGGTTTTTTCTGGTTTGGATCACGTAGTAATGTGGGTCTACACTGAAACAATCAATTTAACCTGGTCTTGATAAATATTTTAGAGGATAACGCATGTTAGGTCTGGGATAGGTCTGGGATTTGCCCTCATCAGACTCATACTTTCGCACACTTCACATACTCGTTGAACAGATTCTGGGTTTTTTCTGGTTTGGATCACGTAGTAATGTGGTACCACACTGAAACAGTCGATTAAACCTGGTTTCGATCAATATTTTAGAGGATAACGCATGTTAGGTCTAGGTTAGGCCTGGGATTTTCACTCATCAGCCTCATACTTTCGCATTCTTCACATACTTGTTGAACTGATCCTGGGTTTTTTCTGGTTTGGATCACGTAGTAATGTGGTACCACACTGAAACAGTCGATTAAACCTGGTTTCGATCAATATTTTAGAGGACAACGCAAGTTAGGTCTAGGTAAGGCCTCGAATTTCACTGATCAGACTCATACTTTCGCATTCTTCACATACTTGTTGAACGGATCCTGGGTTTTTTCTGGTTTGGATCACGTAGTAATGTGGTACCACACTGAAGCAGTCGATTAAACCTGGTTTCGATCAATATTTTAGAGGATAACGCATGTTAGGTCTAGGTTAGCCCTGGGATTTTCACTCATCAGACTCATACTTTCGCATTCTTCACATACTTGTTGAACGGATCCTGGGTTTTTTCTGGTTTGGTTCACGTAGTAATGTGGTACCACACTGAAACATTCAATTAAACCTGATCTTGATAAATATTTGAGAGGATAACGCATGTTAGGTTTGGGTTAAGTCTAGGATTTGCCCTCATCAGGCTCATTCTTTCGCGTTTTTCACATACTTGTTGATCTGATCGAGGGTTTTTTCTGCTTTGAATCACGTAGTAAAGTGGTACCACACTGAAACAGTCCATTAAACCTGGTTTGGATCAATATTTTAGAGGATAACGCATGTTAGGTCTAGGTTAGCCCTGGGATTATCACTCATCAGACTCATACTTTCGCATTCTTCACATACTTGTTGAACGGATCCTGGGTTTTTTCTGGTTTGGTTCACGTAGTAATGTGGTACCACACTGAAACATTCAATTAAACCAGGTTTGGATCAATATTTTAGAGGATAACGCATGTTAGGTCTAGGTTAGGTCTAGCATTTTCACTCATCAGACTCATACTTTCGCATTCTTCACATACTTGTTGAACGGATCCTGGCTTTTTTCTGGTTTGGATCACGTAGTAGTGTGGTACCACACTGAAACAATCCATTAAACCTGCTTGCGATCATTATTTTAGAGGATAACGCATGTTAGGTCTGGGTTAGGTCTAGGATTTGCCCTCATCAGGCTCATTCTTTCGCATATTTCTCAAACTTGGAGGCTAGATTCTGGGCCTTTTCTGGATTGCATCACGTAGTAATGTGGTACCACACTGAAACATTCAATTAAACCTGGTCTTGATAAATATTTTAGAGGATAACGCATGTTAGGTCTGGGTTAGGTCTAGGATTTGCCCTCATTAGGCTCATACTTTCGCATATTTCTCATACTTCATGGCTAGATCCTTTGCTTTTTCTGGATTGTATCATATAGTAATGAAGTACAACACTGGAACAGTCAATTAAACCTGGTTTCCATCAATATCTTAGAGGACAACGCAAGTTAGGTCTGGGATAGGTCTTGGACTTGCCCTCACCAGGCTCATACTTTCGCGTTTTTCACATACTTCTTGAACAGATCCAGGGTTTTTTCTGGTTTGGATCACATAGTAGTGTGGTACCACACTGAAACAGTCCATGAAACCTGGTTTGGATCAATATTTTAGAGGATAACGCATGTTAGGTCTTGGTTAGGTCTGGGATTTTCACTCATCAGACTCATACTTTCGCCTTCTTCACATACTTGTTGAACGGATCCTGGGATTTTTCTGGTTTGGATCACGTAGTAATGTGGGTCCATACTGAAACAATCAATTAAACCTGGTCTTGATAAATATTTTAGAGGAAAACGCATGTTAGGTCTGGGATAGGTCTGGGATTTGCCCTCATCAGACTCATACTTTCGCACACTTCACATACTCGTTGAACAGATTCTGGGTTTTTTCTGGTTTGGATCACGTAGTAATGTGGTACCACACTGAAACAGTCGATTAAACCTGGTTTCGATCAATATTTTAGAGGATAACGCATGTTAGGTCTAGGTTAGGCCTGGGATTTTCACTCATCAGGCTCATACTTTCGCATTCTTCACATACTTGTTGAACGGATCCTGGGTTTTTTCTGGTTTGGATCACGTAGTAATGTGGGTCCACACTGAAACAATCAATTAAACCTGGTCTTGATAAATATTTTAGTGGATAACGCAAGTTAGGTCTGGGATAGGTCTGGGATTTGACCTCATCAGACTCATACTTTCGCATTCCACACATACTTGTTGAACTGATCCTGTGTTTTTTCTGGTTTGGATCACGTAGTAATGTGGTACCACACTGAAACAGTCGATTAAACCTGGTTTCGATCAATATTTTAGAGGATAACGCATGTTAGGTCTAGGTTAGGCCTGGGATTTTCACTCATCAGGCTCATACTTTCGCATTCTTCACATACTTGTTGAACGGATCCTGGGTTTTTTCTGGTTTGGATCACGTAGTAATGTGGGTCTACACTGCAACAATCAATTAAACCTGGTCTTGATAAATATTTTAGAGGACAACGCAAGTTAGGTCTAGGTAAGGCCTGAGATTTTCACTGATCAGACTCATACTTTCGCATTCTTCACATACTTGTTGAACGGATCCTGGGTTTTTTCTGGTTTGGATCACGTAGTAATGTGGTACCACACTGAAACAGTCGATTAAACCTGGTTCCGATCAATATTTTAGAGGACAACGCAAGTTAGGTCTAGGTAAGGCCTGAGATTTTCACTGATCAGACTCATACCTTCGCATTCTTCACATACTTGTTGAACGGATCCTGGGTTTTTTCTGGTTTGGATCACGTAGTAATGTGGTACCACACTGAAACAGTCGATTAAACCTGGTTTCGATCAATATTTTAGAGAATAATTCATGTTAGGTCTAGGTTAGGTCTGGGATTTTCACTGATCAGGCTCACTCTTTCGCATATTTCTCATACTTGATGGCTAGATCCTGGGCTTTTTCTGGATTGCATCACGTAGTAATGTAGTACCACACGGAAACAGTCAATGAAACCTGGTTTCCATCACTATTTTAGAGGACAACGCAAGTTAGGTCTAGGTTAGCCCTGGGATTTTCACTCATCAGACTCATACTTTTGCATTCTTCACATACTTGTTGAACTAATCCTGGGTTTTTAATGGTTTGGATCAAGTAGTAATGTGGTACCACACTGAAACAGTCGATTAAACCTGGTCTCGATCAATATTTTAGAGAATAATTCATGTTAGGTCTCGGTTAGGTCTGGGATTTGCTCCACATCAGGCTCATTCTTTCGCATATTTCTCATACTTGATGGCTAGATCCTGAGCTTTTTCTGGATTGCATCACGTAGTAATGAAGTACAACACTGAAACAGTCAATTAAACCTGGTTTCCATCAATATCTTAGAGGACAACGCATGTTAGGTCTAGGTTAGGCCTAGGATTTTCACTCATCAGGCTCATACTTTCGCATTCCTCACATACTTGTTGAACTGATCCTGGGTTTTTTCTGGTTTGGATCACGTAGTAATGTGGGACCACACTGAAACAGTCAATTAAACCTGGTTCCGATCAATATTTTAGAGAATAATTCATGTTAGGTCTAGTTTAGGTCCGGGATTTACTCTCATCAGGCTCAGTCTTTCGCATATTACTCATACTTGATGGCTAGATCGTGGGCTTTTTCTGGATTGGATCACGTAGTAATGTGGGACCACACTGAAACAATCAATTAAACCTGGTCCTGATAAATATTTTGGAGGATAGCGCATGTTAGGTCTGGAATAGGTCTGGGATTTGCCCTCATCAGGCTCATACTTTCGCATTCTTCACATACTTGTTGAACTGATCCTGGGGTTTTTCTGGTTTGGATCACGTAGTAATGTGGTACCACACTGAAACGGTCAATTAAACCTGGTTTCGATTAATATTTTAGAGGACAACGCAAGTTAGGTCTGGGATAGGTCTGGGATTTGCCCTCATCAGACTCATACTTTCGCACACTTCACATACTCGTTGAACAGATTCTGGGTTTTTTCTGGTTTGGATCACGTAGTAATGTGGGACCACACTGAAACAGTCAATTAAACCTGGTTTCGATCAATATTTTAGAGAATAATTCATGTTAGGTCTAGTTTAGGTCCGGGATTTACTCTCATCAGGCACAGTCTTTCGCATATTACTCATACTTGATGGCTAGATCCTGGGCTTTTTCTGGATTGGATCACGTAGTAATGTGGGACCACACTGAAACAATCAATTAAACCTGGTCCTGATAAATATTTTGGAGGATAGCGCATGTTAGGTCTGGGATAGGTCTGGGATTTGCCCTCATCAGGCTCATACTTTCGCATTCTTCACATACTTGTTGAACTGATCCTGGGTTTTTTCTGGTTTGGATCACGTAGTAATGTGGTACCACACTGAAACGGTCAATTAAACCTGGTTTCGATCAATATTTTAGAGGATAACGCAAGTTAGGTCTGCGATAGGTCTGGGATTTGACCTCATCAGACTCATACTTTCGAACACTTCACATACTCCTTGAACAGATCCTGGGTTATTTTCTGGTTTGGATCACATAGTTATGTGGTACCAAACTGAAACAGTCGATTGAACCAGGTTTCGATCAATATTTTGGAGGATAACGCATGTTAGGTCTAGGTTAGGCCTGGGATTTGCCCTCATCAGGCTCATACTTTCGCATATTTCTCATACTTCATGGCTAGATCGTGGGCTATTTCTGGATTGGATCACGTAGTAAAGTGGTACCACACTGAAACATTCAATGAAACCTGGTCTGGATAAATATTTTAGAGGGTAACGCACCTTAGGTCTGGGTTAGGTCTAAGATTTGCCCTCATCAGGCTCACAGCTTCGCGTTTTTCACATACTTGTTGAACAGATCCTGGGTTTTTTCTGGTTTGGATCACGAAGTAGTGTGGTACCACACTGAAACAGTCAATGAAACCTGGTTTCCATCAATATTTTAGAGGATAACGCATATAAGGTCTAGGTTAGGTCTGGGATTTGCTCTCATCAGGCTCATTCTTTCGCATATTTCTCATACTTGATGGCTAGATCCTGGGCTTTTTCTGGATTGCATCACGTAGTAATGAAGTACCACACTGAAACAGTCAATGAAACCTGGTTTCCATCAATATTTTAGAGGACAACGCAAGTTAGGTCTGGGATAGGTCTGGGATTTGACCTCATTAGACTCATACTTTCGCACACTTCACAACCTCCTTGAACAGATTCTGGGTTATTTTCTGGTTTGGATCACATAGTAATGTGGTACCACACTGAAACAGTCGATTAAACCAGGTTTCGATCAATATTTTAGAGGATAACGCATGTTAGGTCTAGGTTAGGTCTGGGATTTTCACTCATCAGACTCATACTTTCGCATTCTTCACATACTTGTTGAACGGATCCTGGGTTTTTTCTGGTTTGGATCACGTAGTAATGTGGTACCACACTGAAACAGTCGATTAAACCTGGTTTCGATCAATATTTTAGAGAATAATTCATGTTAGGTCTAGTTTAGGTCCGGGATTTACTCTCATCAGGCTCATTCTTTCGCATATTACTCATACTTGATGGCTAGATCCTGGGCTTTTTCTGGATTGGATCACGTAGTAATGTGGGACCACACTGAAACATTCAATTAAAACTGGTCTTGAAAACTATTTTAGAGGATAACGCATGTTAGGTCTGGGTTACGTCTGTGATTTGCCCTCATCAGCGTCATACTTTCGCAGTTTTAACATGCATGTTGACCTGATCGAGGGTTTTCTTTGCTTTGGATCACGTAGTAAAGTGGTACCACACCAACACAGTCAATTAAACCTGGTTTGGATCAATATTTTAGAGGATAACGCATGTTAGGTCTAGGTTAGCCCTGGGATTATCACTCATCAGACTCATACTTTCGCATTCTTCACATACTTGTTGAACTGATCCTGGGTTTTTTCTGGTTTGGATCACGTAGTAATGTGGGACCACACTGAAACAATCAATTAAACCTGATCTTGATAAATATTTTAGAGGATAACGCATGTTAGGTCTGGGTTAGGTCTAGGATTTGCCCTCATCAGGCTCATACTTTCGCATATTTCTCATACTTCATGCCTAGATCCTGGGCTGTTTCTGGATTGGATCACGTAGTAATGTGGTACCACGCTGAAACAGTCAATTAAACCTGGTATCGATCAATATTTTAGAGGATAACGCAAGTTAGGTCTGGGATAGGTCTAGGATTTGCCCTCATCAGGCTCTTACTTTCGCATATTTCTCATACTTCATGGCTAGATCCTGGGCTATTTCTGGTTTGGATCACGTAGTAATGTGGTACCACACTGAAACAGTCCATTAAACCTGGTTTCGCTCAATATTTTAGAGGATAACGCATGTTAGGTCTAGGTTAGGTCTGGGATTTCCTGTCATCAGGCTCATTCTTTCGCATATTTCTCATACTTGATGGCTAGATCCTGGGCTTTTTCTAGATTGCATCACGTAGTAATGTGGGACCACAGTGAAACAGTCGATTAAACCAGGTTTCGATCAATATTTTTGAGGATAACGCATGTTAGGTCTAGTTTAGGCGTGGGATTTTCACTCATCAGACTCATACTTTCGCATTCTTCACATACTTGTTGAACGGATCCTGGGTTTTTTCTGGTTTGGATCTCGTAGGAATGTGGGACCACACTGAAACAGTCAATTAAACCTGGTTTCGATCAATATTTTAGAGAATAATTCATGTTAGGTCTATGTTAGGTCTGGGATTTGCTCTCATCAGGCTCATTCTTTCGCATATTTCTCATACATGTTGAACAGATCCTGGGTTTTTTCTGGTTTGGATCACGTAGTAATGTGGGACCACACTGAAACAATCAATTAAACCTGGTCTTGATAAATATTTTAGAGGATAACGCATGTTAGGTCTGGGTTAGGCCTAGGATTTGCCCTCATCAGGCTCATACTTTCGCATATTTCTCATACATCAAGGCTTGATCCTGGGCTGTTTCTGGATTGTATTACGTAGTAATGTGGCACCACGCTGAAACAGTCAATTAAACCTGGTTTCGATCAATATTTTAGAGGATAACGCAAGTTAGGTCTGGGATAGTTCTAGGATTTGCCCTCATCAGGCTCTTACTTTCACATATTTCTCATACTTCACGGCTAGATCCTGTGCTATTTCTGGATTGGATCACGTAGTAAAGTGGTACCACACTGAAACATTCAATGAAACCTGGTCTGGATAAATATAATAGTGGATAACGCATCTTAGGTCTGGGTTAGGTCTAATATTTGCCCTCATCAGGCCACACTGTTTAGCGTTTTTCACATACTTGTTGAACAGATCCTGGGCTATTTCTGGTTTGGATCACGAATTAGTGTGGTACCACACTGAAACAGTCCATTAAACCTGGTTTTGATCAATATTTTAGAGAATAATTCATGTTAGGTCTAGGTTAGGTCAGGGATTTGCTCTCATCAGGCTCATTCTTTCGCATATTTCTCATACTTGATGGCTAGATCCTGGGCTTTTTCTGGATTGCATCACGTAGTAATGAAGTACAACACTGAAACAGTCAATTAAACCTGGTTTCGATCAATATTTTAGAGAATAATTCATGTTAGGTCTAGGTTAGGTCTGGGATTTGCACTCATCAGGCTCATTCTTTCGCATATTTCTCATACTTGATGGCTAGATCCTGGGCTTTTTCTGGATTGCATCACGTAGTAATGAAGTACAACACTGAAACAGTCAATTAAACCTGGTTTCCATCAATATTTTAGAGGACAACGCATGTTAGGTCTAGGTTAGGCCTGGGATTTGCCCTCGTCAGGGTCATACTGTCGCAGTTTTAACATACTTGTTGAACGGATCCTGTGTTTTTTCTGGTTTGGATCACGTAGTAATGTGGGACCACACTGAAGCAATCAATTAAACCTGATCTTGATAAATATTTTAGAGGATAACGCATGTTAGGTCTGGGTTAGGTCTAGGATTTGCCCTCATCAGGCTCATACTTTCGCATATTTCTCATACTTCATGCCTAGATCCTGGGCTGTTTCTGGATTGGATCACGTAGTAATGTGGTACCACGCTGAAACAGTCAATTAAACCTGGTATCGATCAATATTTTAGAGGATAACGCAAGTTAGGTCTGGGATAGGTCTAGGATTTGCCCTCATCAGGCTCTTACTTTCGCATATTTCTCATACTTCATGGCTAGATCCTGGGCTATTTCTGGTTTGGATCACGTAGTAATGTGGTACCACACTGAAACAGTCCATTAAACCTGGTTTCGCTCAATATTTTAGAGGATAACGCATGTTAGGTCTAGGTTAGGTCTGGGATTTCCTGTCATCAGGCTCATTCTTTCGCATATTTCTCATACTTGATGGCTAGATCCTGGGCTTTTTCTAGATTGCATCACGTAGTAATGTGGGACCACAGTGAAACAGTCGATTAAACCAGGTTTCGATCAATATTTTTGAGGATAACGCATGTTAGGTCTAGTTTAGGCGTGGGATTTTCACTCATCAGACTCATACTTTCGCATTCTTCACATACTTGTTGAACGGATCCTGGGTTTTTTCTGGTTTGGATCTCGTAGTAATGTGGGACCACACTGAAACAGTCAATTAAACCTGGTTTCGATCAATATTTTACAGAATAATTCATGTTAGGTCTATGTTAGGTCTGGGATTTGCCCTCATCAGGCTCATTCTTTCGCATATTTCTCATACATGTTGAACAGATCCTGGGTTTTTTCTGGTTTGGATCACGTAGTAATGTGGGACCACACTGAAACAATCAATTAAACCTGGTCTTGATAAATATTTTAGAGGATAACGCATGTTAGGTCTGGGTTAGGCCTAGGATTTGCCCTCATCAGGCTCATACTTTCGCATATTTCTCATACATCAAGGCTTGATCCTGGGATGTTTCTGGATTGTATTACGTAGTAATGTGGTACCACGCTGAAACAGTCAATTAAACCTGGTTTCGATCAATATTTTAGAGGATAACGCAAGTTAGGTCTGGGATAGGTCTAGGATTTGCCCTCATCAGGCTCTTACTTTCACATATTTCTCATACTTCACGGCTAGATCCTGTGCTATTTCTGGATTGGATCACGTAGTAAAGTGGTACCACACTGAAACATTCAATGAAACCTGGTCTGGATAAATATAATAGTGGATAACGCATCTTAGGTCTGGGTTAGGTCTAATATTTGCCCTCATCAGGCCACACTGTTTAGCGTTTTTCACATACTTGTTGAACAGATCCTGGGCTATTTCTGGTTTGGATCACGAATTAGTGTGGTACCACACTGAAACAGTCCATTAAACCTGGTTTTGATCAATATTTTAGAGAATAATTCATGTTAGGTCTAGGTTAGGTCAGGGATTTGCTCTCATCAGGCTCATTCTTTCGCATATTTCTCATACTTGATGGCTAGATCCTGGGCTTTTTCTGGATTGCATCACGTAGTAATGAAGTACAACACTGAAACAGTCAATTAAACCTGGTTTCGATCAATATTTTAGAGAATAATTCATGTTAGGTCTAGGTTAGGTCTGGGATTTGCACTCATCAGGCTCATTCTTTCGCATATTTCTCATACTTGATGGCTAGATCCTGGGCTTTTTCTGGATTGCATCACGTAGTAATGAAGTACAACACTGAAACAGTCAATTAAACCTGGTTTCCATCAATATTTTAGAGGACAACGCATGTTAGGTCTAGGTTAGGCCTGGGATTTGCCCTCGTCAGGGTCATACTGTCGCAGTTTTAACATACTTGTTGAACGGATCCTGTGTTTTTTCTGGTTTGGTTCACGTAGTAATGTGGTACCGCACTGAAACATTCAATTAAACCTGGTCTGGATAAATATAATAGTGGATAACGCATCTTAGGTCTGGGTTAGGTCTAATATTTGCCCTCATCAGGCCACACTGTTTAGCGTTTTTCACATACTTGTTGAACAGATCCTGGGCTATTTCTGGTTTGGATCACGAATTAGTGTGGTACCACACTGAAACAGTCCATTAAACCTGGTTTTGATCAATATTTTAGAGAATAATTCATGTTAGGTCTAGGTTAGGTCAGGGATTTGCTCTCATCAGGCTCATTCTTTCGCATATTTCTCATACTTGATGGCTAGATCCTGGGCTTTTTCTGGATTGCATCACGTAGTAATGAAGTACAACACTGAAACAGTCAATTAAACCTGGTTTCGATCAATATTTTAGAGAATAATTCATGTTAGGTCTAGTTTAGGCGTGGGATTTTCACTCATCAGACTCATACTTTCGCATTCTTCACATACTTGTTGAACGGATCCTGGGTTTTTTCTGGTTTGGATCTCGTAGGAATGTGGGACCACACTGAAACAGTCAATTAAACCTGGTTTCGATCAATATTTTAGAGAATAATTCATGTTAGGTCTATGTTAGGTCTGGGATTTGCTCTCATCAGGCTCATTCTTTCGCATATTTCTCATACATGTTGAACAGATCCTGGGTTTTTTCTGGTTTGGATCACGTAGTAATGTGGGACCACACTGAAACAATCAATTAAACCTGGTCTTGATAAATATTTTAGAGGATAACGCATGTTAGGTCTGGGTTAGGCCTAGGATTTGCCCTCATCAGGCTCATACTTTCGCATATTTCTCATACATCAAGGCTTGATCCTGGGCTGTTTCTGGATTGTATTACGTAGTAATGTGGCACCACGCTGAAACAGTCAATTAAACCTGGTTTCGATCAATATTTTAGAGGATAACGCAAGTTAGGTCTGGGATAGTTCTAGGATTTGCCCTCATCAGGCTCTTACTTTCACATATTTCTCATACTTCACGGCTAGATCCTGTGCTATTTCTGGATTGGATCACGTAGTAAAGTGGTACCACACTGAAACATTCAATGAAACCTGGTCTGGATAAATATAATAGTGGATAACGCATCTTAGGTCTGGGTTAGGTCTAATATTTGCCCTCATCAGGCCACACTGTTTAGCGTTTTTCACATACTTGTTGAACAGATCCTGGGCTATTTCTGGTTTGGATCACGAATTAGTGTGGTACCACACTGAAACAGTCCATTAAACCTGGTTTTGATCAATATTTTAGAGAATAATTCATGTTAGGTCTAGGTTAGGTCAGGGATTTGCTCTCATCAGGCTCATTCTTTCGCATATTTCTCATACTTGATGGCTAGATCCTGGGCTTTTTCTGGATTGCATCACGTAGTAATGAAGTACAACACTGAAACAGTCAATTAAACCTGGTTTCGATCAATATTTTAGAGAATAATTCATGTTAGGTCTAGGTTAGGTCTGGGATTTGCACTCATCAGGCTCACAGTTTCGCATATTTCTCATACTTGATGGCTAGATCCTGGGCTTTTTCTGGATTGCATCACGTAGTAATGAAGTACAACACTGAAACAGTCAATTAAACCTGGTTTCGATCAATATTTTAGAGAATAATTCATGTTAGGTCTAGGTTAGGTCTGGGATTTGCACTCATCAGGCTCATTCTTTCGCATATTTCTCATACTTGATGGCTAGATCCTGGGCTTTTTCTGGATTGCATCACGTAGTAATGAAGTACAACACTGAAACAGTCAATTAAACCTGGTTTCCATCAATATTTTAGAGGACAACGCATGTTAGGTCTAGGTTAGGCTTGGGATTTGCCCTCGTCAGGGTCATACTGTCGCAGTTTTAACATACTTGTTGAACGGATCCTGTGTTTTTTCTGGTTTGGTTCACGTAGTAATGTGGTACCGCACTGAAACATTCAATTAAACCTGGTCTGGATAAATATAATAGTGGATAACGCATCTTAGGTCTGGGTTAGGTCTAATATTTGCCCTCATCAGGCCACACTGTTTAGCGTTTTTCACATACTTGTTGAACAGATCCTGGGCTATTTCTGGTTTGGATCACGAATTAGTGTGGTACCACACTGAAACAGTCCATTAAACCTGGTTTTGATCAATATTTTAGAGAATAATTCATGTTAGGTCTAGGTTAGGTCAGGGATTTGCTCTCATCAGGCTCATTCTTTCGCATATTTCTCATACTTGATGGCTAGATCCTGGGCTTTTTCTGGATTGCATCACGTAGTAATGAAGTACAACACTGAAACAGTCAATTAAACCTGGTTTCGATCAATATTTTAGAGAATAATTCATGTTAGGTCTAGTTTAGGCGTGGGATTTTCACTCATCAGACTCATACTTTCGCATTCTTCACATACTTGTTGAACGGATCCTGGGTTTTTTCTGGTTTGGATCTCGTAGGAATGTGGGACCACACTGAAACAGTCAATTAAACCTGGTTTCGATCAATATTTTAGAGAATAATTCATGTTAGGTCTATGTTAGGTCTGGGATTTGCTCTCATCAGGCTCATTCTTTCGCATATTTCTCATACATGTTGAACAGATCCTGGGTTTTTTCTGGTTTGGATCACGTAGTAATGTGGGACCACACTGAAACAATCAATTAAACCTGGTCTTGATAAATATTTTAGAGGATAACGCATGTTAGGTCTGGGTTAGGCCTAGGATTTGCCCTCATCAGGCTCATACTTTCGCATATTTCTCATACATCAAGGCTTGATCCTGGGCTGTTTCTGGATTGTATTACGTAGTAATGTGGCACCACGCTGAAACAGTCAATTAAACCTGGTTTCGATCAATATTTTGGGAGGATAACGCAAGTTAGGTCTGGGATAGTTCTAGGATTTGCCCTCATCAGGCTCTTACTTTCACATATTTCTCATACTTCACGGCTAGATCCTGTGCTATTTCTGGATTGGATCACGTAGTAAAGTGGTACCACACTGAAACATTCAATGAAACCTGGTCTGGATAAATATAATAGTGGATAACGCATCTTAGGTCTGGGTTAGGTCTAATATTTGCCCTCATCAGGCCACACTGTTTAGCGTTTTTCACATACTTGTTGAACAGATCCTGGGCTATTTCTGGTTTGGATCACGAATTAGTGTGGTACCACACTGAAACAGTCCATTAAACCTGGTTTTGATCAATATTTTAGAGAATAATTAATGTTAGGTCTAGGTTAGGTCAGGGATTTGCTCTCATCAGGCTCATTCTTTCGCATATTTCTCATACTTGATGGCTAGATCCTGGGCTTTTTCTGGATTGCATCACGTAGTAATGAAGTACAACACTGAAACAGTCAATTAAACCTGGTTTCGATCAATATTTTAGAGAATAATTCATGTTAGGTCTAGGTTAGGTCTGGGATTTGCACTCATCAGGCTCATTCTTTCGCATATTTCTCATACTTGATGGCTAGATCCTGGGCTTTTTCTGGATTGCATCACGTAGTAATGAAGTACAACACTGAAACAGTCAATTAAACCTGGTTTCCATCAATATTTTAGAGGACAACGCATGTTAGGTCTAGGTTAGGCCTGGGATTTGCCCTCGTCAGGGTCATACTGTCGCAGTTTTAACATACTTGTTGAACGGATCCTGTGTTTTTTCTGGTTTGGATCACGTAGTAATGTGGGACCACACTGAAACAATCAATTAAACCTGATCTTGATAAATATTTTAGAGGATAACGCATGTTAGGTCTGGGTTGGGTCTAGGATTTGCCCTCATCAGGCTCATACTTTCGCATATTTCTCATACTTCATGCCTAGATCCTGGGCTGTTTCTGGATTGGATCACGTAGTAATGTGGTACCACGCTGAAACAGTCAATTAAACCTGGTATCGATCAATATTTTAGAGGATAACGCAAGTTAGGTCTGGGATAGGTCTAGGATTTGCCCTCATCAGGCTCTTACTTTCGCATATTTCTCATACTTCATGGCTAGATCCTGGGCTATTTCTGGTTTGGATCACGTAGTAATGTGGTACCACACTGAAACAGTCCATTAAACCTGGTTTCGCTCAATATTTTAGAGGATAACGCATGTTAGGTCTAGGTTAGGTCTGGGATTTCCTGTCATCAGGCTCATTCTTTCGCATATTTCTCATACTTGATGACTAGATCCTGGGCTTTTTCTAGATTGCATCACGTAGTAATGTGGGACCACAGTGAAACAGTCGATTAAACCAGGTTTCGATCAATATTTTTGAGGATAACGCATGTTAGGTCTAGTTTAGGCGTGGGATTTTCACTCATCAGACTCATACTTTCGCATTCTTCACATACTTGTTGAACGGATCCTGGGTTTTTTCTGGTTTGGATCTCGTAGTAATGTGGGACCACACTGAAACAGTCAATTAAACCTGGTTTCGATCAATATTTTAGAGAATAATTCATGTTAGGTCTATGTTAGGTCTGGGATTTGCCCTCATCAGGCTCATTCTTTCGCATATTTCTCATACATGTTGAACAGATCCTGGGTTTTTTCTGGTTTGGATCACGTAGTAATGTGGGACCACACTGAAACAATCAATTAAACCTGGTCTTGATAAATATTTTAGAGGATAACGCATGTTAGGTCTGGGTTAGGCCTAGGATTTGCCCTCATCAGGCTCATACTTTCGCATATTTCTCATACATCAAGGCTCGATCCTGGGATGTTTCTGGATTGTATTACGTAGTAATGTGGTACCACGCTGAAACAGTCAATTAAACCTGGTTTCGATCAATATTTTAGAGGATAACGCAAGTTAGGTCTGGGATAGGTCTACGATTTGCCCTCATCAGGCTCTTACTTTCACATATTTCTCATACTTCACGGCTAGATCCTGTGCTATTTCTGGATTGGATCACGTAGTAAAGTGGTACCACACTGAAACATTCAATGAAACCTGGTCTGGATAAATATAATAGTGGATAACGCATCTTAGGTCTGGGTTAGGTCTAATATTTGCCCTCATCAGGCCACACTGTTTAGCGTTTTTCACATACTTGTTGAACAGATCCTGGGCTATTTCTGGTTTGGATCACGAATTAGTGTGGTACCACACTGAAACAGTCCATTAAACCTGGTTTTGATCAATATTTTAGAGAATAATTCATGTTAGGTCTAGGTTAGGTCAGGGATTTGCTCTCATCAGGCTCATTCTTTCGCATATTTCTCATACTTGATGGCTAGATCCTGGGCTTTTTTTGGATTGCATCACGTAGTAATGAAGTACAACACTGAAACAGTCAATTAAACCTGGTTTCGATCAATATTTTAGAGAATAATTCATGTTAGGTCTAGGTTAGGTCTGGGATTTGCACTCATCAGGCTCATTCTTTCGCATATTTCTCATACTTGATGGCTAGATCCTGGGCTTTTTCTGGATTGCATCACGTAGTAATGAAGTACAACACTGAAACAGTCAATTAAACCTGGTTTCCATCAATATTTTAGAGGACAACGCATGTTAGGTCTAGGTTAGGCCTGGGATTTGCCCTCGTCAGGGTCATACTGTCGCAGATTTAACATACTTGTTGAACGGATCCTGTGTTTTTTCTGGTTTGGTTCACGTAGTAATGTGGTACCGCACTGAAACATTCAATTAAACCTGGTCTGGATAAATATAATAGTGGATAACGCATCTTAGGTCTGGGTTAGGTCTAATATTTGCCCTCATCAGGCCACACTGTTTAGCGTTTTTCACATACTTGTTGAACAGATCCTGGGCTATTTCTGGTTTGGATCACGAATTAGTGTGGTACCACACTGAAACAGTCCATTAAACCTGGTTTTGATCAATATTTTAGAGAATAATTCATGTTAGGTCTAGGTTAGGTCAGGGATTTGCTCTCAGGCTCATTCTTTCGCATATTTCTCATACTTGATGGCTAGATCCTGGGCTTTTTCTGGATTGCATCACGTAGTAATGAAGTACAACACTGAAACAGTCAATTAAACCTGGTTTCGATCAATATTTTAGAGAATAATTCATGTTAGGTCTAGGTTAGGTCTGGGATTTGCACTCATCAGGCTCATTCTTTCGCATATTTCTCATACTTGATGGCTAGATCCTGGGCTTTTTCTGGATTGCATCACGTAGTAATGAAGTACAACACTGAAACAGTCAATTAAACCTGGTTTCCATCAATATTTTAGAGGACAACGCATGTTAGGTCTAGGTAAGGCCTGGGATTTGCCCTCGTCAGGGTCATACTGTCGCAGTTTTAACATACTTGTTGAACGGATCCTGTGTTTTTTCTGGTTTGGTTCACGTAGTAATGTGGTACCGCACTGAAACATTCAATTAAACCTGGTCTTGATAATTATTTTAGAGGATAACGCATGTTAGGTTTGGGTTAGGTCTAGGATTTGCCCTCATCAGGCTCATACTTTCGCATATTTCTCATACTTCATGGGTAGATCCTGGGCTGTTTCTGGATTGGATCACGTAGTAATGTGGTACCACACTGAAACAGTCAAATAAACCTGGTTTTGATCAATATTTTAGAGAATAATTCATGTTAGGTCTAGGTTAGGTCAGGGATTTGCTCCCATCAGGCTCATTCTTTCGCATATTTCTCATACTTGATGGCTAGATCCTGGGCTTTTTCTGGATTGCATCACGTAGTAATGAAGTTCAACACTGAAACAGTCAATTAAACCTGGTTTCGATCAATATTTTAGAGAATAATTCATGTTAGGTCTAGGTTAGGTTTGGGATTTGCTCTCATCAGGTTCATTCTTTCGCATATTTCTCATACTTGATGGCTAGATCCTGGGCTTTTTCTGGATTGCATCACGTAGTAATGAAGTACAACACTGAAACAGTCAATTAAACCTGGTTTCCATCAATATTCTAGAGGATAACGCATGTTATGTCTGGGTTAGGTCTAGGATTTGCACTCGTCAGGCTGATACTCTCGCATATTTCTCATACTTCATGGCTAGATCCTGGGCTTTTTCTGGTTTGGATCACGTAGTAATGTGGGACCACACTGAAACAATCAATTAAACCTGGTCTTGATAAATATTTTAGAGGATAACGCATGTTAGGTCTGGGTTAGGTCTAGGATTTGCCCTCATCAGGCTCATACTTTCGCATATTTCTCATACTTCAAGGCTAGATCCTGGGCTGTTTCTGGATTGTATCACATAGTAATGTGGTACCACACTGAAACAGTCAATTAAACCTGGATTCGATCAATATTTTAGAGAATAATTCATGTTAGGTCTAGGTTAGGTCTGGGATTTACTCTCATCAGGCTCATTCTTTCGCATATTACTCATACTTGATGGCTAGATCCTGGGCTTTTTCTGGTTTGGATCACGTAGTAATGTGGGACCACACTGAAACAATCAATTAAACCTGGTCTTGATAAATATTTTAGAGGATAACGCATGTTAGGTCTGGGTTAGGTCTAGGATTTGCCCTCATCAGGCTCATACTTTCGCTTATTTCTCATACTTCAAGGCTAGATCCTGGGCTATTTCTGGATTGGATCACGTAGTAATGTGGTACCACACTGAAACATTCAATTAAACCTGGTCTTGATAAATATTTTAGAGGATAACGCATGTTAGGTTTGGGTTAGGTCTAGGATTTGCCCTCATCAGGCTCATACTTGCGCATATTTCTCATACTTCATGGCTAGATCCTGGGCTGTTTCTGGATTGTATCACGTAGTAATGTAGTACCACGCTGAAACAGTCAATTAAACCTGGTTTCGATCAATATTTTAGAGGATAACGCAAGTTAGATCTGGGATAGGTCTGGGATTTGACCTCATCAGACTCATACTTTCGCACCCTTCACGTACTCGTTGAACAGATACTGGGTTTTTTTCTTGTTTGGATCACATAGTAATGTGGTACCACACTGAAACTGTCGATTAAACCAGGTTTCGATCAATATTTTTGAGGATAACGCATGTTAGGTCTAGGTTAGGCCTGGGATTTTCACTCATCAGGCTCATTCTTTCACATATTACACATACTTGATGGCTAGATCCTGGGCTTTTTCTGGATTGGATCACGTAGTAATGTGGGACCACACTGAAACAATCAATTAAACCTGGTTGCGATCAATATTTTAGAGGGTAACGCATGTTAGGTCTAGGTTAGGCCTGGGATTTTCACTCATCAGACTCATTCTTTCGCATTCTTCACATACTTGTTGAACGGTTCCTGGGTTTTTTCTGGTTTGGATCACGTAGTAATGAGGTACCACACCGAAACGGTCAATTAAACCTGGTTTCGATCAATATTTTAGAGGATAACGCAAGTTAGGCCTGGGATAGGTCTGGGATTTGCCCTCATCAGGCTCATACTTTCGCATTCTTCACATACTTGTTGAACTGATCCTGGGTTTTTTCTGGTTTGGATCACGTAGTAATGTGGTACCACACTGAAACGGTCAATTAAACCTGGTTTCGATCAATATTTTAGAGGATAACGCAAGCTAGGTCTGGGATAGGTCTGGGATTTGACCTCATCAGACTCATACTTTCGCACACCTCACATACTCGTTGAACAGATCCTGGGTTATTTTCTGGTTTGGATCACATAGTAATGTGGTACCACACTGAAACAGTCGATTAAACCAGGTTTCGATCAATATTTTACAGGATAACGCAAGTTAGGTCTGGGATAGGTCTGGGATTTGACCTCATCAGACTCATACTTTCGCATTCTTCACATACTTGTTGAACGGATCCTGGGTTTTTTCTGGTTTGGATCACGTAGTAATGTGGGACCACACTGAAACAGTCAATTAAACCTGGTTACGATCAATATTTTAGAGAATAATTCATGTTAGGTCTAGTTTAGGTCCGGGATTTACTCTCATCAGGCTCATTCTTTCGCATATTACTCATACTTGATGGCTAGATCCTGGGCTTTTTCTGGATTGGATCACGTAGTAATGTGGGACCACACTGAAACAATCAATTAAACCTGGTCCTGATAAATATTTTGGAGGATAGCGCATGTTAGGTCTGGGATAGGTCTGGGATTTGCCCTCATCAGGCTCATACTTTCGCATTCTTCACATACTTGTTGAACTGATCCTGGGTTTTTTCTGGTTTGGATCACGTAGTAATGTGGTACCACACTGAAACGGTCAATTAAACCTGGTTTCGATCAATATTTTAGAGGATAACGCAAGTTAGGTCTGGGATAGGTCTGGGATTTGACCTCATCAGACTCATACTTTCGCACACTTCACATACTCCTTGAACAGATCCTGAGTTATTTTCTGGTTTGGATCACATAGTAATGTGGTACCAAACTGAAACAGTCGATTAAACCTGGTTTCCATCAATATTTTAGAGGACAACGCATGTTAGGTCTAGGTTAGGCCTGGGATTTGCCCTCATCAGGCTCATACTTTCGCATATTTCTCATACTTCATGGCTAGATCCTGGGCTGTTTCTGGATTGTATCACGTAGTAATGTGATACCACGCTGAAACAGTCAATTAAACCTGGTTTCGATCAATATTTTAGAGGATAACGCAAGTTAGGTCTGGGATAGGTCTAGGATTTGCCCTCATCAGGCTCATACTTTCGCATATTTCTCATACTTGATGGCTAGATCCTGGGCTTTTTCTGGATTGCATCACGTAGTAATGAAGTACAACACTGAAACAGTCAATTAAACCTGGTTTCGATCAATATTTTAGAGAATAATTCATGTTAGGTCTAGGTTAGGTCTGGGATTTGCTCTCATCAGGCTCATTCTTTCGCATATTTCTCATACTTAATGGCTATATCCTGGGCTTTTTCTGGATCGCATCACGTAGTATTGAAGTACAACACTGAAGCAGTCAATTAAACCTGGTTTCCATCAATATCTTAGAGGACAACGCAAGTTAGGTCTGGGATAGGTCTGGGATTTGCCCTCATCAGGCTCATACTTTCGCGTTTTTCACATACTTGTTGAACAGATCCTGGGTTTTTTCTGGTTTGGATCAGGTAGTAGTGTGGTACCACACTGAAACAGTCCATTAAACCTGGTTTGGATCAATATTTTAGAGGATAACGCATGTTAGGTCTAGGTTAGGTCTGGGATTTTCACTCATCAGACTCATACTTTCGCATTCTTCACATACTTGTTGAACGGATCCTGGGTTTTTTCTGGTTTGGATCACGTAGTAATGTGGGACCATACTGAAACAGTCAATTAAACCTGGTTTCGATCAATATTTTAGAGAATAATTCATGTTAGGTCTAGGTTAGGTCTGGGATTTGCTCTTATCAGGCTCATTCTTTCGCATATTTCTCATACTTGATGGCTAGATCCTGGGCTTTTTCTGGATTGCATAACGTAGTAATGAAGTACAACACTGAAACAGTCAATTAAACCTGGTTTCCATCAATATTTTAGAGGACAACGCATGTTAGGTCTAGGTTAGGTCTAGGATTTGCCCTCATCAGGCTCATACTTTCGCATATTTCTCATACTTGATGGCTAGATCCTGGGCTTTTTCTGGATTGCATCACGTAGTAATGAAGTACAACACTGAAACAGTCAATTAAACCTGGTTTCGATCAATATTTTAGAGAATAATTCATGTTAGGTCTAGGTTAGGTCTGGGATTTGCTCTCATCAGGCTCATTCTTTCGCATATTTCTCATACTTAATGGCTATATCCTGGGCTTTTTCTGGATCGCATCACGTATTATTGAAGTACAACACTGAAACAGTCAATTAAACCTGGTTTCCATCAATATCTTAGAGGACAACGCAAGTTAGGTCTGGGATAGGTCTGGGATTTGCTCTCATCAGGCTCATACTTTCGCGTTTTTCACATACTTGTTGAACAGATCCTGGGTTTTTTCTGGTTTGGATCACGTAGTAGTGTGGTACCACACTGAAACAGTCCATTAAACCTGGTTTGGATCAACATTTTAGAGGATAACGCATGTTAGGTCTAGGTTAGGTCTGGGATTTTCACTCATCAGACTCATGCTTTCGCATTCTTCACATACTTGTTGAACGGATCCTGGGTTTTTTCTGGTTTGGATCACGTAGTAATGTGGGACCATACTGAAACAGTCAATTAAACCTGGTTTCGATCAATATTTTAGAGAATAATTCATGTTAGGTCTAGGTTAGGTCTGAGATTTGCTCTTATCAGGCTCATTCTTTCGCATATTTCTCATACTTGATGGCTAGATCCTGGGCTTTTTCTGGATTGCATAACGTAGTAATGAAGTACAACACTGAAACAGTCAATTAAACCTGGTTTCCATCAATATTTTAGAGGACAACGCATGTTAGGTCTAGGTTAGGCCTGGGATTTGCTCTCATCAGGGTCATACTTTCGCAGTTTTAACATACATGTTGACCTGATCAAGGGTTTTTTCTGCTTTGGATCACGTAGTAAAGTGGTGCCACCCTGAAACAGTCCATTAGACCTGGTTTGGATCGATATTTTAGAGGATAACGCAAGTTAGGTCTGGGATAATAATATGGAGTATAAAATTAAAACGGGGATGGGACGGGGTAAGTCAGAGGGGGAGGAGGAAAGCCGTGTTGGGACTGGAGTGACGGCGCTCGCGCCGCCTGCAGCGCCTGGCACGGCTTCGTGGAGGGTGGAGGGACTGCGTCAGTCTCGTCCTTCTCCTCCACCAGGAGCCTTATAGGCTCCATGAGAAAGATGACGGGGCAGGCCGTCATTGAAGTGGGCAGGGCGATTAGCCCGGTTGTCCGGATGAGCTGCCTCAGGGACGAGGTGACCGAGGAGATATCGGAGAGGATATCCTCGTCCCTGAGACGAGTGGAGAAAGTGGCCGCTGCCTGCTCTTTTGAGGGGCAGAAGTGCGGCGGGGCAGAGACTCTGAGGGAGGCTGCCCAAATGATGAGGGACGCGGCGCGGGAGCTAAGCGGGCGGAACGCCCGTCTGCAGCTCCTGTTGGAGGAGGAGCGACGTGGGAGGATGAGGGCAGAGGCGCGCTGGAACAGCGCGGCCCTCCCTCCTGTCCTCCCTCCTCCTACGCCGCGCCCTCCTGCGGCCGTTAGAAAGCGGAGTGCGGTGGAGGTGGTGCGGGCCTCCACGGGCCCTTCCACACGCACTCCGCCCGCGCAGAGATCCCCGTCCTCCTCAGAGGACGATCTCCTGAGGAAGATAGGGGACATGATTGAGAAGAAGCTGGCCGCCTTCCGGGAGGAGCTCCTCCCCGGAAGAGCGGTCGGTGGGAGGGTGGTGCCACCCCGACCAGTGCCAGCACGGCCGGGGAAGGCGAAGGTGGGGGGAGCGATGGCTCCGCCCACCGTGGCGACTCCGGGGCCTCGGATCGTGACCCCCAAGGGGGGAAGCGTACCCGTGGTCCTGGTTCCCGCATCCTCCGCGGCACCGCCCCAAGGGGGGGTGTCGTGGAGCGAGGTGGTGGGGCGAAGGGCGAGGAGGGCGTCGAGGAAGGCCTCGCAGGCGCTGCCTCCGCCCCCGCCACCCGCGGCCAAAGGAAAGGCCGCGAAGGCGCGACTAGGCCGCCCCCCTAAAACGGCAACGGTAGCGCTGACCGCTGCGCAGGGGGGCGATCTGACCCTCGCGGAGGCGATGCGGCTTGCCAGGGACTATGTGTCCCTGAAGTGCTTGGCATCGCTTCCGTCAGGGCGAAGCGGGCCGTGACTGGGGGTCTCCTGCTGGAGATCCCCGGTCCAGACGGCGGCGTGAAGGCCGATCGACTCGCCCAGAGGCTCCGGGAGCAGCTGGGCGAGCGGGGTGTCCGGGTCGCCCGGCCCACGAAGCGCACAGAGATGCGCGTGTGTGGGCTGGCCGACTCGCCCACCGCGGAGGACGTGGCGCGTGCCCTAGCAAGGGCGGGGGATTGCCTTGAGGGGGATTTGCGGGTCGGGGAGATCCGCAGATCTCCTTCCGGCCTGGGGTCCGTGTGGGCCCGCTGCCCCCTCTCCGTCGCCCATAAATTGGCGGAATCCGCGAGGGTTTTGGTGGGGTGGGTTTCGGCGCGAGTGGAAATCCTCGCGCCGCGCCCGCTCCAGTGTCACCGCTGCCTCGAATTGGGGCGTGTGAGGCAGTGGTGCACCTCGTCGGTGGACCGCAGCGGTCAATGTTACCGTTGCGGGGCAAAGGACCACCGCGCGAGCCAGTGCTCGGCGGCCCTCCACTGCCCGCTATGTGCGGACAGGGGGATGCCAGCCGACCACAGAGTGGGGAGCAGGAAGTGCTCTCCCCCCTCCCGGAAGGAGAGGAAGAGGCGGGCCGTTCTGACTCCGGCGCCGCGGGCGGTGGCATCGTCCACCATGGAGGTGGACGGTGCCACGGGGACGGACAGCCGGGAGGAGGCTGGGGCGGTCGGTAATTAATGGCGCCCCGCCTCCTCCTCCAGGCCAACCTCAACCACTGCCGCGCGGCACAGGATATGATGTCCCAAGTCCTCGCGGAGTGGGGGGTTGGCCTGGCTGTCGCCGCCGAGCCGTACCGCGTCCCTGATCACCCTCATTGGGTGGGCGACGCGGACGGCTTGGTGGCGACGGGTCCCCGCCGTTCTCCATGCTGGAACGCGGTCGAGGATTCGTCGCCGTGGTCTGGGGGGGAGTCGCCGTGGTGGGGTGCTACATATCGCCTCGCAGCGGTCACGTCGCGTTCGAGCAGTACCTAGCCGAGGTCGCGGCATGCGTGCAGCGCTGCGCGGCCCGGCCGGTGCTGGTCCTGGGAGACTTCAACGCCAAGTCGGTGGCGTGGGGGTCCCCCAGGACTTCCGTTCGCGGCGGGATCCTGGGCGACTGGGCGGCCGGACTCGACCTTCGGTTACTAAACCGGGGGTCGGAGCACACGTGTGTGCGGCGATATGGGGGGTCTATCGTGGATGTTGGATTCGCGACCCCCAACGCCGTGAGTCGGCCGTCTCCCGGGGAGGGGTGGCGTTGGCGGTATCGCTGGATATTGCCAACGCGTTTAACACCCTTCCCTGGGGGGAGATACGGAGGGGGCTCGAATATCATCGGGTACCCCCGTGTCTCAGGGCAGTCGTTGGGGATTATCTCCGCGGCAGGTGGATCGAGTATCCGGGCCGGAATGGTGATATGCGATGGGAGGTCTACTGCGGGGTTCCGCAGGGGTCGGTCCTTGGGCCACTCCTGTGGAACATCGCGTACGACGCGGTGTTGCGGGCCGACCTCCCCGACGGCGTCAGTGCCGTGTGTTACGCAGATGACACACTGGTGCTGGCCGTCGGGGCTCAGTGGGGGAGGGCCAAGCGCCTCGCCGAGGAGGGGGCTCAACGCGTCGTCGACCGGATCAGGCGGATGGGGATGACGGTGGCGGTCCATAAGACCGAGGTGATAGCGTTCCACTCACCTCGGCAGGATCCGCCACCCCCTCTGATCCGGGTGGGTGGGGCTGATATCGAGGTGAAGCCCCGGATGAGGTTATCTGGGGTTGATCCTCGATAGCCACTGGCGCTTCGAGGAGCATTTCCGCTGCCTGGTTCCCCGGTTGGACAGGATGGTCTCGGCTTTAGGCCGGATCCTCCCCAACCTGGGGGGCCCGGCGGGACGAGTTCGCCGCCTCTATGTGGCAATGGTTCAGTCGGTGGCCCTATACGGGGCCCCCGTCTGGGCGGACGACCTGGCGGCCTCCCGGCGCAGCATGACTATGCTGCGTAGGGTGCAGAGGCGCATGGCGCTCAGGGTCGTCCGCGGGTATCGGACCATGTCACATGAGGCGGCGACGGTTCTAGCGGGGGTGCCGCCCATGGACCTGCTCGTGCGGTCGCACGCGGTGATGTACCGGCACCGCGTCGACCGTCGCGCGGGGGTGGGGGCGGTCCCGGGCGGGCAGGAACCTGCTTGGGGCGATTTGAAGCGCCAGGCCCGGCAGTTCGTGGTGCTCGCGTGACAGGAGCGGTTGGCCCTGCCAACTGCGGGGCACCGGACAGTCGGGGCTGTTCGGCCACTGCTGTGTGAGTGGCTGGACAGAGGCCATGGAAGCCTTACTTACCGGATGGCACAGGTATTTTCCGGGCATGGAAGCTTCGGAAGGTACCTGTGCCGGATAGGGAAGGAGCCGACGGCGCGTTGCTGCCATTGTGACGCCGAGCAGGACACGGCTGATCATACCCTCCAGGTATGCCCAGCGTGGGAGGGGGAGCGCCGTGTCCTGGTCGGCGTCATAGGGCGGGATGTCTCGCTGCCGGGTGTGGTGCGCGCCATGCTCGGCAGCGAGAGGAAGTGGAGGGCCGTGGCCTCCTTCTGCGAGACCATAATGGTGCAGAAGGAGGCCGCGGGAAGGGAGCGCGAGCTTCAGCGGCGCGCTGAGGCTCGCGCTCGTATGGTGGCGCGAGGGCGTCGCCCGGGCGCCAGGCGTCGCGGGCGGCGGCCTTTGCGCGGCGGATGACCCTGGCTGGGAGGGGGGCCCTGAGGGGAGCCTCCTCACGCCAGGCGGCGATGGGTCGGACCGGGTAGGTTCGGCCCACGGGGAGGCACCCTCGGTGGCCTGGAGCGGCCATGAGCTCCCGGCCGCCGAGGGGTAGAAACGGGGTCGCAGGCGGTTGCGAGTTGGGGCTCGCAGCCCGCCACTAAATGCGGCCCCGGGACGGATCGCGGTGGGATGGAGTGACCCCGTCCTGCCGCTATGAGACAGAGTGTCTACCGGGTGGACCGTTTGTCCCCCCCCCCCGGGGATGGGCGCAAAGCGCGGGCACGGGGAGGATACCGGAAGAATGCTTCGAGCGATTCCCGGTATCCTCCCAAATCGTGCGGAAGGGTCACCGTGGGGTTTTTAGTGGGTAGGTCCCGTGCCCGTCATTCTACGGGCGCTGGGAATCCCACACAACCCTCCCGCCTCTCCCCAAAGAGGTGGGAGGGAGTCTTTCGAAGATTTTCCCCAAGACAAAAAAAAAAAAAAAAAAAAAAAAAAAGTTAGGTCTGGGATAGGTCTGGGATTGGCCCTCATCAGGCTCATACATTCGCGTTTTTCACATACTTGTTGAACTGATCCTGGGTTTCTTCTGGTTTGGATCACGTAGTAGTGTGGTACCACACTGAAACAGTCCATTAAACCTGGTTTGGATCAATATTTTAGAGGATAACGCAAGTTAGGTCTGGGATAGGTCTGGGATTTGCCCCCATCAGGCTCATACTTTCGCGTTTTCCACATACTTGTTGAACAGATCCTGGGTTTTTTCTGGTTTGGATCACGTAGTAGTGTGGTACCACACAGAAACAGTCCATTAAACCTGGTTTCGATCAATATTTTACAGGATATCGCAAGAGAGGTCAGGGATAGGTCTGATTTGCCCTCATCAGACTCATACTTTCGCACACTTCACATACTCGTTGATCAGATCCGGGGATTTTTTCTGGTTTGGTTCACGTAGTAATGTGGTACCACACTGAAACATTCATTTAAACCTGGTCTTGATAAATATTTTAGAGGATAACGCATGTTAGGACTGGGCTAGGTCTAGGATTTGCCCTCATCAGGCTCATTCTCTCGCATATTTCTTATACTTGATGGCTAGATCCTAGGCTTTTTCTGGATTGCATCACGTAGTAATGTGGTACCACACTGAAACATTCAATTAAACCTGGTCTTGATAAATATTTTAGAGGATAACGCATGTTAGGTCTGGGATAGGTGTGGGATTTGCCATCATCAGGCTCATACTTTCGCAGTTTTAACATGCATGCTGACCTGATCGAGGGTTTTTTCTGCTTTGGATCACGTAGTAAAGTGGTACCACACTAAAACTGTCAATTAAACCTGGTTTCGATCAATATTTTACAGGATATCGCAAGAGAGGTCAGGGATAGGTCTGATTTGCCCTCATCAGACTCATACTTTCGCACACTTCACATACTCGTCGATCAGATCCGGGGATTTTTTCTGGTTTGGTTCACGTAGTAATGTGGTACCACACTGAAACATTCATTTAAACCTGGTCTTGATAAATATTTTAGAGGATAACGCATGTTAGGTCTGGGTTAGGTATAGGATTTACCCTCATCAGGCTCATACTTTCGCATATTTCTCATACTTCATGGCTAGATCCTGGGCTATTTCTGGATTGGATCACGTAGTAAAGTGGTACCACACTGAAACATTCAATGAAACCTGGTCTGGAGAAATATTTTAGAGGATAACTCATCTTTGGTCTGGGTTAGGTCTAAGATTTGCCCTCATCAGGCTCACAGTTTCGCGTTTTTCACATACTTGTTGAACGGATCCTGGGTTTTTTCTGGTTTGGATCACGTAGTAATGTGGGACCACACTGAAACAGTCAGTTAAACCTGGTTTCGACCAATATTTTAGAGAATAATTCATGTTAGGTCTAGGTTAGGTCTGGGATTTGCTCACATCAGGCTCATTCTTTCGCATATTTCTCATACTTGATGGCTAGATCCTGGGCTTTTTCTGGATTGCATCACGTAGTAATGAAGTACAACACTGAAACAGTCAATTAAACCTGGTTTCCATCAATATTTTAGAGGACAACGCAAGTTAGGTCTGGGATAGGTCTGGGATTGGCCCTCATCAGGCTCATACATTCGCGTTTTTCACATACTTGTTGAACTGATCCTGGGTTTCTTCTGGTTTGGATCACGTAGTAGTGTGGTACCACACTGAAACAGTCCATTAAACCTGGTTTGGATCAATATTTTAGAGGATAACGCAAGTTAGGTCTGGGATAGGTCTGGGATTTGCCCCCATCAGGCTCATACTTTCGCGTTTTCCACATACTTGTTGAACAGATCCTGGGTTTTTTCTGGTTTGGATCACGTAGTAGTGTGGTACCACACAGAAACAGTCCATTAAACCTGGTTTCGATCAATATTTTACAGGATATCGCAAGAGAGGTCAGGGATAGGTCTGATTTGCCCTCATCAGACTCATACTTTCGCACACTTCACATACTCGTTGATCAGATCCGGGGATTTTTTCTGGTTTGGTTCACGTAGTAATGTGGTACCACACTGAAACATTCATTTAAACCTGGTCTTGATAAATATTTTAGAGGATAACGCATGTTAGGTCTGGGCTAGGTCTAGGATTTGCCCTCATCAGGCTCATTCTCTCGCATATTTCTTATACTTGATGGCTAGATCCTAGGCTTTTTCTGGATTGCATCACGTAGTAATGTGGTACCACACTGAAACATTCAATTAAACCTGGTCTTGATAAATATTTTAGAGGATAACGCATGTTAGGTCTGGGATAGGTGTGGGATTTGCCATCATCAGGCTCATACTTTCGCAGTTTTAACATGCATGCTGACCTGATCGAGGGTTTTTTCTGCTTTGGATCACGTAGTAAAGTGGTACCACACTAAAACTGTCAATTAAACCTGGTTTCGATCAATATTTTACAGGATATCGCAAGAGAGGTCAGGGATAGGTCTGATTTGCCCTCATCAGACTCATACTTTCGCACACTTCACATACTCGTTGATCAGATCCGGGGATTTTTTCTGGTTTGGTTCACGTAGTAATGTGGTACCACACTGAAACATTCATTTAAACCTGGTCTTGATAAATATTTTAGAGGATAACGCATGTTAGGTCTGGGTTAGGTATAGGATTTGCCCTCATCAGGCTCATACTTTCGCATATTTCTCATACTTCATGGCTAGATCCTGGGCTATTTCTGGATTGGATCACGTAGTAAAGTGGTACCACACTGAAACATTCAATGAAACCTGGTCTGGAGAAATATTTTAGAGGATAACTCATCTTTGGTCTGGGTTAGGTCTAAGATTTGCCCTCATCAGGCTCACAGTTTCGCGTTTTTCACATACTTGTTGAACGGATCCTGGGTTTTTTCTGGTTTGGATCACGTAGTAATGTGGGACCACACTGAAACAGTCAGTTAAACCTGGTTTCGACCAATATTTTAGAGAATAATTCATGTTAGGTCTAGGTTAGGTCTGGGATTTGCTCACATCAGGCTCATTCTTTCGCATATTTCTCATACTTGATGGCTAGATCCTGGGCTTTTTCTGGATTGCATCACGTAGTAATGAAGTACAACACTGAAACAGTCAATTAAACCTGGTTTCCATCAATATTTTAGAGGACAACGCAAGTTAGGTCTGGGATAGGTCTGGGATTTGCCCTCATCAGGCTCATACTTTCGCGTTTTTCACATACTTGTTGAACAGATCCTGGGTTTTTTCTGGTTGGGATCCCGTAGTAGTGTGGTACCACACTGAAACAGTCCATTAAACCTGGTTTCGCTCAATATTTTAGAGGATAACGCATGTTAGGTCTAGGTCAGGCCTGGGATTTTCACTCATCAGACTCATACTTTCGCATTCTTCACATACTTGTTGAACGGATCCTGGGTTTTTTCTGGTTTGGATCACGTAGTAATGTGGGACCACACTGAAACAATCAATTAAACCTGGTCTTGATAAATATTTTAGAGGATAACGCATGTTAGGTCTGGGTTAGGTCTAGGATTTGCCCTCGTCAGGCTCATACTTTCGCACACTTCACATACTCGTTGACAAGATCCTGGGTTTTTTTCTGGTTTGAATAACGTAGTAATGTGGTTCCACACTGAAACAGTCGATGAAACCTGGTTTCGATTAATATTTTAGAGGATAACGCAAGTTAGGTCTGGGATAGGTCTGGGATTTGCCCTCATCAGGCTCATACTTTCGCGTTTTTCACATACTAGTTGAACAGATCCCGGGTTTTTTCTGGTTTGGATTTCGTAGTAGTGTGGTACCACACTGAGACAGTCCATTAATCCTGGTTTCGCTCAATATTTTAGAGGATAACGCATGTTAGGTCTAGGTCAGGCCTGGTTTTTTCACTCATCAGACTCATACTTTCGCATTCTTCACATACTTGTTGAACGGATCCTGGGTTTTTTCTGGTTTGGGTCACGTAGTAATGTGGGACCACACTGAAACAGTCAATTAAACCTGGTTTCGACCAATATTTTAGAGAATAATTCATGTTAGGTCTGGGTTAGGTCTGGGATTTGCTCTCATCAGGCTCATACTTTCGCACACTTCACATACTTGTTGAACGGATCCTGGGTTTTTTCTGGTTTGGATCACGTAGTAGTGTGGTACCACACTGAAACCGTCCATTAAACCTGGTTCCGCTCAATATTTTAGAGGATAACACATGTTAGGTCTAGGTTAGGTCTGGGATTTGCTCTCATCAGGCTCATTCTTTCGCATATGTCTCATACTTGATGGCTAGATCCTGGGCTTTTTCTGGATTGCATCACGTAGTAACGTAGTACCACACTGAAACAGTCAACGAAACCTGGTTTCCATCAATATTTTAGAGGACAACGCAAGTTAGGTCTAGGTAAGGCCTGAGATTTTCACTGATCAGACTCATACATTCGCATTCTTCACATACTTGTTGAACGGATCCTGGGTTTTTTCTGGTTTGGATCACGTAGTAATGTGGTACCACACTGAAACATTCTATTAAACCTGGTCTTGATAAATATTTTAGAGGATAACGCATGTTAGGTCTGGGTTACGTCTATGATTTGCCCTGATCAGGCTCATATTTTCGCATATTTCTCATACTTCATGGCTAGATCCTGGGCTGTTTCTGCATTGTTTCACGTAGTAATGTGGTACCACGCTGAAACAGTCAATTAAACCTGGTTTCGATCAATATTTTAGAGGATAACGCAAGTTAGGTCTGGGATAGGTCTAGGATTTGCCCTCTTCAGGCCCTTACTATCGCATATTTCTCATACGTCATGGCTAGATCCCGGGCTATTTCTGGATTGGATCACGTAGTAAAGTGGTACCACACTGAAACATTCAATGAAACCTGGTCTGGATAAATATTTTAGAGGATAACGCATCTTAGGTCTGGGTTAGGTCTAAGATTTGCCCTCATCAGGCTCATATCTTCGCATATTTCTCATACTTCATGGCTAGATCCTGGGCTGTTTCTGCATTGTATCACGTAGTAATGTGGTACCACGCTGAAACAGTCAATTAAACCTGGTTTCGATCAATATTTTAGAGGATAACGCAAGTTAGGTCTGGGATAGGTCTAGGATTTGCCCTCATCAGGCTCTTACTTTCGCGTTTTTCACATATTTGTTGTTCAGATCCTGGGTTTTCTCTGGTTTGTATCACGTAGTAATGAAGTACAACACTGAAACAGTCAATTAAACCTGGTTTCCATCAATATTTTAGAGGACAACGCAAGTTAGGTCTGGCATAGGTCTGGGCTTCGCCCTCATCAGGCTCATACTTTCGCGTTTTTCACATATTTGTTGAACAGATCCTGGGTTTTTTCTGGTTTGTATCACGTGGTAATGAAGTACAACACTGAAACAGTCAATTAAACCTGGTTTCCATCAATATCTTAGAGGACAGCGCAAGTTAGGTCTGGCATAGGTCTGGGCTTCGCTCTCATCAGGCTCATACTTTCGCGTTTTTCACATACTTGTTGAACGGATCCTGGGTTTTTTCTGCTTTGGATCACGTAGTAATGTCGCACCACACTGAAACATTCAATTAAACCTGGTCTTCATAAATATTTTAGGCGATAACGCATGTTAGGTCTGGGTTACGTCTAGGATTTGCCCTCATCAGGCTCATATCTTCGCATATTTCTCATACTTCATGGCTAGATCCTGGGCTGTTTCTGCATTGTATCACGTAGTAATGTGGTACCACGCTGAAACAGTCAATTAAACCTGGTTTCGATTAATATTTTAGAGGATAACGCAAGTTAGGTCTGGGATAGGTCTAGGATTTGCCCTCATCAGGCTCTTACTATCGCATATTTCTCATACTTCATGGCTAGATCCTGGGCTATTTCTGGTTTGGATCACGTAGTAAAGTGGTACCATACTGAAACATTCAATGAAACCTGGTCTGGATAAATATTTTAGAGGATAACGCTCTTAGGTCTGGGTTAGGTCTAAGATTTGCCCTCATCAGGCTCACAGTTTCGCGTTTTTCACATACTTGTTGAACAGATCCTGGGTTTTTTCTGGTTTGGATCACGTAGTAATGTGGTACCACACTAAAACAGTCAATTAAACCTGGTTTCGATCAATATTTTGGAGGATAACGCAAGTTAGATCTGGGATAGGTCTGGGATTTGCTCTCATCAGGCTCATTCTTTCGCATATTTCTCATACTTGATGGCTAGATCCTGAGCTTTTTCTGGATTGCATCACGTAGTAATGAAGTACAACACTGAAACAGTCAATTAAACCTGGTTTCCATCAATATTTTAGAGGACAACGCAAGTTAGGTCTGGGATAGGTCTGGGATTTGCCCTCATCAGGCTCATACTGTCGCGTTTTTCACCTACTTGTTGAACACATCCTGGGTTTTTTCTGGTTTGGATCCCGTAGTAGTGTGGTACCACACTGAAACAGTCCATTAAACTTGGTTTCGCTCAATATTTTAGAGGATAACGCAAGTTAGGTCTGACATAGGTCCGGGATTTGCCCTCATCAGGCTCATACTTTCGCGTTTTTCACATACTTGTAAAACAGATCCTGGGTTTTTTCTGGTTTGGGTCACGTAATAGTGTGATACTACACTGAAACATTCAATTAAACCTGGTCTTGATAAACATTTTACAGGATAACGCATGTTAGGTCTGGGTTAGGTCTAGGATTTGCCCTCATCAGGCTCATTCTTTCGCATATTTCTCATACTTGATGGCTAGATCCTGGGCTTTTTCTGGATTGCATCACGTAGTAATGAAGTACAACACTGAAACAGTCAATTAAACCTGGTTACGATCAATATTTTAGAGAATAATTCATGTTAGGTCTAGGTTAGGTCTGGGATTTGCTCTCAACGGGCACATTCTTTCGCATATTTCTCATACTTGATGGCTAGATCCTGGGCTGTTTCTGGATTGTATGACGTAGTAATGTGGTACCACACTGAAGCAGTCAATTAAACCTGGTTTCGATCAATATTTTAGAAGATAACGCAAGTTAGGTCTAGGTTAGGCCTGGGATTTGCCCTCATCAGGGTCATACTTTCGCAGTTTAACATACACCTTGACCTGATCGAGGGTTTTTTCTGCTCTGGATCACGTAGTAAAGTGGTACCACACTGAAACATTCAATTAAACCTGGTCTTGATAAATATTTCAGAGGATAACGCATGTTAGGTCTAGGTTAGGTCTGGGATTTGCTCTCATCAGGCTCATTATTTCGCATATTTCTCATACTTGATGGCTAGATCCTGGGCTTTTTCTGGATTGCATCACGTAGTAATGAAGTACAACACTGAAACAGTCAATTAAACCTGGTTACGATCAATATTTTAGAGAATAATTCATGTTAGGTCTAGGTTAGGTCTGGGATTTGCTCTCAACGGGCACATTCTTTCGCATATTTCTCATACTTGATGGCTAGATCCTGGGCTGTTTCTGGATTGTATGACGTAGTAATGTGGTACCACACTGAAGCAGTCAATTAAACCTGGTTTCGATCAATATTTTAGAAGATAACGCAAGTTAGGTCTAGGTTAGGCCTGGGATTTGCCCTCATCAGGGTCATACTTTCGCAGTTTAACATACACCTTGACCTGATCGAGGGTTTTTTCTGCTCTGGATCACGTAGTAAAGTGGTACCACACTGAAACATTCAATTAAACCTGGTCTTGATAAATATTTCAGAGGATAACGCATGTTAGGTCTAGGTTAGGTCTGGGATTTGCTCTCATCAGGCTCATTATTTCGCATATTTCTCATACTTGATGGCTATATCTTGGGCTTTTTCTGGATTGCATCACGTAGTAATGAAGTACAACACTGAAACAGTCAATTAAACCTGGTTTCCATCAATATCTAAGAGGACAACGCAAGTTAGGTCTGGCATAGGTCTGGGATTCGCCCTCATCAGGCTCATACTTTCGCATTTTTCACATATTTGTTGAACAGATCCTGGGTTTTTTCTGGTTTGTATCACGTAGTAATGAAGTACAACACTGAAACAGTCAATTAAACCTGGTTTCCATCAATATCTTAGAGGACAACGCAAGTTAGGTCTGGCATAGGTCTGTGATTCGCCCTCATCAGGCTCATACTTTCGCGTTTTTCACATACTTGTTGAACAGATCCTGGGTTTTTTCTGGTTCGTATCACGTAGTAGTGTGGTACCACACTGAAACAGTCCATTAAACCTGGTTTGGATCAATATTTTAGAGGATAACGCATGTTAGGTCTAGGTTAGCCCTGGGATTTTCACTCATCAGACTCATACTTTCGCATTCTTCTGATACTTGCTGAACTGATCCTGGGTTTTTTCTGGTTTGGATCACGTAGTAATGTGGTACCACACTGAAACAGTCGATTAAACCTGGTTTCGATCAATATCTTAGAGGATAACGCAAGTTAAGTCTGGGATTGGTCTGGGATTTGACCTCATCAGACTCATACTTTCGCACACTTCACATACACGTTGAACAGATCCTGGGCTATTTCTGGATTGGATCACGTAGTAAAGTGGTACCACACTGAAACATTCAATGAAACCTGGTCTGGAGAAATATTTTAGAGGATAACTCATCTTTGGTCTGGGTTAGGTCTAAGATTTGCCCTCATCAGGCTCACAGTTTCGCGTTTTTCACATACTTGTTGAACGGATCCTGGGTTTTTTCTGGTTTGGATCACGTAGTAATGTGGTACCACACTAAAACAGTCAATTAAACCTGGTTTCGATCAATATTTTAGAGGACAACGCAAGTTAGGTCTGGCATAGGTCTGGGCTTCGCCCTCATCAGGCTCATACTTTCGCGTTTTTCACATATTTGTTGAACAGATCCTGGGTTTTTTCTGGTTTGTATCACGTGGTAATGAAGTACAACACTGAAACAGTCAATTAAACCTGGTTTCCATCAATATCTTAGAGGACAACGCAAGTTAGGTCTGGCATAGGTCTGGGCTTCGCCCTCATCAGGCTCATATTTTCGCGTTTTTCACATACTTGTTGAACGGATCCTGGGTTTTTTCTGCTTTGGATCACGTAGTAATGTCGCACCACACTGAAACATTCAATTAAACCTGGTCTTCATAAATATTTTAGGCGATAACGCATGTTAGGTCTAGGTTAGGTCTGGGATTTGCTCTCATCAGGCTCATTATTTCGCATATTTCTCATACTTGATGGCTATATCTTGGGCTTTTTCTGGATTGCATCACGTAGTAATGAAGTACAACACTGAAACAGTCAATTAAACCTGGTTTCCATCAATATCTAAGAGGACAACGCAAGTTAGGTCTGGCATAGGTCTGGGATTCGCCCTCATCAGGCTCATACTTTCGCATTTTTCACATATTTGTTGAACAGATCCTGGGTTTTTTCTGGTTTGTATCACGTAGTAATGAAGTACAACACTGAAACAGTCAATTAAACCTGGTTTCCATCAATATCTTAGAGGACAACGCAAGTTAGGTCTGGCATAGGTCTGTGATTCGCCCTCATCAGGCTCATACTTTCGCGTTTTTCACATACTTGTTGAACAGATCCTGGGTTTTTTCTGGTTCGTATCACGTAGTAGTGTGGTACCACACTGAAACAGTCCATTAAACCTGGTTTGGATCAATATTTTAGAGGATAACGCATGTTAGGTCTAGGTTAGCCCTGGGATTTTCACTCATCAGACTCATACTTTCGCATTCTTCTGATACTTGCTGAACTGATCCTGGGTTTTTTCTGGTTTGGATCACGTAGTAATGTGGTACCACACTGAAACAGTCGATTAAACCTGGTTTCGATCAATATCTTAGAGGATAACGCAAGTTAAGTCTGGGATTGGTCTGGGATTTGACCTCATCAGACTCATACTTTCGCACACTTCACATACACGTTGAACAGATCCTGGGCTATTTCTGGATTGGATCACGTAGTAAAGTGGTACCACACTGAAACATTCAATGAAACCTGGTCTGGAGAAATATTTTAGAGGATAACTCATCTTTGGTCAGGGTTAGGTCTAAGATTTGCCCTCATCAGGCTCACAGTTTCGCGTTTTTCACATACTTGTTGAACGGATCCTGGGTTTTTTCTGGTTTGGATCACGTAGTAATGTGGTACCACACTAAAACAGTCAATTAAACCTGGTTTCGATCAATATTTTAGAGGACAACGCAAGTTAGGTCTGGCATAGGTCTGGGCTTCGCCCTCATCAGGCTCATACTTTCGCGTTTTTCACATATTTGTTGAACAGATCCTGGGTTTTTTCTGGTTTGTATCACGTGGTAATGAAGTACAACACTGAAACAGTCAATTAAACCTGGTTTCCATCAATATCTTAGAGGACAACGCAAGTTAGGTCTGGCATAGGTCTGGGCTTCGCCCTCATCAGGCTCATATTTTCGCGTTTTTCACATACTTGTTGAACGGATCCTGGGTTTTTTCTGCTTTGGATCACGTAGTAATGTCGCACCACACTGAAACATTCAATTAAACCTGGTCTTCATAAATATTTTAGGCGATAACGCATGTTAGGTCTGGGTTACGTCTAGGATTTGCCCTCATCAGGCTCATATCTTCGCATATTTCTCATACTTCATGGCTAGATCCTGGGCTGTTTCTGCATTGTATCACGTAGTAATGTGGTACCACGCTGAAACAGTCAATTAAACCTGGTTTCGATCAATATTTTAGAGGATAACGCAAGTTAGGTCTGGGATAGGTCTAGGATTTGCCCTCATCAGGCTCTTACTATCGCATATTTCTCATACTTCATGGCTAGATCCTGGGCTATTTCTGGTTTGGATCACGTAGTAAAGTGGTACCATACTGAAACATTCAATGAAACCTGGTCTGGATAAATATTTTAGAGGATAACGCATCTTAGGTCTGGGTTAGGTCTAAGATTTGCCCTCATCAGGCTCACAGTTTCGCGTTCTTCACATACTTGTTGAACAGATCCTGGGTTTTTTCTGGTTTGGATCACGTAGTAATGTGGTACCACACTAAAACAGTCAATTAAACCTGGTTTCGATCAATATTTTGGAGGATAACGCAAGTTAGATCTGGGATAGGTCTGGGATTTGCTCTCATCAGGCTCATTCTTTCGCATATTTCTCATACTTGATGGCTAGATCCTGAGCTTTTTCTGGATTGCATCACGTAGTAATGAAGTACAACACTGAAACAGTCAATTAAACCTGGTTTCCATCAATATTTTAGAGGACAACGCAAGTTAGGTCTGGGATAGGTCTGGGATTTGCCCTCATCAGGCTCATACTGTCGCGTTTTTCACCTACTTGTTGAACACATCCTGGGTTTTTTCTGGTTTGGATCCCGTAGTAGTGTGGTACCACACTGAAACAGTCCATTAAACCTGGTTTCGATCAATATTTTAGAGGATAACGCAAGTTAGGTCTGACATGGTCGGACCGGTTGGGGGTAGGAGTGCCTCCCCCTACCGGTCCGACGCAAGGGGAGGCACCCTCGGTGGTCTGGTGCGGCCATGAACGCCCGGCCGCCGAGGGGTGGAAAGGGGGTCGCGGGCGGTTGCGAGTTGGGGCTCGCAGCCGCCACTAAACGCGGCCCCGGGACGGATAGCGGCGGGATGGAGTGGCCCCGTCCCGCCGCTATGAGGCAGTGTGTCTACTGGGGGGACCGATTGTCCCGCCGGGGGATGGGCGCGAAAGCGCGGGCACGGGGAGGATACCGGAAGAATGCTTCGAGCGATTCCCGGTATCCTCCCAAAGCGTGCCGATGGGTCACCGTGGGGTTTTTAGTGGGTAGGTCCCGCGCCTGTCGTTGTACGGGCGCGGGGAATCCCACACACCCCTCCCACCTCTCCCCAAGGAGGTGGGAGGGAGTCTTTCGAAGATTTTCCCCACGACAAAAAAAAAAAAAAAAAAAAAAAAAAAAAAAAAAAGTTAGGTCTGACATAGGTCCGGGATTTGCCCTCATCAGGCTCATACTTTCGCGTTTTTCACATACTTGTTGAACAGATCCTGGGTTTTTTCTGGTTTGGGTCACGTAATAGTGTGATACTACACTGAAACATTCAATTAAACCTGGTCTTGATAAACATTTTACAGGATAACGCATGTTAGGTCTGGGTTAGGTCTAGGATTTGCCCTCATCAGACTCATACTTTCGCATATTTCTCATACTTCATGGCTAGATCCTGGGCTATTTCTGGATTGGATCACGTAGTAAAGTGGTACCACACTGAAACATTCAATGAAACCTGGTCTGGATAAAAATTTTAGAGGATAACGCATGTTAGGTCAAGGTTAGGTCTAAGATTTGCCCTCATCAGGCTCACAGTTTCGCGTTTTTCACATACTTGTTGAACAGATCCTGGGTTTTTTCTGGTTTGTATCACGCAGTACTGTGGTACCACACTGAAACAGTCCATTAAACCTGGTTTGGATCAATACTTTAGAGGATAACGCATGTTAGGTCTAGGTTAGTTCTGGGATTTTCGCTCATGAGACTCATACTTTCGCATTCTTCACATACTTGTTGAACGGATCCTGGGTTTTTCCTGGTTTGGATCACGTAGTCATGTGGTACCACACTGAAACAGTCGATTAATCCTGGTTTCGATCAATATCTTAGAGGATAACGCAAGTTAAGTCTGGGATTGGTCTGGGATTTGACCTCATCAGACTCATACTTTCGCACACTTCACATACTCGTTGAACAGATCCTGGGTTATTTTCTGGTTTGGATCACATAGTAATGTGGTACCACACTGAAACAGTCGATTAAACCAGGTTTCGATCAATATTTTTGAGGACAACGCATGTTAGGTCTAGGTTTGGCCTGGGATTTTCACTCATCAGACTCATACTTTCGCATTCTTCACATACTTGTTGAACTGATCCTGGGTTTTTTCTGGTTTGGATCACGTAGTAATGTGGTACCACACTGAAACAGACGATTAAACCTGGTTTCGATCAATATCTTAGAGGATAACGAAAGTTAAGTCTGGGATTGGTCTGGGATTTGACCTCATCAGGCTCATACTTTCGCGTTTTTCACATACTTGTTGAACAGATCCTGGGTTTTCTCTGGTTTGGATCCCGTAGTAGTGTGGTACCACACTGAAACAGTCCATCAAACCTGGTTTCGCTCAATATTTTAGAGGATAACGCATGTTAGGTCTAGGTTAGGTCTGGGATTTGCTCTCATTAGGCTCATTCTTTCGCATATTTCTCATTCTTGATGGCTAGATCATGTGCTTTTTCTGGATTGCATCACGTAGTACTGTAGTACCACACTGAAACAGTCAATGAAACCTGGTTTCCATCAATATTTTAGAGGACAACGCAAGTTAGGTCTAGGTAAGGCCTGTGATTTTCACTGATCAGACTCATACTTTCGCCTTCTTCACATACTTGTTGAACGGATCCTGGGTTTTTTCTGGTTTGGAACACGTAGTAATGTGGCACCACACTGAAACATTCAATTAAACCTGGTCTTGATAAATATTTTAGAGAATAACGCGTGTTAGGTCTGGGTTAGGTCTAGGATTTGCCCTCATCAGGCTCATACTTTCGCATATTTCTCATACTTCATGGCTAGATCCTGGGCTATTTCTGGATTGGATCACGTAGTAAAGTGGTACCACACTGAAACATTCAATGAAACCTGGTCTGGATAAAAATCTTAGAGGATAACGCATGTTAGGTCAAGGTTAGGTCTAAGATTTGCCCTTATCAGGCTCACAGTTTCGCGTTTTTCACATACTTGTCGAACTGATCCTGGGTTTTTTGTGGTTTGGATCACGTAGTAATGTGGTACCACACTGAAACATTCAATTAAACCTGGTCTTGATAAATATTTTAGAGGATAACGCATGTTAGGTCTGGGTTACGTCTAGGATTTGCCCTCATCAGGCTCATACTTTCGCATATTTCTCATACTTCATGGCTAGATCCTGGGCTGTTTCTGCATTGTTTCACGTAGTAATGTGGTACCACGCTGAAACAGTCAATTAAACCTGGTTTCGATGAATATTTTAGAGGATAACGCAAGTTAGGTCTGGGATAGGTCTAGGATTTGCCCTCATCAGGCTCTTACTATCGCATATTACTCATACTTCATGGCTAGATCCTGGGCTATTTCTGGATTGGATCACGTAGTAGAGTGGTACCACACTGAAACATTCAATGAAACCTGTTCTGGATGAATATTTTAGAGAATAACGCGTGTTAGGTCTGGGTTAGGTCTAGGATTTGCCCTCATCAGGCTCATACTTTCGCATATTTCTCATACTTCATGGCTAGATCCTGGGCTGTTTCTGCATTGTTTCACGTAGTAATGTGGTACCACGCTGAAGCAGTCGATTAAACTTGGCTTCGATCAATATTTTAGAGGATAACGCAAGTTAGGTCTGGGATAGGTCTGGGATTTGCCCTCATCAGGCTCATACTTTCGCGTTTTTCACATACTTGTTGAACGGATCCTGGGTTTTTTCTGGTTTGGTTCACGTAGTAATGTGGTACCACGCTGAAACAGTCAATTAAACCTGGTTTCGATCAATATTTTAGAGGATAACGCAAGTTAGGTCTGGGATAGGTCTAGGATTTGCCCTCATCAGGCTCTTACTATCGCATATTACTCATACTTCATGGCTAGATCCTGGGCTATTTCTGGTTTGGATCACGTAGTAGTGTGGTACCACACTGAAACAGTCCATTAAACCTGGTTTCGCTCAATATTTTAGAGGATAACGCATGTTAGGTCTAGGTTAGCCCTGTGATTTTCACCCGTCAGACTCATACTTTCGCATTCTTCTTATACTTGTTGAACTGATCCTGGGTTTTTTCTGGTTTGGATCACGTAGTAATGTGGTACCTCACTGAAACAGTCGATTAAACCTGGTTTCGATCAATATTTTAGAGGATAACGCAAGTTAGGTCTAGGTTAGGCCCGGGATTTTCACTCATCAGACTCATATTTCGCATTCTTCACATACTTGTTGAACGGATCCTGGGTTTTTTCTGGTTTGGATCACGTAGTAATGTGGGACCACACTGAATCAGTCAATTAAACCTGGTTTCGACCAATATTTTAGGGAATAATTCATGTTAGTTCTAGGTTAGGTCTGGGATTTTCTCTCATCAGGCTCATTCTTTCGCATATTTCTCATACTTGAGGGCTAGATCCTGGGCTTTTTCTGGATTGGATCACGTAGTAATGAAGTACAACACTGAAACAGTCAATTAAACCTGGTTTCCATCAATATTTTAGAGGACAGCGCATGTTAGGTCTAGGTTAGGCCTGGGATTTGCCCTGCTCAGGGTCATACTTTCGCAGTTTTAAAATACATGTTGACCTGATCGAGGGTTTTTTCTGCTTTGGATCACGTAGTAAAGTGGTACCACACTGAAACAGTCCATTAAACCTGGTTTGGATCAATATTTTAGAGGATAACGCATGTTAGGTCTAGGTTAGATCTGGGATTTTCGCTCATGAGACTCATACATTCGCATTCTTCACATACTTGTTGAACGGATCCAGGGTTTTTTCTGGTTTGGATCGCGTAGTAATGTGGATCCGCACTGAAACAATCAATTAAACCTGGTCTTGATAAATATTTTAGAGGATAACGCATGTTAGGTCTGGGATAGGTCTGGGATTTGCCCTCATCAGACTCATACTTTCGCATTCTTCACATACTTGTTGAACGGATCCTGGGTTTTTTCTGGTTTGGATCACGTAGTAATGTGGGACCACACTGAATCAGTCAATTAAACCTGGTTTCGACCAATATTTTAGAGAATAATTCATGTTAGGTCTAGGTTAGGTCTGGGATTTTCTCTCATCAGGCACATTCTTTCGCATATTTCTCATACTTGAGGGCTAGATCCGGGGCTTTTTCTGGATTGGATCACGTAGTAATGAAGTACAACACTGAAACAGTCAATTAAACCTAGTTTCCATCAATATTTTAGAGGACAGCGCATGTTAGGTCTATGTTAGGCCTGGGATTTGCCCTGATCAGGGTCATGCTTTCGCAGTTTTAACATACATGTTGACCTGATCGAGGGGTTTTTCTGCTTTGGATCACGTAGTAAAGTGGTACCACACTGAAACAGACCATTAAACCTGGTTTGGATCAATATTTTAGAGGATAACGCATGTTAGGTCTAGGTTAGGTCTGGGATTTTCGCTCATGAGACTCATACATTCGCATTCTTCACATACTTGTTGAACGGATCCAGGGTTTTTTCTGGTTTGGATCGCGTAGTAATGTGGATCCGCACTGAAACAATCAATTAAACCTGGTCTTGATAAATATTTTAGAGGATAACGCATGTTAGGTCTGGGATAGGTCTGGGATTTGCCCTCATCAGACTCATACTTTCGCATTCTTCACATACTTGTTGAACGGATCCTGGGTTTTTTCTGGTTTGGTTCATGTAGTAATGTGGTACCACACTGAAACATTCAATTAAACCTGGTCTTGATAAATATTTTAGAGGATAACGCATGTTAGGTTTGGCTTAGGTCTAGGATTTGCCCCCAGCAGGCTCACACTTTCGCATATTTCTCATACTTCATGGCTAGATCCTGGGCTGTTTCTGGTTTGTATCACGTAGTAATGTGGCACCACGCTGAAACAGTCAATTAAACCTGGTTTCGATCAATATTTTAGAGGATAACGCAAGTTAGGTCTGGCATAGGTCTGGGATTCGCCCTCATCAGGCTCATACTTTCGCGTTTTTCACATACTTGTTGAACAGATCCTGGGTTTTTTCTGGTTTGTATCACGTAGTAGTGTGGTACCACACTGAATCAGTCCATTAAACCTGGTTTGTATCAGTATTTTAGAGGATAACGCATGTTAGGTCTAGGTTAGGTCTGGGATTTTCGCTCATGAGACTCATACTTTCGCATTCTACACATACTTGTTGAACGGATCCTGGGTTTTTTCTGGTTTGGTTCATGTAGTAATGTAGTACCACACTGAAACATTCAATTAAACCTGGTCTTGATAAATATTTTAGTGGATAACGCATGTTAGGTTTGGCGTAGGTCTAGGATTTGCCCCCAGCAGGCTCATACTTTCGCATATCTCTCATACTTCATGGCTAGATCCTGGGCTGTTTCTGGATTGTATCACGTAGTAATGTGGTACCACGCTGAAACAGTCGATTAAACCAGGTTTCGATCAATATTTTTGAGGATAACGCATGTTAGGTCTAGGTTAGGCCTGGGATTTTCACTCATCAGACTCATTCTTTCGCATTCTTCACATACTTGTTGAACGGATCCTGGGTTTTTTCTGGTTTGGATCACGTAGAAATGTGGGACCACACTGAAACAGTCCATTAAACCTGGTTTGGATCAATATTTTAGAGGATAACGCATGTTAGGTCTAGGTTAGCCCTGGGATTTTCACTCATCAGACTCATACTTTCGCATTCTTCTTATACTTGTTGAACTGATCCTGGGTTTTTTCTGGTTTGGATCACGTAGTAATGTGGTACCACACTGAAACAGTCGATTAAACCTGGTTTCGATCAATATTTTAGAGGATAACGCAAGTTAAGTCTGGGATTGGTCTGGGATTTGACCTCATCAGACTCATACTTTCGCACACTTCACATACTCGTTGAACAGATCCTGGGTTATTTTCTGGCTTGGATCACATAGTAATGTGGTACCACACTGAAACAGTCGATTAAACCAGGTTTCGATCAATATTTTTGAGGATAACGCAAGTTAGGTCTGGGATAGGTCTGGGATTTGCCCTCATCAGACTCATACCTACGCACACTTCACATACTCGTTGAACAGATCCTGGGTTATTTTCTGGTTTGGATCACATAGTAATGTGGTTCCACACTGAAACAGTCGGTTAAACCTGGTTTCGATCAATATTTTAGAGGATAACGCAAGTTAGGTCTGGGATAGGTCTGGGATTTGCCCTCATCAGACTCATACCTACGCACACTTCACATACTCGTTGAACAGATCCTGGGTTATTTTCTGGTTTGGATCACATAGTAATGTGGTACCAAACTGAAACAGTCGATTAAACCAGGTTTCGATCAATATTTTTGAGGATAACGCATGTTAGGTCTAGGTTAGGCCTGGGATTTTCACTCATCAGACTCATACATTCGCATTCCTCACATACTTGTTGATCGGATCCTGGGTTTTTTCTGGTTTGTATCACGTAGTAATGTGGTACCACACTGAAACAGTCCATTAAACCTGGTTTGGATCAATATTTTAGAGGATAACGCATGTTAGGTCTAGGTTAGCCCTGGGATTTTCACTCATCAGACTCATACTTTCGCATTCTTCTTATACTTGTTGAACTGTTCCTGGGTTTTTTCTGGTTTGGATCACGTAGTAATGTGGTACCACACTGAAACAGTCGATTATACCTGGTTTCGATCAATATTTTAGAGGATAACGCAAGTTAAGTCTGGGATTGGTCTGGGATTTGACCTCATCAGACTCATACTTTCGCACACTTCACATACTCGTTGAACAGATCCTGGGTTATTTTCTGGTTTGGATCACATAGTAATGTGGTACCACACTGAAACGGTCGATTAAACCAGGTTCCGATCAATATTCTTGAGGATAACGCATGTTAGGTCTAGGTTAGGCCTGGGATTTTCACTCATCAGACTCATACTTTCGCATTCTTCACATACTTGATGAACGGATCCTGGGTTTTTTCTGGTTTGGATCACGTAGTAATGTGGGTCCACACTGAAACAATCAATTAAACCTGGTCTTGATAAATATTTTAGAGGATAACGCATGTTAGGTCTGGGATAGGTCTGGGATTTGCCCTCATCAGACTCATACCTACGCACACTTCACATACTCGTTGAACAGATCCTGGGTTATTTTCTGGTTTGGATCACATAGTAATGTGGTACCAAACTGAAACATTCGATTAAACCAGGTTTCGATCAAGATTTTTGAGGATAGCGCGTGTTAGGTCTAGGTTAGGCCTGGGATTTTCACTCATCAGACTCATACCTACGCACACTTCACATACTCGTTGAACAGATCCTGGGTTATTTTCTGGTTTGGATCACATAGTAATGTGGTACCAAACTGAAACAGTCGATTAAACCAGGTTTCGATCAATATTTTAGAGGATAACGCAAGTTAGGTCTGGGATATATCCGGGATTTGCCCTTATCAGGCTCATACTTTCGCGTTTTTCACATACTTGTTGAACAGATCCTGGGTTTTTTCTGGTTTGGGTCACGTAGTAGTGTGATACTACACTGAAACAGTCGACTAAACCAGGTTTCGATCAATATTTTTGAGGATAACGCATGTTAGGTCTAGGTTAGGCCTGGGATTTTCACTCATCAAACTCATACTTTCGCATTCTTCACATACTTGTTGAACGGATCCTGGGTTTTTTCTGGTTTGGATCACGTAGTAATGTGGTTCCACACTGAAACAGTCGGTTAAACCTGGTTTCGATCAATATTTTAGAGGATAACGCAAGTTAGGTCTGGGATAGGTCTGGGCTTCGCCCTCATCAGGCTCATACTTTCGCGTTTTTCACATATTTGTTGAACAGATCCTGGGTTTTTTCTGGTTTGTATCACGTGGTAATGAAGTACAACACTGAAACAGTCAATTAAACCTGGTTTCCATCAATATCTTAGAGGACAACGCAAGTTAGGTCTGGCATAGGTCTGGGCTTCGCCCTCATCAGGCTCATACTTTCGCGTTTTTCACATACTTGTTGAACTGATCCTGGGTTTTTTCTGGTTTGGATCACGTAGTAATGTGGTACCACACTGAAACAGTCGATTAAACCTGGTTTCGATCAATATTTTAAAGGATAACGCATGTTAGGTCTAGGTTAGGCCTGGGATTTTCACTCATCAGACTGATACATTCGCATTCCTCACATACTTGTTAAACGGATCCTGGGTTTTTACTGGTTTGGATCACGTAGTAATGTGGTACCACACTGAAACAGTCGATTAAACCTGGTTTCGATCAATATTTTAGAGGATAACGCATGTTAGGTCTAGGTTAGCCCTGGGATTTTCACTCATCAGACTCATACTTTCGCATTCTTCTTATACTTGTTGAACTGATCCTGGGTTTTTTCTGGTTTGGATCACGTAGTAATGTGGGTCCACACTGAAACAATCAATTAAACCTGGTCTTGATAAATATTTTAGAGGATAACGCAAGTTAGGTCTGGGATATATCCGGGATTTGCCCTCATCAGGCTCATACTTTCGCGTTTTTCACATACTTGTTGAACTGATCCTGGGTTTTTTCTGGTTTGGATCACGTAGTAATGTGGTACCACACTGAAACAGTCGATTAAACCTGGTTTCGATCAATATTTTAAAGGATAACGCATGTTAGGTCTAGGTTAGGCCTGGGATTTTCACTCATCAGACTGATACATTCGCATTCCTCACATACTTGTTAAACGGATCCTGGGTTTTTACTGGTTTGGATCACGTAGTAATGTGGTACCACACTGAAACAGTCGATTAAACCTGATTTCGATCAATATTTTAGAGGATAACGCATGTTAGGTCTAGGTTAGCCCTGGGATTTTCACTCATCAGACTCATACTTCCGCATTCTTCTTATACTTGTTGAACTGATCCTGGGTTTTTTCTGGTTCGGATCACGTAGTAATGTGGGTCCACACTGAAACAATCAATTAAACCTGGTCTTGATGAATATTTTAGAGGATAACGCAAGTTAGGTCTGGGATATATCCGGGATTTGCCCTCATCAGGCTCATACTTTCGCGTTTTTCACATACTTGTTGAACAGATCCTGGGTTTTTTCTGGTTTGGGTCACGTAGTAGTGTGATACTACACTGAAACAGTCGACTAAACCTGGTTTCCATCAATATTTTAGAGGACAACGCAAGTTAGGTCTGGGATAGGTCTGGGATTTGCCCTCATCAGGCTCATACTGTCGCGTTTTTCACCTACTTGTTGAACACATCCTGGGTTTTTTCTGGTTTGGATCCCGTAGTAGTGTGGTACCACACTGAAACAGTCCATTAAACCTGGTTTCGCTCAATATTTTAGAGGATAACGCAAGTTAGGTCTGACATAGGTCCGGGATTTGCCCTCATCAGGCTCATACTTTCGCGTTTTTCACATACTTGTTGAACAGATCCTGGGTTTTTTCTGGTTTGGGTCACGTAATAGTGTGATACTACACTGAAACATTCAATTAAACCTGGTCTTGATAAACATTTTACAGGATAACGCATGTTAGGTCTGGGTTAGGTCTAGGATTTGCCCTCATCAGGCTCATTCTTTCGCATATTTCTCATACTTGATGGCTAGATCCTGGGCTTTTTCTGGATTGCATCACGTAGTAAAGAAGTACAACACTGAAACAGTCAATTAAACCTGGTTACGATGAATATTTTAGAGAATAATTCATGTTAGGTCTAGGTTAGGTCTGGGATTTGCTCTCAACGGGCACATTCTTTCGCATATTTCTCATACTTGATGGCTAGATCCTGGGCTGTTTCTGGATTGAATGACGTAGTAATGTGGTACCACACTGAAACAGTCAATTAAACCTGGTTTCGATCAATATTTTAGAAGATAACGCAAGTTAGGTCTAGGTTAGGCCTGGGATTTGCCCTCATCAGGGTCATACTTTCGCAGTTTAACATACACCTCGACCTGATCGAGGGTTTTTTCTGCTCTGGATCACGTAGTAAAGTGGTACCACACTGAAACATTCAATTAAACCTGGTCTTGATAAATATTTCAGAGGATAACGCATGTTAGGTCTAGGTTAGGTCTGGGATTTGCTCTCATCAGGCTCATTATTTCGCCTATTTCTCATACTTGATGGCTATATCTTGGGCTTTTTCTGGATTGCATCACGTAGTAATGAAGTACAACACTGAAACAGTCAATTAAACCTGGTTTCCATCAATATCTAAGAGGACAACGCAAGTTAGGTCTGGCATAGGTCTGGGATTCGCCCTCATCAGGCTCATACTTTCGCATTTTTCACATATTTGTTGAACAGGTCCTGGGTTTTTTCTGGTTTGTATCACGTAGTAATGAAGTACAACACTGAAACAGTCAATTAAACCTGGTTTCCATCAATATCTTAGAGGACAACGCAAGTTAGGTCTGGCATAGGTCTGTGATTCGCCCTCATCAGGCTCATACTTTCGCGTTTTTCACATACTTGTTGAACAGATCCTGGGTTTTTTCTGGTTCGTATCACGTAGTAGTGTGGTACCACACTGAAACAGTCCATTAAACCTGGTTTGGATCAATATTTTAGAGGATAACGCATGTTAGGTCTAGGTTAGCCCTGGGATTTTCACTCATCAGACTCATACTTTCGCATTCTTCTGATACTTGCTGAACTGATCCTGGGTTTTTTCTGGTTTGGATCACGTAGTAATGTGGTACCACACTGAAACAGTCGATTAAACCTGGTTTCGATCAATATCTTAGAGGATAACGCAAGTTAAGTCTGGGATTGGTCTGGGATTTGACCTCATCAGACTCATACTTTCGCACACTTCACATACACGTTGAACAGATCCTGGGCTATTTCTGGATTGGATCACGTAGTAAAGTGGTACCACACTGAAACATTCAATGAAACCTGGTCTGGAGAAATATTTTAGAGGATAACTCATCTTTGGTCTGGGTTAGGTCTAAGATTTGCCCTCATCAGGCTCACAGTTTCGCGTTTTTCACATACTTGTTGAACGGATCCTGGGTTTTTTCTGGTTTGGATCACGTAGTAATGTGGTACCACACTAAAACAGTCAATTAAACCTGGTTTCGATCAATATTTTAGAGGACAACGCAAGTTAGGTCTGGCATAGGTCTGGGCTTCGCCCTCATCAGGCTCATACTTTCGCGTTTTTCACATATTTGTTGAACAGATCCTGGGTTTTTTCTGGTTTGTATCACGTGGTAATGAAGTACAACACTGAAACAGTCAATTAAACCTGGTTTCAATCAATATCTTAGAGGACAACGCAAGTTAGGTCTGGCATAGGTCTGGGCTTCGCCCTCATCAGGCTCATACTTTCGCGTTTTTCACATACTTGTTGAACGGATCCTGGGTTTTTTCTGCTTTGGATCACGTAGTAATGTCGCACCACACTGAAACATTCAATTAAACCTGGTCTTCATAAATATTTTAGGCGATAACGCATGTTAGGTCTGGGTTACGTCTAGGATTTGCCCTCATCAGGCTCATATCTTCGCATATTTCTCATACTTCATGGCTAGATCCTGGGCTGTTTCTGCATTGTATCACGTAGTAATGTGGTACCACGCTGAAACAGTCAATTAAACCTGGTTTCGATCAATATTTTAGAGGATAACGCAAGTTAGGTCTGGGATAGGTCTAGGATTTGCCCTCATCAGGCTCTTACTATCGCATATTTCTCATACTTCATGGCTAGATCCTGGGCTATTTCTGGTTTGGATCACGTAGTAAAGTGGTACCATACTGAAACATTCAATGAAACCTGGTCTGGATAAATATTTTAGAGGATAACGCATCTTAGGTCTGGGTTAGGTCTAAGATTTGCCCTCATCAGGCTCACAGTTTCGCGTTTTTCACATACTTGTTGAACAGATCCTGGGTTTTTTCTGGTTTGGATCACGTAGTAATGTGGTACCACACTAAAACAGTCAATTAAACCTGGTTTCGATCAATATTTTAGAGGACAACGCAAGTTAGGTCTGGCATAGGTCTGGGCTTCGCCCTCATCAGGCTCATACTTTCGCGTTTTTCACATATTTGTTGAACAGATCCTGGGTTTTTTCTGGTTTGTATCACGTGGTAATGAAGTACAACACTGAAACAGTCAATTAAACCTGGTTTCCATCAATATCTTAGAGGACAACGCAAGTTAGGTCTGGCATAGGTCTGGGCTTCGCCCTCATCAGGCTCATACTTTCGCGTTTTTCACATACTTGTTGAACGGATCCTGGGTTTTTTCTGCTTTGGATCACGTAGTAATGTCGCACCACACTGAAACATTCAATTAAACCTGGTCTTCATAAATATTTTAGGCGATAACGCATCTTAGGTCTGGGTTACGTCTAGGATTTGCCCTCATCAGGCTCATATCTTCGCATATTTCTCATACTTCATGGCTAGATCCTGGGCTGTTTCTGCATTGTATCACGTAGTAATGTGGTACCACGCTGAAACAGTCAATTAAACCTGGTTTCGATCAATATTTTAGAGGATAACGCAAGTTAGGTCTGGGATAGGTCTAGGATTTGCCCCCATCAGGCTCTTACTATCGCATATTTCTCATACTTCATGGCTAGATCCTGGGCTATTTCTGGTTTGGATCACGTAGTAAAGTGGTACCATACTGAAACATTCAATGAAACCTGGTCTGGATAAATATTTTAGAGGATAACGCATCTTAGGTCTGGGTTAGGTCTAAGATTTGCCCTCATCAGGCTCACAGTTTCGCGTTTTTCACATACTTGTTGAACAGATCCTGGGTTTTTTCTGGTTTGGATCACGTAGTAATGTGGTACCACACTAAAACAGTCAATTAAACCTGGTTTCGATCAATATTTTGGAGGATAACGCAAGTTAGATCTGGGATAGGTCTGGGATTTGCTCTCATCAGGCTCATTCTTTCGCATATTTCTCATACTTGATGGCTAGATCCTGAGCTTTTTCTGGATTGCATCACGTAGTAATGAAGTACAACACTGAAACAGTCAATTAAACCTGGTTTCCATCAATATTTTAGAGGACAACGCAAGTTAGGTCTGGGATAGGTCTGGGATTTGCCCTCATCAGGCTCATACTGTCGCGTTTTTCACCTACTTGTTGAACACATCCTGGGTTTTTTCTGGTTTGGATCCCGTAGTAGTGTGGTACCACACTGAAACAGTCCATTAAACCTGGTTTCGCTCAATATTTTAGAGGATAACGCAAGTTAGGTCTGACATAGGTCCGGGATTTGCCCTCATCAGGCTCATACTTTCGCGTTTTTCACATACTTGTTGAACAGATCCTGGGTTTTTTCTGGTTTGGGTCACGTAATAGTGTGATACTACACTGAAACATTCAATTAAACCTGGTCTTGATAAACATTTTACAGGATAACGCATGTTAGGTCTGGGTTAGGTCTAGGATTTGCCCTCATCAGGCTCATTCTTTCGCATATTTCTCATACTTGATGGCTAGATCCTGGGCTGTTTCTGGATTGTATGACGTAGTAATGTGGTACCACACTGAAACAGTCAATTAAACCTGGTTTCGATCAATATTTTAGAAGATAACGCAAGTTAGGTCTAGGTTAGGCCTGGGATTTGCCCTCATCAGGGTCATACTTTCGCAGTTTTAACATACACGTTGACCTGATCGAGGGTTTTTTCTGCTCTGGATCACGTAGTAAAGTGGTACCACACTGAAACATTCAATTAAACCTGGTCTTGATAAATATTTTAGAGGATAACGCATGTTAGGTCTAGGTTAGGTCTGGGATTTGCTCTCATCAGGCTCATTATTTCGCATATTTCTCATACTTGATGGCTATATCTTGGGCTTTTTCTGGATTGCATCACGTAGTAATGAAGTACAACACTGAAACAGTCAATTAAACCTGGTTTCCATCAATATCTAAGAGGACAACGCAAGTTAGGTCTGGCATAGGTCTGGGATTCGCCCTCATCAGGCTCATACTTTCGCGTTTTTCACATATTTGTTGAACAGATCCTGGGTTTTTTCTGGTTTGTATCACGTAGTAATGAAGTACAACACTGAAACAGTCAATTAAACCTGGTTTCCATCAATATCTTAGAGGACAACGCAAGTTAGGTCTGGCATAGGTCTGGGATTCGCCCTCATCAGGCTCATACTTTCGCGTTTTTCACAAACTTGTTGAACAGATCCTGGGTTTTTTCTGGTTCGTATCACGTAGTAGTGTGGTACCACACTGAAACAGTCCACTAAACCTGGTTTGGATCAATATTTTAGAGGATAACGCATGTTAGGTCTAGGTTAGCCCTGGGATTTTCACTCATCAGACTCATACTTTCGCATTCTACTCATACTTGCTGAACTGATCCTGGGTTTTTTCTGGTTTGGATCACGTAGTAATGTGTTACCACACTGAAACAGTCGATTAAACCTGGTTTCGATCAATATCTTAGAGGATAACGCAAGTTAAGTCTGGGATTGGTCTGGGATTTGACCTCATCAGACTCATACTTTCGCATACTTCACATACACGTTGAACAGATCCTGGGTTATTTTCTGGTTTGGATCACATGGTAATGTGGTACCACACTGAAACAGTCGATTAAACCAGGTTCCGATCAATATTTTTGCAGATAACGCATGTTAGGTCTAGGTTAGGCCTGGGATTTTCACTCATCAGACTCATACTTTCGCATTCTTCACATACTTCTTGAACGGATCCTGGGTTTTTTCTGGTTTGGATCACATAGTAATGTGGTACCACACTGAAACAGTCGATTAAACCAGGTTTCGATCAATATTTTAGAGAATAACGCATGTTAGGTCTAGGTTAGGTCTGGGATTTGCTCTCATGAGGCTCATTCTTTCGCATATTTCTCATACTTGATGGCTAGATCATGGGCTTTCTCTGGATTGCATCACGTAGTAATGTAGTACCACACTGAAACAGTCAATGAAACCTGGTTTCCATCAATATTTTTGAAGCCATCGCAAGTTAGGTCTAGGTAAGGCCTGAGATTTTCACTGATCAGACTCATAATTTCGCCTTCTTCACATACTTGTTGAACGGATCCTGGGTTTTTTCTGGTTTGGAACACGTAGTAATGTGGTACCACACTGAAACATTCAATTAAACCTGGTCTTGATAAATATTTTAGAGGATAACGCATGTAAGGTCAAGGTTAGCCGTGGGATTTTCACTCATCAGACTCATACTTTCGCATATTTCTCATACTTCATGGCTAGATCCTGGGCTATTTCTGGATTGGATCACGTAGTAAAGTGGTACCACACTGAAACATTCAATGAAACCTGGTCTGGATAAAAATTTTAGAGGATAACGCATGTTAGGTCAAGGTTAGGTCTAAGATTTGCCCTCATCAGGCTCACAGTTTCGCGTTTTTCACATACTTGTTGAACAGATCCTGGGTTTTTTCTGGTTTGTATCACGCAGTACTGTGGTACCACACTGAAACAGTCCATTAAACCTGGTTTGGATCAATATTTTAGAGGATAACGCATGTTAGGTCTAGGTTAGTTCTGGGATTTTCGCTCATGAGACTCATACTTTCACATTCTTCACATACTTGTTGAACGGATCCTGGGTTTTTCCTGGTTTGGATCACGTAGTCATGTGGTACCACACTGAAACAGTCGATTAAACCTGGTTTCGATCAATATCTTAGAGGATAACGCAAGTTAAGTCTGGGATTGGTCTGGGATTTGACCTCATCAGACTCATACTTTCGCACACTTCACATACTCGTTGAACAGATCCTGGGTTATTTTCTGGTTTGGATCACATAGTAATGTGGTACCACACTGAAACAGTCGATTAAACCAGGTTTCGATCAATATCTTTGAGGACAACGCATGTTAGGTCTAGGTTAGGCCTGGGATTTTCACTCATCAGACTCATACTTTCGCATTCTTCACATACTTGTTGAACTGATCCTGGGTTTTTTCTGGTTTGGATCACGTAGTAATGTGGTACCACACTGAAACAGACGATTAAACCTGGTTTCGATCAATATCTTAGAGGATAACGAAAGTTAAGTCTGGGATTGGTCTGGGATTTGACCTCATCAGGCTCATACTTTCGCGTTTTTCACATACTTGTTGAACAGATCCTGGGTTTTCTCTGGTTTGGATCCCGTAGTAGTGTGGTACCACACTGAAACAGTCCATCAAACCTGGTTTCGCTCAATATTTTAGAGGATAACGCATGTTAGGTCTAGGTTAGGTCTGGGATTTGCTCTCATTAGGCTCATTCTTTCGCATATTTCTCATTCTTGATGGCTAGATCATGTGCTTTTTCTGGATTGCATCACGTAGTACTGTAGTACCACACTGAAACAGTCAATGAAACCTGGTTTCCATCAATATTTTAGAGGACAACGCAAGTTAGGTCTAGGTAAGGCCTGAGATTTTCACTGATCAGACTCATACTTTCGCCTTCTTCACATACTTGTTGAACGGATCCTGGGTTTTTTCTGGTTTGGAACACGTAGTAATGTGGCACCACACTGAAACATTCAATTAAACCTGGTCTTGATAAATATTTTAGAGAATAACGCGTGTTAGGTCTGGGTTAGGTCTAGGATTTGCCCTCATCAGGCTCATACTTTCGCATATTTCTCATACTTCATGGCTAGATCCTGGGCTATTTCTGGATTGGATCACGTAGTAAAGTGGTACCACACTGAAACATTCAATGAAACCTGGTCTGGATAAAAATCTTAGAGGATAACGCATGTTAGGTCAAGGTTAGGTCTAAGATTTGCCCTTATCAGGCTCACAGTTTCGCGTTTTTCACATACTTGTCGAACTGATCCTGGGTTTTTTGTGGTTTGGATCACGTAGTAATGTGGTACCACACTGAAACATTCAATTAAACCTGGTCTTGATAAATATTTTAGAGGATAACGCATGTTAGGTCTGGGTTACGTCTAGGATTTGCCCTCATCAGGCTCATACTTTCGCATATTTCTCATACTTCATGGCTAGATCCTGGGCTGTTTCTGCATTGTTTCACGTAGTAATGTGGTACCACGCTGAAACAGTCAATTAAACCTGGTTTCGATCAATATTTTAGAGGATAACGCAAGTTAGGTCTGGGATAGGTCTAGGATTTGCCCTCATCAGGCTCTTACTATCGCATATTTCTCATACTTCATGGCTAGATCCTGGGCTATTTCTGGTTTGGATCACGTAGTAAAGTGGTACCATACTGAAACATTCAATGAAACCTGGTCTGGATAAATATTTTAGAGGATAACGCATCTTAGGTCTGGGTTAGGTCTAAGATTTGCCCTCATCAGGCTCACAGTTTCGCGTTCTTCACATACTTGTTGAACAGATCCTGGGTTTTTTCTGGTTTGGATCACGTAGTAATGTGGTACCACACTAAAACAGTCAATTAAACCTGGTTTCGATCAATATTTTAGAGGACAACGCAAGTTAGGTCTGGCATTGGTCTGGGCTTCGCCCTCATCAGGCTCATACTTTCGCGTTTTTCACATACTTGTTGAACGGATCCTGGGTTTTTTCTGCTTTGGATCACGTAGTAATGTCGCACCACACTGAAACATTCAATTAAACCTGGTCTTCATAAATATTTTAGGCGATAACGCATGTTAGGTCTGGGTTACGTCTAGGATTTGCCCTCATCAGGCTCATATCTTCTCATATTTCTCATACTTCATGGCTAGATCCTGGGCTGTTTCTGCATTGTATCACGTAGTAATGTGGTACCACGCTGAAACAGTCAATTAAACCTGGTTTCGATCAATATTTTAGAGGATAACGCAAGTTAGGTCTGGGATAGGTCTAGGATTTGCCCTCATCAGGCTCTTACTATCGCATATTTCTCATACTTCATGGCTAGATCCTGGGCTATTTCTGGTTTGGATCACGTAGTAAAGTGGTACCATACTGAAACATTCAATGAAACCTGGTCTGGATAAATATTTTAGAGGATAACGCATCTTAGGTCTGGGTTAGGTCTAAGATTTGCCCTCATCAGGCTCACAGTTTCGCGTTTTTCACATACTTGTTGAACAGATCCTGGGTTTTTTCTGGTTTGGATCACGTAGTAATGTGGTACCACACTAAAACAGTCAATTAAACCTGGTTTCGATCAATATTTTGGAGGATAACGCAAGTTAGATCTGGGATAGGTCTGGGATTTGCTCTCATCAGGCTCATTCTTTCGCATATTTCTCATACTTGATGGCTAGATCCTGAGCTTTTTCTGGATTGCATCACGTAGTAATGAAGTACAACACTGAAACAGTCAATTAAACCTGGTTTCCATCAATATTTTAGAGGACAACGCAAGTTAGGTCTGGGATAGGTCTGGGATTTGCCCTCATCAGGCTCATACTGTCGCGTTTTTCACCTACTTGTTGAACACATCCTGGGTTTTTTCTGGTTTGGATCCCGTAGTAGTGTGGTACCACACTGAAACAGTCCATTAAACCTGGTTTCGCTCAATATTTTAGAGGATAACGCAAGTTAGGTCTGACATAGGTCCGGGATTTGCCCTCATCAGGCTCATACTTTCGCGTTTTTCACATACTTGTTGAACAGATCCTGGGTTTTTTCTGGTTTGGGTCACGTAATAGTGTGATACTACACTGAAACATTCAATTAAACCTGGTCTTGATAAACATTTTACAGGATAACGCATGTTAGGTCTGGGTTAGGTCTAGGATTTGCCCTCATCAGGCTCATTCTTTCGCATATTTCTCATACTTGATGGCTAGATCCTGGGCTGTTTCTGGATTGTATGACGTAGTAATGTGGTACCACACTGAAACAGTCAATTAAACCTGGTTTCGATCAATATTTTAGAAGATAACGCAAGTTAGGTCTAGGTTAGGCCTGGGATTTGCCCTCATCAGGGTCATACTTTCGCAGTTTTAACATACACGTTGACCTGATCGAGGGTTTTTTCTGCTCTGGATCACGTAGTAAAGTGGTACCACACTGAAACATTCAATTAAACCTGGTCTTGATAAATATTTTAGAGGATAACGCATGTTAGGTCTAGGTTAGGTCTGGGATTTGCTCTCATCAGGCTCATTATTTCGCATATTTCTCATACTTGATGGCTATATCTTGGGCTTTTTCTGGATTGCATCACGTAGTAATGAAGTACAACACTGAAACAGTCAATTAAACCTGGTTTCCATCAATATCTTAGAGGACAACGCAAGTTAGGTCTGGCATAGGTCTGGGATTCGCCCTCATCAGGCTCATACTTTCGCGTTTTTCACATACTTGTTGAACAGATCCTGGGTTTTTTCTGGTTCGTATCACGTAGTAGTGTGGTACCACACTGAAACAGTCCATTAAACCTGGTTTGGATCAATATTTTAGAGGATAACGCATGTTAGGTCTAGGTTAGCCCTGGGATTTTCACTCATCAGACTCATACTTTCGCATTCTACTCATACTTGCTGAACTGATCCTGGGTTTTTTCTGGTTTGGATCACGTAGTAATGTGGTACCACACTGAAACAGTCGATTAAACCTGGTTTCGATCAATATCTTAGAGGATAACGCAAGTTAAGTCTGGGATTGGTCCGGGATTTGACCTCATCAGACTCATACTTTCGCATACTTCACATACACGTTGAACAGATCCTGGGTTATTTTCTGGTTTGGATCACATGGTAATGTGGTACCACACTGAAACAGTCGATTAAACCAGGTTCCGATCAATATTTTTGCAGATAACGCATGTTAGGTCTAGGTTAGGCCTGGGATTTTCACTCATCAGACTCATACTTTCGCATTCTTCACATACTTGTTGAACGGATCCTGGGTTTTTTCTGGTTTGGATCACATAGTAATGTGGTACCACACTGAAACAGTCGATTAAACCAGGTTTCGATCAATATTTTAGAGAATAACGCATGTTAGGTCTAGGTTAGGTCTGGGATTTGTTCTCATGAGGCTCATTCTTTCGCATATTTCTCATACTTGATGGCTAGATCATGGGCTTTCTCTGGATTGCATCACGTAGTAATGTAGTACCACACTGAAACAGTCAATGAAACCTGGTTTCCATCAATATTTTTGAAGCCATCGCAAGTTAGGTCTAGGTAAGGCCTGAGATTTTCACTGATCAGACTCATAATTTCGCCTTCTTCACATACTTGTTGAACGGATCCTGGGTTTTTTCTGGTTTGGAACACGTAGTAATGTGGTACCACACTGAAACATTCAATTAAACCTGGTCTTGATAAATATTTTAGAGGATAACGCATGTAAGGTCAAGGTTAGCCGTGGGATTTTCACTCATCAGACTCATACTTTCGCATATTTCTCATACTTCATGGCTAGATCCTGGGCTATTTCTGGATTGGATCACGTAGTAAAGTGGTACCACACTGAAACATTCAATGAAACCTGGTCTGGATAAAAATTTTAGAGGATAACGCATGTTAGGTCAAGGTTAGGTCTAAGATTTGCCCTCATCAGGCTCACAGTTTCGCGTTTTTCACATACTTGTTGAACAGATCCTGGGTTTTTTCTGGTTTGTATCACGCAGTACTGTGGTACCACACTGAAACAGTCCATTAAACCTGGTTTGGATCAATATTTTAGAGGATAACGCATGTTAGGTCTAGGTTAGTTCTGGGATTTTCGCTCATGAGACTCATACTTTCGCATTCTTCACATACTTGTTGAACGGATCCTGGGTTTTTCCTGGTTTGGATCACGTAGTCATGTGGTACCACACTGAAACAATCGATTAAACCTGGTTTCGATCAATATCTTAGAGGATAACGCAAGTTAAGTCTGGGATTGGTCTGGGATTTGACCTCATCAGACTCATACTTTCGCACACTTCACATACTCGTTGAACAGATCCTGGGTTATTTTCTAGTTTGGATCACATAGTAATGTGGTACCACACTGAAACAGTCGATTAAACCAGGTTTCGATCAATATTTTTGAGGACAACGCATGTTAGGTCTAGGTTAGGCCTGGGATTTTCACTCATCAGACTCATACTTTCGCATTCTTCACATACTTGTTGAACTGATCCTGGGTTTTTTCTGGTTTGGATCACGTAGTAATGTGGTACCACACTGAAACAGACGATTAAACCTGGTTTCGATCAATATCTTAGAGGATAACGAAAGTTAAGTCTGGGATTGGTCTGGGATTTGACCTCATCAGGCTCATACTTTCGCGTTTTTCACATACTTGTTGAACAGATCCTGGGTTTTCTCTGGTTTGGATCCCGTAGTAGTGTGGTACCACACTGAAACAGTCCATCAAACCTGGTTTCGCTCAATATTTTAGAGGATAACGCATGTTAGGTCTAGGTTAGGTCTGGGATTTGCTCTCATTAGGCTCATTCTTTCGCATATTTCTCATTCTTGATGGCTAGATCATGTGCTTTTTCTGGATTGCATCACGTAGTACTGTAGTACCACACTGAAACAGTCAATGAAACCTGGTTTCCATCAATATTTTAGAGGACAACGCAAGTTAGGTCTAGGTAAGGCCTGAGATTTTCACTGATCAGACTCATACTTTCGCCTTCTTCACATACTTGTTGAACGGATCCTGGGTTTTTTCTGGTTTGGAACACGTAGTAATGTGGCACCACACTGAAACATTCAATTAAACCTGGTCTTGATAAATATTTTAGAGAATAACGCGTGTTAGGTCTGGGTTAGGTCTAGGATTTGCCCTCATCAGGCTCATACTTTCGCATATTTCTCATACTTCATGGCTAGATCCTGGGCTGTTTCTGCATTGTTTCACGTAGTAATGTGGTACCACGCTGAAACAGTCAATTAAACCTGGTTTCGATCAATATTTTAGAGGATAACGCAAGTTAGGTCTGGGATAGGTCTAGGATTTGCCCTCATCAGGCTCTTACTATCGCATATTACTCATACTTCATGGCTAGATCCTGGGCTATTTCTGGATTGGATCACGTAGTAGAGTGGTACCACACTGAAACATTCAATGAAACCTGTTCTGGATAAATATTTTAGAGGATAACGCATCTTAGGTCTGGGTTAGGTCTAAGATTTGCCCTCATCAGGCTCACAGTTTCGCGTTTTTCACATACTTGTTAAACAGATCCTGGGTTTTTTCTGGTTTGGATCCCGTAGTAATGTGGTAGCACACTAAAACAGTCAATAAAACCTGGTTTCGATCAATATTTTAGAGGATCACGCAAGCTAGGCCTGGGATAGGTCTGGGATTAGCCCTCATCAGACTCATACTTTCGCACACTTCACATACTCGTTGACAAGATCCTGGGTTTTTTTCTGGCTTGGATCACGTAGTAATGTGGTTCCACACAGAAGCAGTCGATTAAACTTGGCTTCGATCAATATTTTAGAGGATAACGCAAGTTAGGTCTGGGATAGGTCTGGGATTTGCCCTCATCAGGCTCATACTTTCGCGTTTTTCACATACTTGTTGAACGGATCCTGGGTTTTTTCTGGTTTGGTTCACGTAGTGATGTGGTACCACGCTGAAACAGTCAATTAAACCTGGTTTCGATCAATATTTTAGAGGATAACGCAAGTTAGGTCTGGGATAGGTCTAGGATTTGCCCTCATCAGGCTCTTACTATCGCATATTACTCATACTTCATGGCTAGATCCTGGGCTATTTCTGGTTTGGATCACGTAGTAGTGTGGTACCACACTGAAACAGTCCATTAAACCTGGTTTCGCTCAATATTTTAGAGGATAACGCATGTTAGGTCTAGGTTAGCCCTGTGATTTTCACCCATCAGACTCATACTTTCGCATTCTTCTTATACTTGTTGAACTGATCCTGGGTTTTTTCTGGTTTAGATCACGTAGTAATGTGGTACCTCACTGAAACAGTCGATTAAACCTGGTTTCGATCAATATTTTAGAGGATAACGCAAGTTAGGTCTAGGTTAGGCCCGGGATTTTCACTCATCAGACTCATATTTCGCATTCTTCACATACTTGTTGAACGGATCCTGGGTTTTTTCTGGTTTGGATCACGTAGTAATGTGGGACCACACTGAATCAGTCAATTAAACCTGGTTTCGACCAATATTTTAGGGAATAATTCATGTTAGTTCTAGGTTAGGTCTGGGATTTTCTCTCATCAGGCTCATTCTTTCGCATATTTCTCATACTTGAGGGCTAGATCCTGGGCTTTTTCTGGATTGGATCACGTAGTAATGAAGTACAACACTGAAACAGTCCATTAAACCTGGTTTGGATCAATATTTTAGAGGATAACGCATGTTAGGTCTAGGTTAGGTCTGGGATTTTCGCTCATGAGACTCATACATTCGCATTCTTCACATACTTGTTGAACGGATCCAGGGTTTTTTCTGGTTTGGATCACGTAGTAATGTGGATCCGCACTGAATCAGTCAATTAAACCTGGTTTCGACCAATATTTTAGAGAATAATTCATGTTAGGTCTAGGTTAGGTCTGGGATTTTCTCTCATCAGGCACATTCTTTCGCATATTTCTCATACTTGAGGGCTAGATCCGGGGCTTTTTCTGGATTGGATCACGTAGTAATGAAGTACAACACTGAAACAGTCAATTAAACCTAGTTTCCATCAATATTTTAGAGGACAGCGCATGTTAGGTCTAGGTTAGGCCTGGGATTTGCCCTGATCAGGGTCATGCTTTCGCAGTTTTAACATACATGTTGACCTGATCGAGGGGTTTTTCTGCTTTGGATCACGTAGTAAACTGGTACCACACTGAAACAGTCCATTACACCTGGTTTGGATCAATATTTTAGAGGATAACGCATGTTAGGTCTAGGTTAGGTCTGGGATTTTCGCTCATGAGACTCATACTTTCGCATTCTTCACATACTTGTTGAACGGATCCTGGGTTTTTTCTGGTTTGGTTCATGTAGTAATGTGGTACCACACTGAAACATTCAATTAAACCTGGTCTTGATAAATATTTTAGAGGATAACGCATGTTAGGTTTGGCTTAGGTCTAGGATTTGCCCCCAGCAGGCTCACACTTTCGCATATTTCTCATACTTCATGGCTAGATCCTGGGCTGTTTCTGGTTTGTATCACGTAGTAATGTGGCACCACGCTGAAACAGTCAATTAAACCTGGTTTCGATCAATATTTTAGAGGATAACGCAAGTTAGGTCTGGCATAGGTCTGGGATTCGCCCTCATCAGGCTCATACTTTCGCGTTTTTCACATACTTGTTGAACAGATCCTGGGTTTTTTCTGGTTTGTATCACGTAGTAGTGTGGTACCACACTGAATCAGTCCATTAAACCTGGTTTGGATCAATATTTTAGAGGATGACGCATGTTAGGTCTAGGTTAGGTCTGGGATTTTCGCTCATGAGACTCATACTTTCGCATTCTACACATACTTGTTGAACGGATCCTGGGTTTTTTCTGGTTTGGTTCATGTAGTAATGTAGTACCACACTGAAACATTCAATTAAACCTGGTCTTGATAAATATTTTAGTGGATAACGCATGTTAGGTTTGGCGTAGGTCTAGGATTTGCCCCCAGCAGGCTCATACTTTCGCATATCTCACATACTTCATGGCTAGATCCTGGGCTGTTTCTGGATTGTATCACGTAGTAATATGGTACCACGCTGAAACAGTCGATTAAACCAGGTTTCGATCAATATTTTTGAGGATAACGCATGTTAGGTCTAGGTTAGGCCTGGGATTTTCACTCATCAGACTCATTCTTTCGCATTCTTCACATACTTGTTGAACGGATCCTGGGTTTTTTCTGGTTTGGATCACATAGTAATGTGGTACCACACTGAAACAGTCGATTAAACCTGGTTTCGATCAATATTTTAGAGGATAACGCAAGTTAAGTCTGGGATTGGTCTGGGATTTGACCTCATCAGACTCATACTTTCGCACACTTCACATACTCGTTGAACAGATCCTGGGTTATTTTCTGGTTTGGATCACATAGTAATGTGGTACCACACTGAAACGGTCGATTAAACCAGGTTTCGATCAATATTCTTGAGGATAACGCATGTTAGGTCTAGGTTAGGCCTGGGATTTTCACTCATCAGACTCATACTTTCGCATTCTTCAGATACTTGATGAACGGATCCTGGGTTTTTTCTGGTTTGGATCACGTAGTAATGTGGGTCCACACTGAAACAATCAATTAAACCTGGTCTTGATAAATATTTTAGAGGATAACGCATGTTAGGTCTGGGATAGGTCTGGGATTTGCCCTCATCAGACTCATACCTACGCACACTTCACATACTCGTTGAACAGATCCTGGGTTATTTTCTGGTTTGGATCACATAGTAATGTGGTACCAAACTGAAACATTCGATTAAACCAGGTTTCGATCAAGATTTTTGAGGATAGCGCGTGTTAGGTCTAGGTTAGGCCTGGGATTTTCACTCATCAGACTCATACTTTCGCACACTTCACATACTCGTTGAACAGATCCTGGGTTATTTTCTGGTTTGGATCACATAGTAATGTGGTACCACACTGAAACAGTCGATTAAACCTGGTTTCGATCAATATTGTTGAGGATAACGCATGTTAGGTCTAGGTTAGGCCTGGGATTTTCACTCATCAGACTCATACTTTCGCATTCTTCACTTACTTGTTGAACGGATCCTGGGTTTTTTCTGGTTTGGATCACGTAGTAATGTGGGTCCACACTGAAACAATCAATTAAACCTGGTCTTGATAAATATTTTAGAGGATAACGCATGTTAGGTCTGGGATAGGTCTGGGATTTGCCCTCATCAGACTCATACCTACGCACACTTCACATACTCGTTGAACAGATCCTGGGTTATTTTCTGGTTTGGATCACATAGTAATGTGGTACCAAACTGAAACAGTCGATTAAACCAGGTTTCGATCAATATTTTAGAGGATAACGCAAGTTAGGTCTGGGATATATCCGGGATTTGCCCTCATCAGGCTCATACTTTCGCGTTTTTCACATACTTGTTGAACAGATCCTGGGTTTTTTCTGGTTTGGGTCACGTAGTAGTGTGATACTACACTGAAACAGTCGACTAAACCAGGTTTCGATCAATATTTTTGAGGATAACGCATGTTAGGTCTAGGTTAGGCCTGGGATTTTCACTCATCAGACTCATACTTTCGCATTCTTCACATACTTGTTGAACGGATCCTGGGTTTTTTCTGGTTTGGATCACGTAGTAATGTGGTTCCACACTGAAACAGTCGGTTAAACCTGGTTTCGATCAATATTTTAGAGGATAACGCAAGTTAGGTCTGGGATAGGTCTGGGATTTGCCCTGATCACACTCATACATACGCACACTTCACATACTCGTTGAACAGATCCTGGGTTATTTTCTGGTTTGGATCACATAGTAATGTGGTACCAAACTGAAACAGTCGATTAAACCAGGTTTCGATCAATATTTTAGAGGATAACGCATGTTAGGTCTAGGTTAGCCCTGGGATTTTCACTCATCAGACTCATACTTTCGCATTCTTCTTATACTTGTTGAACTGATCCTGGGTTTTTTCTGGTTTGGATCACGTAGTAATGTGGTACCACACTGAAACAGTCGATTAAACCTGGTTTCGATCAATATTTTAAAGGATAACGCATGTTAGGTCTAGGTTAGGCCTGGGATTTTCACTCATCAGACTGATACATTCGCATTCCTCACATACTTGTTAAACGGATCCTGGGTTTTTACTGGTTTGGATCACGTAGTAATGTGGTACCACACTGAAACAGTCGATTAAACCTGGTTTCGATCAATATTTAAGAGAATAATTCATGTTAGGTCTAGGTTAGGTCTGGGATTTGCTCTCATGAGGCTCATTCTTTCGCATATTTCTCATACTTGATGGCTAGATCCTGGGCTGTTTCTGGATTGTATGACGTAGTAATGTGGTACCACGCTGAAACAGCGAATTAAACCTGGTTTCGATCAATATTTTAGAGGATAACGCAAGTTAGGTCTAGGTTAGGCCTGGGATTTGCCCTCATCAGGGTCATACTTTCGCAGCTTTAACATACATGTTGACCTGATCGAGGGTTTTTTCTGCTTTGGATCACGTAGTAAGGTGGTACCACACTGAAACATTCAATTAAACCTGGTCTTGATAAATATTTTAGAGGATAACGCATGTTAGGTTTGGGTTAGGTCTAGGATTTGCCCTCATCAGGCTCACAGTTTCGCGTTTTTCACATACTTGTCGAACAGATCCTGGGTTTTTTGTGGTTTGGATCACGTAGTAATGTGGTACCACACTGAAACAGTCGATTAAACCTGGTTTCGATCAATATTTTAGAGGATAACGCAAGTTAAGTCAGGGGTTGGTCTGGGATTTGACCTCATCAGACTCATACTTTCGCACACTTCACATACTCGTTGAACAGATCCTGGGTTACTTTCTGGTTTGGATCACATAGTAACGTGGTACCACACTGAAACAGTCGATTAAACCAGGTTTCGATCAATATTTCTGAGGATAACGCATGTTAGGTATAGGTTAGGCCTGGGATTTTCACTCATCAGACTCATACTTTCGCATTCTTCACATACTTGTAGAACGGATCCTGGGTTTTTTCTTGTTTGGATCACGTAGTAATGTGGGGCCACACTGAAACAGTCAATTAAACCTGGTCTTGATAAATATTTTAGAGGATAACGCATGTTAGGTCTGGGTCAGGTCTAGAATTTGCCCTCATCATGCTCATACTTTCGCATCTTTCTCATACATCATGGCTAGATCCTGGGCTATTTCTGGATTGTATCACGTAGTAATGTGGTACCACGCTGAAACAGTCGATTAAACCTGGTTCCGATCAATATTTTAGAGGATAACGCAAGTTAAGTCTGGGATTGGTCTGGGATTTGACCTCATCAGACTCATACTTTCGCACCCTTCACATACTTGTTGTACGGATCCTGGGTTTTTTCGGGTTTGGATCACGTAGTAATGTGGGTCCACACTGAAACAATCAATTAAACCTGGTCTTGATAAATATTTTAGAGGATAACGCATGTTAGGTCTGGGATAGGTATGGGATTTGCCCTCATCAGACTCATACTTTCGCACACTTCACATACTCGTTGAACAGATCCTGGGTTATTTTCTGGTTTGGATCACATAGTAATGTGGTACCACACTGAAACAGTCGTTTAAACCAGGTTTCGATTAATATTTTTGAGGATAACGCATGTTAGGTCTAGGTTAGGCCTGGGATTTTCACTCATCAGACTCATACTTTCGCATTCTTCACATACTTGTTGAACAGATGCTGGGTTTTTTCCGCTTTGGATCACGCAGTAGTGTGGTACCACACTGAAACAGTCCATTAAACCTGGTTTGGATAAATATTTTAGAGGATAACGCATGTTAGGTCTGGCTTAGGTCTAGGATTTGCCCTCATCAGGCTCATACTTTCGTATATTTCTCATACTTCATGGCTAGATCCTGGGCTATTTCTGGATTGGATCACGTAGTAAAGTGGTACCACACTGAAACATTCAATGAAACCTGGTCTGGATAAATATTTTAGAGGACAACGCATCTTAGGTCTGGGTTAGGTCTAAGATTTGCCCTCATCAAGCTCACAGTTTCGCGTTTTTCACATACTTGTTGAACAGATCCTGGGTTTTTTCTGGTTTGGATCACGTAGTAATGTGGTACCACACTAAAACAGTCAATTAAACCTGGTTTCGATCAATATTTTAGAGGACCACGCAAGCTAGGTCTGGGATAGGTCAGGGATTAGCCCTCATCAGACTCATACTTTCGCACGCTTCACATACTCGTTGACAAGATCCTGGGTTTTTTTCTGGCTTGGATCACGTAGTAATGTGGTTCCACACTGAAACAGTCGATTAGACTTGGCTTGGATCAATATTTTAGAGGATAACGCTAGTTAGGTCTGGGATAGGTCTGGGATTTGCCCTCATCAGGCTCATACTTTCGCGTTTTTCACATACTTGTTGAACGGATCCTGGGTTTTTTCTGGTTTGGTTCACGTAGTAATGTGGGTCCACACTGAAACAATCAATTAAACCTGGTCTTGATAAATATTTTAGAGGATAACGCATGTTAGGTCTGGGATAGGTATGGGATTTGCCCTCATCAGACTCATACTTTCGCACACTTCACATACTCGTTGAACAGATCCTGGGTTATTTTCTGGTATGGATCACATAGTAATGTGGTACCACACTGAAACAGTCGTTTAAACCAGGTTTCGATTAATATTTTTGAGGATAACGCATGTTAGGTCTAGGTTAGGCCTGGGATTTTCACTCATCAGACTCATACTTTCGCATTCTTCACATAGTTGTTGAACAGATGCAGGGTTTTTTCCGCTTTGGATCACGCAGTAGTGTGGTACCACACTGAAACAGTCCATTAAACCTGGTTTGGATAAATATTTTAGAGGATAACGCATGTTAGGTCTGGCTTAGGTCTAGGATTTGCCCTCATCAGGCACATACTTTCGTATATTTCTCATACTTCATGGCTAGATCCTGGGCTATTTCTGGATTGGATCACGTAGTAAAGTGGTACCACACTGAAACATTCAATGAAACCTGGTCTGGATAAATATTTTAGAGGACAACGCATCTTAGGTCTGGGTTAGGTCTAAGATTTGCCCTCATCAAGCTCACAGTTTCGCGTTTTTCACATACTTGTTGAACAGATCCTGGGTTTTTTCTGGTTTGGATCACGTAGTAATGTGGTACCACACTAAAACAGTCAATTAAACCTGGTTTCGATCAATATTTTAGAGGACCACGCAAGCTAGGTCTGGGATAGGTCAGGGATTAGCCCTCATCAGACTCATACTTTCGCACGCTTCACATACTCGTTGACAAGATCCTGGGTTTTTTTCTGGCTTGGATCACGTAGTAATGTGGTTCCACACTGAAACAGTCGATTAGACTTGGCTTGGATCAATATTTTAGAGGATAAGGCTAGTTAGGTCTGGGATAGGTCTGGGATTTGCCCTCATCAGGCTCATACTTTCGCGTTTTTCACATACTTGTTGAACGGATCCTGGGTTTTTTCTGGTTTGGTTCACGTAGTAATGTGGGTCCACACTGAAACAATCAATTAAACCTGGTCTTGATAAATATTTTAGAGGATAACGCATGTTAGGTCTGGGATAGGTATGGGATTTGCCCTCATCAGACTCATACTTTCGCACACTTCACATACTCGTTGAACAGATCCTGGGTTATTTTCTGGTTTGGATCACATAGTAATGTGGTACCACACTGAAACAGTCGTTTAAACCAGGTTTCTATCAATATTTTGGAGGATAACGCAAGTTAGGTCTGGGATAGGTCTGGGATTTTCACTCATCAGACTCATACTTTCGCACACTTCACATACTCGTTGACAAGATCCTGGGTTTTTTCTGGTTTGGATCACATAGTAATGTGGTACCACACTGAAACATTCAATTAAACCTGGTCTTGATAAATATTTTAGAGGATAACGCGTGTTAGGCCTGGGATAGGTCTGGGATTTGCCCTCATCAGACTCATACTTTCGCACACTTCACATACTCGTTGGACAGATCCTGGGTTATTTTCTGGTTTGGATCACATAGTAATGTGGTACCACACTGAAACAGTCGATTGAACCAGGTTTCGATCAATATTTTTGAGGATAACGCATGTTATGTCTAGGTTAGGCCTGGGATTTTCACTCATCAGACTCATACTTTCGCATTCTTCACATACTTGTTGAACGGATCCTGGGTTTTTTCTGGTTTGGATCACGTAGTAATGTGGGTCCACACTGAAACAATCAATTAAACCTGGTCTTGATAAATATTTTAGAGGATAACGCATGTTTGGTCTGGGATAGGTCTGGGATTTGCCCTCATCAGACTCATACTTTCGCACACTTCACATACTCGTTGAACAGATCCTGGGTTATTTTCTGGTTTGGATCACATAGTGTTGTGGTACCACACTGAAACAGTCGATTAAACCAGGTTTCGATCAATATTTTTGAGGACAACGCATGTTAGGTGTAGGTTAGGCCTGGGATTTTCACTCATCAGACTCATACTTTCGCATTCTTCACATACTTGTTGAACTGAAACTGGTGTTTTTTCTGGTTTGGATCACGTAGTAATGTGGGACCACACCGAAACAATCAACTATACCTGGTTTCGATCAATATTTTAGAGGATAACGCAAGTTTGGTCTGGGATAGGGCTGGGATTTGCCCTCATCAGGCTCATACTTTCGCGTCTTTCACATACTTGTTGAGCAGATCCTGGGTTTTTTCTGGTTTGGGTCACGTAGTAATGTGGTACCACACTGAAACAGTCGATTAAACCAGGTTTCGATCAATATTTTTGAGGATAACGCATGTTAGGTCTAGGTTAGGCCTGGGATTTTCACGCATCAGACTCATACTTTCGCATTCTTCACATACTTGTTGAACGGATCCTGGGTTTTTTCTGGTTTGGATCACGTAGTAATGTGGGACCACACTGAAACAGTCGATTAAACCTGGTCTTGATAAATATTTTAGAGGACAACGCATGTTAGGTCTGGGTTAGGTCTAGGATTTGCCCTCATCAGGCTCATACTTTCGCATATTTCTCATACTTCATGGCTAGATCCTGGGCTATTTCTGGTTTGGTTCACGTAGTAATGTGGGACCACACCGGAACAATCAACTATACCTGGTTTCGATCAATATTTTAGAGGATAACGCACGTCAGGTCTAGGTTAGGCCTGGGGTTTGCCCTCATCAGGGTCATACTTTCGCAGTTTTAACATACATGTTGGCCTGATCGAGGGTTATTCCTGCTTTGGATCGCGTAGTGAAGTGGTACCACACTGAAGCAGTCCATCAAACCTGGTTTGGATCAATATTTTAGAGGAGAACGCATGTTAGGTCTAGGTTAGGCCTGGGATTTGCCCTCATCAGGGTCATACTTCCGCAGTTTTAACATACATGTTGACCTGATCGAGGGTTTTTTCTGCTTTGGATCACGTAGTAAAGTGGTACCACACTGAAACACTCCATTAAACCTGGTTTGGAGCAATATTTTAGAGGATAGCGCATGTTAGGTCTAGGTTAGGCCTGGGATTTGCCCTCATCAGGCACATACTTTCGTATATTTCTCATACTTCATGGCTAGATCCTGGGCTATTTCTGGATTGGATCACGTAGTAAAGTGGTACCACACTGAAACATTCAATGAAACCTGGTCTGGATAAATATTTTAGAGGACAACGCATCTTAGGTCTGGGTTAGGTCTAAGATTTGCCCTCATCAAGCTCACAGTTTCGCGTTTTTCACATACTTGTTGAACAGATCCTGGGTTTTTTCTGGTTTGGATCACGTAGTAATGTGGTACCACACTAAAACAGTCAATTAAACCTGGTTTCGATCAATATTTTAGAGGACCACGCAAGCTAGGTCTGGGATAGGTCAGGGATTAGCCCTCATCAGACTCATACTTTCGCACGCTTCACATACTCGTTGACAAGATCCTGGGTTTTTTTCTGGCTTGGATCACGTAGTAATGTGGTTCCACACTGAAACAGTCGATTAGACTTTGCTTGGATCAATATTTTAGAGGATAAGGCTAGTTAGGTCTGGGATAGGTCTGGGATTTGCCCTCATCAGGCTCATACTTTCGCGTTTTTCACATACTTGTTGAACGGATCCTGGGTTTTTTCTGGTTTGGTTCACGTAGTAATGTGGGTCCACACTGAAACAATCAATTAAACCTGGTCTTGATAAATATTTTAGAGGATAACGCATGTTAGGTCTGGGATAGGTATGGGATTTGCCCTCATCAGACTCATACTTTCGCACACTTCACATACTCGTTGAACAGATCCTGGGTTATTTTCTGGTTTGGATCACATAGTAATGTGGTACCACACTGAAACAGTCGTTTAAACCAGGTTTCGATCAATATTTTGGAGGATAACGCAAGTTAGGTCTGGGATCCCCTCAGGGGCTGCCAGCCTTTCAGCTGCAGTACGGGCTTAACGAACCCGGGGTACCCGAGTCATACACACACCGTAAGCCTCCTGTTGGTCGTCACAACGACCCATTCACAATTCCCTATTGGTTTTGTGAATGGTACGTGACGGCAGGAGGAACGGGGGTCTTGGCTTAACCGCCTGGGCCACGAGTACGGCGACTCTATAAAATCGCCCTCCAATCCTAAGCTATGGTGCGCGGCGATGGGATGCATGGTTGGGGGAGAAGGCCCAATCCCAAGCGACCACCTCCGGGGAACCTGCCGAACCCCCGGAGTATATAGGCTTACCCGGGTAAGGCGGCTCTGCCCGGGCGGACCTTTTTTTCCGACCTGCTCGTGGGAATATTATGGCGTTCAATATTAAAACGGGGATGGGACGGGGTAAGTCAGAGGGGGAGGACGAAGGCGGTGTTGGGACTGGAGTGACGGCGCTCGCGCCGCCTCCAGCGCCTGGCCCGGCTTCGTGGAAGGTGGAGGAGGACGACGAGACTGCGTCAGTCTCGTCCTTCTCCTCCACCAGGAGCCTCATAGGCTCTAAGAGGAAGAGGGCGGGGCAGGCCGTCGTCGAGGTGGGCGGGGCGATGAGCCCGTCGGTGAGGCTGAGTTGCCTCAGGGACGAGGTGACCGAGGAGATATCGGAGAGGATCTCCTCGTCCCTGAGGCGGGTGGAGAAAGTCGCCGCTGCCTGCGCCTTTAAGGGGCAGAAAAGCGGTGGCGCGGAGGCCCTGAAGGCCGCGGCGGAGGAAATGAGGGAGGCGGCGCGGGAGCTCAGAGGGCGGAACGCCCGTCTGCAGATCCTGTTGGAGGAGGAGCGACAGGGGAGGAGGAGGGCAGAGGCGCTGTGGAACAGCGCGGCCCTCCCTCCCATCCTCCCTCCTCCTCCACCGCCGCGTCCCTCGGCGGAGGTGAATAAACGGAGTGCGGCGGCAGTGGTGCGGGGCACCGCGGGCCCCTCCACACGCACTCCGCCCGTGAAGAAGTCCCCGTCCTCCTCAGAAGACGATCTTCTGAGGAGGATTGGGGACATGATTGATGGCAAGCTGGCCGCCTTCCGGGAGGAGCTCCTCGCCGGAAGAGCAGTCAGCAGGAAGGCGGTGCCTCCCCGACCTGTTCCGGTGCAGTCGGGGAAGGCAAAGAAGGGCGGAGTGAAGGCTCCGCCCAGCGTTGCGGCACCAGGGCCCCGGGTCGCGACCCCCAAGGGGGGTGGTGTACCCGTGGTCGCGGTGGTCGCGTCCTCCACGGCACCCTCCCAAGGGGGGGTGGCGTGGAGTGAGGTGGTGGGGCGGAAGGCGAAGCGGGCGGCGAGGAAGGCCTCGCAACCGCAGCCTCCGCCTCCGCCGCCGGCGGCCAAGGTAAAGGCCGCGAAGGTCGGGAAGGCACGACCAGGTCGTCCCCCAAAAACGGCAGCGGTGACGCTGACCGTTGCGCAGGGGGGCGACCTGACCCTCGCGGAGGCGATGCGGCTCGCCAGGGAGAATATCTCCCTGGAAGAGCTGGGCATCGCCTCCGTGAGGGCGAAGAGGGCCGTGACCGGGGGTCTCTTGCTGGAGATCCCCGGTGCAGAAGGCGGCGCGAAGGCGGATCGTCTCGCCCAGAGGCTCCGGGAGCAGCTGGGCGAGCGAGGTGTCCGGGTCGCCCGGCCCACGAAGCGCACGGAGATGCGCGTTTGTGGGCTGGACGACTCGGTCAGCGCACAGGATGTGTCCCGTGCCCTTGCGAGGGCGGGGGACTGTCCTGTGGACGACCTGCGGATCGGAGAGATCCGCAGGTCGCCCTCCGGCCTCGGGTCGGTGTGGGCCCGGTGCCCCCTCTCCGCCGCCCGTAAGGTGGCGGAATCCGGGAGGGTGTTGGTGGGGTGGGTTTCGGCGCGAGTGGAAATCCTCGCGCCGCGCCCGCTCCAGTGTCACCGCTGCCTCGAATTGGGGCACGTGAGGCAGTGGTGCACCTCGCCGGTGGACCGCAGCGGTCAGTGTTACCGCTGTGGTGCCAAAGAGCACCGTGCGAGCCAGTGCTCGGCGGCCCCCCACTGCCCGCTGTGTGCGGACATGGGGAGGCCAGCCGATCACAGGGTGGGGAGCAAGAAGTGCTCCCCCCCCTCCCGGAAGGAGAGGAAGAGGCGGGCTGCACCGGCTCCGGTGCCGAGGGCGGTGGCATCGTCCTCCATGGAGGTGGACGGTGCTACGGGGACGGACGGCCGGGAGGAGGCTGGCGCGGCCATTAATTAATGCCGCCCCGCCTCCTCCTCCAGGCCAACCTCAACCACTGCCGCGCGGCACAGGACTTGATGTCCCAAGTCCTCGCGGAGTGGGGGGTTGGCCTGGCGGTCGCCGCCGAGCCGTACCGCGTCCCTGATCACCCTCATTGGGTGGGCGACGCGGACGGCTTGGTGGCGACGGTATGGGGAGGGGGCGACGGGTCCCCACCGTTCTCCTTGTTGGAGCGCGGTCGGGGATTCGTCGCCGTGGACTGGGGGGGAGTCGCTGTGGTGGGGTGCTACATTTCGCCCCGTAGCGGTCACGCTGCGTTCGAGCTGTACTTGGCCGAGGTCGCGGCATGCGTGCAGCGCTACGCGGCCCGGCCGGTGCTGGTCCTGGGGGATTTTAATGCCAAGTCGGTGGCTTGGGGATCCCCCAGGACCTCCGTTCGCGGCGGGATCCTGGGCGATTGGGCGGCGGGGCTCGACCTCCGGGTATTGAACCGGGGGTCGGAGCACACATGCGTGCGGCGATATGGGGGGTCCATCGTGGATGTTGGATTCGCGACCCCCAACGCCGTGCGCATGGTGTCGGGTTGGCACGTGGTCGCGGGGGCAGAGACACTCTCCGATCACCGGTACATCCGGATGGAGGTCTCTGCCGCCGCGAGTGCATCCCGACACGGCCGCCTGCGTGGCGCCCCACCACGCCGCTGGGCGCTTCGGCGCCTGGACAAGGACGCCCTGATGGCAGCTGCCCTCGCTGCAACTTGGCCGCAGGGAGCGGCCGAGTTGCCGAGCATGGAGGAGGAGGTCGCCCGGCTCGGAGCATTGGTCGCGGGTATTTGCGACGCGGCGATGCCTCGGGTCGGGCGGGCTTCTCCTCGCCGGGCGGTGTACTGGTGGTCGGACGCGATCGCGGAGTTGCGAGTCGCGACTGTCCGCGCCCGACGCCAGTACACCCGCGCGCGCCGTCGTCAACGTACAGGCGACGGCGTGGCGCGAGCGAGGGCAGCTGATGACCTGTATGGAGCATACCGCGTGGCGCGGGTTGCTCTGCAGGTCGCCATCAAACGGGCCAAGACCCAGGCATGGAAGGAGCTCCTCCAGACCCTTGATGACGATCCATGGGGGCGCCCATATAAGGTGGTGCTGAATAAGCTCCGCCCGTGGGCGCCCCCCGTCACCGAGGGTCTTGACCCCCGGCTGCTGGAGGACGTGGTCAATACACTCTTCCCAATTGGGGAGAGGGGACCGCGTCCTCCGGCGGCGGCGGCTGTCCCAGTGGAGTGGACGGCCGAGCTGGGGGTCACGCAGGAGGAGCTGGCAGCGGCCATCAGACGGCTCGGGGTTCGTAACACGGCCCCGGGTCCGGATGGTGTGCCCGGCCGGGTTTGGGTCTTGACCCAGGGCGTCCTTGGGGCCGATCTCAGGCGGTTGTTCGACCGCTGCCTGAGGGACGGGCGATTCCCCCCCAGTTGGAAGGTGGCGAGGATGGTCCTCCTCCGGAAGGAGGGTCGGCCCGCGGAGTCTCCCTCCGCATACCGGCCCATTTGTCTCCTCGACGAGGTGGGCAAGCTCTTCGAGCGTGTGATTGCTGCCCGCCTCGTCGAGCACCTGTCGCGGGGTGATCCCGGTCTGGCCGACTGCCAGTTCGGTTTCCGGGGGGGCCGATCGACTATCGACGCGATAGGTCGAGTGAGGGCCCTCTCGGGGGCGGCCGTCTCCCGGGGAGGGGTGGCATTGGCAATATCCTTGGATATTGCCAATGCCTTTAATACCCTCCCCTGGGAAGAGATAAGGAGGGGACTCGAATATCATCGAGTCCCCCCTTGTCTCAGGGCGGTCGTCGGGGATTATCTCCGCGGCAGGTGGATCGAGTATACGGGCCGGGATGGTGATATGCGGAGGGAGGTGTACTGCGGTGTTCCGCAGGGGTCGGTCCTCGGGCCACTCCTGTGGAACATCGCGTACGACTCGGTGTTGCGGGCCGGCCTCCCCGACGGCGTCAGCACGGTGTGTTATGCGGATGACACACTGGTGCTGGCCGTCGGGGCGCACTGGGGGAGGGCCATGCGTCGCGCGGAGGAGGGGTCGCAACGCGTCGTCGACCGGATCAGGGGGATGGGGATGACGGTGGCGGTCCATAAGACCGAGGTGATTGCGTTTCATTCACCTCGGCAGGATCCGCCACCCCCTCTGATCCGGGTGGGTGGGGCTGACATCGAGGTGAAGCCCCAGATCAGGTATCTGGGGCTGATCCTCGATAGCCACTGGCGTTTCGAGGAGCATTTCCGCTGCCTGGTCCCCCGGTTGGAAAGGATGGTTGCGGCTCTGGGCCGGATCCTGCCCAACCTGGGGGGCCCGGCGGGCCGAGTTCGTCGCCTCTATGTGGCAATGGTCCAGTCGGTGGCCCTATACGGGGCCCCCGTCTGGGCGGACGACCTGGCTGCCTCCCGGCGCAGCATGACTATGCTGCGTCGGGTGCAGAGGCGCATGGCGCTCAGGGTCGTCCGCGGGTATCGGACCATGTCACATGAGGCGGCGACGGTTCTAGCGGGGATGCCGCCCATGGATCTGCTCGCGCGGTCGCACGCGGAGATGTACCGGGACCGCGTCGACCGTCGCGCGGGGGTGGGGGCGGTCCCGGGCGGGCAGGAACCTGCTTGGGGCGATTTGAAGCGCCAGGCCCGGCAGTCCGTGTTGCTCGCGTGGCAGGAGCGGCTGGCTCTGCCAACCGCGGGGCACCGGACTGTCGGGGCTGTTCGGCCACTCCTGAAGGAGTGGCTGGACAGAGGCCATGGCAGCCTCACCTACCGGCTGGCACAGGTATTTTCCGGGCATGGCAGCTTCGGAAGATACCTGTGCCGGATAGGGAAGGAGCCGACGGAGCGTTGCTGCCACTGCGACGCTGAGCAGGACACGGCGGATCATACCCTGGAGGTATGCCCCGCGTGGGAGGGGGAGCGCCGTGTCCTGGTCGGCGTCGTCGGGCGGGATGTCTCGCTGCCGGGCGTGGTGCGCGCCATGCTCGGCAGCGAGGAGAAGTGGAGGGCCGTGGCCTCCTTCTGCGAGAACGTAATGTTGCAGAAGGAGGCCGCGGGGAGGGAGCGCGAGGTTCAGCGGCGCGCTGAAGCTCGCGCTCGTGCGGTGGCCCGAGGTCGTCGCCCGGTCGCGAGGCGTCGCGGGCGGCCGCCTCGGCGTGGCGGATGACCTAGGCTGGGAGGGGGGTCCTGAGGGGACCCTCCTCCCGCCAGGCGGCGCTGGGTCGGACCGGTTGGGGGTAGGAGTGCCTCCCCCTACCGGTCCGACGCAAGGGGAGGCACCTTCGGCGGTCTGGTGCGGCCATGAACGCCCGGCCGCCGAGGGGTGGAAACGGGGTCGCGGGCGGTTGCGAGTTGGGGCTCGCAGCCGCCACTAAACGCGGCCCCGGGACGGATAGCGGCGGGATGGAGTGGCCCCGTCCCGCCGCTATGAGGCAGTGTGTCTACTGGGGGGACCGATTGTCCCCCCGGGGGATGGGCGCGAAAGCGCGGGCACGGGGAGGATACCGGAAGAATGCTTCGAGCGATTCCCGGTATCCTCCCAAAGCGTGCCGAAGGGTCACCGTGGGGTTTTTAGTGGGTAGGTCCCGCGCCTGTCGTTGTACGGGCGCGGGGAATCCCACACACCCCTCCCACCTCTCCCCAAGGAGGTGGGAGGGAGTCTTTCGAAGATTTTCCCCACGACAAAAAAAAAAAAAAAAAAAAAAAAAGTTAGGTCTGGGATAGGTCTGGGATTTTCACTCATCAGACTCATACTTTCGCACACTTCACATACTCGTTGACAAGATCCTGGGTTTTTTCTGGTTTGGATCACATAGTAATGTGGTACCACACTGAAACATTCAATTAAACCTGGTCTTGATAAATATTTTAGAGGATAACGCATGTTAGGTCTGGGTTACGTCTAGGATTTGCTCTCATCAGGCTCATTCTTTCGCATATTTCTCATACTTGATGGCTAGATCCTGAGCTTTTTCTGGATTGCATCACGTAGTAATGTAGTACCACACTGAAACAGTCAATGAAACCTGGTTTCCATCAATATTTTAGAGGACAACGCAAGTTAGGTCTAGGTAAGGCCTGAGATTTTCACTGATCAGACTCATACATTCGCATTCTTCACATACTTGTTGAACGGATCCTGGCTTTTTTCTGGTTTGGATCACGTAGTTATGTGGGTCCACACTGAAACAATCAATTAAACCTGGTCTTGATAAATATTTTAGAGGATAACGCGTGTTAGGCCTGGGATAGGTCTGGGATTTGCCCTCATCAGACTCATACTTTCGCACACTTCACATACTCGTTGGACAGATCCTGGGTTATTTTCTGGTTTGGATCACATAGTAATGTGGTACCACACTGAAACAGTCGATTGAACCAGGTTTCGATCAATATTTTTGAGGATAACGCATGTTAGGTCTAGGTTAGGCCTGGGATTTTCACTCATCAGACTCATACTTTCGCATTCTTCACATACTTGTTGAACGGATCCTGGGTTTTTTCTGGTTTGGATCACGTAGTAATGTGGGTCCACACTGAAACAATCAATTAAACCTGGTCTTGATAAATATTTTAGAGGATAACGCATGTTTGGTCTGGGATAGGTCTGGGATTTGCCCTCATCAGACTCATACTTTCGCACACTTCACATACTCGTTGAACAGATCCTGGGTTATTTTCTGGTTTGGATCACATAGTGTTGTGGTACCACACTGAAACAGTCGATTAAACCAGGTTTCGATCAATATTTTTGAGGACAACGCATGTTAGGTGTAGGTTAGGCCTGGGATTTTCACTCATCAGACTCATACTTTCGCATTCTTCACATACTTGTTGAACTGAAACTGGTGTTTTTTCTGGTTTGGATCACGTAGTAATGTGGTTCCACACTGAAACAGTCGGTTAAACCTGGTTTCGATCAATATTTTAGTGGATAACGCAAGTTAGGTCTGGGGTAGGTCTGGGATTTGCCCTCATCAGACTCATACCTACGCACACTTCACATACTCGTTGAACAGATCCTGGGTTATTTTCTGGTTTGGATCACATAGTAATGTGGTACCAAACTGAAACAGTCGATTAAACCAGGTTTCGATCAATATTTTTGAGGATAACGCATATTAGGTCTAGGTTAGGCCTGGGATTTTCACTCATCAGACTCATACTTTCGCATTCCTCACATACTTGTTGAACGGATCCTGTGTTTTGTCTGGCTTGTATCACGTAGTAATGTGGTACCACACTGAAACAGTCCATTAAACCTGGTTTGGATCAATATTTTAGAGGATAACGCATGTTAGGTCTAGGTTAGCCCTGGGATTTTCACTCATCAGTCTCATACTTTCGCATTCTTCTTATACTTGTTGAACTGATCCTGGGTTTTTTCTGGTTTGGATCACGTAGTAATGTGGTACCACACTGAAACAGTCGATTAAACCTGGTTTCGATCAATATTTTAGAGGATAACGCAAGTTGAGTCTGGGATTGGTCTGGGATTTGACCTCATCAGACTCATACTTTCGCACACTTCACATACTCGTTGAACAGATCCTGGGTTATTTTCTGGTTTGGATTTCATAGTAATGTGGCACCACACTGAAACAGTCGATTAAACCACGTTTCGATCAATATTTTTGAGGATAACGCATGTTAGGTCTAGGTTAGGCCTGGGATTTTCACACATCAGGCTCATACTTTCGCGTTTTTCACATACCTGTTCAACTGATCCTGGGCTTTTTCTGGTTTGGATCACGTAGCAATGTGTTACCACACTGAAACAGTCCATTAAACCTGGTTTGGATCAATATTTTTGAGGATAACGCATGTTAGGTCTGGGATCCCCTCAGGGGCTGCCAGCCTTTCAGCTGCAGTACGGGCTTAACGAACCCGGGGTACCCGAGTCATACACACACCGTAAGCCTCCTGTTGGTCGTCACAACGACCCATTCACAATTCCCTATTGGTTTTGTGAATGGTACGTGACGGCAGGAGGAACGGGGGTCTTGGCTTAACCGCCTGGGCCACGAGTACGGCGACTCTATAAAATCGCCCTCCAATCCTAAGCTATGGTGCGCGGCGATGGGATGCATGGTTGGGGGAGAAGGCCCAATCCCAAGCGACCACCTCCGGGGAACCTGCCGAACCCCCGGAGTATATAGGCTTACCCGGGTAAGGCGGCTCTGCCCGGGCGGACCTTTTTTTCCGACCTGCTCGTGGGAATATTATGGCGTTCAATATTAAAACGGGGATGGGACGGGGTAAGTCAGAGGGGGAGGACGAAGGCGGTGTTGGGACTGGAGTGACGGCGCTCGCGCCGCCTCCAGCGCCTGGCCCGGCTTCGTGGAAGGTGGAGGAGGACGACGAGACTGCGTCAGTCTCGTCCTTCTCCTCCACCAGGAGCCTCATAGGCTCTAAGAGGAAGAGGGCGGGGCAGGCCGTCGTCGAGGTGGGCGGGGCGATGAGCCCGTCGGTGAGGCTGAGTTGCCTCAGGGACGAGGTGACCGAGGAGATATCGGAGAGGATCTCCTCGTCCCTGAGGCGGGTGGAGAAAGTCGCCGCTGCCTGCGCCTTTAAGGGGCAGAAAAGCGGTGGCGCGGAGGCCCTGAAGGCCGCGGCGGAGGAAATGAGGGAGGCGGCGCGGGAGCTCAGAGGGCGGAACGCCCGTCTGCAGATCCTGTTGGAGGAGGAGCGACAGGGGAGGAGGAGGGCAGAGGCGCTGTGGAACAGCGCGGCCCTCCCTCCCATCCTCCCTCCTCCTCCACCGCCGCGTCCCTCGGCGGAGGTGAATAAACGGAGTGCGGCGGCAGTGGTGCGGGGCACCGCGGGCCCCTCCACACGCACTCCGCCCGTGAAGAAGTCCCCGTCCTCCTCAGAAGACGATCTTCTGAGGAGGATTGGGGACATGATTGATGGCAAGCTGGCCGCCTTCCGGGAGGAGCTCCTCGCCGGAAGAGCAGTCAGCAGGAAGGCGGTGCCTCCCCGACCTGTTCCGGTGCAGTCGGGGAAGGCAAAGAAGGGCGGAGTGAAGGCTCCGCCCAGCGTTGCGGCACCAGGGCCCCGGGTCGCGACCCCCAAGGGGGGTGGTGTACCCGTGGTCGCGGTGGTCGCGTCCTCCACGGCACCCTCCCAAGGGGGGGTGGCGTGGAGTGAGGTGGTGGGGCGGAAGGCGAAGCGGGCGGCGAGGAAGGCCTCGCAACCGCAGCCTCCGCCTCCGCCGCCGGCGGCCAAGGTAAAGGCCGCGAAGGTCGGGAAGGCACGACCAGGTCGTCCCCCAAAAACGGCAGCGGTGACGCTGACCGTTGCGCAGGGGGGCGACCTGACCCTCGCGGAGGCGATGCGGCTCGCCAGGGAGAATATCTCCCTGGAAGAGCTGGGCATCGCCTCCGTGAGGGCGAAGAGGGCCGTGACCGGGGGTCTCTTGCTGGAGATCCCCGGTGCAGAAGGCGGCGCGAAGGCGGATCGTCTCGCCCAGAGGCTCCGGGAGCAGCTGGGCGAGCGAGGTGTCCGGGTCGCCCGGCCCACGAAGCGCACGGAGATGCGCGTTTGTGGGCTGGACGACTCGGTCAGCGCACAGGATGTGTCCCGTGCCCTTGCGAGGGCGGGGGACTGTCCTGTGGACGACCTGCGGATCGGAGAGATCCGCAGGTCGCCCTCCGGCCTCGGGTCGGTGTGGGCCCGGTGCCCCCTCTCCGCCGCCCGTAAGGTGGCGGAATCCGGGAGGGTGTTGGTGGGGTGGGTTTCGGCGCGAGTGGAAATCCTCGCGCCGCGCCCGCTCCAGTGTCACCGCTGCCTCGAATTGGGGCACGTGAGGCAGTGGTGCACCTCGCCGGTGGACCGCAGCGGTCAGTGTTACCGCTGCGGTGCCAAAGAGCACCGTGCGAGCCAGTGCTCGGCGGCCCCCCACTGCCCGCTGTGTGCGGACATGGGGAGGCCAGCCGATCACAGGGTGGGGAGCAAGAAGTGCTCCCCCCCCTCCCGGAAGGAGAGGAAGAGGCGGGCTGCACCGGCTCCGGTGCCGAGGGCGGTGGCATCGTCCTCCATGGAGGTGGACGGTGCTACGGGGACGGACGGCCGGGAGGAGGCTGGCGCGGCCATTAATTAATGCCGCCCCGCCTCCTCCTCCAGGCCAACCTCAACCACTGCCGCGCGGCACAGGACTTGATGTCCCAAGTCCTCGCGGAGTGGGGGGTTGGCCTGGCGGTCGCCGCCGAGCCGTACCGCGTCCCTGATCACCCTCATTGGGTGGGCGACGCGGACGGCTTGGTGGCGACGGTATGGGGAGGGGGCGACGGGTCCCCACCGTTCTCCTTGTTGGAGCGCGGTCGGGGATTCGTCGCCGTGGACTGGGGGGGAGTCGCTGTGGTGGGGTGCTACATTTCGCCCCGTAGCGGTCACGCTGCGTTCGAGCTGTACTTGGCCGAGGTCGCGGCATGCGTGCAGCGCTACGCGGCCCGGCCGGTGCTGGTCCTGGGGGATTTTAATGCCAAGTCGGTGGCTTGGGGATCCCCCAGGACCTCCGTTCGCGGCGGGATCCTGGGCGATTGGGCGGCGGGGCTCGACCTCCGGGTATTGAACCGGGGGTCGGAGCACACATGCGTGCGGCGATATGGGGGGTCCATCGTGGATGTTGGATTCGCGACCCCCAACGCCGTGCGCATGGTGTCGGGTTGGCACGTGGTCGCGGGGGCAGAGACACTCTCCGATCACCGGTACATCCGGATGGAGGTCTCTGCCGCCGCGAGTGCATCCCGACACGGCCGCCTGCGTGGCGCCCCACCACGCCGCTGGGCGCTTCGGCGCCTGGACAAGGACGCCCTGATGGCAGCTGCCCTCGCTGCAACTTGGCCGCAGGGAGCGGCCGAGTTGCCGAGCATGGAGGAGGAGGTCGCCCGGCTCGGAGCATTGGTCGCGGGTATTTGCGACGCGGCGATGCCTCGGGTCGGGCGGGCTTCTCCTCGCCGGGCGGTGTACTGGTGGTCGGACGCGATCGCGGAGTTGCGAGTCGCGACTGTCCGCGCCCGACGCCAGTACACCCGCGCGCGCCGTCGTCAACGTACAGGCGACGGCGTGGCGCGAGCGAGGGCAGCTGATGACCTGTATGGAGCATACCGCGTGGCGCGGGTTGCTCTGCAGGTCGCCATCAAACGGGCCAAGACCCAGGCATGGAAGGAGCTCCTCCAGACCCTTGATGACGATCCATGGGGGCGCCCATATAAGGTGGTGCTGAATAAGCTCCGCCCGTGGGCGCCCCCCGTCACCGAGGGTCTTGACCCCCGGCTGCTGGAGGACGTGGTCAATACACTCTTCCCAATTGGGGAGAGGGGACCGCGTCCTCCGGCGGCGGCGGCTGTCCCAGTGGAGTGGACGGCCGAGCTGGGGGTCACGCAGGAGGAGCTGGCAGCGGCCATCAGACGGCTCGGGGTTCGTAACACGGCCCCGGGTCCGGATGGTGTGCCCGGCCGGGTTTGGGTCTTGACCCAGGGCGTCCTTGGGGCCGATCTCAGGCGGTTGTTCGACCGCTGCCTGAGGGACGGGCGATTCCCCCCCAGTTGGAAGGTGGCGAGGATGGTCCTCCTCCGGAAGGAGGGTCGGCCCGCGGAGTCTCCCTCCGCATACCGGCCCATTTGTCTCCTCGACGAGGTGGGCAAGCTCTTCGAGCGTGTGATTGCTGCCCGCCTCGTCGAGCACCTGTCGCGGGGTGATCCCGGTCTGGCCGACTGCCAGTTCGGTTTCCGGGGGGGCCGATCGACTATCGACGCGATAGGTCGAGTGAGGGCCCTCTCGGGGGCGGCCGTCTCCCGGGGAGGGGTGGCATTGGCAATATCCTTGGATATTGCCAATGCCTTTAATACCCTCCCCTGGGAAGAGATAAGGAGGGGACTCGAATATCATCGAGTCCCCCCTTGTCTCAGGGCGGTCGTCGGGGATTATCTCCGCGGCAGGTGGATCGAGTATACGGGCCGGGATGGTGATATGCGGAGGGAGGTGTACTGCGGTGTTCCGCAGGGGTCGGTCCTCGGGCCACTCCTGTGGAACATCGCGTACGACTCGGTGTTGCGGGCCGGCCTCCCCGACGGCGTCAGCACGGTGTGTTATGCGGATGACACACTGGTGCTGGCCGTCGGGGCGCACTGGGGGAGGGCCATGCGTCGCGCGGAGGAGGGGTCGCAACGCGTCGTCGACCGGATCAGGGGGATGGGGATGACGGTGGCGGTCCATAAGACCGAGGTGATTGCGTTTCATTCACCTCGGCAGGATCCGCCACCCCCTCTGATCCGGGTGGGTGGGGCTGACATCGAGGTGAAGCCCCAGATCAGGTATCTGGGGCTGATCCTCGATAGCCACTGGCGTTTCGAGGAGCATTTCCGCTGCCTGGTCCCCCGGTTGGAAAGGATGGTTGCGGCTCTGGGCCGGATCCTGCCCAACCTGGGGGGCCCGGCGGGCCGAGTTCGTCGCCTCTATGTGGCAATGGTCCAGTCGGTGGCCCTATACGGGGCCCCCGTCTGGGCGGACGACCTGGCTGCCTCCCGGCGCAGCATGACTATGCTGCGTCGGGTGCAGAGGCGCATGGCGCTCAGGGTCGTCCGCGGGTATCGGACCATGTCACATGAGGCGGCGACGGTTCTAGCGGGGATGCCGCCCATGGATCTGCTCGCGCGGTCGCACGCGGAGATGTACCGGGACCGCGTCGACCGTCGCGCGGGGGTGGGGGCGGTCCCGGGCGGGCAGGAACCTGCTTGGGGCGATTTGAAGCGCCAGGCCCGGCAGTCCGTGTTGCTCGCGTGGCAGGAGCGGCTGGCTCTGCCAACCGCGGGGCACCGGACTGTCGGGGCTGTTCGGCCACTCCTGAAGGAGTGGCTGGACAGAGGCCATGGCAGCCTCACCTACCGGCTGGCACAGGTATTTTCCGGGCATGGCAGCTTCGGAAGATACCTGTGCCGGATAGGGAAGGAGCCGACGGAGCGTTGCTGCCACTGCGACGCTGAGCAGGACACGGCGGATCATACCCTGGAGGTATGCCCCGCGTGGGAGGGGGAGCGCCGTGTCCTGGTCGGCGTCGTCGGGCGGGATGTCTCGCTGCCGGGCGTGGTGCGCGCCATGCTCGGCAGCGAGGAGAAGTGGAGGGCCGTGGCCTCCTTCTGCGAGAACGTAATGTTGCAGAAGGAGGCCGCGGGGAGGGAGCGCGAGGTTCAGCGGCGCGCTGAAGCTCGCGCTCGTGCGGTGGCCCGAGGTCGTCGCCCGGTCGCGAGGCGTCGCGGGCGGCCGCCTCGGCGTGGCGGATGACCTAGGCTGGGAGGGGGGTCCTGAGGGGACCCTCCTCCCGCCAGGCGGCGCTGGGTCGGACCGGTTGGGGGTAGGAGTGCCTCCCCCTACCGGTCCGACGCAAGGGGAGGCACCTTCGGCGGTCTGGTGCGGCCATGAACGCCCGGCCGCCGAGGGGTGGAAACGGGGTCGCGGGCGGTTGCGAGTTGGGGCTCGCAGCCGCCACTAAACGCGGCCCCGGGACGGATAGCGGCGGGATGGAGTGGCCCCGTCCCGCCGCTATGAGGCAGTGTGTCTACTGGGGGGACCGATTGTCCCCCCGGGGGATGGGCGCGAAAGCGCGGGCACGGGGAGGATACCGGAAGAATGCTTCGAGCGATTCCCGGTATCCTCCCAAAGCGTGCCGAAGGGTCACCGTGGGGTTTTTAGTGGGTAGGTCCCGCGCCTGTCGTTGTACGGGCGCGGGGAATCCCACACACCCCTCCCACCTCTCCCCAAGGAGGTGGGAGGGAGTCTTTCGAAGATTTTCCCCACGACAAAAAAAAAAAAAAAAAAAAAAAAAGTTAGGTCTGGGATAGGTCTGGGATTTTCACTCATCAGACTCATACTTTCGCACACTTCACATACTCGTTGACAAGATCCTGGGTTTTTTCTGGTTTGGATCACATAGTAATGTGGTACCACACTGAAACATTCAATTAAACCTGGTCTTGATAAATATTTTAGAGGATAACGCATGTTAGGTCTGGGTTACGTCTAGGATTTGCTCTCATCAGGCTCATTCTTTCGCATATTTCTCATACTTGATGGCTAGATCCTGAGCTTTTTCTGGATTGCATCACGTAGTAATGTAGTACCACACTGAAACAGTCAATGAAACCTGGTTTCCATCAATATTTTAGAGGACAACGCAAGTTAGGTCTAGGTAAGGCCTGAGATTTTCACTGATCAGACTCATACATTCGCATTCTTCACATACTTGTTGAACGGATCCTGGCTTTTTTCTGGTTTGGATCACGTAGTTATGTGGGTCCACACTGAAACAATCAATTAAACCTGGTCTTGATAAATATTTTAGAGGATAACGCGTGTTAGGCCTGGGATAGGTCTGGGATTTGCCCTCATCAGACTCATACTTTCGCACACTTCACATACTCGTTGGACAGATCCTGGGTTATTTTCTGGTTTGGATCACATAGTAATGTGGTACCACACTGAAACAGTCGATTGAACCAGGTTTCGATCAATATTTTTGAGGATAACGCATGTTAGGTCTAGGTTAGGCCTGGGATTTTCACTCATCAGACTCATACTTTCGCATTCTTCACATACTTGTTGAACGGATCCTGGGTTTTTTCTGGTTTGGATCACGTAGTAATGTGGGTCCACACTGAAACAATCAATTAAACCTGGTCTTGATAAATATTTTAGAGGATAACGCATGTTTGGTCTGGGATAGGTCTGGGATTTGCCCTCATCAGACTCATACTTTCGCACACTTCACATACTCGTTGAACAGATCCTGGGTTATTTTCTGGTTTGGATCACATAGTGTTGTGGTACCACACTGAAACAGTCGATTAAACCAGGTTTCGATCAATATTTTTGAGGACAACGCATGTTAGGTGTAGGTTAGGCCTGGGATTTTCACTCATCAGACTCATACTTTCGCATTCTTCACATACTTGTTGAACTGAAACTGGTGTTTTTTCTGGTTTGGATCACGTAGTAATGTGGTTCCACACTGAAACAGTCGGTTAAACCTGGTTTCGATCAATATTTTAGTGGATAACGCAAGTTAGGTCTGGGGTAGGTCTGGGATTTGCCCTCATCAGACTCATACCTACGCACACTTCACATACTCGTTGAACAGATCCTGGGTTATTTTCTGGTTTGGATCACATAGTAATGTGGTACCAAACTGAAACAGTCGATTAAACCAGGTTTCGATCAATATTTTTGAGGATAACGCATATTAGGTCTAGGTTAGGCCTGGGATTTTCACTCATCAGACTCATACTTTCGCATTCCTCACATACTTGTTGAACGGATCCTGTGTTTTGTCTGGCTTGTATCACGTAGTAATGTGGTACCACACTGAAACAGTCCATTAAACCTGGTTTGGATCAATATTTTAGAGGATAACGCATGTTAGGTCTAGGTTAGCCCTGGGATTTTCACTCATCAGTCTCATACTTTCGCATTCTTCTTATACTTGTTGAACTGATCCTGGGTTTTTTCTGGTTTGGATCACGTAGTAATGTGGTACCACACTGAAACAGTCGATTAAACCTGGTTTCGATCAATATTTTAGAGGATAACGCAAGTTGAGTCTGGGATTGGTCTGGGATTTGACCTCATCAGACTCATACTTTCGCACACTTCACATACTCGTTGAACAGATCCTGGGTTATTTTCTGGTTTGGATTTCATAGTAATGTGGCACCACACTGAAACAGTCGATTAAACCACGTTTCGATCAATATTTTTGAGGATAACGCATGTTAGGTCTAGGTTAGGCCTGGGATTTTCACACATCAGGCTCATACTTTCGCGTTTTTCACATACCTGTTCAACTGATCCTGGGCTTTTTCTGGTTTGGATCACGTAGCAATGTGTTACCACACTGAAACAGTCCATTAAACCTGGTTTGGATCAATATTTTTGAGGATAACGCATGTTAGGTCTAGGTTAGGCCTGGGATTTTCACGCATCAGACTCATACTTTCGCATTCTTCACATACTTGTTGAACGGAACCTGGGTTTTTTCTGGTTTGGTTCACGTGGTAATGTGGGACCACACCGAAACAATCAACTATACCTGGTTTCGATCAATATTTTAGAGGATAACGCAAGTTTGGTCTGGGATAGGGCTGGGATTTGCCCTCATCAGGCTCATACTTTCGCGTCTTTCACATACTTGTTGAGCAGATCCTGGGTTTTTTCTGGTTTGGGTCACGTAGTAATGTGGTACCACACTGAAACAGTCGATTAAACCAGGTTTCGATCAATATTTTTGAGGATAACGCATGTTAGGTCTAGGTTAGGCCTGGGATTTTCACGCATCAGACTCATACTTTCGCATTCTTCACATACTTGTTGAACGGATCCTGGGTTTTTTCTGGTTTGGATCACGTAGTAATGTGGGACCACACTGAAACAGTCGATTAAACCTGGTCTTGATAAATATTTTAGAGGACAACGCATGTTAGGTCTGGGTTAGGTCTAGGATTTGCCCTCATCAGGCTCATACTTTCGCATATTTCTCATACTTCATGGCTAGATCCTGGGCTATTTCTGGTTTGGTTCACGTAGTAATGTGGGACCACACCGGAACAATCAACTATACCTGGTTTCGATCAATATTTTAGAGGATAACGCACGTCAGGTCTAGGTTAGGCCTGGGGTTTGCCCTCATCAGGGTCATACTTTCGCAGTTTTAACATACATGTTGGCCTGATCGAGGGTTATTCCTGCTTTGGATCGCGTAGTGAAGTGGTACCACACTGAAGCAGTCCATCAAACCTGGTTTGGATCAATATTTTAGAGGAGAACGCATGTTAGGTCTAGGTTAGGCCTGGGATTTGCCCTCATCAGGGTCATACTTCCGCAGTTTTAACATACATGTTGACCTGATCGAGGGTTTTTTCTGCTTTGGATCACGTAGTAAAGTGGTACCACACTGAAACACTCCATTAAACCTGGTTTGGAGCAATATTTTAGAGGATAGCGCATGTTAGGTCTAGGTTAGGCCTGGGATTTTTACTCATCAGACTCATACTTTAGCATTCTTCACATACTTGTTAAACAGATACCGGGTTTTTTATGGTTTGGTTCACGTAGTAATGTGGTACCACACTGAAACATTCAATTAAACCTGGTCTTGATAAATATTTTAGAGGATAACGCATGTTAGGTCTGGGTTAGGACTAGGATTTGCCCCCATCAGGCTCATACTTTCGCATATTTCTCATACTTCATGGCTGGATCCTGGGCTATTTCTGGATTGGATCACGTAGTAATGTGGTACCACACTGAAACTGTCAATTAAACCTGGTTTTGATCAATATTTTAGAGAATAATTCATGTTATGTCTAGGTTAGGTCTGTGATTTGCTCTCATCAGGCTCATTCTTTCGCATATTTTTCATACTTGATGGCTAGATCCTGGGCTATTTCTGGATTGCATCACGTAGTAATGAAGTACAACACTGAAACAGTCAATTAAACCTGGTTTCCATCAATATCTTAGAGGACAACGCAAGTTAGGTCTGGGAGAGGTCTGGGATTTGCTCTCATCGGGCTCATACTTTCGCGTTTTTCACATACTTGTTGAACAGATCCTGGGTTTCTTCTGGTTTGGATCACGTAGTAATGTGGGACCACACTGAAACAATCAATTAAACCTGGTCATGATAAATATTTTAGAGGCTAACGCATGTTAGGTCTAGGTTAGGTCTGGGATTTTCACTCATCAGGCTCATACTTTCCCGTTTTTCACATACTTGTTGAACAGATCCTGGGTTTTTTCTGGTTTGGATCACGTAGTAATGTGGTACCACACTGAAACAGTCGTTTAAACCAGGTTTCTATCAATATTTTGGAGGATAACGCAAGTTAGGTCTGGGATAGGTCTGGGATTTTCACTCATCAGACTCATACTTTCGCACACTTCACATACTCGTTGACAAGATCCTGGGTTTTTTCTGGTTTGGATCACATAGTAATGTGCGACCACACTGAAACAATCAATTAAACCTGGTCATGACAAATATTTTAGAGAATAATTCATGTTAGGTCTAGGTTAGGTCTGGGATTTGCTCTCATCAGGCTCATTCTTTCGCATATCTCTCATACTTGATGGCTAGATCCTGGGCTTTTTCTGGATTGCATCACGTAGTAATGAAGTACAACACTGAAACAGTCAATTAAACCTGGTTTCCATCAATATCTTGGAGGACAATGCAAGTTAGCTCTGGGAGAGGTCTGGGATTTGCTCTCATCGGGCTCATACTTTCGCGTTTTGCACATACTTTTTGAACGGATCCTGGGTTTTTTCTGGCTTGGATCACGTAGTAATGTGGGATCACACTGAAACAATCAATTAAACCTGGTATTGATAAATATTTTAGAGGATAACGCATTTTAGGTCTGGGATAGGTCTGGGATTTGCCCTCATCAGACTCATACTTTCGCACACTTCACATACTCGTTGAACAGATCCTGGGTTATTTTCTGGTTTGGATCACATAGTAATGTGGTACCACACTGAAACAGTCGATTAATCCAGGTTTCGATCAATATTCTTGAGGATAACGCATGTTAGGTCTAGGTAAGGCCTGGGATTTTCACTCATCAGACTCATTCTTTCGCATTCTTCACATACCTGTTGAACGGATCCTGGGTTTTTTCTGGTTTGAATCACGTCGTAATGTGGGGCCACACTGAAACAATCAATTAAACCTGGTCTTGATAAATATTTTAGAGGATAACGCATGTTAGGTCTGGGATAGGTCTGGGATTTGCCCTCATCAGACTCATACGTTTCGTTTTTCACATACTTGTTGAACGGATCCTGGGTTTTTTCTGGTTTGGATCACGTAGTAATGTGGTACCACACTGAAACATTCAAATAAACCTGGTCTTGATAAATATTTTAGAGGATAACGCATGTTAGGTCTGGGATAGGTCTGGGATTTGCCCTCATCAGACTCATGCTTTCGCATTTTTCGTATACTTGTTGAACAGATCCTGGGTTTTTTCTGGTATGGATCACGTAGTAATGTGGTACCATACTGAAACAGCCCACTAAACCTGGTTTCGATCAATATTTTGGAGGATAACGAAAGTTATGTCTAGGATAGGCCTGGGATTTGCCCTCATCAGACTCATGCTTTCGCATTTTTCACATACTTGTTGAACAGATCCTGGGTTTTTTCTGGTTTCGATCACGTAGTAGTGTGGTACCACACCGAAACATTCAGTTAAACCTGGTCTTGATAAATATTTTTGAGGATAACGCATGTTAGGTCTAGGTTAGGCCGGGGATTTTCTCTCATCAGACTCATACTTTCGCACACTTCACATACTCGTTGAACAGATCCTGGGTTATTTTCTGGTTTGGATCACGTAGTAGTGTGGTACCACACTGAAACAGTCTATTAAACCTGGTTTTGATCAATATTTTAGAGAATAATTCATGTTAGGTCTAGGTTAGGTCTGCGATTTGCTCCCATCAGGCTCATTCTTTCGCATATTTCTCATACTTGATGGCTAGATCCTGGGCTTTTTCTGGATTGCATCACGTAGCAATGAAGTACAACACTGAAACAGTCAATTAAACCAGGTTTCGATCAATATTTTAGAGAATAATTCATGTTAGGTCTAGGTTAGGTCTGGGATTTGCTCCCATCAGGCTCATTCTTTCGCATATTTGTCATACTTGATGGCTAGATCCTGGGCTTTTTCTGGATTGAATCACGTAGTAATGAAGTACAACACTGAAACAGTCAATTAAACCTAGTTTCCATCAATATCTTAGAGGACAACGCAAGCTAGGTCTGGGATAGGTCTGGGATTTGCCCACATCAGGCTCATACTTTCACGTTTTTCACATACTTGTTGAACGGATCATGGGTTTTTTCTGGTTTGGATCACGTAGTAGTATGGTACCACACTGAAACAGTCCACTGAACCTGGTTTGGATCAATATTTTAGAGGATAACGCAAGTTAAGTCTGGGATTGGTCTGGGATTTGACCTCATCAGACTCACACTTTCGCACACTTCACATACTCGTTGAACAGATCCTGGGTATTTTCTGGTTTGGATCACGTAGTGATGTGGTACCACACTGAAACAGTCGATTAAACCTGGTTGCGATCAATATTTTAGAGGATAACGCATGTTAGGTCTAGGTTAGCCCTGGGATTTTCACTCATCACACTCATACTTTCGCATATTTCTCATACTTCATGGCTAGATCCTGGGCTATTTCTGGATTGGATCACGTAGTAATGTGGTACCACACTGAAACAGTCAACTAAACCTGGTCTTGATAAATATTTTAGAGGATAACGCATGTTAGGTCTGGGTAAGGTCTAGGATTTGCCCTCGTCAGGCTCATACTTTCGCATATTTCTCATACTTCATGGCTAGATCCTGGGCTATTTCTGGATTAGATCACGTAGTAATGTGGTACCACACTGAAACAGTCAATTAAACTTGGTTTCCATCAATATCTTAAAGGACAACGCAAGTTAGGTCTGGGATAGGTCTTGGATTTGCCCTCATCAGGCTCATACTTTCGCGTTTTTACATACTTTTTGAACAGATCCTGGGTTTTTTCTGGTTTGGATCACGTAGTAGTATGGTACCACACTGAAACAGTCCATTGAACCTGGTTTGGATCAATATTTTAGAGGATAACGCATGTTAGGTCTAGGTTAGGTCTGGGATTTGCCCTCATCAGGCTCATACTTTCGCATATCTCTCATACTTCATGGCTAGATCCTGGGCTGTTTCTGGATTGTATCACATAGTAATGTGGTACCACGCTGAAACAGTCGATTAAACCTGGTTTCGATCAATATTTTTGAGGATAACGCATGTTAGGTCTTGGTTAGGTCTGGGATTTTCACTCATCAGACTCATACTTTCGCATATTTCTCATACTTCATGGCTAGATCCTGGGCTGTTTCTGGACTGTATCACGTAGTAATTTGGTACCACGCTGAAACAGTCAATTAAACCAGGTTTCGATCACTATTTTTGAGGATAACGCATGTTAGGTCTTGGTTAGGTCTGGGATTTTCACTCATCAGACTCATACTTTCGCATTCTTCACATACTTGTTGAACGGATCATGGGTTTTTTCTGGTTTGGATAACGTAGTAATGTGGGACCACACTGAAACAATCAATTAAACCTGGTCTTGATAAATATTTTAGAGGATAACGCATGTTAGGTCTGGGATAGGTCGGGGATTTGCCCTCATCAGACTCATACTTTCGCACACTTCACATACTCGTTGAACAGATCCTGGGTTATTTTCTGGTTTGGATCACGTAGTAGTGTGGTACCACTCTGAAACAGTCCACTAAACCTGGTCTGGATCAATATTTTAGAGAATAATTCATGTTAGGTCTAGGTTCGGTCTGGGATTTGCTCTCATCAGGCTCATTCTTTCGCATATTTCTCATACTTGATGGCTAGATGCTGGGCTTTTTCTGGATTGCATCACGTAGTAATGAAGTACAACACTGAAACAGTCAATTAAACCTGGTTTCCATCAATATCTTAGAGGACAACGCAAGTTAGGTCTGGGATAGGTCTGGGATTTGCCCTCATCAGGCTCATACTTTCCGCGTTTTTCACATGCTTGTTGAACAGATCCTGGGTTTTTTCTGGTTTGGATCACGTAGTAGTGTGGGACCACACTGAAACAATCAATTAAACCTGGTCTTGATAAATATTTTAGAGGATAACGCATGTTAGGTCTGGGATAGGTCTGGGATTTGCCCTCATCAGACTCATACTTTCGCACACTTCACATACTCGTTGAACAGATCCTGGGTTATTTTCTGGTTAGGATCACGTAGTAGTGTGGTACCACACTGAAACAGTCCATTAAACCTGGTTTGGATCAATATTTTAGAGCATAACGCATGTTAGGTCTAGGTTAGGTCTGGGATTTTCACTCATCAGACTCATACTTTCGCATTCTTCACATACTTGTTGAACGGATCCTGGGTTTTTTCTGGTTTGGATCACGTAGTAATGTGTGTCCACACTGAAACAATCAATTAAACCTGGTCTTGATAAATATTATAGAGGATAACGCATTTTAGGTCTGGGATATGTCTGGGATTTGCCCTCATCAGACTCATACTTTCGCACACTACACATACTCGTTGAACAGATCCTGGGTTTTTTCTGGTTTGGATCACGTAGTAATCTGGTACCACACTGAAACAGTCGATTAAACCAGGTTTCGATCAATATTTTAGAGGATAACGCATGTTAGGTCTGGGATTGGTCTGGGATTTGACCTCATCAGACTCACACTTTCGCACACTTCACATACTCGTTGAACAGATCCTGGGTATTTTCTGGTTTGGATCACGTAGTGATGTGGTACCACACTGAAACAGTCGATTAAACCTGGTTGCGATCAATATTTTAGAGGATAACGCATGTTAGGTCTAAGTTAGCCCTGGGATTTTCACTCATCAGACTCATACTTTCGCATTCTTCACATATTTGTTGAATGGATCTTGGGTTTTTTCTGGTGTGGATCACGTAGTAATGTGGTACCACACTGAAACAATCAATTAAACCAGATCTTGATAAATATTTTAGAGGATAACGCATGTTAGGTCTGGGATAGGTCGGGGATTTGCCCTCATCGGCCTCATACTTTCGCACACTTCACATACTCGTTGAACAGATCCTGGGTTTTTTCTGGTTTGGATCACGTAGTAATGTGGAACCACACTGAAACAATCAATTAAACCTGGACTTGATAAATATTTTAGAGGTTAACGCATGTTAGGTCTGGGTAAGGTCTAGGATTTGCCCTCGTCAGGCTCATACTTTCGCATATTTTTCATACTTCATGGCTAGATCCTGGGCTATTTCTGGATTAGATCACGTAGTAATGTGGTACCACTCTGAAACAGTCAATTAAACTTGGTTTCCATCAAGATCTTAAAGGACAACGCAAGTTAGGTCTGGGATAGGTCTTGGATTTGCCCTCATCAGGCTCATACTTTCACGTTTTTCACATACTTGTTGAACGGATCATGGGTTTTTTCTGGTTTGGATCACGTAGTAGTATGGTACCACACTGAAACTGTCCATTGAACCTGGTTTGGATCAATATTTTAGAGGATAACGCATGTTAGGTCTAGGTTAGCCCTGGGATTTTCACTCATCAGACTCGTACTTTCGCATTCTTCACATATTTTTTGAATGGATCTTGGGTTTTTTCTGGTGTGGATCACGTAGTAATGTGGTACCACACTGAAACAATCAATTAAACCTGATCTTGATAAATATTTTAGAGGATAACGCATGTTAGGTCTGGGATAGGTCGGGGATTTGCCCTCATCGGCCTCATACTTTCGCACACTTCACATACTCGTTGAACAGATCCTGGGTTTTTTCTGGTTTGGATCACGTAGTAATGTGGAACCACACTGAAACAATCAATTAAACCTGGACTTGATAAATATTTTAGAGGTTAACGCATGTTAGGTCTGGGTAAGGTCTAGGATTTGCCCTCGTCAGGCTCATACTTTCGCATATTTCTCATACTTCATGGCTAGATCCTGGGCTATTTCTGGATTAGATCACGTAGTAATGTGGTACCACTCTGAAACAGTCAATTAAACTTGGTTTCCATCAAGATCTTAAAGGACAACGCAAGTTAGGTCTGGGATAGGTCTTGGATTTGCCCTCATCAGGCTCATACTTTCACGTTTTTCACATACTTGTTGAACGGATCATGGGTTTTTTCTGGTTTGGATCACGTAGTAGTATGGTACCACACTGAAACAGTCCATTGAACCTGGTTTGGATCAATATTTTAGAGGATAACGCAAGTTAAGTCTGGGATTGGTCTGGGATTTGACCTCATCAGACTCACACTTTCGCACACTTCACATACTCGTTGAACAGATCCTGGGTATTTTCTGGTTTGGATCACGTAGTGATGTGGTACCACACTGAAACAGTCGATTAAACCTGGTTGCGATCAATATTTTAGAGGATAACGCATGTTGGGTCTAGGTTAGCCCTGGGATTTTCACTCATCACACTCATACTTTCGCATATTTCTCATACTTCATGGCTAGATCCTGGGCTGTTTCTGGATTATATCACGTAGTAATTTGGTACCACGCTGAAACAGTCAATTAAACCAGGTTTCGATCAATATTTTTGAGGATAACGCATGTTAGGTCTTGGTTATGTTTGGGATTTTCACTCATCAGACTCATACTTTCGCATTCTTCACATACTTGTTGAACGGATCATGGGTTTTTTCTGGTTTGGATCACGTAGTAATGTGGGACCACACTGAAACAATTAATTAAACCTGGTCTTGATAAATATTTTAGAGGATAACGCATGTTAGGTCTGGGATAGGTCTAGGATTTGCCCTCATCAGGCTCATACTTTCGCATATTTCTCATACTTCATGGCTAGATCCTGGGCTATTTCTGGATTGGATCACGTAGTAATGTGGTACCACACTGAAACAGTCAACTAAACCTGGTCTTGATAAATATTTTAGAGGATAACGCATGTTAGGTCTGGGTAAGGTCTAGGATTTGCCCTCGTCAGGCTCATACTTTCGCATATTTCTCATACTTCATGGCTAGATCCTGGGCTATTTCTGGATTAGATCACGTAGTAATGTGGTACCACACTGAAACAGTCAATTAAACTTGGTTTCCATCAATATCTTAAAGGACAACGCAAGTTAGGTCTGGGATAGGTCTTGGATTTGCCCTCATCAGGCTCATACTTTCGCGTTTTTACATACTTTTTGAACAGATCCTGGGTTTTTTCTGGTTTGGATCACGTAGTAGTATGGTACCACACTGAAACAGTCCATTGAACCTGGTTTGGATCAATATTTTAGAGGATAACGCATGTTAGGTCTAGGTTAGGTCTGGGATTTGCCCTCATCAGGCTCATATTTTCGCATATCTCTCATACTTCATGGCTAGATCCTGGGCTGTTTCTGGATTGTATCACATAGTAATGTGGTACCACGCTGAAACAGTCGATTAAACCTGGTTTCGATCAATATTTTTGAGGATAACGCATGTTAGGTCTTGGTTAGGTCTGGGATTTTCACTCATCAGACTCATACTTTCGCATATTTCTCATACTTCATGGCTAGATCCTGGGCTGTTTCTGGACTGTATCACGTAGTAATTTGGTACCACGCTGAAACAGTCAATTAAACCAGGTTTCGATCACTATTTTTGAGGATAACGCATGTTAGGTCTTGGTTAGGTCTGGGATTTTCACTCATCAGACTCATACTTTCGCATTCTTCACATACTTGTTGAACGGATCATGGGTTTTTTCTGGTTTGGATAACGTAGTAATGTGGGACCACACTGAAACAATCAATTAAACCTGGTCTTGATAAATATTTTAGAGGATAACGCATGTTAGGTCTGGGATAGGTCGGGGATTTGCCCTCATCAGACTCATACTTTCGCACACTTCACATACTCGTTGAACAGATCCTGGGTTATTTTCTGGTTTGGATCACGTAGTAGTGTGGTACCACACTGAAACAGTCCACTAAACCTGGTCTGGATCAATATTTTAGAGAATAATTCATGTTAGGTCTAGGTTCGGTCTGGGATTTGCTCTCATCAGGCTCATTCTTTCGCATATTTCTCATACTTGATGGCTAGATGCTGGGCTTTTTCTGGATTGCATCACGTAGTAATGAAGTACAACACTGAAACAGTCAATTAAACCTGGTTTCCATCAATATCTTAGAGGACAACGCAAGTTAGGTCTGGGATAGGTCTGGGATTTGCCCTCATCAGGCTCACACTTTCGCACACTTCACATACTTGTTGAACGGATCATGGGTTTTTTCTGGTTTGGATCACGTAGTAATGTGGGACCACACTGAAACAATCAATTAAACCTGGTTTCGATCAATATTTTAGAGAATAATTCATGTTAGGTCTAGGTTAGGTCTGGGATTTGCTCTCATCAGGCTCATTCTTTCGCATATCTCTCATACTTGATGGCTAGATCCTGGGCTTTTTCTGGATTGCATCACGTAGTAATGAAGTACAACACTGAAACAGTCAATTAAACCTGGTTTCCATCAATATCTTAGAGGACAACGCAGGTTAGGTCTGGGATAGGTCTGGGATTTGCCCTCATCAGGGTCATACTTTCGCAGTTCTAACATACATGTTGACCTGATCGAGTGTTTTTTCTGCTTTGGATCACGTAGTATAGTGGTACCACACTGAAACAGTCCATTAAACCTGGTTTGGATCAATATTTTAGAGGATAACGCATGTTAGGTCTAGGTTAGGTCCGGGATTTTCACTCATCAGACTCATACTTTCGCATTCTTCACATACTTGTTGAACGGATCCTGGGTTTTTTCTGGTTTGGATCACGTAGTAATGTGGGACCACAATGAAACAATCAATTAAACCTGGTCATGATAAATATTTTAGAGGATAACGCATGTTAGGTCTGGGTTAGGTCTAGGATTTGCCCTCGTCAGGCTCATACTTTCGCAAATTTCTCATACTTCATGGCTAGATCCTGGGCTATTTCTGGATTGGATCACGTAGTAATGTGGTACCACACTGAAACAGTCAATTAAACCTGGTTTTGATCAATATTTTAGAGAATAATTCATGTTATGTCTAGGTTAGGTCTAGGATTTGCCCTCGTCAGGCTCATACTTTCGCATATTTCTCATACTTCATTGCTAGATCCTGGGCTATTTCTGGTTTGGATCACGTAGTAATGTGGTACCACACTGAAACAGTCAATTAAACCTGGTTTCAATCAATATTTTAGAGGATAACGGAAGTTAGGTCTGGGATAGGTCTGGGATTTGCCCTCATCAGGGTCATACTTTCGCAGTTTTATCATACATGTTGACGTGATCGAGGGTTTTTTCTGCTTTGGATCACGTAGTAAAGTGGTACCACACTGAAACAGTCCACTAAACCTGGTTTGGATCAATATTTTAGAGGATAACGCATGTTAGGTCTGTTTTAGGCCGGGGATTTGCCCTCGTCAGGCGCATACTTTCGCATATTTCTCAGACTTCATGGCTAGATCCTGGGCTATTTCTGGATTAGATCACGTAGTAATGTGGTACCACACTGAAACACTCAATTAAAGCAGGTCTTGATAAATATTTTAGAGGAAAACGCATGTTAGGTCTGGGTCAGGTCTAGAATTTGCCCTCATCAGGCTCATACTTTCGCATATTTCTCATACTTCATGGCTAGATCCTGGGCTGTTTCTGGATTGTATTACGTAGTAATGTGGTACCACGCTGAGACAGTCAATTAAACCTGGTTTCGATCAATATTTCAGAGGATAACGCAAGTTAGGTCTGGGTTAGGTCTGGGATTCGCCCTCATCAGGCTCATACTTTCGCGTTATTCACATACTTGTTGAACTGATCCTGGGTTTTTTCTGGTTTGGATCACGTAGTAATGTGGTACCACACTGAAACAGTCGATTAAACCCGGTTTCGATCAATATTTTAGAGGATAACGCAAGTTAAGTCTGGGATAGGTCTGGGATTTGACCTCATCAGACTCATACTTTCGCACACTTCACATACTCGTTGAACAGATCCTGGGTTATTTTCTGGTTTGGATCACATAGTAATGTGGTACCACACTGAAACAGTAGATTAAACCAGGTTTCGATCAATATTTTAGAGAATAATTCATGTTAGGTCTAGGTTAGGCCTGGGATTTTCACTCACCAGACTCATACTTTCGCATTCTTCACATACTTGTTGAACGGATCCTGGGTTTTTTCTAGTTTGGATCACGTAGTAATGTGGGACCACACTGAAACAGTCAATTAAACCTGGTTTCGATCGATATTTTAGAGAATAATTCATGTTAGGTCTAGGTTAGGTCTGGGATTTGCTCTCATCAGGCTCATTCTTTCGCATATTTCCCATACTTGATGGCTAGATCCTCGGCTTTTTCTGGATTGCATCACGTAGTAATGAAGTAGAACACAGAAACAGTCAATTAATCCTGGTTTCCATCTATATCTTAGAGGACAACGCAAGTTAGGTCTGGGATAGGTCTGGGATTTGCCCTCATCAGGGTCATACTTTCGCAGTTCTAACATACATGTTGACCTGATCGAGTGTTTTTTCTGGTTTGGATCACGTAGTAATGTGGGACCACACCGAAACAATCAATTAAACCTGGTTTCAATCAATATTTTAGAGGATAACGCAAGTTAGGTCTGGGATTCGCAGCCGCCACTAAACGCGGCCCCGGGACGGATAGCGGCGGGATGGAGTGGCCCCGTCCCGCCGCTATGAGGCAGTGTGTCTACTGGGGGGACCGATTGTCCCCCCGGGGGATGGGCGCGAAAGCGCGGGCACGGGGAGGATACCGGAAGAATGCTTCGAGCGATTCCCGGTATCCTCCCAAAGCGTGCCGAAGGGTCACCGTGGGGTTTTTAGTGGGTAGGTCCCGCGCCTGTCGTTGTACGGGCGCGGGGAATCCCACACACCCCTCCCACCTCTCCCCAAGGAGGTGGGGGGGGGGAGCCTTTCGAAGATTTTCCCCACGACAAAAAAAAAAAAAAAAGTTAGGTCTGGGATAGGTCTGCGATTTGCCCTCATCAGGGTCATACTTTCGCAGTTTTATCATACATGTTGACGTGATCGAGGGTTTTTTCTGCTTTGGATCACGTAGTAAAGTGGTACCACACTGAAACAGTCCACTAAACCTGGTTTGGATCAATATTTTAGAGGATAACGCATGTTAGGTCTGTTTTAGGCCGGGGACTTTCACTCATCTGACTCATACTTTCGCATTCTTCACATACTTGTTGAACGGATCCTGGGTTTTTTCTGGTTTGGATCACGAAGTAATGTGGGACCACACTGAAACAATCAATTAAACCTGGTCATGATAAATATTTTAGAGGATAACGCATGTTAGGTCTGGGATAGGTCTGGGATTTGCCCTCATCAGACTCATACTTTCGCACACTTCACATACTCGTTGAACAGATCCTGGGTTATCTTCTGGTTTGGATCACATAGTAATGTGGTACCACACTGAAACAGTCGATTAAATCAGGTTTCGATCAATATTTTTGAGGATAACGCATGTTAGGTCTAGGTTAGGCCTGGGATGTGCCCTCATCAGGGTCATACTTTCGCAGTTTTATCATACATGTTGACGTGATCGGGGGTTTTTTCTGCTTTGGATCACGTAGTAAAGTGGTACCACACTGAAACAGTCCACTAAACCCGGTTTGGATCAATATTTTAGAGGATAACGCAAGTTAGGTCAGGGATAGTTCTAGGATTTGCCCTCATCAGACTCATACTTTCGCATTCTTCACATACTTGTTGAACGGATCCTGGGTTTTTTCTGGTTTGGATCACGTAGTAATGTGGGACCACACTGAAACAATCAATTAAACCTGGTCATGATAAATATTTTAGAGGATAACGCATGTTAGGTCTGGGTTAGGTCTAGGATTTGCCCTCGTCAGGCTCATACTTTCGCATATTTCTCATACTTCATGGCTAGATCCTGGGCTATTTCTGGATTGGATCACGTAGTAATGTGGTACCACACTGAAACATTCAATTAAACCAGGTCTTGATAAATATTTTAGAGGAAAACGCATGTTAGGTCTGGGTTAGGACTAGGATTTGCCCTCGTCAGTCTCATACTTTCGCATATTTCTCAGACTTCATGGCTAGATCCTGGGCAATTTCTGGATTAGATCACGTAGTAATGTGGTACCACACTGAAACATTCAATTAAAGCAGGTCTTGATAAATATTTTAGAGGAAAACTCATGTTAGGTCTGGGTCAGGTCTAGAATTTGCCCTCATCAGGCTCATACTTTCGCATATTTCTCATACTTCATGGCTAGATCCTGGGCTATTTCTGGATTGTATCACGTAGTAACGTGGTACCACGCTGAAACAGTCAATTAAACCTGGCCTTGATAAATATTTTAGAGGATAACGCATGTTAGGTCTGGGATAGGTCTAGGATTTGCCCTCATCAGACTCATACTTTCGCACACTTCACATACTCGTTGAACAGATCCTGGGTTATTATCTGGTTTGGATCACATAGTAATGTGGTACCACACAGAAACTGTCGATTAAACCAGGTTTCGATCAATATTTTAGAGCATAACGCAAGTTAGGTCTGGGATAGGTCTGGGATTTGCCCTCATCAGGCTCATACTTTCGCGTTTTTCACTTACTTGTTGAACTGATCCTGGGTTTTTTCTGGTTTGGATCACGTAGTAAAGTGGTACCACACTAAAACAGTCAATTAAACCTTGTTTCGATCAATATTTTAGAGGATAACGCAAGTTAGGTCTGGGATAGGTCTAGGATTTGCCCTCATCAGGCTCATTCTTTCGCATATTTCTCATACTTGATGGCTAGATCCTGGGCTTTTTCTGGATTGCATCACGTAGTAATGTGGTACCACACTGAAACAGTCAATTAAACCTGGTTTCGATCAATATTATAGAGAATAATCCATGTTAGGTCTAGGTTAGGCCTGGGATTTGCCCTCATCAGGGTCATACTTTCGCAGTTTTAACATACATGTTGACCTGATCGAGGGTTTTTTCTGCTTTGGATCACGTAGTAAAGTAGTATCACACTGAAGCTGTCTATTAAACCTGGTTTGGATCAATATTTTAGAGGATAACGCATGTTAGGTCTGGGATAGGTCTGGGATTTGCCCTCATCAGGCTCATACTTTCGCAGTTTTAACATGCATGTTGACCTGATCGAGGGTTTTTTCTGCATTGGATCACGTAGTAAAGTGGTACCACACTAAAACAGTCAATTAAACCTGGTCATGATAAATATTTTAGAGGATAACGCATGTTAGGTCTGGGATAGGTCTGGGATTTGCCCTCATCAGACTCATACTTTCGCACACTTCACATACTCGTTGAACAGATCCTGGGTTATCTTCTGGTTTGGATCACGTAGTAATGTGGTACCACACTGAAACATTCAGTTAAACCAGGTCTTGATAAATATTTTTGAGGATAACGCATGTTAGGTCTAGGTTAGGCCTGGGATGTGCCCTCATCAGGGTCATACTTTCGCAGTTTTATCATACATGTTGACGTGATCGAGGGTTTTTTCTGCTTTGGATCACGTAGTAAAGTGGTACCACACTGAAACAGTCCACTAAACCTGGTTTGGATCAATATTTTAGAGGATAACGCATGTTAGGTCTGTTTTAGGCCGGGGACATTCACTCATCTGACTCATACTTTCGCATTCTTCACATACTTGTTGAACGGATCCTGGGTTTTTTCTGGTTTGGATCACGAAGTAATGTGGGACCACACTGAAACAATCAATTAAACCTGGTCATGATAAATATTTTAGAGGATAACGCATGTTAGGTCTGGGATAGGTCTGGGATTTGCCCTCATCAGACTCATACTTTCGCACACTTCACATACTCGTTGAACAGATCCTGGGTTATCTTCTGGTTTGGATCACATAGTAATGTGGTACCACACTGAAACAGTCGATTAAATCAGGTTTCGATCAATATTTTTGAGGATAACGCATGTTAGGTCTAGGTTAGGCCTGGGATGTGCCCTCATCAGGGTCATACTTTCGCAGTTTTATCATACATGTTGACGTGATCGGGGGTTTTTTCTGCTTTGGATCACGTAGTAAAGTGGTACCACACTGAAACAGTCCACTAAACCCGGTTTGGATCAATATTTTAGAGGATAACGCAAGTTAGGTCAGGGATAGTTCTAGGATTTGCCCTCATCAGACTCATACTTTCGCATTCTTCACATACTTGTTGAACGGATCCTGGGTTTTTTCTGGTTTGGATCACGTAGTAATGTGGGACCACACTGAAACAATCAATTAAACCTGGTCATGATAAATATTTTAGAGGATAACGCATGTTAGGTCTGGGTTAGGTCTAGGATTTGCCCTCGTCAGGCTCATACTTTCGCATATTTCTCATACTTCATGGCTAGATCCTGGGCTATTTCTGGATTGGATCACGTAGTAATGTGGTACCACACTGAAACATTCAATTAAACCAGGTCTTGATAAATATTTTAGAGGAAAACGCATGTTAGGTCTGGGTTAGGACTAGGATTTGCCCTCGTCAGTCTCATACTTTCGCATATTTCTCAGACTTCATGGCTAGATCCTGGGCAATTTCTGGATTAGATCACGTAGTAATGTGGTACCACACTGAAACATTCAATTAAAGCAGGTCTTGATAAATATTTTAGAGGAAAACTCATGTTAGGTCTGGGTCAGGTCTAGAATTTGCCCTCATCAGGCTCATACTTTCGCATATTTCTCATACTTCATGGCTAGATCCTGGGCTATTTCTGGATTGTATCACGTAGTAACGTGGTACCACGCTGAAACAGTCAATTAAACCTGGCCTTGATAAATATTTTAGAGGATAACGCATGTTAGGTCTGGGATAGGTCTAGGATTTGCCCTCATCAGACTCATACTTTCGCACACTTCACATACTCGTTGAACAGATCCTGGGTTATTATCTGGTTTGGATCACATAGTAATGTGGTACCACACAGAAACTGTCGATTAAACCAGGTTTCGATCAATATTTTAGAGCATAACGCAAGTTAGGTCTGGGATAGGTCTGGGATTTGCCCTCATCAGGCTCATACTTTCGCGTTTTTCACTTACTTGTTGAACTGATCCTGGGTTTTTTCTGGTTTGGATCACGTAGTAAAGTGGTACCACACTAAAACAGTCAATTAAACCTTGTTTCGATCAATATTTTAGAGGATAACGCAAGTTAGGTCTGGGATAGGTCTAGGATTTGCCCTCATCAGGCTCATTCTTTCGCATATTTCTCATACTTGATGGCTAGATCCTGGGCTTTTTCTGGATTGCATCACGTAGTAATGTGGTACCACACTGAAACAGTCAATTAAACCTGGTTTCGATCAATATTATAGAGAATAATCCATGTTAGGTCTAGGTTAGGCCTGGGATTTGCCCTCATCAGGGTCATACTTTCGCAGTTTTAACATACATGTTGACCTGATCGAGGGTTTTTTCTGCTTTGGATCACGTAGTAAAGTAGTATCACACTGAAGCTGTCTATTAAACCTGGTTTGGATCAATATTTTAGAGGATAACGCATGTTAGGTCTGGGATAGGTCTGGGATTTGCCCTCATCAGGCTCATACTTTCGCAGTTTTAACATGCATGTTGACCTGATCGAGGGTTTTTTCTGCATTGGATCACGTAGTAAAGTGGTACCACACTAAAACAGTCAATTAAACCTGGTTTCGATCAACATTTTAGAGGATAACGAAAGTTATGTCTAGTTTAGGCCTGGGATTTGCCCTCATCAGACTCATACTTTCGCATACTTCACATACTTGTTGAACTGATACTGGGTTTTTTCTGGTTTGGTTCACGTAGTAATGTGGTACCACACTGAAACAGTCCATTAAACCTGGTTTCGCTCAATATTTTAGAACATAACGCATGTTAGGTCTGGGTTAGGTCTAGTATTTGCCCTCATCAGGCTCATACTTTCGCATATTTCTCATACTTCATGGCTAGATCCTGGGCTATTTCTGGATTGGATCACGTAGTAATGTGGTACCACACTGGAACAGTCAATTAAACCTGGTTTCGATCAATATTTTAGAGAATAATTCATGTTAGGTCTGGGTTAGCCCTGAGATTTTCGCTCATCAGACTCATACTTTCGCATTCTTCAGATACTTGTTGAACGGATCCTGGGTTTTTTCTGGTATGGTTCACGTAGTAATGTGGTACCACACTGAAACAATCAATTAAACCAGGTCTTGATAAATATTTTAGATGATAACGCATGTTAGGTCTGGGTTAGTTCTAGGATTTGCCCTCATCAGGCTCATACTTTCGCATATTTCTCATACTTCATGGCTAGATCCTGGGCTATTTCTGGATTGGATCACGTAGTAATGTGGTACCACACTGGAACAGTCAATTAAACCTGGTTTCGATCAATATTTTAGAGAATAATTCATGTAAGGTCTAGGTTACGCCTGGGATTTGCCCTCATCAGGGTCATACTTTCGCAGTTTTAACATACATGTTGACCTGAACGAGGGTTTTTTCTGGTTTGGATCACGTAGTAATGTGGGACCACACAGAAACAATCAATTAAACCTGGTCTTGATAAATATTTTAGAGGATAACGCATGTTAGGTCTGGGTTAGGTCTAGGATTTGCTCTCGTCAGGCTCATACTTTCGCATATTTCTCATACCTCATGGCTAGATCCTGGGCTATTTCTGGATTGGATCACGTAGTAATGTGGTACCACACTGAAACTGTCCATTAAACCTGGTTTCGCTCAATATTTTAGAAGATAACGCATGTTAGGTATAGGTTTGGCCTGGGATTTGCCCTCATCAGGGTCATACTTTCGCAGTTTTAACATGCATGTTGACCTGATCGAGTGTTTTTTCTGCTTTGGATCACGTAGTAAAGTGGTACCACACTGGAACAGTCAATTAAACCTGGTTTCGACCAATATTTTAGAGGACAATGCAAGTTAGGTCTGGGTTAGGTCTGGGATTTGCCCACATCAGGGTCATACTTTCGCATTTTTCACACACTTCATGGCTAGATCCTGGGCTGTTTCAGGATTGTATCACGTAGTAACGTGGTACCACGCTGAAACAGACAACTAAACCTGGTTTCCATCAATATTTTAGAGGATAACGCAAATTAGGTCTGGGATAGGTCTGGGATTCGCCTTCATCAGGCTCACACTTTCGCGTTTTTCACATACTTGTTGAACTGATCCTGGGTTTTTTCTGGTTTGGTTCACGTAGTAATGTGGTACCACACTGAAACAGTCCATTAAACCTGGTTTCGCTCAATATTTTAGAAGATAACGCATGTTAGGTATAGGTTTGGCCTGGGATTTGCCCTCATCAGGGTCATACTTTCGCAGTTTTAACATGCATGTTGACCTGATCGAGTGTTTTTTCTGCTTTGGATCACGTAGTAAAGTGGTACCACACTGGAACAGTCAATTAAACCTGGTTTCGATCAATATTTTAGAGGACAATGCAAGTTAGGTCTGGGTTAGGTCTGGGATTTGCCCACATCAGGGTCATACTTTCGTATTCTCACATACTTGTTGAACGGATCCTGGGTTTTTTCTTGTTTGGATCACGTAGTAATGTGGGAGCACACTGAAACAGTCAATTAAACCTGGTTTCGATCAATATATTAGAGAATAATTCATGTTAGGTCTAGGTTATGTCTGGGATTTGCTCTCATCAGGCTCATTCTTTCGCATATTTCTCATACTTGATGGCTAGATCCTGGGCTTTTCTGGATTGCATCACGTAGTAATGAAGTACAACACTGAAACAGTCAATTAAACCTGGTTTCCATCAATATCTTAGAGGACAACGCAAGTTAGGTCTGGGATAGGTCTGGGGTTTGCCCACATCAGGCTCATACTTTCGCGTTTTTCACATTCTTGTTGAACAGATCCTGGGTTTTTTCTGGTTTGTATCACGTAGTAGTGTGGTACCACATTGAAACAGTCCATTAAACCTGGTTTGGATCAATATTTTGGAGGATAACGCATGTTACGCCTAGGTTAGGTCTGGGATCTTCACTCATCAGACTCATACTTTCGCATTCCTCACATACTTGTTGAACGGATCCTGGGTTTTTTCTGGTTTGGATAACGTAGTAATGTGGGACCACACTGAAACAATCAATTAAACCTGGTCTTGATAAATATTATAGAGGATAACGCATGTTAGGTCTGGGATAGGTCTGGGATTCGCCCTCATCAGACTCATCCTTTCGCACACTTCACATACTTGTTGAACAGATCCTGGGTTATTTTCTGGTTTGGATCACATAGTAATGTGGTACCACACTGAAACAGTCGATTAAACCAGGTTTCGATCAATATGTTCGAGGATAACGCATGTTAGGTCTAGGTTAGGCCTGGGATATTCACTCATCATACTCATACTTTCGCATTCTTCTCTTACTTGTTGACCGGATCATGGGTTTTTTCTGGTTTGGATCACGTAGTAATGTGGGACCACACAGGAGCAATCAATTAAACCTGGTCTTGATAAATATTTTAGAGGATAACGCATGTTAGGTCTGGGTTAGGTCTAGGATTTGCCCTCGCCAGGCTCATACTTTCGCATATTTCTCATACTTCATGGCTAGATCCTGGGCTATTTCTGGATTGTATCACGTAGTAATGTGGGACCACACTGAAACAGTCAATTAAACCTGGTTGCGATCAATATTTTAGAGGATAACGCAAGTTAGATCTGGGATAGGTCTGGGATTTGCCCTCATCAGGCTCATACTTTCGCACACTTCACATACTCGTTTAACAGATCCTGGGTTTTCTCTGGTTTGCATCACGTAGTATTGTGGTACCACACTGAAACAGTCAATTAAACCTGGTTTCGATCAATATTTTAGAGAATAATTCATGCTAGGTCTAGGTTAGGCCTGGGATTTGCCCTCATCAGGGTCATACTTTCGCAGTTCTAACATACATGTTGACCTGATCGAGGGTTTTTTCTGCTTTGGATCACGTAGTAAAGTGGTACCACACTGAAACAGTCCACTAAACCTGGTTTGGATCAATATTTTAGAGGATAGTGCATGTTAGGTCTAGGTTAGCCCTGAGATTTTCACTCATCAGACTCATACTTTCGCATTCTTCAGTTACTTGTTGAACGGATCCTGGGTTTTTTCTGGTATGGTTCACGTAGTAATGTGGTACCACACTGAAACAATCAATTAAACCAGGTCTTGATAAATATTTTAGGTGATAACGCATGTTAGGTCTGGGTTAGGTCTGGGATTTGCCCTCATCAGGCTCATACTTTCGCATATTTCTCATACTTCATGGCTAGATCCCGGGCTATTTCTGGATTGGATCACGTAGTAATGTGGTACCACACTGAAACAGTCAATTAAACCTGGTTTCGATCAATATTTTAGAGGACAATGCAAGTTAGGTCTGGGATAGGTCTGGGATTTGCCCACATCAGGGTCATACTTTTTTTTTTTTTTTTTTTTTGTCGTGGGGAAAATCTTCGAAAGACTCCCTCCCACCTCCTTGGGGAGAGGTGGGAGGGGTGTGTGGGATTCCCCGCGCCCGTACAACGACAGGCGCGGGACCTACCCACTAAAAACCCCACGGTGACCCTTCGGCACGCTTTGGGAGGATACCGGGAATCGCTCGAAGCATTCTTCCGGTATCCTCCCCGTGCCCGCGCTTTCGCGCCCATCCCCCGGGGGGACAATCGGTCCCCCCAGTAGACACACTGCCTCATAGCGGCGGGACGGGGCCACTCCATCCCGCCGCTATCCGTCCCGGGGCCGCGTTTAGTGGCGGCTGCGAGCCCCAACTCGCAACCGCCCGCGACCCCGTTTCCACCCCTCGGCGGCCGGGCGTTCATGGCCGCACCAGACCGCCGAGGGTGCCTCCCCTTGCGTCGGACCGGTAGGGGGAGGCACTCCTACCCCCAACCGGTCCGACCCGGCGCCGCCTGGCGGGAGGAGGGTCCCCTCAGGACCCTCGACGACCTCGGGCCACCGCACGAGCGCGAGCTTCAGCGCGCCGCTGAAGCTCGCGCTCCCTCCCCGCGGCCTCCTTCTGCAACATTACGTTCTCGCAGAAGGAGGCCACGGCCCTCCACTTCTCCTCGCTGCCGAGCATGGCGCGCACCACGCTCGGCAGCGAGACATCCCGCCCGACGACGCCGACCAGGACACGGCGCTCCCCCTCCCACGCGGGGCATACCTCCAGGGTATGATCCGCCGTGTCCTGGTCAGCGTCGCAGTGGCAGCAACGCGCCGTCGGCTCCTTCCCTATCCGGCACAGGTATCTTCCGAAGCTGCCATGCCCGGAAAATACCTGTGCCATCCGGTAGGTGAGGCTGCCATGGCCTCTGTCCAGCCACTCCTTCAGGAGTGGCCGAACCGCCCCGACAGTCCGGTGCCCCGCGGTTGGCAGAGCCAGCCGCTCCTGCCACGCGAGCAACACGGACTGCCGGGCCTGGCGCTTCAAATCGCCCCAAGCAGGTTCCTGCCCGCCCGGGACCGCCCCCACCCCCGCGCGACGGTCGACGCGGTGCCGGTACATCACCGCGTGCGACCGCGCGAGCAGGTCCATGGGCGGCATCCCCGCTAGAACCGTCGCCGCCTCATGTGACATGGTCCGATACCCGCGGACGACCCTGAGCGCCATGCGCCTCTGCACCCGACGCAGCATAGTCATGCTGCGCCGGGAGGCAGCCAGGTCGTCCGCCCAGACGGGGGACCCGTATAGGGCCACCGACTGGACCATTGCCACATAGAGGCGACGAACTCGGCCCGCCGGGCCCCCCCATCCTTTCCAACCGGGGGACCAGGCAGCGGAAATGCTCCACGAAACGCCAGTGGCTATCGAGGATCAGCCCCAGATACCTGATCTGGGGCTTCACCTCGATGTCAGCCCCACCCACCCGGATCAGAGGGGGTGGCGGATCCTGCCGAGGTGAATGAAACGCAATCACCTCGGTCTTATGGACCGCCACCGTCATCCCCATCCCCCTGATCCGGTCGACGACGCGTTGCGACCCCTCCTCCGCGCGACGCATGGCCCTCCCCCAGTGCGCCCCGACGGCCAGCACCAGTGTGTCATCCGCATAACACACCGTGCTGACGCCGTCGGGGAGGCCGGCCCGCAACACCGAGTCGTACGCGATGTTCCACAGGAGTGGCCCGAGGACCGACCCCTGCGGAACACCGCAGTACACCTCCCTCCGCATATCACCATCCCGGCCCGGATACTCGATCCACCTGCCGCGGAGATAATCCCCGACGACCGCCCTGAGACAAGGGGGGACCCGATGATATTCGAGTCCCCTCCTTATCTCTTCCCAGGGGAGGGTGTTAAAGGCATTGGCAATATCCTAGGATATTGCCAATGCCACCCCTCCCCGGGAGACGGCCGCCCCCGAGAGGGCCCTCACACGACCTATCGCGTCGATAGTCGATCGGCCCCCCCGGAAACCGAACTGGCAGTCGGCCAGACCGGGATCACCCCGCGACAGGTGCTCGACGAGGCGGGCAGCAATCACCCGCTCGAAGAGCTTGCCCACCTCGTCGAGGAGACAAATGGGCCGGTATGCGGAGGGAGACTCCGCGGGCCGACCCTCCTTCCGGAGGAGGACCATCCTCGCCACCTTCCAACTGGGGGGGAATCGCCCGTCCCTCAGGCAGCGGTCGAACAACCGCCTGAGGTCGGCCCCAAGGACGCCCTGGGTCAAGACCCAAACCCGGCCGGGCCCACCATCCGGACCCGGGGCCGTGTTACGAACCCCGAGCCGTCTGATGGCAGCTGCCAGCTCCTCCTGCGTGACCCCCAGCTCGGCCGTCCACTCCACTGGGACAGCCGCCGCCGCCGGAGGACGCGGTCCCCTCTCCCCAATTGGGAAGAGTGTATTGACCACGTCCTCCAGCAGCCGGGGGTCAAGACCCTCGGTGACGGGGGGCGCCCACGGGCGGAGCTTATTCAGCACCACCTTATATGGGCGGCCCCATGGATCGTCATCAAGGGTCTGGAGGAGCTCCTTCCATGCCCGGGTCTTGGCCCGTTTGATGGCGACCTGCAGAGCAACCCGCGCCACGCGGTATGCTCCATACAGGTCATCAGCTGCCCTCGCTCGCGCCACGCCGTCGCCTGTGCGTTGACGACGGCGCGCGCGGGTGTACTGGCGTCGGGCGCGGACAGTCGCGACTCGCAACTCCGCGATCGCATCCGACCACCAGTACATCGCCCGGCGAGGAGAAGCCCGCCCGACCCGAGGCATCGCCGCGTCGCAAATACCCGCGACCAATGCACCGAGCCGGGCGACCTCCTCCTCTATGCTCGGCAACTCGGCCGCTCCCTGCGGCCAAGTTGTAGCGAGGGCAGCTGCCATCAGGGCGTCCTTGTCCAGGCGCCGAAGCGCCCAGCGGCGTGGTGGGGTGCCACGCAGGCAGCCGTGACGGGATGCACTCGCGGCGGCAGAGACCTCCATCCGGATGTACCGGTGACCGGAGAGTGTCTCTGCCCCCGCGACCACGTGCCAACCCGACACCATGCGCACGGCGTTGGGGGTCGCGAATCCAACATCCACGATGGACCCCCCATATCGCCGCACGCATGTGTGCTCCGACCCCCGGTTCAATACCCGGAGGTCGAGCCCGGCCGCCCAATCGCCCAGGATCCCGCCGCGAACGGAGGTCCTGGGGGATCCCCAAGCCACCGACTTGGCATTAAAATCCCCCAGGACCAGCACCGGCCGGGCCGCGTAGCGCTGCACGCATGCCGCGACCTCGGCCAAGTACAGCTCGAACGCAGCGTGACCGCTACGGGGCGAAATGTAGCACCCCACCACAGCGACTCCCCCCCAGTCCACGGCGACGAATCCCCGAACGCGCTCCAACAAGGAGAACGGTGGGGACCCGTCGCCCCCTCCCCATACCGTCGCCACCAAGCTGTCCGCGTCGCCCACCCAATGAGGGTGATCAGGTACGCGGTACGGCTCGGCGGCGACCGCCAGGCCAACCCCCCACTCCGCGAGGACTTGGGACATCAAGTCCTGTGCCGCGCGGCAGTGGTTGAGGTTGGCCTGGAGGAGGAGGCGGGGCGGCATTAATTAATGGCCGCGCCAGCCTCCTCCCGGCCGTCCGTCCCCGTAGCACCGTCCACATCCATGGATGACGATGCCACCGCCCTCGGCACCGGAGCCGGTGCAGCCCGCCTCTTCCTCTCCTTCCGGGAGGGGGGGGGGAGCACTGCTTGCTCCCCACTCTGTGATCGGCTGGCCTCCCCATGTCCGCACACAGCGGGCAGTGGGGGGCCGCCGAGCACTGGCTCGCACGGTGCTCTTTGGCACCGCAGCGGTAACACTGACCGCTGCGGTCCACCGGCGAGGTGCACCACTGCCTCACGTGCCCCAATTCGAGGCAGCGGTGACACTGGAGCGGGCGCGGCGCGAGGATTTCCACTCGTGCCGAAACCCACCCCACCAACACCCTCCCGGATTCCGCCACCTTACGGGCGGCGGAGAGGGGGCACCGGGCCCACACCGACCCGAGGCCGGAGGGCGACCTGCGGATCTCTCCGATCCGCAGGTCCTCCACAGGACAGTCCCCCGCCCTCGCAAGGGCACGGGACACATCCTGTGCGCTGACCGAGTCGTCCAGCCCACAAACGCGCATCTCCGTGCGCTTCGTGGGCCGGGCGACCCGGTCACCTCGCTCGCCCAGCTGCTCCCGGAGCCTCTGGGCGAGACGATCCGCCTTCGCGCCGCCTTCTGCACCGGGGATCTCCAGCAAGAGACCCCCGGTCACGGCCCTCTTCGCTCTCACGGAGGCGATGCCCAGCTCTTCCAGGGAGATATTCTCCCTGGCGAGCCGCATCGCCTCCGCGAGGGTCAGGTCGCCCCCCTGCGCAACGGTCAGCGTCACCGCTGCCGTTTTTGGGGGACGACCTGGTCGTGCCTTCCCGACCTTCGCGGCCTTTACCTTGGCCGCCGGCGGCGGAGGCGGAGGCCGCGGTTGCGAGGCCTTCCTCGCCGCCCGCTTCGCCTTCCGCCCCACCACCTCACTCCACGCCACCCCCCCTTGGGAGGGTGCTGTGGAGGACGCGACCACCGCGACCACGGGTACACCACCCCCCTTGGGGGTCGCGACCCGGGGCCCTGGTGCCGCAACGCTGGGCGGAGCCTTCACACCGCCCTTCTTTGCCTTCCCCGACTGTACCGCAACAGGTCGGGGAGGCACCGCCTTCCTGCTGACCGCTCTTCCGGCGAGGAGCTCCTCCCGGAAGGCGGCCAGCTTGCCATCAATCATGTCCCCAATCCTCCTCAGAAAACGATCTTCTGAGGAGGACGGGGACTTCTTCACGGGCGGAGTGCGGGTGGAGGGGCCCGCGGTGCCCCGCACCACTGCCGCCGCACTCCGCTTATTTACCTCCGCCGAGGGACGCGGCGGTGGAGGAGGAGGGAGGATGGGAGGGAGGGCCGCGCTGTTCCACAGCGCCTCTGCCCTCCTCCTCCCCTGTCGCTCCTCCTCCAACAGGAGCTGCAGACGGGCGTTCCGCCCTCTGAGCTCCCGCGCCGCCTCCCTCATTTCCTCCGCCGCGGCCTTCAGGGCCTCCGCGCCACCGCTTTTCTGCCCCTTAAAGGCGCAGGCAGCGGCGACTTTCTCCACCCGCCTCAGGGACGAGGAGATCCTCTCCGATATCTCCTCGGTCACCTCGTCCCTGAGGCAACTCAGCCTCACCGACGGGCTCATCGCCCCGCCCACCTCGACAACGGCCTGCCCCGTCCTCTTCCTCTTAGAGCCTATGTGGCTCGTGCTGGAGGAGAAGGACGAGACCGACGCCGTCTCGTCGTCTTCCTCCACCCTCCACGAAGCCGGACCTGGCGCTGAGTGAGGCGCGAGCGCCGCCACCCTAACCCCAACCCCGTCTCCGTCCTCCCCAACCGACAAAACCCGCCCCATCCCCATTTTATTTTCTGTGACCATAATAATCCCACGAGATGGTCGGAAATAAAGGTCCACCCGGGCAGAGCCGCCTTACCCGGGTAAGCCTAATACTCCGCGGGTTCGGCAGGTTCCCCGGAGGTGGTCGCTTGGGATTGGGCCTTCTCCCCCAACCATGCATCCCATCGCCGCGCACCATAGCTTAGGATTGGAGGGCGATTTTATAGAGTCGCCATACTCGTGGCCCAGGCGGTTAAGCCAAGACCCCCGTTCCTCCTGCCGTCACGTACCATTCACAAAACCAATAGGGAATTGTGAATGGGTCGTTGTGACGACCAACAGGAGGCTTACGGTGTGTGTATGACTCGGGTGCCCCGGGTTCGTTAAGCCCGTACTGCAGCTGAAAGGCTGGCAGCCCCTGAGGGGATCAGGGTCATACTTTCGCATTTTTCACATACTTGTTGAACAGATCCTGGGTTTTTTCTGGATTGGATCGCGCAGTAATGTGGTACCACACTGAAACAGCCCACTAAACCTGGTTTCGATCAATATTTTAGAGGATAACGAAAGTTATGTCTAGGTTTGGCCTGGGATTTGCCCTCATCAGACTCATGCTTTCGCATTTTTCACATACTTGTTGAACAGATCCTGGGTTTTTTCCGGTTTGGTACACGTAGTAATGTGGTACCACACCGAAACATTCAATTAAACCTGGTCTTGATAAATATATTTGAGGATAACGCATGTTAGGTCTGGGCTAGGTCTAGGATTTGCCCTCATCAGGCTCATACTTTCGCATATTTCTTATACTTCATGGATAGATCCTGGGCTATTTTCTGGTTTGGATCACATAGTAATGTGGTACCACACTGAAACAGTCGATTAAACCAGGTTTCGATCAATATTTTTGAGGATAACGCATGTTAGCTCTAGGTTAGGCCTGGGATTTTCTCTCATCAGGCTCATTCTTTCGCATATTTCTCATACTTGATGGCTAGATCCGGGGCTTTTTCTGGATTGCATCACGTAGTAATGAAGTACGACACTGAAACAGTCAATAAAACCTGGTATCGATCAATATTTTAGAGGATAACGCATGTTAGGTCTAGGTTAGGCCTGGGATTTTCACTCATCAGACTCATACTTTCGCATTCTTCACATACTTGTTGAACGGATCCTGGGTTTTTTCCGGTTTGGTACACGTAGTAATGTGGTACCACACCGAAACATTCAATTAAACCTGGTCTTGATAAATATTTTAGAGGATAACGTATGTTAGGTCCGGGTTACGTCTAGGATTTGCCCACATCAGGCTCATACTTTCGCATATTTCTCATACTTCATGGCTAGATCCTGGGCTATTTCTGGATTGTGTCACGTAGTAATGTGGTACCACGCTGAAACAGTCAATTAAACCTGGTTTCGATCAATATTTTAGAGGATAACGCAAGTTAGGTCTGGGATAGGTCTGGGATTTGCCCTCATCAGACTCAAACTTTCGCACACTTCACATACTCGTTGAACAGATCCTGGGTTGTTTTCTGGTTTGGATCACATAGTAATGTGGTACCACACTGAAACAGTCGATCAAACCAGGTTTCGATCAATATTTTTGAGGATAACGCATGTTAGGTATAGGTTAGGCCTGGGATTTTCACTCATCAGACTCATACTTTCGCATTCTTCACATACTTGTTGAACGGATCCTGGGTTTTTTCTGGTTTGGATCACGTAGTAATGTGGGACCACACTGAAACAAATAATTAAACCTGGTCTTGATAAATATTTTAGAGGATAACGCATGTTAGGTCTGGGTTAGGTCTAGGATTTGCTCTCATCAGGCTCATACTTCCGCATATTTCTTATACTTCATGGATAGATCCTGGGCTATTTCTGGATTGGATCACGTAGTATTGTGGTACCACACTGAAACAGTCAATTAAACCTGGTTTCGATCAATATTTTAGAGGATAACGCAAGTTAGGTCTGGGATAGGTCTGGGATTTGCCCTCATCAGGCTCATACTTTCGCGTTTTTCACATACTTGTTGAACAGATCCTGGGTTTTTTTCTGGTTTGGATCAGGTAGTAGTGTGGTACCACACTGATACAGTCCATTAAACCTGGTTTCGATCAATATTTTAGAGGATAACGCATGTTAGGCCTAGGTTAGGTCTGGGATTTTCACTCATCAGACTCATACTTTCGCACACTTCACATACTTGTTGAACAGATCCTGGGTTATTTTCTGTTTTGTATCACGTAGTAATGTGGTACCACACAGAAACAGTCAATTAAACCTGGTTTCGATCAATATTTTAGTGGATAACGCAAGTTAGGTCTGGGATAGGTCTGGGATTTGCCCTCATCAGGCTCATACTTTCGCGGTTTTCACATACTTGTTGAACAGATCCTGGGTTTTTTCTGGTTTGGGTCACGTAGTAGTGTGGTACCACACTGAAACAGTCGATTAAACGTGGTTTCGATCAATATTTTTGAGGATAACGCATGTTAGGTCCAGGTTAGGCCTGGGATTTTCACTCATCAGACTCATACTTTCGCATTCTTCACATACTTGTTGAACGGATCCTGGGTTTTTTCTGGTGTAGAACACGTAGTAATGTGGTACCACACTGAAACAATCAATTAAACCTGATCTCGATAAATATTTTAGAGGATAACGCATGTTAGGTCTGGGTTAGGTCTAGGATTTGCCCTCATCAGGCGCATACTTTCGCATATTTCTCATACTTCATGGCTGGATCCTGGGCTATTTCTGGATTGCATCACGTAGTAATAAAGTACAACACTGAAACACTCAATTAAACCTGGTTTCGATCAATATTATTGAGGATAACGCATGTTAGGTCCAGGTAAGGTCAGGGATTTGCTCTCATCAGGCTCATTCTTTCGCATATTTCTCATACTTGATGGCTAGATCCTGGGCTTTTTTTGGATTGCATCACGTAGTAATGATGTACAACACTGAAGCAGTCAATTAAACCTGGTTTCGATCAATATTATTGAGGATAACGCATGTTAGGTCCAGGTAAGGTCTGGGATTAGCCCTCATCAGACTCATACTTTCGCATTCTCCACATACTTGTTGACCTGATCGAGTGTTTTTTCTGCTTTGGATCACGTAGTAATGTGGTACCACACTGAAACAGTCAATTAAACCTGGTTTTGATGAATATTTTAGAGAATAATTCATGTTAGGTCTAGGTTAGGCCTGGGATTTGCTCTCATCAGGCTCATTCTTTCGCATATTTCTCATACTAGATGGCTAGATCCTGGGCTTTTTCTGGATTGCATCACGTAGTAATAAAGTACAACACTGAAACACTCAATTAAACCTGGTTTCGATCAATATTATTGAGGATAACGCATGTTAGGTCCAGGTAAGGTCAGGGATTTGCTCTCATCAGGCTCATTCTTTCGCATATTTCTCATACTTGATGGCTAGATCCTGGGCTTTTTTTGGATTGCATCACGTAGTAATGATGTACAACACTGAAGCAGTCAATTCAACCTGGTTTCCATCAATATTTTAGAGAATAATTCATGTTAGGTCTAGGTTAGGTCAGGGATTTGCTCTCATCAGGCTCATTCTTTCGCATATTTCTCATACTTGATGGCTAGATCCTGGGCTTTTTTTGGATTGCATCACGTAGTAATGAAGTTCAACACTGAAACAGTCAATTAAACCTGGTTTCCATCAATATCTTAGAGGACAGCGCGAGTTAGGTCTGGGGTAGGTCTGGGATTTGCCCATATCAGGCTCATACTTTCGCGTTTTTCACATACTTGTTGAACAGATCCTGGGTTTTTTCTGGTTTGTATCACGTAGTAGTATGGTACCACACTGAAACAGTCCATTAAACCTGGTTTGGATCAATATTTTAGAGGATAACGCATGATAGGCCTAGGTTAGGTCTGGGATTTTCACTCATCAGACTCATACTTTCGCATTCTTCACATACTTGTTGAACGGATCCTGGGTTATTTTCTGGTTTGGATCACATAGTAATGTGGTACCACACTGAAACAGTCGATTAAACCAGGTTTCGATCAATATTTTTGCGGATAACGCATGTTAGGTCTAGGTTAGGCCTGGGATTTTCACTCATCATACTCATACTTTCGCATTCTTCTCATACTTGTTGAACGGATCCTGGGTTTTTTCTGGTTTGGATCACGTAGTAATGTGGGACCACACAGGAGCAATCAATTAAACCTGGTCATGATAAATATTTTAGAGGATAACGCATGTTAGGTCTGGGTTAGGTCTAGGATTTGCCCTCGTCAGGTTCATACTTCAGATATTTCTCATACTTCATGGCTAGATCCTGGGCTATTTCTGGATTGTATCACGTAGTAATGTGTTACCACACAGAAACAGTCAATTAAACCAGGTTTCGATCAATATTTTTGCGGATAACGCATGTTAGGTCTGGGATAGGTCTGGGATTTGCCCTCATCAGGCTCATGCTTTCGCGTTTTTCACATACTTGTTGAACAGATCCTGGGTTTTTTCCGGTTTGGATCACGTAGTAATGTGGTACCACACTGAAACATTCAATTAAACCTGGTCTTGATAAATATTTTAGAGGATAACGCATGTTAGGTCTGGGTTAGGTCTAGGATTTGCCCTCATCAGGCTCATACTTTCGCATATTTCTCATACTTCATGGCTGGATCCTGGGCTATTTCTGGATTGGTTCACGTAGTAATGTGGTACCACTCTGAAACAGTCAATTAAAGCTGGTTTTGATGAATATTTTAGAGAATAATTCATGTTAGGTCTAGGTTAGGCCTGGGATTTGCTCTCATCAGGCTCATTCTTTCGCATATTTCTCATACTAGATGGCTAGGTCCTGGGCATTTTCTGGATTGCATCACGTAGTAATGAAGTACAACACTGAAACACTCAATTAAACCTGGTTTCGATCAATACTATTGAGGATAACGCATGTTAGGTCCAGGTTAGGCCTGGGATTTTCACTTATCAGGCTCATTCTTTCGCATATTTCTCAAACTTGATGGCTAGATCCTGAGCTTTTTCTGGATTGCATCACGTAGTAATGTGGGACCACACTGAAACAGTCAATTAAACCTGGTTTCGATCAATATATTAGAGAATAATTCAAGTTAGGTCTAGGTTAGGTCTGGGATTTGCTCTCATCAGGCTCATTCTTTCGCATATTTCTCATACTTGATGGCTAGATCCTGGGCTTTTTCTGGATTGCAACACGTAGTAATGAAGTACAACACTGAAACAGTCAATTAAACCTGGTTCCATCAATATCTTAGAGGACAACGCAAGTTAGGTCTGGGATAGGTCTGGGATTTGCCCACATCAGGCTCATACTTTCGCATATTTCTCATACTTCATGGCTGGATCCTGGGCTATTTCTGGATTGGATCACGTAGTAATGTGGTACAACACTGAAACACTCAATTAAACCTGGTTTCCATCAATATTATTGAGGATAACGCATGTTAGGTCTTAGGTTAGGCCTGGGATTTTCACTCATCAGACTCATACTTTCGCATTCTTCACATACTTGTTGAACGGATCTTGGGTTTTTTCTGGTGTGTATCACGTAGTAATGTGGTACCACTCTGAAACAATCAATTAAACCTGATCTTGATAAATATTTTAGAGGATAACGCATGTTAGGTTTGGGTTAAGTCTAGGATTTGCCCTCATCAGGCTCATACTTTCGCATATTTCTCATACATCATGGCTAGATCCTGGGTTTTTTCTGGTTTGGATCACGTAGTAGTGTGGTACCACACTGAAACAGTCCATTAAACCTGGTTTGGATCAATATTTTAGAGAATAATTCATGTCAGGTCTAGGTTAGGTCTGGGATTTGCTCTCATCAGGCTCATTCTTTCGCATATTTCTCATACTTGACGGCTAGATCCTGGGCTTTTTCTGGATTGCATCACTTATTAATGAAGTACAACACTGAAACACTCAATTAAACCTGGTTTCCATCAATATTATTGAGGATAACGCATGTTAGGTCTAGGTTAGGCCTGGGATTTTCACTCATCAGGGTCATACTTTCGCATTCTTCACATACTTGTTGAACGGATCCTGGGTTTTTTCTGGTTTGGTTCACATAGTAATGTGGTACCACACTGAAACATTCAATTAAACCTGATCTTGATAAATATTTGAGAGGATAACGCATGTTAGGTTTGGGTTAAGTCTAGGATTTGCCCTCATCAGGCTCATACTTTCGCATATTTCTCATACATCATGGCTAGATCCTGGGTTTTTTCTGCTTTGGATCACGTAGTAGTGTGGTACCACACTGAAACATTCAATTAAACCTGATCTCGATAAATATTTGAGAGGATAACGCATGTTAGGTTTGGGTTAAGTCTAGGATTTGCCTTCACCAGGCTCATACTTTCACATATTTCTCATACTTGATGTCTAGATCCTGGGCTGTTTCTAGACTGTATCACGTAGTAATGTGGTACCACGCTGAAACAGTCAATTAAACCTGGTTTCGATCAATATTTTAGAGGATAACGCAAGTTAGGTCTGGCATAGGTCTGGGATTCGCCCTCATCAGACTCATACTTTCGCGTTTTTCACATACTTGTTGACCTGATCAAGGGTTTTTTCTGCTTTGGATCACGTAGTAAAGTGGTACCACACTGAAACAGTCCATTAAACCTGGTTTGGATCAATATTTTAGAGGATAACGCATGTTAGGTCTAGGTTAGCCCTGGGATTATCACTCATCAGACTCATACTTTCGCATTCTTCACATACTTGTTGAACGGATCCTGGGTTTTTTCTGGTTTGGTTCACGTAGAAATGTGGTACCACACTGAAACATTCAATTAAACCTGATCTTGATAAATATTTGAGAGGATAACGCATGTTAGGTTTGGGTTAAGTCTAGGATTTGCCCTCATCAGGCTCATACTTTCGCATATTTCTCATACATCATGGCTAGATCCTGGGTTTTTTCTGGTTTGAATCACGTAGTAGTGTGGTACCACACTGAAACAGTCCATTAAACCTGGTTTGGATCAATATTTTAGAGGATAACGCATGTTAGGTCTAGTTTAGGTCTGGGATTTTCACTCATCAGACTCATACTTTCGCATTCTTCACATACTTGTTGAACGGATCCTGGGTTTTTTCTGGTTTGGATCACGTAGTAGTGTGGTACCACACTGAAACATTCCATTAAACCAGGTTTGGATCAATATTTTAGAGGATAACGCATGTTAGGTCTAGGTTAGGTCGGGGATTTTCACTCATCAGACTGATACTTTCGCATTCTTCACATACTTGTTGAGCGGATCCTGGGTTTTTTCTGGTTTGGATAACGTAGTAATGTGGTACCACACTGAAACAGTCGAATAAACCTGGTTTCGATCAGTATTTTAGAGGATAACGCAAGATAAGTCTGGGATAGGTCTGGGATTTGACCTCATCAGACTCATACTTTCGCGTTTTTCACATACTTGTTGAACAGATCCCGGGTTTTTTCTGGTTTGGATCACGTAGTAGTGTGGTACCACACTGAAACAGTCCATTAAACCTGCTTGCGATCAATATTTTAGAGGATAACGCATGTTAGGTCTGGGTTAGGTCTAGGATTTGCCCTCATCAGGCTCATTCTTTCGCATATTTCTCAAACTTGAAGGCTAGATTCTGGGCTTTTTCTGGATTGCATCACGTAGTAATGTGGTACCACACTGAAACATTCAATTAAACCTGGTCTGGATAAATATTTTAGAGGATAACGCATCTTAGGTCTGGGTTAGGTCTAAGATTTGCCCTCATCAGGCTCACAGTTTCGCGTTTTTCACATACTTGTTGAACAGATCCTGTGTTTTTTCTGGTTTGGATCACGAAGTAGTGTGGTAACACACTGAAACAGTCCATTAAACCTGGTTTCGCTCAATATTTTAGAGGATAACGCATGTCAGGTCTAGGTTAGGTCTGGGATTTGCTCTCATCAGGCTCATTCTTTCGCATATTTCTCATACTTGATGGCTAGATCCTGGGATTTTTCTGGATTGCATCACGTAGTAATGTAGTACCACACTGAAACAGTCAATGAAACCTGGTTTCCATCAATATTTTAGAGGACAACGCAAGTTAGGTCTGGGATAGGTCTGGGATTTGCCCTCGTCAGGCTCATACTTTCGCATTCTTCACATACTTGTTGAACTGATCCTGGGTTTTTTCTTGTGTGGATCACGTAGTAATGTGGTACCACACTGAAACAGTCGATTAAACCTGGTTTCGATCAATATTTTAGAGGATAACGCATGTTAGGTCTAGGTTAGCCCTGGGATTTTCACTCATCAGACTCATACTTTCGCATTCTTCACATACTTGTTGAACTGATCCTGGGTTTTTTCTGGTTTGTATCGCGTAGTAATGTGGTACCACACTGAAACAGTCGATTAAACCTGGTTTCGATCAATATTTTAGAGGATAACGCATGTTAGGTCTAGGTAAGGCCTGGGATTTTCACTCTTCAGGCTCATTCTTTCGCATATTACACATACTTGATGGCTAGATCCTGGGCTTTTTCTGGATTGGATCACGTAGTAATGTGGGACCACACTGAAACATTCAATTAAAACTGGTCTTGATAACTATTTTAGAGGATAACGCATGTTAGGTCTGGGTTACGTCTGTGATTTGCCCTCATCAGCGTCATACTTTCGCAGTTTTAACATGCATGTTGACCTGATCGAGGGTTTTCTTTGCTTTGGATCACGTAGTAAAGTGGTACCACACTAAGACAGTCAATTAAACCTGGTTTCGATCAGTATTTTAGAGGATATCGCAAGTTAGGTCTGGGATAGGTCTGGGATTTTCACTCATCAGACTCATACTTTCGCATTCTTCACATACTTGTTGAACGGATCCTGGGTTTTTTCTGGTTTGGATCACGTAGTAATGTGGGACCACACTGAAACAGTCGATTAAACCAGTTTTCGATCAATATTTTACAGGACAACGCAAGTTAGGTCTGGGATAGGTCTGGGATTTGACCTGATCAGACTCATACTTTCGCATTCTTCACATACTTGTTGAACGGATCCTGGGTTTTTTCTGGTTTGGATCACGTAGTAATGTGGGACCACACTGAAACAGTCAATTAAACCTGGTTTCGATCAATATTTTAGAGAATAATTCATGTTAGGTCTAGTTTAGGTCCGGGATTTACTCTCATCAGGCTCATTCTTTCGCATATTACTCATACTTGATGGCTAGATCCTGGGCTTTTTCTGGATTGGATCACGTAGTAATGTGGGACCACACTGAAACAATCAATTAAACCTGGTCTTGATAAATATTTTGGAGGATAGCGCATGTTAGGTCTGGGATAGGTCTGGGATTTGCCCTCATCAGGCTCATACTTTCGCATTCTTCACATACTTGTTGAACTGATCCTGGGTTTTTTCTGGTTTGGATCACGTAGTAATGTGGTACCACACTGAAACGGTCAATTAAACCTGGTTTCGATCAATATGTTAGAGGATAACGCAAGTTAGGTCTGGGATAGGTCTGGGATTTGACCTCATCAGACTCATACTTTCGCACACTTCACATACTCCTTGAACAGATCCTGGGTTATTTTCTGGTTTGGATCACATAGTAATGTGGTACCACACTGAAACAGTCGATTAAACCAGGTTTCGATCAATATTTTGGAGGATAACGCATGTTAGGTCTAGGTTAGGCCTGGGATTTGCCCTCATCAGGCTCATACTTTCGCATATTTCTCATACTTCATGGCTAGATCCTGGGCTGTTTCTGGATTGTATCACGTAGTAATGTGGTACCACGCTGAAACAGTCAATTAAACCTGGTTTCGATCAATATTTTAGAGGATAACGCAAGTTAGGTCTGGGATAGGTCTAGGATTTGCCCTCATCAGGCACTTACTTTCGCATATTTCTCATACTTCATGGCTAGTTCCTGGGCTATTTCTGGATTGGATCACGTAGTAAAGTGGTACCACACTGAAACAGTCAATGAAACCTGGTTTCCATCAATATTTTAGAGGATAACGCATATAAGGTCTAGGTTAGGTCTGGGATTTGCTCTCATCAGGCTCATTCTTTCGCATATTTCTCATACTTGATGGCTAGATCCTGGGCTTTTTCTGGATTGCATCACGTAGTAATGTAGTACCACACTGAAACAGTCAATGAAACCTGGTTTCCATCAATTTTTTAGAGGACAACGCATGTTAGGTCTAGGTAAGGCCTGAGATTTTCACTGATCGGACTCATACTTTCGCACACTTCACATACTCGTTGAACAGATCCTGGGTTATTTTCTGGTTTGGATCACATAGTAATGTGGTACCACACTGAAACATTTGATTAAACCAGTTTTCGATCAATATTTTCCAGGACAACGCAAGTTAGGTCTGGGATAGGTCTGGGATTTGACCTCATCAGACTCATACTTTCGCATTCTTCACATACTTGTTGAACGGATCCTGGGTTTTTTCTGGTTTGGATCACGTAGTAATGTGGGACCACACTGAAACAGTCAATTAAACCTGGTTTCGATCAATATTTTAGAGAATAATTCATGTTAGGTCTTGTTTAGGTCCGGGATTTACTCTCATCAGGCTCATTCTTTCGCATATTACTCATACTTGATGGCTAGATCCTGGGCTTTTTCTGGATTGGATCACGTAGTAATGTGGGACCACACTGAAACAATCAATTAAACCTGGTCTTGATAAATATTTTGGAGGATAGCGCATGTTAGGTCTGGGATAGGTCTGGGATTTGCCCTCATCGGGCTCATACTTTCGCATTCTTCACATACTTGTTGAACTGATCCTGGGTTTTTTCTGGTTTGGATCACGTAGTAATGTGGTACCACACTGAAACGGTCAATTAAACCTGGTTTCGATCAATATGTTAGAGGATAACGCAAGTCAGGTCTGGGATAGGTCTGGGATTTGACCTCATCAGACTCATACTTTCGCACACTTCACATACTCCTTGAACAGATCCTGGGTTATTTTCTGGTTTGGATCACATAGTAATGTGGTACCACACTGAAACAGTCGATTAAACCGGGTTTCGATCAATATTTTGGAGGATAACGCATGTTAGGTCTAGGTTAGGCCTGGGATTTGCCCTCATCAGGCTCATACTTTCGCATATTTCTCATACTTCATGGCTAGATCCTGGGCTGTTTCTGGATTGTATCACGTAGTAATGTGGTACCACGCCGAAACAGTCAATTAAACCTGGTTTCGATCAATATTTTAGAGGATAACGCAAGTTAGGTCTGGGATAGGTCTAGGATTTGCCCTCATCAGGCACTTACTTTCGCATATTTCTCATACTTCACGGCTAGTTCCTGGGCTATTTCTGGATTGGATCACGTAGTAAAGTGGTACCACACTGAAACATTCAATGAAACCTGGTCTGGATAAATATTTTAGAGGGTAACGCATCTTAGGTCTGGGTTAGGTCTAAGATTTGCCCTCATCAGGCTCACAGCTTCGCGTTTTTCACATACTTGTTGAACAGATCCTGGGTTTTTTCTGGTTTGGGTCACGAAGTAGTGTGGTACCACACTGAAACAGTCAATGAAACCTGGTTTCCATCAATATTTTAGAGGATAACGCATATAAGGTCTAGGTTAGGTCTGGGATTTGCTCTCATCAGGCTCATTCTTTCGCATATTTCTCATACTTGATGGCTAGATCCTGGGCTTTTTCTGGATTGCATCACGTAGTAATGTAGTACCACACTGAAACAGTCAATGAAACCTGGTTTCCATCAATATTTTAGAGGACAACGCATGTTAGGTCTAGGTAAGGCCTGAGATTTTCACTGATCGGACTCATACTTTCGCATTTTTCACATACTTGTTGTACGGATCCTGGGTTTTTTCTGGTTTGGATCACGTAGTAATGTGGTACCACACTGAAACGGTCAATAAAACCTGGTTTCGATCAATATTTTACAGAATAATTCATGTTAGGTCAAGGTTAGGTCTGGGATTTGCTCTCATCAGGCTCATTCTTTCACATATTTCTCATACTTCATGGCTAGATCCTGGGCTGTTTCTGGATTGTATCACGTAGTAATGTGGTACCACGCTGAAACAGTCAATTAAACCTGGTTTCGCTCAATATTTTAGAGGATAACGCATGTTAGATCTAGGTTAGTTCTGGGATTTGCTCTCATCAGGCTCATTCTTTCGCATATTTCTCATACTTGATGGCTAGATCCTGGGCTTTTTCTGGATTGTATCACGTAGTAATGTAGTACCACACTGAAACAGTCAATTAAACTTGGTTTCCATCAATATCTTAAAGGAAAACGCAAGTTAGGTCTGGGATAGGTCTTGGATTTGCCCTCATCAGGCTCATACTTTCGCGTTTTTCACATACTTTTTGTACGGATCCTGGGTTTTTTCTGGTTTGGATCACGTAGTAATGTGGTACCACACTGAAACAGTCGATTAAACCTAGGTTCGATCAATATTTTACAGGATAACGCAAGTTAAGTCTGGGATTGGTCTGGGATTTGACCTCATCAGACTCACACTTTCGCACACTTCACATACTCGTTGAACAGATCCTGGGTATTTTCTGGTTTGGATCACGTAGTGATGTGGTACCACACTGAAACAGTCGATTAAACCAGGTTTCGATCAATATTTTAGAGGATAACGCATGTTAGGTCTAGGTTAGGCCTGGGATTTTCACTCGTCAGGCTCATACTTTCGCATTCTTCACATACTTGTTGAACGGATCCTGGGTTTTTTCTGGTTTGGATCACGTAGTAATGTGGGACCACACTGAAAGAGTCCATTAAAACTGGTTTGGATCAATAATTTAGAGTATAACGCATGTTAGATCTAGGTTAGCCCTGGGATTTTCACTCATCAGACTCATACTTTCGCATTCTTCACATACTTGTTGGACTGATCCTAGGTTTTTTCTGGTTTGGATCACGTAGTAATGTGGTACCACACTGAAACAGTCGATTAAACCTTGTTTCAATCAATATTTTAGAGGATAACGCAAGTTAGGTCTGGGGTAGGTCTGGGATTTGACCCCATCAGACTCATACTTTCGCACACTTCACATACTCGTTGAACAGATCCTGGGTTATTTTCTGGTTTGGATCACATAGTAATGTGGTACCACACTGAAACAGTCGATTAAACCAGGTTTCGATCAATATTTTAGAGAATAATTCATGTGATGTCTAGGTTAGGTCTGGGATTTGCTCTCATCAGGCTCATTCTATCGCATATTTCTCATACATGATGAACAGATCCTGGGTTTTTTCTGGTTTGGATCACTTAGTAATGTGGGACCACACTGAAACAATCAATTAAACCTGGTTTCGATCAATATTTTTGAGGATAACGCATGTTAGGTCTTGGTTAGGTTTGGGATTTTCACTCATCAGACTCATACTTTCGCATTCTTCACATACTTGTTGAACGGATCATGGGTTTTTTTCTGGTTTGGATCACGTAGTAATGTGGGACCACACTGAAACAATCAATTAAACCTGGTCTTGATAAATATTTTAGAGGATAACGCATGTTATGCCTGGGATAGGTCTAGGATTTGCCCTCATCAGGCTCATACTTTCGCATATTTCTCATACTTCATGGCTAGATCCAGGGCTATTTCTGGATTGGATCACGTAGTAATGTGGTACCACACTGAAACAGTCAACTAAACCTGGTCTTGATAAATATTTTAGAGGATAACGCATGTTAGGTCTGGGTAAGGTCTAGGATTTGCCATCGTCAGGCTCATACTTTCGCATATTTCTCATACTTCATGGCTAGATCCTGGGCTATTTCTGGATTAGATCACGAAGTAATGTGGTACCACACTGAAACAGTCAATTAAACTTGGTTTCCATCAATATCTTAAAGGAAAACGCAAGTTAGGTCTGGGATAGGTCTTGGATTTGCCCTCATCAGGCTCATACTTTCGCGTTTTTCACATACTTTTTGAACAGATCCTGGGTTTTTTCAGGTTTGGATCACGTAGTAGTATGGTACCACACTGAAACAGTCCATTGAACCTGGTTTGGATCAATATTTTAGAGGATAACACATGTTAGGTCTAGGTTAGCCCTGGGATTTGACCTCATCAGGGTCATACTTTCGCATATTTCTCATACTTCATGGCTAGATCCTGGGCTGTTTCTGGATTGTATCACGTAGTAATGTGGTACCACACTGAAACAGTCGATTAAACCTGGTTTCGATCAATATTTTTGAGGATAACGCATGTTAGGTCTAGGTTAGGCCGGTGATTTTCACTCGTCAGACTCATACTTTCGCATTCTTCACATACTTGTTGAACGGATCCTGGGTTTTTACTGGTTTGGATCACGTTGTAATGTGGTACCACACTGAAACATTCAATTAAACCTGTTTTTGATCAATATTTTAGAGAATAATTCATGTTAGGTCTAGGTTAGGTCTGGTGTTTGCTCTCATCAGGCTCATTCTTTCGCAGTTTTAACATACATGTTGACGTGATCGAGGGTTTTTTCTGCTTTGGATCACGTAGTAAAGTGGTACCACACTGAAACAGTCCATTAAACCTGGTTTCCATCAATATTTTAGAGGACAACGCATGTTAGGTCTAGGTAAGACCTGGGATTTGCCCTCATCAGGGTCATACTTTCGCAGTTTTAACATGCATGTTGACCTCATCGAGGGTTTTTTCTGCTTTGGATCACGTAGTAAAGTGGTACCACAACTAAAACTGTCAATTGAACCTGGTTTCGATCATTATTTTAGAGGATAACGCAAGTTAGGTCTGGGATAGGTCTGGGATTAGCCCTCATCAGACTCATACTTTCGCATTCTCCACATACTTGTTGACCTGATCGAGTGTTTTTTCTGCTTTGGATCACGTAGTAAAGTGGTACCACACTGAAACAGTCCATTAAACCTGGTTTGGATCAATATTTTAGAGAATAACGCATGTTAGGTCTAGGTTAGCCCTGGGATTTGACCTCATCAGGGTCATACTTTCGCATATTTCTCATACTTCATGGCTAGATCCTGGGCTGTTTCTGGATTGTATCACGTAGTAATGTGGTACCACACTGAAACAGTCGATTAAACCTGGTTTCGATCAATATTTTTGAGGATAACGCATGTTAGGTCTAGGTTAGGCCGGGGATTTTCACTCGTCAGACTCATACTTTCGCATTCTTCACATACTTGTTGAACGGATCCTGGGTTTTTACTGGTTTGGATCACGTTGTAATGTGGTACCACACTGAAACATTCAATTAAACCTGTTTTTGATCAATATTTTAGAGAATAATTCATGTTAGGTCTAGGTTAGGTCTGGTGTTTGCTCTCATCAGGCTCATTCTTTCGCAGTTTTAACATACATGTTGACGTGATCGAGGGTTTTTTCTGCTTTGGATCACGTAGTAAAGTGGTACCACACTGAAACAGTCCATTAAACCTGGTTTCCATCAATATTTTAGAGGACAACGCATGTTAGGTCTAGGTAAGACCTGGGATTTGCCCTCATCAGGGTCATACTTTCGCAGTTTTAACATGCATGTTGACCTCATCGAGGGTTTTTTCTGCTTTGGATCACGTAGTAAAGTGGTACCACAACTAAAACTGTCAATTGAACCTGGTTTCGATCATTATTTTAGAGGATAACGCAAGTTAGGTCTGGGATAGGTCTGGGATTAGCCCTCATCAGACTCATACTTTCGCATTCTCCACATACTTGTTGACCTGATCGAGTGTTTTTTCTGCTTTGGATCACGTAGTAAAGTGGTACCACACTGAAACAGTCCATTAAGCCTGGTTTGGATCAACATTTTAGAGAATAACGCATGTTAGGTCTAGGTTAGGTCTGGGATTTTCACTCATCAGACTCATACTTTCGCATTCTTCACATACTTGTTGAACGGATCCTGGGTTTTTACTGGTTTGGATCACGTAGTAATGTGGTACCACACTGAAACAGTCAATTAAACCTGGATTCGATCAATACTTTGGAGAGTAATTCATGTTAGGTCTAGGTTAGGTCTGGGATTTGCTCTCATCTGGCTCATTCTTTCGCATATTTCACATACTTGATGTCTAGATCCTGGGCTTTTTCTGGATTGCATCACGTAGTAATGAAGTACAACACTGAAACAGTCAATTAAACCAGGTTTCGATCAATATTTTAGAGAATAATTCATGTTAGGACTAGGTTAGGCCTGGGATTTTCACTCATCAGACTCATACTTTCGCAGTCTTCACGTACTTGTTGAACGGATCCTGGGTTTTTTCTGGTTTGGATCACGTAGTAATGTGGGACCACACTGAAATAGTCAATTAAACCTGGTTTCGATCAATATTTTAGAGAATAATTCATGTTAGGTTTAGGTTAGGTCAGGGATTTGCTCTAATCGGGCTCATTCTTTCGCATATTTCCCATACTTGATGGCTAGATCCTGGGCTTTTTCTGGATTGCATCACGTAGTAATGAAGTACAACACTGAAACAGTCAATTAAACCTGGTTTCCATCTATATCTTAGAGGACAACGCAAGTTAGGTCTGGGATAGGTCTGGGATTTGCCCTCATCAGGGTCATACTTTCGCAGTTCTAACATACATGTTGACCTGATCGAGTGTTCTTTCTGCTTTGGATCACGTAGTAAAGTGGTACCACACTGAAACAGTCCATTAAACCTGGTTTGGATCAATATTTTAGAGGATAACGCATGTTAGGTCTAGGTTAGCCCTGGGATTTTCACTCATCAGACTCATACTTTCGCATTCTTCACATACTTGTTGAACGGATCCTGGGTTTATTCTGGTTTGGATCACGTTGTAATGTGGGACCACAATGAAGCAATCAATTAAACCTGGTCATGATAAATATTTTAGAGGATAACGCATGTTAGGTCTGGGTTAGGTCTAGGATTTGCCCTCGTCAGGCTCATACTTTCGCATATTTCTCATACTTCATGGCTAGATCCTGGGCTATTTCTGGATTGGATCACGTAGTAATGTGGTACCACACTGAAACAGTCAATTAAACCTGGTTTTGATCAATATTTTAGAGAATAATTCATGTTATGTCTAGGTTAGGTCTAGGATTTGCCCTCGTCAGGCTCATACTTTCGCATATTTCTCATACTTCATTGCTAGATCCTGGGCTATTTCTGGATTGGATCACGTAGTAATGTGGTACCACACTGAAACAGTCAATTAAACCTGGTTTCAATCAATATTTTAGAGGATAACGCATGTTAGGTCTAGGTTAGGCCGGGGATTTTCACTCATCAGACTCATACTTTCGCATTCTTCACATACTTGTTGAACGGATCCTGGGGTTTTTCTGGTTTGGATCACGTAGTAATGTGGGACCACACTGAAACAGTCAATGAAACCTGGTTTTCATCAATATTTTACAGGACAACGCAAGTTAGGTCTAGGTAAGGCCTGAGATTTTCACTGATCAGACTCATACTTTCGCAATCTTCACATACTTGTTGAACGGATCCTGGGTTTTTTCTGGTTTGGATCAGGTAGTAACGTGGGACCACACTGACACAGTCAATTAAACCTGGTTTCGATCAATATTTTAGAGAATAATTCATGTTATGTCTAGGTTAGGTATGGGATTTGCTCTCATCAGGCTCATTCTTTCGCATATTTCTCATACTTGATGGCTAGATGCTGGGCTTTTTCTGGATTGCATCACGTAGTAATGAAGTACAACACTGAAACAGTCAATTAAACCTGGTTTCCATCATTATCTTAGAGGACAACGCAAGTTAGGTCTGGGATAGGTCTGGGATTTGCCCTCATCAGGCTCATACTTTCCGCGTTTTTCACATACTTGTTGAACAGATCCTGTGTTTTTTCTGGTTTGGATCACGTAGTAGTGTGGGACCACACTGAAACAATCAATTAAACCTGATCTTGATAAATATTTTAGAGGATAACGCATGTTAGGTCTGGGATAGTTCTGGGATTTGCCCTCATCAGACTCATACTTTCGCACAGTTCACATTCTCGTTGAACAGATCCTGGGTTATTTTCTGGTTTGGATCACATAGTAATGTGGTACCACACTGAAACAGTCGATTAAACCTGGTTGCGATCAATATTTTAGAGGATAACGCATGTTAGGTCTAGGTTAGCCCTGGGATTTTCACTCATCAGACTCATACTTTCGCATATTTCTCATACTTCATGGCTAGATCCTGGGCTGTTTCTGGATTGTATCACGTAGTAATGTGGTACCACACTGAAACAGTCAATTAAACCTGGTTTCCATCAATATTTTAGAGGAAAACGCATGTTAGGTCTAGGTTAGGCCTGGGATTTGCCCTCATCAGGGTCATACTTTCGCAGTTCTAACATACATGTTGACCTGATCGAGTGTTTTTTCTGCTTTGGATCACGTAGTATAGTGGTACCACACTGAAACAGTCCATTAAACCTGGTTTGGATCAATATTTTAGAGGATAACGCATGTTAGGCCTAGGTTAGGTCTGGGATTTTCAGTCATCAGACTCATACTTTCGCATTCATCACATACTTGTTGAACGGATCCTGGGTTTTTTCTGGTTTGGATCACGTAGTAATGTGGGACCACACAGAAACAATCAATTAAACCTGGTCTTGATAAATATTTTAGAGGATAACGCATGTCAGGTCTGGGATAGGTCTGGGATTTGACCTCATCAGGGTCATACTTTCGCAGTTTTAACATGCATGTTGTCCTCATCGAGGGTTTTTTCTGCTTTGGATCACGTAGTAAAGTGGTACCACAACTAAAACAGTCAATTAAACCTGTTTTCGATCATTATTTTAGAGGATAACGCAAGTTAGGTCTGGGATAGGTCTGGGATTAGCCCTCATCAGACTCATACTTTCGCATTCTTCACATACTTGTTGAACGGATCCTGGGTTTTTTTCGGTTTGGGTCAAGTAGTAGTGTGGTACGACACTGAAACAGTCGATTAAACCTGGTTTCGATCAATATTTTTGAGGATAACGCATGTTAGGTCTAGGTTAGGCCGGGGATTTTCACTCGTCAGACTCATACTTTCGCATTCTTCACATACTTGTTGAACGGATCCTGGGTTTTTACTGGTTTGGATCACGTTGTAATGTGGTACCACACTGAAACATTCAATTGAACCTGGTTTTGATCAATATTTTAGAGAATAATTCATGTTAGGTCTAGGTTAGGTCTGGTGTTTGCTCTCATCAGGCTCATTCTTTCGCAGTTTTAACATACATGTTGACGTGATCGAGGGTTTTTTCTGCTTTGGATCACGTAGTAAAGTGGTATAACACTGAAACAGTCCATTAAACCTGGTTTCCATCAATATTTTAGAGGACAACGCATGTTAGGTCTAGGTGAGACCTGGGGTTTGCCCTCATCAGGGTCATACTTTCGCAGTTTTAACATACATGTTGACCTGATCGAGGGTTCCTAATGCTTTGGATCACGTAGTAAAGTGGTACCACACTGAAACAGTCCATTAAACCTGGTTTGGATCAATATTTTTGAGGATAACGCATGTTAGGTCTAGGTTAGCCCTGGGATTTTCACACATCAGACTCATACTTTCGCATTCTTCACATACTTGTTGAACGGATCCTGGGTTTTTTCTGGTTTGGATCACGTAGTAATGTGGTACCACACTGAAACATTCAATTAAACCTGGTCTTGATAAATATTTTGGAGGATAACGCATGTTAGGTTTGGGTTAGGTCTAGGATTTGTCCTCATCAGGCTCATACATTCGCATATTTCTCATACTTCATGGCTAGATCGTGGGCTGTTTCTGGATTGTATCACGTAGTAATGTGGTACCACGCTGAAACAGTCAATTAAACCTGGTTTCGATCAATATTTCAGAGGATAACGCAAGTTAGGTCTGGGATAGGTCAGGGATTCGCCCTCATCAGGCTCATACTTTCGCGTTTTTCACATACTTGTTGAACTGATCCTGGGTTTTTTCTGGTTTGGATCACGTAGTAATGTGGTACCACACTGAAACAGTCGATTAAACCAGGTTTCGATCAATATTTTAGAGAATAATTCATGTTAGATCTAGGTTAGGCCTGGGATTTTCACTCATCAGACTCATACTTTCGCATTCTTCACGTACTTGTTGAACGGATCCTGGGTTTTTTCTGGTTTGGATCACGTAGTAATGTGGGACCACACTGAAACAGTCAATTAAACCTGGTTTCGATCAATATTTTAGAGAATAATTCATGTTAGGTCTAGGTTAGGTCTGGGATTTGCTCTCATCAGGCTCATTCTTTCGCATATCTCTCATACTTGATGGCTAGATCCTGGGCTTTTTCTGGATTGCATCACGTAGTAATGAAGTACAACACTGAAACAGTCAATTAAACCTGGTTTCCATCAATATCTTAGAGGACAACGCAGGTTAGGTCTGGGATAGGTCTGGGATTTGCCCTCATCAGGGTCATACTTTCGCAGTTCTAACATACATGTTGACCTGATCGAGTGTTTTTTCTGCTTTGGATCACGTAGTAAAGTGGTACCACACTGAAACAGTCCATTAAACCTGGTTTGGATCAATATTTTAGAGGATAACGCATGTTAGGTCTAGGTTAGGTCCGGGATTTTCACTCATCAGACTCATACTTTCGCATTCTTCACATACTTGTTGAACGGATCCTGGGTTTTTTCTGGTTTGGATCACGTAGTAATGTGGGACCACAATGAAACAATCAATTAAACCTGGTCATGATAAATATTTTAGAGGATAACGCATGTTAGGTCTGGGTTAGGTCTAGGATTTGCCCTCGTCAGGCTCATACTGTCGCATATTTCTCATACTTCATGGCTAGATCCTGGGCTATTTCTGGATTGGATCACGCAGTAATGTGGTACCACACTGAAACAGTCAATTAAACCTGGTTTTGATCAATATTTTAGAGAATAATTCATATTATGTCTAGGTTAGGTCTAGGATTTGCCCTCGTCAGGCTCATACTTTCGCATATTTCTCATACTTCATTGCTAGATCCTGGGCTATTTCTGGTTTGGATCACGTAGTAATGTGGTACCACACTGAAACAGTCAATTAAACCTGGTTTCAATCAATATTTTAGAGGATAACGGAAGTTAGGTCTGGGATAGGTCTGGGATTTGCCCTCATCAGGGTCATACTTTCGCAGTTTTATCATACATGTTGACGTGATCGAGGGTTTTTTCTGCTTTGGATCACGTAGTAAAGTGGTACCACACTGAAACAATCCACTAAACCTGGTTTGGATCAATATTTTAGAGGATAACGCATGTTAGGTCTGTTTTAGGCCGGGGATTTGCCCTCGTCAGGCGCATACTTTCGCATATTTCTCAGACTTCATGGCTAGATCCTGGGCTATTTCTGGATTAGATCACGTAGTAATGTGGTACCACACTGAAACATTCAATTAAAGCAGGTCTTGATAAATATTTTAGAGGAAAACGCATGTTAGGTCTGGGTCAGGTCTAGAATTTGCTCTCATCAGGCTCATTCTTTCGCATATTTCTCATACTTTATGGCTAGATCCTGGGCTTTTTCTGGATCGCATCACGTAGTAATGTGGTACCACACTGAAACAGTCAATTAAACCTGGTTTCAATCAATATTTTAGAGGATAACGCATGTTAGGTCTGTTTTAGGCCGGGGATTTGCCCTCGTCAGGCTCATACTTTCGCATATTTCTCAGACTTCATGGCTAGATCCTGGGCTATTTCTGGATTAGATCACGTAGTAATGTGCTACCACACTGAAACATTCAATTAAAGCAGGTCTTGATAAATATTTTAGAGGAAAACGCATGTTAGGTCTGGGTCAGGTCTAGAATTTGCCCTCATCAGGCTCATACTTTCGCATATTTCTCATACTTCATGGCTAGATCCTGGGCTGTTTCTGGATTGTATCACGTAGTAATGTGGTACCACGCTGAAACAGTCAATTAAACCTGGTTTCGATCAATATTTTAGAGGATAACGCATGTTAGGTCTGGGATAGGTCTAGGATTTGCCCTCATCAGACTCATACTTTCGCACACTTCACATACTCGTTGAACAGATCCTGGGTTATTTTCTGGTTTGGATCACATAGTAATGTGGTACCACACACAAACAGTCGATTAAACCAGGTTTCGATCAATAATTTAGAGCATAGCGCAAGTTAGGTCTGGGATAGGTCTGGGATTTGCCCTCATCAGGCTCATACTTTCGCGTTTTTCACTTACTTGTTGAACTGATCCTGGGTTTTTTCTGGTTTGGATCACGTAGCAATGTGGTACCACACTGAAACAGTCAATTAAACCTGGTCTTGATAAATATTTTAGAGGATAACGCATGTCAGGTCTAGGTTAGGCCGGGGATTTTCACTCATCAGACTCATACTTTCGCATTCTTCACATACTTGTTGAACGGATCCTGGGTTTTTTCTGGTTTGGATCACGTAGTAAAGTGGTACCACAACTAAAACAGTCAATTAAACCTGGTTTCGATCATTATTTTAGAGGATAACGCAAGTTAGGTCTGGGATAGGTCTGGGATTAGCCCTCATCAGACTCATACTTTCGCATTCTTCACATACTTGTTGAACGGATCCTGGGTTTTTTCTGGTTTGGATCACGTAGTAATGTGGGACCACACTGAAACAATCAATTAAACCTGGTCGTGATAAATATTTTAGAGGATAAAGCATGTTAGGTCTGGGTTAGGTCTAGGATTTGCCCTCGTCAGGCTCATACTTTCGCATATTTCTCATACTTCATGGCTAGATCCTGGGCTATTTCTGGATTGGATCACGTAGTAATGTGGTACCACACTGAAACAGCCAATTAAACCTGGTTTTCATCAATATTTTAGAGAATAATTCATGTTATGTCTAGGTTAGGTCTGGGATTTGCTCTCATCAGGCTCATTCTTTCGCATATTTCTCATACTTGATGGCTAGATCCTGGGCTTTTTCTGGATCGCATCACGTAGTAATGAAGTACAACACTGAAACAGTCAATTAAACCTAGTTTCCATCAATATTTTAAAGGACAACGCATGTTAGGTCTAGGTAAGGCCTGGGATTTGCCCTCATCAGGGTCATACTTTCGCAGTTTTAACATACATGTTGACCTGATCGAGGGTTCCTAATGCTTTGGATCACGTAGTAAAGTGGTACCACACTGAAACAGTCCATTAAACCTGGTTTGGATCAATATTTTTGAGGATAACGCATGTTAGGTCTGGGTTAGCCCTGGGATTTTCACACATCAGACTCATACTTTCGCATTCTTCACATACTTGTTGAACGGATCCTGGGTTTTTTCTGGTTTGGATCACGTAGTAATGTGGTACCACACTGAAACATTCAATTAAACCTGGTCTTGATAAATATTTTGGAGGATACCGCATGTTAGGTTTGGGTTAGGTCTAGGATTTGTCCTCATCAGGCTCATACATTCGCATATTTCTCATACTTCATGGCTAGATCGTGGGCTGTTTCTGGATTGTATCACGTAGTAATGTGGTACCACGCTGAAACAGTCAATTAATCCTGGTTTCGATCAATATTTCAGAGGATAACGCAAGTTAGGTCTGGGATAGGTCAGGGATTCGCCCTCATCAGGCTCATACTTTCGCGTTTTTCACATACTTGTTGAACTGATCCTGGGTTTTTTCTGGTTTGGATCACGTAGTAATGTGGTACCACACTGAAACAGTCGATTAAACCAGGTTTCGATCAATATTTTAGAGAATAATTCATGTTAGATCTAGGTTAGGCCTGGGATTTTCACTCATCAGACTCATACTTTCGCATTCTTCACGTACTTGTTGAACGGATCCTGGGTTTTTTCTGGTTTGGATCACGTAGTAATGTGGGACCACACTGAAACAGTCAATTAAACCTGGTTTCGATCAATATTTTAGAGAATAATTCATGTTAGGTCTAGGTTAGGTCTGGGATTTGCTCTCATCAGGCTCATTCTTTCGCATATCTCTCATACTTGATGGCTAGATCCTGGGCTTTTTCTAGATTGCAACACGTAGTAATGAAGTACAACACTGAAACAGTCAATTAAACCTGGTTTCCATCAATATCTTAGAGGACAACGCAGGTTAGGTCTGGGATAGGTCTGGGATTTGCCCTCATCAGGGTCATACTTTCGCAGTTCTAACATACATGTTGACCTGATCGAGTGTTTTTTCTGCTTTGGATCACGTAGTATAGTGGTACCACACTGAAACAGTCCATTAAACCTGGTTTGGATCAATATTTTAGAGGATAACGCATGTTAGGTCTAGGTTAGGTCCGGGATTTTCACTCATCAGACCTATACTTTCGCATTCTTCACATACTTGTTGAACGGATTCTGGGTTTTTTCTGGTTTCGATCACGTAGTAATGTGGGACCACACCGAAACAATCAATTAAACCTGGTCTTGATAAATATTTTAGAGGATAACGCATGTCAGGTCTGGGATAGGTCTGGGATTTGCCCTCATCAGGGTCATACTTTCGCAGTTTTAACATGCATGTTGACCTGATCGAGTGTTTTTTCTGATTTGGATCACGTAGTAATGTGGGACCACACCGAAACAATCAATTAAACCTGGTTTCAATCAATATTTTAGAGGATAACGCAAGTTAGGTCTGGGATTCGCAGCCGCCACTAAACGCGGCCCCGGGACGGATAACGGCGGGATGGAGTGGCCCCGTCCCGCCGCTATGAGGCAGTGTGTCTACTGGGGGGACCGATTGTCCCCCCGGGGGATGGGCGCGAAAGCGCGGGCACGGGGAGGATACCGGAAGAATGCTTCGAGCGATTCCCGGTATCCTCCCAAAGCGTGCCGAAGGGTCACTGTGGGGTTTTTAGTGGGTAGGTCCCGCGCCTGTCGTGGTACGGGCGCGGGGAATCCCACACACCCCTCCCACCTCTCCCCAAGGAGGTGGGAGGGAGTCTTTCGAAGATTTTCCCCACGACAAAAAAAAAAAAAAAAAAAAAAAAAAAAAAGTTAGGTCTGGGATAGGTCTGGGATTAGCCCTCATCAGGGTCATACTTTCGCAGTTTTATCATACATGTTGACGTGATCGAGGGTTTTTTCTGCTTTGGATCACGTAGTAAAGTGGTACCACACTGAAACAGTCCACTAAACCTGGTTTGGATCAATATTTTAGAGGATAACGCATGTTAGGTCTGTTTTAGGCCGGGGATTTGCCCTCGTCAGGCGCATACTTTCGCATATTTCTCAGGCTTCATGGCTAGATCCTGGGCTATTTCTGGATTAGATCACGTAGTAATGTGGTACCACACTGAAACACTCAATTAAAGCAGGTCTTGATAAATATTTTAGAGGAAAACGCATGTTAGGTCTGGGTCAGGTCTAGAATTTGCCCTCATCAGGCTCATACTTTCGCATATTTCTCATACTTCATGGCTAGATCCTGGGCTGTTTCTGGATTGTATTACGTAGTAATGTGGTACCACGCTGAGACAGTCAATTAAACCTGGTTTCGATCAATATTTCAGAGGATAACGCAAGTTAGGTCTCGGTTAGGTCTGGGATTCGCCCTCATCAGGCTCATACTTTCGCGTTATTCACATACTTGTTGAACTGATCCTGGGTTTTTTCTGGTTTGGATCACGTAGTAATGTGGTACCACACTGAAACAGTCGATTAAACCCGGTTTCGATCAATATTTCAGAGGATAACGCAAGTTAGGTCTCGGTTAGGTCTGGGATTCGCCCTCATCAGGCTCATACTTTCGCGTTATTCACATACTTGTTGAACTGATCCTGGGTTTTTTCTGGTTTGGATCACGTAGTAATGTGGTACCACACTGAAACAGTCGATTAAACCCGGTTTCGATCAATATTTTAGAGGACAACGCAAGTTAGGTCTGGGATAGGTCTAGGATTTGCCCTCATCAGACTCATACTTTCGCACACTTCACATACTCGTTGAACAGATCCTGGGTTATTTTCTGGTTTGGCTCACATAGTAATGTGGTACCACACAGAAACAGTCGATTAAACCAGGTTTCGATCAATATTTTAGAGAATAATTCATGTTAGATCTAGGTTAGGCCTGGGATTTTCACTCATCAGACTCATACTTTCGCATTCTTCACGTACTTGTTGAACGGATCCTGGGTTTTTTCTGGTTTGGATCACGTAGTAATGTGGGACCACACTGAAACAGTCAATTAAACCTGGTTTCGATCAATATTTTAGAGAATAATTCATGTTAGGGCTAGGTTAGGTCTGGGATTTGCTCTCATCAGGCTCATTCTTTCGCATATCTCTCATACTTGATGGCTAGATCCTGGGCTTTTTCTGGATTGCATCACGTAGTAATGAAGTACAACACTGAAACAGTCAATTAAACCTGGTTTCCATCAATATCTTAGAGGACAACGCAAGTTAGGTCTGGGATAGGTCTGGGATTTGCCCTCATCAGGGTCATACTTTCGCAGTTCTAACATACATGTTGACCTGATCGAGTGTTTTTTCTGCTTTGGATCACGTAGTAAAGTGGTACCACACTGAAACAGTCCATTAAACCTGGTTTGGATCAATATTTTAGAGGATAACGCATGTCAGGTCTGGGATAGGTCTGGGATTTGACCTCATCAGGGTCATACTTTCGCAGTTTTAACATGCATGTTGACCTGATCGAGGGTTTTTTCTGCTTTGGATCACGTAGTAAAGTGGTACCACAACTAAAACAGTCAATTAAACCTGGTTTCGATGATTACTTTAGAGGATAACGCAAGTTAGGTCTGGGATAGGTCTGGGATTAGCCCTCATCAGACTCATACTTTCGCATTCTTCACATACTTGTAGAACGGATCCTGGTTTTTTTCTGGTTTGGATCACGTAGTAATGTGGGACCACACTGAAACAATCAATTAAACCTGGTCATGATAAATATTTTAGAGGATAACGCATGTTAGGTCTGGGTTAGGTCTGGGATTTGCCCTCGTCAGGCTCATACTTTCGCATATTTCTCATACTTCATGGCTAGATCCTGGGCTATTTCTGGATTGGATCACGTAGTAATGTGGTACCACACTGAAACAGTCAATTAAACCTGGTTTTGATCAATATTTTAGAGAATAATTCATGTTATGTCTAGGTTAGGTCTGGAATTTGCTCTCATCAGGCCCATTCTTTCGCATATTTCTCATACTTGATGGCTAGATCCTGGGCTTTTTCTGGATCGCATCACGTAGTAATGAAGTTCAACACTGAAACAGTCAATTAAACCTGGTTTCCATCAATATTTTAGAGGACAACGCATGTTAGGTCTAGGTAAGGCCTGGGATTTGCCCTCATCAGGGTCATACTTTCGCAGTTCTAACATACATGTTGACCTGATCGAGTGTTTTTTCTGCTTTGGTTCACGTAGTAAAGTGGTACCACACTGAAACAGTCCATTAAACCTGGTTTGGATCAATATTTTAGAGGATAACGCATGTTAGGTCTAGGTTAGCCCTGGGATTTTCACTCATCAGACTCATACTTTCCGCATTCTTCACATACTTGTTGAACGGATCCTGGGTTTTTTCTGGTATGGTTCACGTAGTAATGTGGTACCACAGTGAAACATTCAATTAAACCTGGTTTTGATCAATATTTTAGAGAATAATTCATGTTATGTCTAGGTTAGGTCTGGGATTTGCTCTCATCAGGCTCATTCTTTCGCATATTTCTCATACTTGATGGCTAGATCCTGGGCTTTTTCTGGATTGCATCACGTAGTAATGAAGTACAACACTGAAACAGTCAATTAAACCTAGTTTCCATCAATATTTTAGAGGACAACGCATGTTAGGTCTGGGTTAGGTCTAGGATTTGCTCTCGTCAGGCTCATACTTTCGCATATTTCTCATACCTCATGGCTAGATCCTGGGCTATTTTCTGGTTTGGATCACATAGTAATGTGGTACCACACTGAAACAGTCGATTAAACCAGGTTTCGATCAATATTTTTGAGGATAGCGCATGTTAGGTCTAGGTTAGGCCTGGGATTTTCACTCATCAGACTCATTCTTTCGCATTCTTCACATACTTGTTGAACGGATCTTGGGTTTTTTCTGGTGTGGATCACGTAGTAATGTGGTGCCACACTGAAACAGTCAATTAAACCTGGTTTCGATCAATATTTTAGAGGATAACGCAAGTTAGGTCTGGGATAGGTCTGGGATTTTCACTCATCAGACTCATACTTTCGCATTCTTCACATACTTGTTGAATGGATCCTGGGGTTTTACTGGTTTGGATCACGTAGTAATGTGGTACCACACTGAGACTGTCCATTAAACCTGGTTTCGATCAATATTTTTGAGGATAACGCATGTTAGGTCTAGGTTAGGCCGAGGATTTTCACTCATCAGACTCATACTTTCGCATTCTTCACATACTTGTTGAACGGATCCTGGGGTTTTACTGGTTTGGATCACGTAGTAATGTGGTACCACACTGAAACAGTCAATTAAACCTGGTTTCGATCAATATTTTAGAGAATAATCCATGTTAGGTCTAGGTTAGGTCTGGGATTTCCTCTCATCTGGCTCATTCTTTCGCATATTTCTCATACTTGATGGCTAGATCATGGGCTTTTTCTGGATTGCATCACGTAGTAATGAAGTACAACACTGAAACAGTCAATTAAACCAAGTTTCCATCAATATTTTAGAGGACAACGCATGCTAGGTCTAGGTTAGGCCTGGGATTTGCCCTCATCAGGGTCATACTTTCGCAGTTTTCACATACTTGTTGAACTGATCCTAGGTTTTTTCTGGTTTGGTTCACGTAGTAATGTGGTACCACACTGAAACTGTCCATTAAACCTGGTTTCGCTCAATATTTTAGAAGATAACGCATGTTAGGTATAGGTTTGGCCTGGGATTTGCCCTCATCAGGGTCATACTTTCGCAGTTTTAACATGCATGTTGACCTGATCGAGGGTTATTTCTGCTTTGGATCACGTAGTAAAGTGGTACCACACTAAAACAGTCAATTAAACCTGGTTTCGATCAATATTTTTGAGGATAACGCATGTTAGGTCTAGGTTAGGCCTGGGATTTTCACTCATCAGATTCATTCTTTCGCATTCTTCACATACTTGTTGAACGGATCTTGGGTTTTTTCTGGTGTGGATCACGTAGTAATGTGGTGCCACACTGAAACAGTCAATTAAACCTGGTTTCGATCAATATTTTAGAGGATAACGCATGTTAGGTCTGGGATAGGTCTGGGATTTGCCCTCATCAGGCTCATACTTTCGCAGTTTTAACATGCATGTTGACCTGATCGAGGGTTTTTTCTGCGTTCGATCACGTAGTCAAGTGGTACCACACTAAAACAGTCAATTAAACCTGGTTTTGATCAATATTTTAGAGAATAATTCATGTTATGTCTAGGTTAGGTCTGGAATTTGCTCTCATCAGGCTCATTCTTTCGCATATTTCTCATACTTGATGGCTAGATCCTGGGCTTTTTCTGGATCGCATCACATAGTAATGTGGTACCACACTGAAACAGTCGATTAAACCAGGTTTCGATCAATATTTTTGAGGATAGCGCATGTTAGGTCTAGGTTAGGCCTGGGATTTTCACTCATCAGACTCATTCTTTCGCATTCTTCACATACTTGTTGAACGGATCTTGGGTTTTTTCTGGTGTGGATCACGTAGTAATGTGGTGCCACACTGAAACAGTCAATTAAACCTGGGTTCGATCAATATTTTAGAGGATAACGCAAGTTAGGTCTGGGATAGGTCTGGGATTTTCACTCGTCAGACTCATACTTTCGCATTCTTCACATACTTGTTGAATGGATCCTGGGGTTTTACTGGTTTGGATCACGTAGTAATGTGGTACCACACTGAGACTGTCCACTAAACCTGGTTTGGATCAATATTTTAGAGGATTACGCATGTTAGGTCCGTTTTAGGCCGGGGACTTTCACTCATCTGACTCATACTTTCGCATTCTTCACATACTTGTTGAACGGATCCTGGGTTTTTTCTGGTTTGGATCACGAAGTAATGTGGGGACACACTGAAACAAGCAATTAAACCTGGTCATGATAAATATTTTAGAGGATAACGCATGTTAGGTCTGGGATAGGTCTGGGATTTGCCCTCATCAGACTCATACTTTCGCACACTTCACATACTCGTTTAACAGATCCTGGGTTATCTTCTGGTTTGGATCACATAGTAATGTGGTACCACACTGAAACAGTCGATTAAATCAGGTTTCGATCAATATTTTTGAGGATAACGCATGTTAGGTCTAGGTTAGGCCTGGGATGTGCCCTCATCAGGGTCATACTTTCGCAGTTTTATCATACATGTTGACGTGATCGGGGGTTTTTTCTGCTTTGGATCACGTAGTAAAGTGGTACCACACTGAAACAGTCCACTAAACCTGGTTTGGATCAATATTTTAGAGGATAACGCAAGTTAGGTCAGGGATAGTTCTAGGATTTGCCCTCATCAGACTCATACTTTCGCATTCTTCACATACTTGTTGAACGGATCCTGGGTTTTTTCTGGTTTGGATCACGTAGTAATGTGGGACCACACCGAAACAATCAATTAAACCTGGTCATGATAAATATTTTAGAGGATAACGCATGTTAGGTCTGGGTTAGGTCTAGGATTTGCCCTCGTCAGGCTCATACTTTCGCATATTTCTCATACTTCATGGCTAGATCCTGGGCTATTTCTGGATTGGATCACGTAGTAATGTGGTACCACACTGAAACATTCAATTAAACCAGGTCTTGATAAATATTTTAGAGGAAAACGCATGTTAGGTCTGGGTTAGGACTAGGATTTGCCCTCGTCAGGCTCATACTTTCGCATATTTCTCAGACTTCATGGCTAGATCCTGGGCTATTTCTGGATTAGATCACGTAGTAATGTGGTACCACACTGAAACATTCAATTAAAGCAGGTCTTGATAAATATTTTAGAGGAAAACTCATGTTAGGTCTGGGTCAGGTCTAGAATTTGCCCTCATCAGGCTCATACTTTCGCATATTTCTCATACTTCATGGCTTGATCCTGGGCTATTTCTGGATTGTATCACGTAGTAACGTGGTACCACGCTGAAACAGTCAATTAAACCTGGTCTTGATAAATATTTTAGAGGATAACGCATGTTAGGTCTGGGATAGGTCTAGGATTTGCCCTCATCAGACTCATACTTTCGCACACTTCACATACTCGTTGAACAGATCCTGGGTTATTTTCTGGTTTGGCTCACATAGTAATGTGGTACCACACAGAAACAGTCGATTAAACCAGGTTTCGATCAATATTTTAGAGAATAGTTCATGTTAGATCTAGGTTAGGCCTGGGATTTTCACTCATCAGACTCATACTTTCGCATTCTTCACGTACTTGTTGAACGGATCCTGGGTTTTTTCTGGTTTGGATCACGTAGTAATGTGGGACCACACTGAAACAGTCAATTAAACCTGGTTTCGATCAATATTTTAGAGAATAATTCATGTTAGGGCTAGGTTAGGTCTGGGATTTGCTCTCATCAGGCTCATTCTTTCGCATATCTCTCATACTTGATGGCTAGATCCTGGGCTTTTTCTGGATTGCATCACGTAGTAATGAAGTACAACACTGAAACAGTCAATTAAACCTGGTTTCCATCAATATCTTAGAGGACAACGCAAGTTAGGTCTGGGATAGGTCTGGGATTTGCCCTCATCAGGGTCATACTTTCGCAGTTCTAACATACATGTTGACCTGATCGAGTGTTTTTTCTGCTTTGGATCACGTAGTAAAGTGGTACCTCACTGAAACAGTCCATTAAACCTGGTTTGGATCAATATTTTAGAGGATAACGCATGTCAGGTCTGGGATAGGTCTGGGATTTGACCTCATCAGGGTCATACTTTCGCAGTTTTAACATGCATGTTGACCTGATCGAGGGTTTTTTCTGCTTTGGATCACGTAGTAAAGTGGTACCACAACTAAAACAGTCAATTAAACCTGGTTTCGATGATTACTTTAGAGGATAACGCAAGTTAGGTCTGGGATAGGTCTGGGATTAGCCCTCATCAGACTCATACTTTCGCATTCTTCACATACTTGTAGAACGGATCCTGGTTTTTTTCTGGTTTGGATCACGTAGTAATGTGGGACCACACTGAAACAATCAATTAAACCTGGTCATGATAAATATTTTAGAGGATAACGCATGTTAGGTCTGGGTTAGGTCTGGGATTTGCCCTCGTCAGGCTCATACTTTCGCATATTTCTCATACTTCATGGCTAGATCCTGGGCTATTTCTGGATTGGATCACGTAGTAATGTGGTACCACACTGAAACAGTCAATTAAACCTGGTTTTGATCAATATTTTAGAGAATAATTCATGTTATGTCTAGGTTAGGTCTGGAATTTGCTCTCATCAGGCTCATTCTTTCGCATATTTCTCATACTTGATGGCTAGATCCTGGGCTTTTTCTGGATCGCATCACGTAGTAATGAAGTTCAACACTGAAACAGTCAATTAAACCTGGTTTCCATCAATATTTTAGAGGACAACGCATGTTAGGTCTAGGTAAGGCCTGGGATTTGCCCTCATCAGGGTCATACTTTCGCAGTTCTAACATACATGTTGACCTGATCGAGTGTTTTTTCTGCTTTGGATCACGTAGTAAAGTGGTACCACACTGAAACAGTCCATTAAACCTGGTTTGGATCAATATTTTAGAGGATAACGCATGTTAGGTCTAGGTTAGCCCTGGGATTTTCACTCATCAGACTCATACTTTCCGCATTCTTCACATACTTGTTGAACGGATCCTGGGTTTTTTCTGGTATGGTTCACGTAGTAATGTGGTACCACAGTGAAACATTCAATTAAACCTGGTTTTGATCAATATTTTAGAGAATAATTCATGTTATGTCTAGGTTAGGTCTGGGATTTGCTCTCATCAGGCTCATTCTTTCGCATATTTCTCATACTTGATGGCTAGATCCTGGGCTTTTTCTGGATTGCATCACGTAGTAATGAAGTACAACACTGAAACAGTCAATTAAACCTAGTTTCCATCAATATTTTAGAGGACAACGCATGTTAGGTCTGGGTTAGGTCTAGGATTTGCTCTCGTCAGGCTCATACTTTCGCATATTTCTCATACCTCATGGCTAGATCCTGGGCTATTTTCTGGTTTGGATCACATAGTAATGTGGTACCACACTGAAACAGTCGATTAAACCAGGTTTCGATCAATATTTTTGAGGATAGCGCATGTTAGGTCTAGGTTAGGCCTGGGATTTTCACTCATCAGACTCATTCTTTCGCATTCTTCACATACTTGTTGAACGGATCTTGGGTTTTTTCTGGTGTGGATCACGTAGTAATGTGGTGCCACACTGAAACAGTCAATTAAACCTGGTTTCGATCAATATTTTAGAGGATAACGCAAGTTAGGTCTGGGATAGGTCTGGGATTTTCACTCATCAGACTCATACTTTCGCATTCTTCACATACTTGTTGAATGGATCCTGGGGTTTTACTGGTTTGGATCACGTAGTAATGTGGTACCACACTGAGACTGTCCATTAAACCTGGTTTCGATCAATATTTTTGAGGATAACGCATGTTAGGTCTAGGTTAGGCCGAGGATTTTCACTCATCAGACTCATACTTTCGCATTCTTCACATACTTGTTGAACGGATCCTGGGGTTTTACTGGTTTGGATCACGTAGTAATGTGGTACCACACTGAAACAGTCAATTAAACCTGGTTTCGATCAATATTTTAGAGAATAATCCATGTTAGGTCTAGGTTAGGTCTGGGATTTCCTCTCATCTGGCTCATTCTTTCGCATATTTCTCATACTTGATGGCTAGATCATGGGCTTTTTCTGGATTGCATCACGTAGTAATGAAGTACAACACTGAAACAGTCAATTAAACCAAGTTTCCATCAATATTTTAGAGGACAACGCATGCTAGGTCTAGGTTAGGCCTGGGATTTGCCCTCATAAGGGTCATACTTTCGCAGTTTTCACATACTTGTTGAACTGATCCTAGGTTTTTTCTGGTTTGGTTCACGTAGTAATGTGGTACCACACTGAAACTGTCCATTAAACCTGGTTTCGCTCAATATTTTAGAAGATAACGCATGTTAGGTATAGGTTTGGCCTGGGATTTGCCCTCATCAGGGTCATACTTTCGCAGTTTTAACATGCATGTTGACCTGATCGTGGGTTATTTCTGCTTTGGATCACGTAGTAAAGTGGTACCACACTAAAACAGTCAATTAAACCTGGTTTCGATCAATATTTTTGAGGATAACGCATGTTAGGTCTAGGTTAGGCCTGGGATTTTCACTCATCAGATTCATTCTTTCGCATTCTTCACATACTTGTTGAACGGATCTTGGGTTTTTTCTGGTGTGGATCACGTAGTAATGTGGTGCCACACTGAAACAGTCAATTAAACCTGGTTTCGATCAATATTTTAGAGGATAACGCATGTTAGGTCTGGGATAGGTCTGGGATTTGCCCTCATCAGGCTCATACTTTCGCAGTTTTAACATGCATGTTGACCTGATCGAGGGTTTTTTCTGCGTTCGATCACGTAGTCAAGTGGTACCACACTAAAACAGTCAATTAAACCTGGTTTTGATCAATATTTTAGAGAATAATTCATGTTATGTCTAGGTTAGGTCTGGAATTTGCTCTCATCAGGCTCATTCTTTCGCATATTTCTCATACTTGATGGCTAGATCCTGGGCTTTTTCTGGATCGCATCACGTAGTAATGAAGTTCAACACTGAAACAGTCAATTAAACCTGGTTTCCATCAATATTTTAGAGGACAACGCATGTTAGGTCTAGGTAAGGCCTGGGATTTGCCCTCATCAGAGTTATACTTTCGCAGTTCTAACATACATGTTGACCTGATCGAGTGTTTTTTCTGCTTTGGATCACGTAGTAAAGTGGTACCACACTGAAACAGTCCATTAAACCTCGTTTGGATCAATATTTTAGAGGATAACGCATGTTAGGTCTAGGTTAGCCCTGGGATTTTCACTCATCAGACTCATACTTTCCGCATTCTTCACATACTTGTTGAACGGATCCTGGGTTTCTTCTGGTATGGTTCACGTAGTAATGTGGTACCACAGTGAAACATTCAATTAAACCTGGTTTTGATCAATATTTTAGAGAATAATTCATGTTATGTCTAGGTTAGGTCTGGGATTTGCTCTCATCAGGCTCATTCTTTCGCATATTTCTCATACTGGATGGCTAGATCCTGGGCTTTTTCTGGATTGCATCACGTAGTAATGAAGTACAACACTGAAACAGTCAATTAAACCTAGTTTCCATCAATATTTTAGAGGGCAACGCATGTTAGGTCTAGGTAAGGCCTGGGATTTGCCCTCACCAGGGTCATACTTTCGCAGTTTTAACATACATGTTGACCTGATCGAGGGTTCTTAATGCATTGGATCACGTAGTAAAGTGGTACCACACTGAAACAGTCAATTAAACCTGGTTTCGATCAATATTTTAGAGGACAATGCAAGTTAGGTCTGTGTTAGGTCTGGGATTTGCCACATCAGGGTCATACTTTCGCATTTTTCACATACTTGTTGAAGAGATCCTGGGTTTTTTCTGGTTTGGATCACGTAGTAATGTGGGACCACACTGAAACATTCAGTTAAACCTGGTCTTGATAAATATTTTTGAGGATAACCCATGTTAGGTCTGGGTTAGGTCTAGGATTTGCTCTCGTCAGGCTCATACTTTCGCATATTTCTCATACCTCATGGCTAGATCCTGGGCTATTTTCTGGTTTGGATCACATAGTAATGTGGTACCACACTGAAACAGTCGATTAAACCAGGTTTCGATCAATATTTTTGAGGATAGCGCATGTTAGGTCTAGGTTAGGCCTGGGATTTTCACTCATCAGACTCATTCTTTCGCATTCTTCACAAACTTGTTGAACGGATCTTGGGTTTTTTCTGGTGTGGATCACGTAGTAATGTGGTGCCACACTGAAACAGTCAATTAAACCTGGTTTCGATCAATATTTTAGAGGATAACGCAAGTTAGGTCTGGGATAGGTCTGGGATTTTCACTCATCAGACTCATACTTTCGCATTCTTCACATACTTGTTGAATGGATCCTGGGGTTTTACTGGTTTGGATCACGTAGTAATGTGGTACCACACTGAGACTGTCCATTAAACCTGGTTTCGATCAATATTTTTCAGGATAACGCATGTTAGGTCTAGGTTAGGCCGAGGATTTTCACTCATCAGACTCATACTTTCGCATTCTTCACATACTTGTTGAACGGATCCTGGGGTTTTACTGGTTTGGATCACGTAGTAATGTGGTACCACAGTGAAACAGTCAATTAAACCTGGTTTCGATCAATATTTTAGAGAATAATCCATGTTAGGTCTAGGTTAGGTCTGGGATTTCCTCTCATCTGGCTCATTCTTTCGCATATTTCTCATACTTGATGGCTAGATCATGGGCTTTTTCTGGATTGCATCACGTAGTAATGAAGTACAACACTGAAACAGTCAATTAAACCAAGTTTCCATCAATATTTTAGAGGACAACGCATGCTAGGTCTAGGTTAGGCCTGGGATTTGCCCTCATCAGGGTCATACTTTCGCAGTTTTAACATACATGTTGACCTGATCGAGGGTTTTTTCTGCTTTGGATCACGTAGTAAAGTGGTATCACACTGAAGCTGTCCATTAAACCTGGTTTGGATCAATATTTTAGAGGATAACGCATGTTAGGTTTGGGTTAGGTCTAGGATTTGCCCTCGTCAGGCTCATACTTTCGCATATTTCTCATACTTCATGGCTAGATCCTGGGCTGTTTCAGGATTGTATCACGTGGTAACGTGGTACCACGCTGAAACAGTCAATTAAACCTGGTTTCGATCAATATTTTAGAGGATAACGCAAGTTAGGTCTGGGATAGGTCTGGGATTCGCCTTTATCAGGCTCATACTTTCGCGTTTTTCACATACTTGTTGAACTGATCCTAGGTTTTTTCTGGTTTGGTTCACGTAGTAATGTGGTACCACACTGAAACAGTCCATTAAACCTGGTTTCGCTCAATATTTTAGAACATAACGCATGTTAGGTATAGGTTTGGCCTGGGATTTGCCCTTATCAGGGTCATACTTTCGCAGTTTTAACATGCATGTTGACCTGATCGAGGGTTTTTTCTGCTTTGGATCACGTAGTAAAGTGGTACCACACTCAAAACAGTCAATTAAACCTGGATTCGATCAATATTTTTGAGGATAACGCATGTTAGGTCTAGGTGAGGCCTGGGATTTTCACTCATCAGATTCATTCTTTCGCTTTCTTCACATACTTGTTGAACGGATCTTGGGTTTTTTCTGGTGTGGATCACGTAGTAATGTGGTGCCACACTGAAACAGTCAATTAAACCTGGTTTCGATCAATATTTTAGAGGATAACGCATGTTAGGTCTGGGATAGGTCTGGGATTTGCCCTCATCAGGCTCATACTTTCGCAGTTTTAACATGCATGTTGACCTGATCGAGGGTTTTTTCTGCGTTCGATCACGTAGTAAAGTGGTACCACACTAAAACAGTCAATTAAACCTGGTTTTGATCAATATTTTAGAGAATAATTCATGTTATGTCTAGGTTAGGTCTGGAATTTGCTCTCATCAGGCTCATTCTTTCGCATATTTCTCATACTTGATGGCTAGATCCTGGGCTTTTTCTGGATCGCATCACGTAGTAATGAAGTTCAACACTGAAACAGTCAATTAAACCTGGTTTCCATCAATATTTTAGAACATAACGCATGTTAGGTCTAGGTAAGGCCTGGGATTTGCCCTCATCAGGGTCATACTTTCGCAGTTCTAACATACATGTTGACCTGATCGAGTGTTTTTTCTGCTTTGGATCACGTAGTAAAGTGGTACCACACTGAAACAGTCCATTAAACCTGGTTTGGATCAATATTTTAGAGGATAACGCATGTTAGGTCTAGGTTAGCCCTGGGATTTTCACTCATCAGACTCATACTTTCCGCATTCTTCACATACTTGTTGAACGGATCCTGGGTTTTTTCTGGTATGGTTCACGTAGTAATGTGGTACCACAGTGAAACATTCAATTAAACCTGGTTTTGATCAATATTTTAGAGAATAATTCATGTTATGTCTAGGTTAGGTCTGGGATTTGCTCTCATCAGGCTCATTCTTTCGCATATTTCTCATACTTGATGGCTAGATCCTGGGCTTTTTCTGGATTGCATCACGTAGTAATGAAGTACAACACTGAAACAGTCAATTAAACCTAGTTTCCATCAATATTCTAGAGGACAACGCATGTTAGGTCTAGGTAAGGCCTGGGATTTGCCCTCACCAGGGTCATACTTTCGCAGTTTTAACATACATGTTGACCTGATCGAGGGTTCTTAATGCATTGGATCACGTAGTAAAGTGGTACCACACTGAAACAGTCAATTAAACCTGGTTTCGATCAATATTTTAGAGGACAATGCAAGTTAGGTCTGTGTTAGGTCTGGGATTTTCACTCATCAGACTCATTCTTTTGCATTCTTCACATACTTGTTGAACGGATCCTGGGTTTTTTCTGGTTTGGATCACGTAGTAATGTGGTACCACACTGAAACAGTCCACTAAACCTGGTTTGGATCAATATTTTTGAGGATAATGCATGTTAGGTCTAGGTTAGCCCTGAGATTTTCGCTCATCAGACTCATACTTTCGCATTCTTCAGATACTTGTTCAACGGATCCTGGGTTTTTTTCTGGTTTGGATCACGTAGTAGTGTGGTACCACACTGAAACTGTCCATTAAACCTGGTTTCGATCAATATTTTTGAGGATAACGCATGTTAGGTCTAGGTTAGGCCGAGGATTTTCACTCATCGGACTCATACTTTCGCATTCTTCTCATACTTGTTGAACGGATCCTGGGGTTTTACTGGTTTGGATCACGTAGTAATGTGGTACCACACTGAAACAGTCAATTAAACCTGGTTTCGATCAATAGTTTCGAGAATAATCCACGTTAGGTCTAGGTTAGGTCTGGGATTTGCTCTCATCAGGCTCATTCTTTCGCATATTTCTCATACTTGATGGCTAGATCCTGGGCTTTTTCTGGATTGCATCACGTAGTAATGAAGTACAACACTGAAACAGTCAATTAAACCAAGTTTCCATCAATATTTTAGAGGAGAACGCATGTTAGGTCTAGGTTAGGCCTGGGATTTGCCCTCATCAGGGTCATACTTTCGCAGTTTTAACATACATGTTGACCTGATCGAGGGTTTTTTCTGCTTTGGATCACGTAGTAAAGTGGTATCACACTGATGCTGTCCATTAAACCTGGTTTGGATCAATATTTTAGAGGATAACGCATGTTAAGTTTGGGTTAGATCTAGGATTTGCCCTCGTCAGGCTCATACTTTCGCATATTTCTCATACTTCATGGCTAGATCCTGCGCTGTTTCAGGATTGTATCACGTAGTAACGTGGTACCACGCTGAAACAGTCAATTAAACCTGGTTTCGATCAATATTTTAGAGGATAACGCAAGTTAGGTCTGGGATAGGTCTGGGATTCGCCTTTATCAGGCTCATACTTTCGCGTTTTTCACATACTTGTTGAACTGATCCTGGGTTTTTTCTGGTTTGGTTCACGTAGTATTGTGGTACCACACTGAAACAGTCCATTAAACCTGGTTTCGCTCAATATTTTAGAAGATAACGCATGTTAGGTATAGGTTTGGCCTGGAATTTTCACTCATCACATTCATTCTTTCGCATTCTTCACATACTTGTTGAACGGATCTTGGGTTTTTTCTGGTGTGGATCACGTAGTAATGTGGTGCCACACTGAAACAGTCAATTAAACCTGGTTTCGATTAATATTTTTGAGGATAACGCATGTTAGGTCTGGGATAGGTCTGGGATTTGCCCTCATCAGGCTCATACTTTCGCAGTTTTAACATGCATGTTGAACAGATCCTGGGTTTTTTTCTGGTTTGGATCACGCAGTAATGTGGTACCACACTGAAACAGTCAATTAAACCTGGTTTCGATCAATATTTTAGAGGATAACGCAAGTTAGGTCTGGGATCGGCCTGGGATTTGCCCTCATCAGGCTCATACTTTCGCGTTTTTCACATACTGGTTGAACAGATCCTGGGTTTTTTTCTGGTTTGGATCACGTAGTAGTGTGGTACCACACTGAAACTGTCCATTAAACCTGGTTTCGATCAATATTTTTGAGGATAACGCATGTTAGGTCTAGGTTAGGCCGAGGATTTTCACTCATCCGACTCATACTTTCGCATTCTTCACATACTTGTTGAACGGATCCTGGGGTTTTACTGGTTTGGATCACGTAGTAATGTGGTACCACACTGAAACAGTCAATTAAACCTGGTTTCGATCAATATTATAGAGAATAATCCATGTTAGGTCTAGGTTAGGTCTGGGATTTGCTCTCATCTGGCTCACTCTTTCGCATATTTCTCATACTTGATGGCTAGATCCTGGGCTTTTTCTGGATTGCATCACGTAGTAATGAAGTACAACACTGAAACAGTCAATTAAAACAAGTTTCCATCAATATTTTAGAGGAGAACGCATGTTAGGTCTAGGTTAGGCCTGGGATTTGCCCTCATCAGACTCATACTTTCGCATACTTCACATACTTGTTGAACTGATCCTGGGTTTTTTCTGGTTTGGTTCACGTAGTAATGTGGTACCACACTGAAACAGTCCATTAAACCTGGTTTCGCTCAATATTTTAGAACATAACGCATGTTAGGTCTGGGATAGGTCTGGGATTTGCCCTCATCAGGGTCATACTTTCGCAGTTTTAACATGCATGTTGACCTGATCGAGGGTTTTTTCTGCTTTGGATCACGTAGTAAAGTGGTACCACACTAAAACAGTCAATTAAACCTGTTTTCGATCAATATTTTAGAGGATTACGCAAGTTAGGTCTGGGATAGGTCTAGGATTTGCCCTCATCAGGCTGATTCTTTCGCATATTTCTCATACTTGATGGCTAGATCCTGGGCTTTTTCTGGATTGCATCAGGTAGTATTGTGGTACCACACTGAAACAGTCAATTAAACCAGGTTTCGATCAATATTTTTGAGGATAACGCATGTTAGGTCTACGCTAGGCCTGGGATTTTCACTCATCCGACTCATACTTTCGCATTCTTCACATACTTGTTGATCGGATCTTGGGTTTTTTCTGGTGTGGATCACGTAGTAATGTGGTACCATACTGAAACAATCAATTAAACCTGGTCTTGATAAATATTTTAGAGGATAACGCATGTTAGGTCTGGGTTAGGTCTAGTATTTGCCCTCATCAGGCTCATACTTTCGCATATTTCTCATACTTCATGACTGGATCCTGGGCTATTACTGGATTGGATCACGTAGTAATGTGGTACCACACTGAAACAGTCAATTAAACCTGGTTTCGATCAATATTTTAGAGAATAATTCATGTTAGGTCTGGGTTGGCCCTGAGATTTTCGCTCATCAGACTCATACTTTCGCATTCTTCAGATACTTGTTGAACGGATCCTGGGTTTTTTCTGGTATGGTTCACGTAGTAATGTGGTACCACACTGAAACAATCAATTAAACCAGGTCTTGATAAATATTTTAGATGATAACGCATGTTAGGTCTGGGTTAGGTCTAGGATTTGCCCTCATCAGGCTCATACTTTCGCATATTTCTCATACTTCATGGCTAGATCCTGGGCTATTTCTGGATTGGATCACGTAGTAATGTGGTACCACACTGGAACAGTCAATTAAACCTCGTTTCGATCAATATTTTAGAGGGCAATGCAAGTTAGGTCTGGGTTAGGTCTGGGATTTGCCCACATCAGGGTCATACTTTCGCATTTTTCACATACTTGTTGAACAGATCCTGGGGTTTTTCTGGTTTGGCTCGCGCAGTAATGTGGTACCACACTGAAACAGCCCACTGAACCTGGTTTGGATCAATATTTTAGAGGATAATGCATGTTAGGTCTAGGTTAACCCTGAGATTTTCGCTCATCAGACTCATACTTTCGCATTCTTCAGATACTTGTTGAACGGATCCTGGGTTTTTTCTGGTATGGTTCACGTAGTAATGTGGTACCACACTGAAACAATCAATTAAACCAGGTCTTGATAAATATTTTAGATGATAACGCATGTTAGGTCTAGGTCAGGCCTGGGATTTGCCCTCATCAGGGTCATACTTTCGCAGTTCTAACATACATGTTGACCTGATCGAGGGTTTTTTCTGCTTTGTATCACGTAGTAAAGTGGTACCACAGTGAAACAGTCCACTAAACCTGGTTTGGATCAATATTTTAGAGGATAATGCATGTTAGGTCTAGGTTAGCCCTGAGATTTTCGCTCATCAGACTCATACTTTCGCATTCTTCAGATACTTGTTGAACGGATCCTGGGTTTTTTCTGGTATGGTTCACGTAGTAATGTGGTACCACACTGAAACAGTCCATTAAACCTGGTTTCGATCAATATTTTAGAGAATAATTCATGTTAGGTCTAGGTTAGGTCTGGGATTTGCTCTCATCAGGCTCATTCTTTCGCATATTTCTCATACTTGATGGCTAGATCCTGGGCTTTTTCTGGATTGCATCACGTAGTAATGAAGTACAACACTGAAACAGTCAATTAAACCTGGTTTCGATCAATATTTTAGAGAATAATTCATGTAAGGTCTAGGTTACGCCTGGGATTTGCCCTCATCAGGGTCATACTTTCGCAGTTTTAACATACATGTTGACCTGAACGAGGGTTTTTTCTGGTTTGGATCACGTAGTAATGTGGGACCACACAGAAACAATCAATTAAACCTGGTCTTGATAAATATTTTAGAGGATAACGCATGTTAGGTCTGGGTTAGGTCTAGGATTTGCTCTCGTCAGGCTCATACTTTCGCATATTTCTCATACCTCATGGCTAGATCCTGGGCTATTTCTGGATTGGATCACGTAGTAATGTGGTACCACACTGAAACTGTCCATTAAACCTGGTTTCGCTCAATATTTTAGAAGATAACGCATGTTAGGTATAGGTTTGGCCTGGGATTTGCCCTCATCAGGGTCATACTTTCGCAGTTTTAACATGCATGTTGACCTGATCGAGTGTTTTTTCTGCTTTGGATCACGTAGTAAAGCGGTACCACACTGGAACAGTCAATTAAACCTGGTTTCGACCAATATTTTAGAGGACAATGCAAGTTAGGTCTGGGTTAGGTCTGGGATTTGCCCACATCAGGGTCATACTTTCGCATTTTTCACATACTTGTTGAACAGATCCTGGGTTTTTTCTGGTTTGGATCGCGCAGTAATGTGGTACCACACTGAAACAGCCCACTGAACCTGGTTTCGATCAATATTTTAGAGCATAACGCAAGTTATGTCTAGGTTAGGCCAGGGATTTGCCCTCTTCAGAATCATGCTTTCGCATTTTTCACATACTTGTTGCACAGATCCTGGGTTTTTTCTGGTATGGATCACGTAGTAATGTGGTACCACACTGAAACATTAAGTTAAACCTGGTCTTGATAAATAGTTTTGAGGATAACGCATGTTAGGTCTGGGTTAGGTCTAGGATTTGCCCTCATCAGGCTCATACTTTCGCATAATTCTTATACTTCATGGATAGATCCTGGGCTATTTTCTTGTTTGGATCACATAGTAATGTGGTACCACACTGAAACAGTCGATTAAACCAGGTTTCGATAAATATTTTTGAGGATAACGCATGTTAGGTCTAGGTTAGGCCTGGGATTTTCACTCATCCGACTCATTCTTTCGCATTCTTCACATACTTGTTGGACGGATCCTGGGTTTTTTCTGGTTTGGATCACGTAGTAATGTGGGACCACACTGAAACAATCAATTAAACCTGGTTTCGATCAATATTTTAGGGGATAACGCAAGTTAGGTCTGGGATCGGTCTGGGATTTGCTCTCATCAGGCTAATTCTTTCGCGTTTTTCACATACTTGTTGAACGGATCCTGGGTTTTTTCTGGTTTGGATCACGTAGTAATGTGGTACCACACTGAAACAGTCAATTAAACCTGGTTTCGATCAATATTTTAGAGGACAATGCAAGTTAGGTCTGGGATAGGTCTGGGATTTGCCCACATCAGGGTCATACTTTTTTTTTTTTTTTTTTTTTGTCGTGGGGAAAATCTTCGAAAGACTCCCTCCCACCTCCTTGGGGAGAGGTGGGAGGGGTGTGTGGGATTCCCCGCGCCCGTACAACGACAGGCGCGGGACCTACCCACTAAAAACCCCACGGTGACCCTTCGGCACGCTTTGGGAGGATACCGGGAATCGCTCGAAGCATTCTTCCGGTATCCTCCCCGTGCCCGCGCTTTCGCGCCCATCCCCCGGGGGGACAATCGGTCCCCCCAGTAGACACACTGCCTCATAGCGGCGGGACGGGGCCACTCCATCCCGCCGCTATCCGTCCCGGGGCCGCGTTTAGTGGCGGCTGCGAGCCCCAACTCGCAACCGCCCGGGACCCCGTTTCCACCCCTCGGCGGCCGGGCGTTCATGGCCGCACCAGACCGCCGAGGGTGCCTCCCCTTGCGTCGGACCGGTAGGGGGAGGCACTCCTACCCCCAACCGGTCCGACCCGGCGCCGCCTGGCGGGAGGAGGGTCCCCTCAGGACCCTCGACGACCTCGGGCCACCGCACGAGCGCGAGCTTCAGCGCGCCGCTGAAGCTCGCGCTCCCTCCCCGCGGCCTCCTTCTGCAACATTACGTTCTCGCAGAAGGAGGCCACGGCCCTCCACTTCTCCTCGCTGCCGAGCATGGCGCGCACCACGCTCGGCAGCGAGACATCCCGCCCGACGACGCCGACCAGGACACGGCGCTCCCCCTCCCACGCGGGGCATACCTCCAGGGTATGATCCGCCGTGTCCTGGTCAGCGTCGCAGTGGCAGCAACGCGCCGTCGGCTCCTTCCCTATCCGGCACAGGTATCTTCCGAAGCTGCCATGCCCGGAAAATACCTGTGCCATCCGGTAGGTGAGGCTGCCATGGCCTCTGTCCAGCCACTCCTTCAGGAGTGGCCGAACCGCCCCGACAGTCCGGTGCCCCGCGGTTGGCAGAGCCAGCCGCTCCTGCCACGCGAGCAACACGGACTGCCGGGCCTGGCGCTTCAAATCGCCCCAAGCAGGTTCCTGCCCGCCCGGGACCGCCCCCACCCCCGCGCGACGGTCGACGCGGTGCCGGTACATCACCGCGTGCGACCGCGCGAGCAGGTCCATGGGCGGCATCCCCGCTAGAACCGTCGCCGCCTCATGTGACATGGTCCGATACCCGCGGACGACCCTGAGCGCCATGCGCCTCTGCACCCGACGCAGCATAGTCATGCTGCGCCGGGAGGCAGCCAGGTCGTCCGCCCAGACGGGGGCCCCGTATAGGGCCACCGACTGGACCATTGCCACATAGAGGCGACGAACTCGGCCCGCCGGGCCCCCCCATCCTTTCCAACCGGTGGACCAGGCAGCGGAAATGCTCCACGAAACGCCAGTGGCTATCGAGGATCAGCCCCAGATACCTGATCTGGGGCTTCACCTCGATGTCAGCCCCACCCACCCGGATCAGAGGGGGTGGCGGATCCTGCCGAGGTGAATGAAACGCAATCACCTCGGTCTTATGGACCGCCACCGTCATCCCCATCCCCCTGATCCGGTCGACGACGCGTTGCGACCCCTCCTCCGCGCGACGCATGGCCCTCCCCCAGTGCGCCCCGACGGCCAGCACCAGTGTGTCATCCGCATAACACACCGTGCTGACGCCGTCGGGGAGGCCGGCCCGCAACACCGAGTCGTACGCGATGTTCCACAGGAGTGGCCCGAGGACCGACCCCTGCGGAACACCGCAGTACACCTCCCTCCGCATATCACCATCCCGGCCCGGATACTCGATCCACCTGCCGCGGAGATAATCCCCGACGACCGCCCTGAGACAAGGGGGGACCCGATGATATTCGAGTCCCCTCCTTATCTCTTCCCAGGGGAGGGTGTTAAAGGCATTGGCAATATCCTAGGATATTGCCAATGCCACCCCTCCCCGGGAGACGGCCGCCCCCGAGAGGGCCCTCACACGACCTATCGCGTCGATAGTCGATCGGCCCCCCCGGAAACCGAACTGGCAGTCGGCCAGACCGGGATCACCCCGCGACAGGTGCTCGACGAGGCGGGCAGCAATCACCCGCTCGAAGAGCTTGCCCACCTCGTCGAGGAGACAAATGGGCCGGTATGCGGAGGGAGACTCCGCGGGCCGACCCTCCTTCCGGAGGAGGACCATCCTCGCCACCTTCCAACTGGGGGGGAATCGCCCGTCCCTCAGGCAGCGGTCGAACAACCGCCTGAGGTCGGCCCCAAGGACGCCCTGGGTCAAGACCCAAACCCGGCCGGGCCCACCATCCGGACCCGGGGCCGTGTTACGAACCCCGAGCCGTCTGATGGCAGCTGCCAGCTCCTCCTGCGTGACCCCCAGCTCGGCCGTCCACTCCACTGGGACAGCCGCCGCCGCCGGAGGACGCGGTCCCCTCTCCCCAATTGGGAAGAGTGTATTGACCACGTCCTCCAGCAGCCGGGGGTCAAGACCCTCGGTGACGGGGGGCGCCCACGGGCGGAGCTTATTCAGCACCAGCTTATATGGGCGCCCCCATGGATCGTCATCAAGGGTCTGGAGGAGCTCCTTCCATGCCCGGGTCTTGGCCCGTTTGATGGCGACCTGCAGAGCAACCCGCGCCACGCGGTATGCTCCATACAGGTCATCAGCTGCCCTCGCTCGCGCCACGCCGTCGCCTGTGCGTTGACGACGGCGCGCGCGGGTGTACTGGCGTCGGGCGCGGACAGTCGCGACTCGCAACTCCGCGATCGCATCCGACCACCAGTACACCGCCCGGCGAGGAGAAGCCCGCCCGATCCGAGGCATCGCCGCGTCGCAAATACCCGCGACCAATGCACCGAGCCGGGCGACCTCCTCCTCTATGCTCGGCAACTCGGCCGCTCCCTGCGGCCAAGTTGTAGCGAGGGCAGCTGCCATCAGGGCGTCCTTGTCCAGGCGCCGAAGCGCCCAGCGGCGTGGTGGGGTGCCACGCAGGCAGCCGTGACGGGATGCACTCGCGGCGGCAGAGACCTCCATCCGGATGTACCGGTGATCGGAGAGTGTCTCTGCCCCCGCGACCACGTGCCAACCCGACACCATGCGCACGGCGTTGGGGGTCGCGAATCCAACATCCACGATGGACCCCCCATATCGCCGCACGCATGTGTGCTCCGACCCCCGGTTCAATACCCGGAGGTCGAGCCCGGCCGCCCAATCGCCCAGGATCCCGCCGCGAACGGAGGTCCTGGGGGATCCCCAAGCCACCGACTTGGCATTAAAATCCCCCAGGACCAGCACCGGCCGGGCCGCGTAGCGCTGCACGCATGCCGCGACCTCGGCCAAGTACAGCTCGAACGCAGCGTGACCGCTACGGGGCGAAATGTAGCACCCCACCACAGCGACTCCCCCCCCAGTCCACGGCGACGAATCCCCGAACGCGCTCCAACAAGGAGAACGGTGGGGACCCGTCGCCCCCTCCCCATACCGTCGCCACCAAGCCGTCCGCGTCGCCCACCCAATGAGGGTGATCAGGTACGCGGTACGGCTCGGCGGCGACCGCCAGGCCAACCCCCCACTCCGCGAGGACTTGGGACATCAAGTCCTGTGCCGCGCGGCAGTGGTTGAGGTTGGCCTGGAGGAGGAGGCGGGGCGGCATTAATTAATGGCCGCGCCAGCCTCCTCCCGGCCGTCCGTCCCCGTAGCACCGTCCACATCCATGGATGACGATGCCACCGCCCTCGGCACCGGAGCCGGTGCAGCCCGCCTCTTCCTCTCCTTCCGGGAGGGGGGGGAGCACTGCTTGCTCCCCACTCTGTGATCGGCTGGCCTCCCCATGTCCGCACACAGCGGGCAGTGGGGGGCCGCCGAGCACTGGCTCGCACGGTGCTCTTTGGCACCGCAGCGGTAACACTGACCGCTGCGGTCCACCGGCGAGGTGCACCACTGCCTCACGTGCCCCAATTCGAGGCAGCGGTGACACTGGAGCGGGCGCGGCGCGAGGATTTCCACTCGTGCCGAAACCCACCCCACCAACACCCTCCCGGATTCCGCCACCTTACGGGCGGCGGAGAGGGGGCACCGGGCCCACACCGACCCGAGGCCGGAGGGCGACCTGCGGATCTCTCCGATCCGCAGGTCCTCCACAGGACAGTCCCCCGCCCTCGCAAGGGCACGGGACACATCCTGTGCGCTGACCGAGTCGTCCAGCCCACAAACGCGCATCTCCGTGCGCTTCGTGGGCCGGGCGACCCGGTCACCTCGCTCGCCCAGCTGCTCCCGGAGCCTCTGGGCGAGACGATCCGCCTTCGCGCCGCCTTCTGCACCGGGGATCTCCAGCAAGAGACCCCCGGTCACGGCCCTCTTCGCCCTCACGGAGGCGATGCCCAGCTCTTCCAGGGAGATATTCTCCCTGGCGAGCCGCATCGCCTCCGCGAGGGTCAGGTCGCCCCCCTGCGCAACGGTCAGCGTCACCGCTGCCGTTTTTGGGGGACGACCTGGTCGTGCCTTCCCGACCTTCGCGGCCTTTACCTTGGCCGCCGGCGGCGGAGGCGGAGGCCGCGGTTGCGAGGCCTTCCTCGCCGCCCGCTTCGCCTTCCGCCCCACCACCTCACTCCACGCCACCCCCCCTTGGGAGGGTGCTGTGGAGGACGCGACCACCGCGACCACGGGTACACCACCCCCCTTGGGGGTCGCGACCCGGGGCCCTGGTGCCGCAACGCTGGGCGGAGCCTTCACACCGCCCTTCTTTGCCTTCCCCGACTGTACCGCAACAGGTCGGGGAGGCACCGCCTTCCTGCTGACCGCTCTTCCGGCGAGGAGCTCCTCCCGGAAGGCGGCCAGCTTGCCATCAATCATGTCCCCAATCCTCCTCAGAAAACGATCTTCTGAGGAGGACGGGGACTTCTTCACGGGCGGAGTGCGGGTGGAGGGGCCCGCGGTGCCCCGCACCACTGCCGCCGCACTCCGCTTATTTACCTCCGCCGAGGGACGCGGCGGTGGAGGAGGAGGGAGGATGGGAGGGAGGGCCGCGCTGTTCCACAGCGCCTCTGCCCTCCTCCTCCCCTGTCGCTCCTCCTCCAACAGGAGCTGCAGACGGGCGTTCCGCCCTCTGAGCTCCCGCGCCGCCTCCCTCATTTCCTCCGCCGCGGCCTTCAGGGCCTCCGCGCCACCGCTTTTCTGCCCCTTAAAGGCGCAGGCAGCGGCGACTTTCTCCACCCGCCTCAGGGACGAGGAGATCCTCTCCGATATCTCCTCGGTCACCTCGTCCCTGAGGCAACTCAGCCTCACCGACGGGCTCATCGCCCCGCCCACCTCGACGACGGCCTGCCCCGTCCTCTTCTTCTTAGAGCCTATGTGGCTCGTGCTGGAGGAGAAGGACGAGACCGACGCCGTCTCGTCGTCTTCCTCCACCCTCCACGAAGCCGGACCTGGCGCTGAGTGAGGCGCGAGCGCCGCCACCCTAACCCCAACCCCGTCTCCGTCCTCCCCAACCGACAAAACCCGCCCCATCCCCATGTTATTTTCTGTGACCATAATAATCCCACGAGATGGTCGGAAATAAAGGTCCTCCCGGGCAGAGCCGCCTTACCCGGGTAAGCCTAATACTCCGCGGGTTCGGCAGGTTCCCCGGAGGTGGTCGCTTGGGATTGGGCCTTCTCCCCCAACCATGCATCCCATCGCCGCGCACCATAGCTTAGGATTGGAGGGCGATTTTATAGAGTCGCCATACTCGTGGCCCAGGCGGTTAAGCCAAGACCCCCGTTCCTCCTGCCGTCACGTACCATTCACAAAACCAATAGGGAATTGTGAATGGGTCGTTGTGACGACCAACAGGAGGCTTACGGTGTGTGTATGACTCGGGTACCCCGGGTTCGTTAAGCCCGTACTGCAGCTGAAAGGCTGGCAGCCCCTGAGGGAATCAGACTCATACTTTCGCATTCCTCACATACTTGTTGAACAGATCCTGGGTTTTTTCTGGATTGGATCGCGCAGTAATGTGGTACCACACTGAAACAGCCCACTAAACCTGGTTTCGATCAATATTTTAGAGGATAACGAAAGTTATGTCTAGGTTTGGCCTGGGATTTGCCCTCATCAGACTCATGCTTTCGCATTTTTCACATACTTGTTGAACAGATCCTGGGTTTTTTCCGGTTTGGTACACGTAGTAATGTGGTCCCACACCGAAACATTCAATTAAACCTGGTCTTGATAAATATATTTGAGGATAACGCATGTTAGGTCTGGGCTAGGTCTAGGATTTGCCCTCATCAGGCTCATACTTTCGCATATTTCTTATACTTCATGGATAGATCCTGGGCTATTTTCTGGTTTGGATCACATAGTAATGTGGTACCACACTGAAACAGTCGATTAAACCAGGTTTCGATCAATATTTTTGAGGATAACGCATGTTAGCTCTAGGTTAGGCCTGGGATTTTCTCTCATCAGGCTCATTCTTTCGCATATTTCTCATACTTGATGGCTAGATCCGGGGCTTTTTCTGGATTGCATCACGTAGTAATGAAGTACGACACTGAAACAGTCAATAAAACCTGGTATCGATCAATATTTTAGAGGATAACGCATGTTAGGTCTAGGTTAGGCCTGGGATTTTCACTCATCAGACTCATACTTTCGCATTCTTCACATACTTGTTGAACGGATCCTGGGTTTTTTCCGGTTTGGTACACGTAGTAATGTGGTACCACACCGAAACATTCAATTAAACCTGGTCTTGATAAATATTTTAGAGGATAACGTATGTTAGGTCCGGGTTACGTCTAGGATTTGCCCACATCAGGCTCATACTTTCGCATATTTCTCATACTTCATGGCTAGATCCTGGGCTATTTCTGGATTGTGTCACGTAGTAATGTGGTACCACGCTGAAACAGTCAATTAAACCTGGTTTCGATCAATATTTTAGAGGATAACGCAAGTTAGGTCTGGGATAGGTCTGGGATTTGCCCTCATCAGACTCAAACTTTCGCACACTTCACATACTCGTTGAACAGATCCTGGGTTGTTTTCTGGTTTGGATCACATAGTAATGTGGTACCACACTGAAACAGTCGATCAAACCAGGTTTCGATCAATATTTTTGAGGATAACGCATGTTAGGTATAGGTTAGGCCTGGGATTTTCACTCATCAGACTCATACTTTCGCATTCTTCACATACTTGTTGAACGGATCCTGGGTTTTTTCTGGTTTGGATCACGTAGTAATGTGGGACCACACTGAAACAAATAATTAAACCTGGTCTTGATAAATATTTTAGAGGATAACGCATGTTAGGTCTGGGTTAGGTCTAGGATTTGCTCTCATCAGGCCCATACTTCCGCATATTTCTTATACTTCATGGATAGATCCTGGGCTATTTCTGGATTGGATCACGTAGTATTGTGGTACCACACTGAAACAGTCAATTAAACCTGGTTTCGATCAATATTTTAGAGGATAACGCAAGTTAGGTCTGGGATAGGTCTGGGATTTGCCCTCATCAGGCTCATACTTTCGCGTTTTTCACATACTTGTTGAACAGATCCTGGGTTTTTTTCTGGTTTGGATCAGGTAGTAGTGTGGTACCACACTGATACAGTCCATTAAACCTGGTTTCGATCAATATTTTAGAGGATAACGCATGTTAGGCCTAGGTTAGGTCTGGGATTTTCACTCATCAGACTCATACTTTCGCACACTTCACATACTTGTTGAACAGATCCTGGGTTATTTTCTGTTTTGGATCACATAGTAATGTGGTACCACACTGAAACAGTCGATTAAACCAGGTTTCGATCAATATTTTTGAGGATAACGCATGTTAGGTCTAGGTTAGGCCTGGGATTTTCACTCATCATACTCATACTTTCGCATTCTTCTCATACTTGTTGAACGGATCCTGGGTTTTTTCTGGTTTGGATCACGTAGTAATGTGGGACCACACAGGAGCAATCAATTAAACCTGGTCTTGATAAATATTTTAGAGGATAACGCATGTTAGGTCTGGGTTAGGTCTAGGATTTGCCCTCGTCAGGTTCATACTTCAGATATTTCTCATACTTCATGGCTAGATCCTGGGCTATTTCTGGATTGTATCACGTAGTAATGTGGTACCACACTGAAACAGTCGATTAAACGTGGTTTCGATCAATATTTTTGAGGATAACGCATGTTAGGTCCAGGTTAGGCCTGGGATTTTCACTCATCAGACTCATACTTTCGCATTCTTCACATACTTGTTGAACGGATCCTGGGTTTTTTCTGGTGTAGATCACGTAGTAATGTGGTACCACACTGAAACAATCAATTAAACCTGATCTCGATAAATATTTTAGAGGATAACGCATGTTAGGTCTGGGTTAGGTCTCGGATTTGCCCTCATCAGGCGCATACTTTCGCATATTTCTCATACTTCATGGCTGGATCCTGGGCTATTTCTGGATTGGAGCACGTAGTAATGTGGTACCACACTGAAACAGTCAATTAAACCTGGTTTTGATGAATATTTTAGAGAATAATTCATGTTAGGTCTAGGTTAGGCCTGGGATTTGCTCTCATCAGGCTCATTCTTTCGCATATTTCTCATACTAGATGGCTAGATCCTGGGCTTTTTCTGGATTGCATCACGTAGTAATAAAGTACAACACTGAAACACTCAATTAAACATGGTTTCGATCAATATTATTGAGGATAACGCATGTTAGGTCCAGGTAAGGTCAGGGATTTGCTCTCATCAGGCTCATTCTTTCGCATATTTCTCATACTTGATGGCTAGATCCTGGGCTTTTTTTGGATTGCATCACGTAGTAATGATGTACAACACTGAAGCAGTCAATTCAACCTGGTTTCCATCAATATTTTAGAGAATAATTCATGTTAGGTCTAGGTTAGGTCAGGGATTTGCTCTCATCAGGCTCATTCTTTCGCATATTTCTCATACTTGATGGCTAGATCCTGGGCTTTTTTTGGATTGCATCACGTAGTAATGAAGTTCAACACTGAAACAGTCAATTAAACCTGGTTTCCATCAATATCTTAGAGGACAGCGCGAGTTAGGTCTGGGGTAGGTCTGGGATTTGCCCATATCAGGCTCATACTTTCGCGTTTTTCACATACTTGTTGAACAGATCCTGGGTTTTTTCTGGTTTGTATCACGTAGTAGTATGGTACCACACTGAAACAGTCCATTAAACCTGGTTTGGATCAATATTTTAGAGGATAACGCATGATAGGCCTAGGTTAGGTCTGGGATTTTCACTCATCAGACTCATACTTTCGCATTCTTCACATACTTGTTGAACGGATCCTGGGTTATTTTCTGGTTTGGATCACATAGTAATGTGGTACCACACTGAAACAGTCGATTAAACCAGGTTTCGATCAATATTTTTGCGGATAACGCATGTTAGGTCTAGGTTAGGCCTGGGATTTTCACTCATCATACTCATACTTTCGCATTCTTCTCATACTTGTTGAACGGATCCAGGGTTTTTTCTGGTTTGGATCACGTAGTAATGTGGGACCACACAGGAGCAATCAATTAAACCTGGTCATGATAAATATTTTAGAGGATAACGCATGTTAGGTCTGGGTTAGGTCTAGGATTTGCTCTCGTCAGGTTCATACTTCAGATATTTCTCATACTTCATGGCTAGATCCTGGGCTATTTCTGGATTGTATCACGTAGTAATGTGTTACCACACAGAAACAGTCAATTAAACCAGGTTTCGATCAATATTTTTGCGGATAACGCATGTTAGGTCTGGGATAGGTCTGGGATTTGCCCTCATCAGGCTCATACTTTCGCGTTTTTCACATACTTGTTGAACAGATCCTGGGTTTTTTCCGGTTTGGATCACGTAGTAATGTGGTACCACACTGAAACATTCAATTAAACCTGGTCTTGATAAATATTTTAGAGGATAACGCATGTTAGGTCTGGGTTAGGTCTAGGATTTGCCCTCATCAGGCTCATACTTTCGCATATTTCTCATACTTCATGGCTGGATCCTGGGCTATTTCTGGATTGGTTCACGTAGTAATGTGGTACCACTCTGAAAGAGTCAATTAAAGCTGGTTTTGATGAATATTTTAGAGAATAATTCATGTTAGGTCTGGGATAGGTCTGGGATTTGCCCACATCAGGCTCATACTTTCGCATATTTCTCATACTTCATGGCTGGATCCTGGGCTATTTCTGGATTGGATCACGTAGTAATGTGGTACAACACTGAAACACTCAATTAAACCTGGTTTCCATCAATGTTATTGAGGATAACGCATGTTAGGTCTTAGGTTAGGCCTGGGATTTTCACTCATCAGACTCATACTTTCGCATTCTTCACATACTTGTTGAACGGATCTTGGGTTTTTTCTGGTGTGGATCACGTAGTAATGTGGTACCACTCTGAAACAATCAATTAAACCTGATCTTGATAAATATTTTAGAGGATAACGCATGTTAGGTTTGGGTTAAGTCTAGGATTTGCCCTCATCAGGCTCATACTTTCGCATATTTCTCATACACCATGGCTAGATCCTGGGTTTTTTCTGGTTTGGATCACGTGGTAGTGTGGTACCACACTGAAACAGTCCATTAAACCTGGTTTGGATCAATATTTTAGAGAATAATTCATGTTAGGTCTAGGTTAGGTCTGGGATTTGCTCTCATCAGGCTCATTCTTTCGCATATTTCTCATACTTGACGGCTAGATCCTGGGCTTTTTCTGGATTGCATCACTTATTAATGAAGTACAACACTGAAACACTCAATTAAACCTGGTTTCCATCAATATTATTGAGGATAACGCATGTTAGGTCTAGGTTAGGCCTGGGATTTTCACTCATCAGGGTCATACTTTCGCATTCTTCACATACTTGTTGAACGGATCCTGGGTTTTTTCTGGTTTGGTTCACGTAGTAATGTGGTACCACACTGAAACATTCAATTAAACCTGATCTTGATAAATATTTGAGAGGATAACGCATGTTAGGTTTGGGTTAAGTCTAGGATTTGCCCTCATCAGGCTCATACTTTCGCATATTTCTCATACATCATGGCTAGATCCTGGGTTTTTTCTGGTTTGGATCACGTAGTAGTGTGGTACCACACTGAAACATTCAATTAAACCTGATCTCGATAAATATTTGAGAGGATAACGCATGTTAGGTTTGGGTTAAGTCTAGGATTTGCCTTCACCAGGCTCATACTTTCACATATTTCTCATACTTGATGTCTAGGTCCTGGGCTGTTTCTAGACTGTATCACGTAGTAATGTGGTACCACGCTGAAACAGTCAATTAAACCTGGTTTCGATCAATATTTTAGAGGATAACGCAAGTTAGGTCTGGCATAGGTCTGGGATTCGCCCTCATCAGACTCATACTTTCGCGTTTTTCACATACTTGTTGACCTGATCAAGGGTTTTTTCTGCTTTGGATCACGTAGTAAAGTGGTACCACACTGAAACAGTCCATTAATCCTGGTTTGGATCAATATTTTAGAGGATAACGCATGTTAGGTCTAGGTTAGCCCTGGGATTATCACTCATCAGACTCATACTTTCGCATTCTTCACATACTTGTTGAACGGATCCTGGGTTTTTTCTGGTTTGGTTCACGTAGTAATGTGGTACCACACTGAAACATTCAATTAAACCTGATCTTGATAAATATTTGAGAGGATAACGCATGTTAGGTTTGGGTTAAGTCTAGGATTTGCCCTCATCAGGCTCATACTTTCGCATATTTCTCATACATCATGGCTAGATCCTGGGTTTTTTCTGGTTTGAATCACGTAGTAGTGTGGTACCACACTGAAACAGTCCATTAAACCTGGTTTGGATCAATATTTTAGAGGATAACGCATGTTAGGTCTAGTTTAGGTCTGGGATTTTCACTCATCAGACTCATACTTTCGCATTCTTCACATACTTGTTGAACGGATCCTGGGTTTTTTCTGGTTTGGATCACGTAGTAGTGTGGTACCACACTGAAACATTCCATTAAACCAGGTTTGGATCAATATTTTAGAGGATAACGCATGTTAGGTCTAGGTTAGGTCGGGGATTTTCACTCATCAGACTGATACTTTCGCATTCTTCACATACTTGTTGAGCGGATCCTGGGTTTTTTCTGGTTTGGATAACGTAGTAATGTGGTACCACACTGAAACAGTCGAATAAACCTGGTTTCGATCAGTATTTTAGAGGATAACGCAAGATAAGTCTGGGATAGGTCTGGGATTTGACCTCATCAGACTCATACTTTCGCGTTTTTCACATACTTGTTGAACAGATCCCGGGTTTTTTCTGGTTTGGATCACGTAGTAGTGTGGTACCACACTGAAACAGTCCATTAAACCTGCTTGCGATCAATATTTTAGAGGATAACGCATGTTAGGTCTGGGTTAGGTCTAGGATTTGCCCTCATCAGGCTCATTCTTTCGCATATTTCTCAAACTTGAAGGCTAGATTCTGGGCTTTTTCTGGATTGCATCACGTAGTAATGTGGTACCACACTGAAACATTCAATTAAACCTGGTCTGGATAAATATTTTAGAGGATAACGCATCTTAGGTCTGGGTTAGGTCTAAGATTTGCCCTCATCAGGCTCACAGTTTCGCGTTTTTCACATACTTGTTGAACAGATCCTGTGTTTTTTCTGGTTTGGATCACGAAGTAGTGTGGTAACACACTGAAACAGTCCATTAAACCTGGTTTCGCTCAATATTTTAGAGGATAACGCATGTCAGGTCTAGGTTAGGTCTGGGATTTGCTCTCATCAGGCTCATTCTTTCGCATATTTCTCATACTTGATGGCTAGATCCTGGGCTTTTTCTGGATTGCATCACGTAGTAATGTAGTACCACACTGAAACAGTCAATGAAACCTGGTTTCCATCAATATTTTAGAGGACAACGCAAGTTAGGTCTGGGATAGGTCTGGGATTTGCCCTCGTCAGGCTCATACTTTCGCATTCTTCACATACTTGTTGAACTGATCCTGGGTTTTTTCTGGTTTGTATCGCGTAGTAATGTGGTACCACACTGAAACAGTCGATTAAACCTGGTTTCGATCAATATTTTAGAGGATAACGCATGTTAGGTCTAGGTTAGCCCTGGGATTTTCACTCATCAGACTCATACTTTCGCATTCTTCACATACTTGTTGAACTGATCCTGGGTTTTTTCTGGTTTGTATCGCGTAGTAATGTGGTACCACACTGAAACAGTCGATTAAACCTGGTTTCGATCAATATTTTAGAGGATAACGCATGTTAGGTCTAGGTAAGGCCTGGGATTTTCACTCTTCAGGCTCATTCTTTCGCATATTACACATACTTGATGGCTAGATCCTGGGCTTTTTCTGGATTGGATCACGTAGTAATGTGGGACCACACTGAAACATTCAATTAAAACTGGTCTTGATAACTATTTTAGAGGATAACGCATGTTAGGTCTGGGTTACGTCTGTGATTTGCCCTCATCAGCGTCATACTTTCGCAGTTTTAACATGCATGTTGACCTGATCGAGGGTTTTCTTTGCTTTGGATCACGTAGTAAAGTGGTACCACACTAAGACAGTCAATTAAACCTGGTTTCGATCAGTATTTTAGAGGATATCGCAAGTTAGGTCTGGGATAGGTCTGGGATTTTCACTCATCAGACTCATACTTTCGCATTCTTCACATACTTGTTGAACGGATCCTGGGTTTTTTCTGGTTTGGATCACGTAGTAATGTGGGACCACACTGAAACAATCAATTAAACCTGGTCTTGATAATAATATTTTAGAGGATAACGCATGTCAGGTCTGGGTTAGGTCTAGGATTTGCCCTCGTCAGGCTCATACTTTCGCATATTTCTCATACTTCAAGGCTAGATCCTGGGCCGTTTCTGGATTGTATCACATAGTAATGTGGTACCACACTGAAACAGTCGATTAAACCAGGTTTCGATCAATACTTTTGAGGATAACGCATGTTATGTCTGTGTTAGGTCTAGGATTTGCACTCGTCAGGCTGATACTTTCGCATTCTTCACATACTTGTTGAACGGATCCTGGGTTTTTTCTGGTTTGGATCACGTAGTAATGTGGGACCACACTGAAACAATCAATTAAACCTGGTCTTGATAATAATATTTTAGAGGATAACGCATGTTAGGTCTGGGTTAGGTCTAGGATTTGCTCTCGTCAGGCTGATACTTTCGCATATTTCTCATACTTCATGGCTAGATCCTGGGCTATTTCTGGATTGGATCACGTAGTAATGTGGTACCACACTGAAACATTCAATTAAACCTGGTCTTGATAAATATTTTAGAGGATAACGCATGTTAGGTTTGGGTTAGGTCTAGGATTTGCCCTGATCAGGCTCATACTTGCGCATATTTCTCATACTTCATGGCTAGATCCTGGGCTGTTTCTGGATTGCATCACGTAGTAATGTAGTACCACACTGAAACAGTCGATAAAACCAGTTTTCGATCAATATTTTTGAGGATAACGCATGTTAGGTCTAGGTTAGGCCTGGGATTTTCACACATCAGGCTCATTCTTTCGCATATTACACATACTTGATGGCTAGATCCTGGGCTTTTTCTGGATTGTATCACGTAGTAATGTGGTACCACGCTGAAACAGTCAATTAAACCTGGTTTCGATCAATATTTTAGAGGATAACGCAAGTTAGGTCTGGGATAGGTCTAGGATTTGCCCTCATCAGGCACTTACTTTCGCATATTTCTCATACTTCATGGCTAATTCCTGGGCTATTTCTGGATTGGATCACGTAGTAAAGTGGTACCACACTGAAACAGTCAATGAAACCTGGTTTCCATCAATATTTTAGAGGATAACGCATATAAGGTCTAGGTTAGGTCTGGGATTTGCTCTCATCAGGCTCATTCTTTCGCATATTTCTCATACTTGATGGCTAGATCCTGGGCTTTTTCTGGATTGCATCACGTAGTAATGTAGTACCACACTGAAACAGTCAATGAAACCTGGTTTCCATCAATATTTTAGAGGACAACGCATGTTAGGTCTAGGTAAGGCCTGAGATTTTCACTGATCGGACTCATACTTTCGCACACTTCACATACTCGTTGAACAGATCCTGGGTTATTTTCTGGTTTGGATCACATAGTAATGTGGTACCACACTGAAACATTTGATTAAACCAGTTTTCGATCAATATTTTCCAGGACAACGCAAGTTAGGTCTGGGATAGGTCTGGGATTTGACCTCATCAGACTCATACTTTCGCATTCTTCACATACTTGTTGAACGGATCCTGGGTTTTTTCTGGTTTGGATCACGTAGTAATGTGGGACCACACTGAAACAGTCAATTAAACCTGGTTTCGATCAATATTTTAGAGAATAATTCATGTTAGGTCTTGTTTAGGTCCGGGATTTACTCCCATCAGGCTCATTCTTTCGCATATTACTCATACTTGATGGCTAGATCCTGGGCTTTTTCTGGATTGGATCACGTAGTAATGTGGGACCACACTGAAACAATCAATTAAACCTGGTCTTGATAAATATTTTGGAGGATAGCGCATGTTAGGTCTGGGATAGGTCTGGGATTTGCCCTCATCAGGCTCATACTTTCGCATTCTTCACATACTTGTTGAACTGATCCTGGGTTTTTTCTGGTTTGGATCACGTAGTAATGTGGCACCACACTGAAACGGTCAATTAAACCTGGTTTCGATCAATATGTTAGAGGATAACGCAAGTCAGGTCTGGGATAGGTCTGGGATTTGACCTCATCAGACTCATACTTTCGCACACTTCACATACTCCTTGAACAGATCCTGGGTTATTTTCTGGTTTGGATCACATAGTAATGTGGTACCACACTGAAACAGTCGATTAAACCGGGTTTCGATCAATATTTTGGAGGATAACGCATGTTAGGTCTAGGTTAGGCCTGGGATTTGCCCTCATCAGGCTCATACTTTCGCATATTTCTCATACTTCATGGCTAGATCCTGGGCTGTTTCTGGATTGTATCACGTAGTAATGTGGTACCACGCCGAAACAGTCAATTAAACCTGGTTTCGATCAATATTTTAGAGGATAACGCAAGTTAGGTCTGGGATAGGTCTAGGATTTGCCCTCATCAGGCACTTACTTTCGCATACTTCTCATACTTCACGGCTAGTTCCTGGGCTATTTCTGGATTGGATCACGTAGTAAAGTGGTACCACACTGAAACATTCAATGAAACCTGGTCTGGATAAATATTTTAGAGGGTAACGCATCTTAGGTCTGGGTTAGGTCTAAGATTTGCCCTCATCAGGCTCACAGCTTCGCGTTTTTCACATACTTGTTGAACAGATCCTGGGTTTTTTCTGGTTTGGATCACGAAGTAGTGTGGTACCACACTGAAACAGTCAATGAAACCTGGTTTCCATCAATATTTTAGAGGATAACGCATATAAGGTCTAGGTTAGGTCTGGGATTTGCTCTCATCAGGCTCATTCTTTCGCATATTTCTCATACTTGATGGCTAGATCCTGGGCTTTTTCTGGATTGCATCACGTAGTAATGTAGTACCACACTGAAACAGTCAATGAAACCTGGTTTCCATCAATATTTTAGAGGACAACGCATGTTAGGTCTAGGTAAGGCCTGAGATTTTCACTGATCGGACTCATACTTTCGCATTTTTCACATACTTGTTGTACGGATCCTGGGTTTTTTCTGGTTTGGATCACGTAGTAATGTGGTACCACACTGAAACGGTCAATAAAACCTGGTTTCGATCAATATTTTACAGAATAATTCATGTTAGGTCAAGGTTAGGTCTGGGATTTGCTCTCATCAGGCTCATTCTTTCACATATTTCTCATACTTCATGGCTAGATCCTGGGCTGTTTCTGGATTGTATCACGTAGTAATGTGGTACCACGCTGAAACAGTCAATTAAACCTGGTTTCGCTCAATATTTTAGAGGATAACGCATGTTAGATCTAGGTTAGGTCTGGGATTTGCTCTCATCAGGCTCATTCTTTCGCATATTTCTCATACTTGATGGCTAGATCCTGGGCTTTTTCTGGATTGTATAACGTAGTAATGTAGTACCACACTGAAACAGTCAATGAAACCTGGTTTCCATCAATATTTTAGAGGACAACGCATGTTAGGTCTAGGTTAGCCCTGGGAATTACACTCATCAGACTCATACTTTCGCATTCTTCACATACTTGTTGAATAGATCCTGGGTTTTTTCTGGTTTCGATCACGTAGTATTGTGGTACCACACTGAAACAGTCAATGAAACCTAGTTTCCATCAATATTTTAGAGGACAACGCATGTTAGGTCTAGGTTAGGCCTGGGATTTTCACTCATCAGACTCATACTTTTGCATTCTTCACATACTTGTTGAACGGATCCTGGGTTTTTTCTGGTTTTGATCACGTAGTAATGTGGTACCACACTGAAACAGTCAATGAAACCTGGTTTCCATCAATATTTTAGAGGACAACGCAAGTTAGGTCTAGCTAAGGCCTGAGATTTTCACTGATCGGACACATACTTTCGCATTTTTCACATACTTGTTGAACGGATCCTGGGTTTTTTCTGGTTTGGATCGCGTAGTAATGTGGTACCACACTGAAACGGTCAATTAAACCTGGTTTCGATCAATATTTTAGAGGATAACGCAAGTTAGGTCTGGGATAGGTCTGGCATTTGCCCTCATCAGGCTCATACTTTCGCGTTTTTCACATACTTGTTGAACAGGTCCTGGGTTTTTTCTGGTTTGGGTCACGTAGTAGTGTGATACCACACTGAAACAGTCGATTAAACCTGGTTTCGATCAATATTTTAGAGGATAACGCATGTTAGGTCTAGGTTAGCCCTGGGAATTACACTCATCAGGCTCATTCTTTCACATATTTCTCATACTTGTTGAACTGATCCTGGGTTTTTTCTGGTTTCGATCACGTAGTATTGTGGTACCACACTGAAACAGTCAATGAAACCTAGTTTCCATCAATATTTTAGAGGACAACGCATGTTAGGTCTAGGTTAGGCCTGGGATTTTCACTCATCAGACTCATACTTTCGCATTCTTCACATACTTGTTGAATTGATCCTGGGTTTTTTCTGGTTTCGATCACGTAGTATTGTGGTACCACACTGAAACAGTCAATGAAACCTAGTTTCCATCAATATTTTAGAGGACAACGCATGTTAGGTCTAGGTTAGGCCTGGGATTTTCACTCATTAGACTCATACTTTCGCATTTTTCACATACTTGTTGAACGGATCCTGGGTTTTTTCTGGTTTGGATCGCGTAGTAATGTGGTACCACACTGAAACGGTCAATTAAACCTGGTTTCGATCAATATTTTAGAGGATAACGCAAGTTAGGTCTGGGATAGGTCTGGCATTTGTCCTCATCAGGCTCATACTTTCGCGTTTTTCACATACTTGTTGAACAGATCCTGGGTTTTTTCTGGTTTGGGTCACGTAGTAGTGTGATACCACACTGAAACAGTCGATTAAACCTGGTTTCGATCAATATTTTAGAGGATAACGCATGTTAGGTCTAGGTTAGCCCTGGGAATTACACTCATCAGACTGATACTTTCGCATTCTTCACATACTTGTTGAACTGATCCTGGGTTTTTTCTGGTTTGGATCACGTAGTAATGTGGTACCACACTGAAACAGTCGATTAAACCTGGTTTCGATCAATATTTTAGAGGATAACGCATGTTAGGTCTATGTTAGCCCTGGGATTCTCACTCGTCAGACTCATACTTTCGCATTCTTCACATACTTGTTGAACTGATCCTGGGTTTTTTCTGGTTTGGATCACGTAGTAATGTGGTACCGCACTGAAACAGTCGATTAAACCTGGTTTCGATCAATATTTTAGAGGATAACGCAAGTTAGGTCTGGGATAGGTCTGGGATTTGACCTCATCAGACTCATACTTTCGCACACTTCACATACTCCTTGAACAGATCCTGGGTTATTTTCTGGTTTGGATCACATAGTAATGTGGTACCACACTGAAACAGTCGATTAAACCAGGTTTCGATCAATATTTTAGAGGATAACGCATGTTAGGTCTAGGTTAGGTCTGGGATTTTCACTCATCAGACTCATACTTTCGCATTCTTCACATACTTGTTGAACGGATCCTGGGTTTTTTCTGGTTTGGATCACGTAGTAATGTGGTACCACACTGAAACAGTCGATTAAACCTGGTTTCGATCAATATTTTAGAGGATAACGCAAGTTAGGTCTGGGATAGGTCTGGGATTTGACCACATCAGACTCATACTTTCGCACACTTCACATACTCCTTGAACAGATCCTGGGTTATTTTCTGGTTTGGATCACATAGTAATGTGGTACCACACTGAAACAGTCGATTAAACCAGGTTTCGATCAATATTTTAGAGGATAACGCATGTTAGGTCTAGGTTAGGTCTGGGATTTTCACTCATCAGACTCATACTTTCGCATTCTTCACATACTTGTTGAACGGATCCTGGGTTTTTTCTGGTTTGGATCACGTAGTAATGTGGTACCACACTGAAACAGTCGATTAAACCTGGTTTCGATCAATATTTTTGAGGATAACGTAAGTTAGGTCTGGGATAGGTCTGGGATTTGACCTCATCAGACTCATACTTTCGCACACTTCACATACTCCTTGAACAGATCCTGGGATTTTTCTGGTTTGGATCACGTAGTAATGTGGTACCGCACTGAAACAGTCGATTAAACCAGGTTTCGATCAATATTTTAGAGGATAACGCATGTTAGGTCTAGGTTAGGTCTGGGATTTTCACTCATCAGACTCATACTTTCGCATTCTTCACATACTTGTTGAACGGATCCTGGGTTTTTTCTGGTTTGGATCACGTAGTAATGTGGTACCACACTGAAACAGTCGATTAAACCTAGTTTCGATCAATATTTTAGAGGATAACGCAAGTTAAGTCTGGGAATGGTCTGGGATTTGACCTCATCAGACTCATACTTTCGCATTCTTCACATACTTGTTGAACGGATCCTGGGTTTTTTCTGGTTTGGATCACGTAGTAATGTGGGACCACACTGAAACAGTCAATTAAACCTGGTTTCGATCAATATTTTAGAGAATAATTCATGTTAGGTCTAGGTTAGGCCTGGGATTTTCTCTCATCAGGCTCATTCTTTCGCATATTTCTCATACTTGATGGCTAGCTCCTGGGCTTTTTCTGGATTGCATCACGTAGTAATGAAGTACAACACTGAAACAGTCAACTAAACCTGGTTTCCATCAATATCTTAGAGGACAACGCAAGTTAAGTCTGGGATATGTCTGGGATTTGCCCTCATCAGGCTCATCCTTTCGCGTTTTTCACACACTTGTTGAACAGATCCTGGGTTATTTTCTGGTTTGGATCACATAGTAATGTGGTACCACACGGAAACAGTCGATTAAACCAGGTTTCGATCAATATTTTTGAGGATAACGCATGTTAGGTCTAGGTTAGGCCTGGGATTTTCACCCATCAGACTCATACTTTCGCATTCTTCACATACTTGTTGAACGGATCCTGGGTTTTTTCTGGTTTGGATCACGTAGTAATGTGGTACCACACTGAAACATTCAAGTAAACCTGTTTTCGATCAATATTTTAGAGAATAATTCATGTTAGGTCTAGGATAGGTCTGGGATTTGCTCTCATCAGGCTCATTCTTTCGCATATTCCTCATACATGTTGAACAGATCCTGGGTTTTTTCGGGTTTGGTTCACGTAGTAATGTGGTACCACACTGAAACATTCAATTAAACCTTTTCTTGATAAATATTTTAGAGGATAACGCATGTTAGGTTTGGGTTAGGTCTAGGATTTGCCCTCATCAGGCTCATACTTTCGCATATATCTCATACTTCATGGCTAGATCCTGGGCTGTTTCTGGATTGTATCAGGTAGCAAAGTGGTACCACACTGAAACATTCAATGGAACCTGGTCTGGATAAATATTTTAGAGGATAACGCATCTTAGGTCTGGGTTAGGTCTAAGATTTGCCCTCATCAGTCTCACAGTTTAGCGTTTTTCACATACTTCTTGAACAGATCCTGGGCTTTCTCTGGTTTGGATCACGAAGTAGTGTGGTACCACACTGAAACAGTCCATTAAACCTGGTTTCGCTCAATATTTTAGAGGATAACGCATGTTAGGTCTAGGTTAGGTCTAGGATTTGCCCTCATCAGGCTCATACTTTCGCATATTTCTCATACTTGATGGCTAGATCCTGGGCTGTTTCTGGATTGTATCACGTAGTAATGTGGCACCACGCTGAAACAGTCGATTAAACCTGGTTTCGATCAATATTTTCGAGGATAACGCAACTCAAGTCTGGGATAGGTCTGGGATTTGACCTCATCAGACTCATACTTTCGCGTTTTTCACATACTTGTTGAACAGATCCTGGGTTTTTTCTGGTTTGGATCACGTAGTAATGTGGGGCCACACTGAAACAGTCAAGTAAACCTGGTTTCGATCAATATCTTAGAGAATAATTCATGTTAGGTCTTGGTTAGGTCTGGGATTTGCCCTCGTCAGGCTCATTCTTTCCCATATTTCTCATACTTGATGGCTAGATCCAGGGCTTTTTCTGGATTGCATCACGTAGTAATGAAGTACAACACTGAAACAGTCAATTAAACCTGGTTTCGATCAATATTTTAGAGAATAATACATGCTAGGTCTAGGTTAGGTCTGGGATTTGCCATCATCAGGCTCATACTTTCGCATATTTCTCAAACTGCATGGCTAGATCCTGGGCTGTTTCTGGATTGGATCACGTAGTAATGTGGTACCACGCTGAAACAGTCAATTAAACCTGGTTTCGATCAATATTTTAGAGGATAACGCAAGTTATGTCTGGGATAGGTCTAGGATTTGCCCTCATCAGGCTCTTACTTTCGCATATATCTCATACTTCATGGCTAGATCCTGGGCTATTTCTGGATTGGATCACGTAGCAAAGTGGTACCACACTGAAACATTCAATGAAACCTGGTCTGGATAAATATTTTAGAGGATAACGCATCTTATGTCTGGGTTAGGTCTAAGATTTGCCCTCATCAGGCTCACAGTTTAGCGTTTTTCACATACTTGATGAACAGATCCTGGGCTTTTTCTGGATTGCATCACGTAGTAATGAAGTACAACACTGAAACAGTCAATTAAACCTGGTTTCGATCAATATTTTAGAGAATAATACATGCTAGGTCTAGGTTAGGTCTGGGATTTGCCCTCATCAGGCTCATACTTTCGCATATTTCTCATACTGCATGGCTAGATCCTGGGCTGTTTCTGGATTGGATCACGTAGTAATGAAGTACAACACTGAAACAGTCAATTAAACCTGGCCTTGATAAATATTTTAGAGGATAACGCATGTTAGGTTTGGGTTAGGTCTAGGATTTGCCCTCATCAGGCTCATACTTTCGCATATTTCACATACTTCATGGCTAGATCCTGGGCTGTTTCTGGATTGTATCACGTAGTAATGTGGTACCACGCTGAAACAGTCGATTAAACCTGGTTTCGATCAATATTTTAGAGGATAACACAAGTCAAGTCTGGGATAGGTCTGGGATTTGACCTCATCAGACTCATACTTTCGCATTCTTCACATACTTGTTGAACGGATCCTGGGTTATTTCTGGATTGCATCACGTAGTAATGAAGTACAACACTGAAACAGTCCATTAAACCTGGTTTGGATCAATATTTTAGAGGAAAACGCATGTTAGGTCTAGGTTAGGCCTGGGATTTTCACTCATCAGACTCATACTTTCGCATTCTTCACATACTTGTTGAACGGATCCTGGGTTATTTCTGGTTTGGATCACGTAGTAATGTGGGTCCACACTGAAACAGTCAATTAAACCTGGTTTCGATCAATATTTTAGAGAATAATTCATGTTAGGTCCATGTTAGGTCTGGGATTTGCTCTCATCAGGCTCATTCTTTCGCATGTTTCTCATACTTGATGGCTAGATCGTGGGCTGTTTCTGGATTGTATCACGTAGTAATGTGGCACCACGCTGAAACAGTCGATTAAACCTGGTTTCGATCAATATTTTAGAGGATAACGCAAGTTAAGTCTGGGTTAGGTCTGGGATTTGACCTCATCAGACTCATACTTTCGCGTTTTTCACATACTTGGTGAACAGATCCTGGGTTTTTTCTGGTTTGGATCACGTAGTAATGTGGGACCACACTGAAACAGTCAAGTAAACCTGGTTTCGATCAATATTTTAGAGAATAATTCATGTTAGGTCTAGGTTAGGTCTGGGATTTGCTCTCATCAGGCTCATTCTTTCGCATATTTCTCATACATGTTGAACAGATCCTGGGTTTTTTCTGGTTTGGATCACGTAGTAATGTGGGACCACACTGAAACAATCAATTAAACCTGAACTTGATAAATATTTTAGAGGATAACGCATGTTAGGTCTGGGTTAGGTCTAGGATTTGCCCTCATCAGGCTCATACTTTCGCATATTTCTCATACTTCATGGCTAGATCCTGGGCTGTTTCTGGATTGGATCACGTAGTAATGTGGTGCCACGCTGAAACAGTCAATTAAACCTGGTTTCGATCAATATTTTAGTGGATAATGCAAGTTAGGTCTGGGATAGGTCTAGGATTTGCCCTCATCAGGCTCTTACTTTCGCATATTTCTCATACTTCATAGCTAGATCCTGGGCTATTTCTGGATTGGATCACGTAGCAGAGTGGTACCACACTGAAACATTCAATGAAACCTGGTCTGGATAAATATTTTAGAGGATAACGCATCTTATGTCTGGGTTAGGTCTAAGATTTGCCCTCATCAGGCTCACAGTTTAGCGTTTTTCACATACTTGTTGAACAGATCCTAGGCTTTTTCTGGTTTGGATCACGAAGTAGTGTGGTACCTCACTGAAACAGTCCATTAAACCTGGTTTCGCTCAATATTTTAGAGGATAACGCATGTTAGGTCTAGGTTAGATCTGGGATTTGCTCTCATCAGGCTCATTCTTTCGCATATTTCTCATACTTTATGGCTAGATCCTGGGCTTTTGCTGGATTGCATCACGTAGTAATGTAGTACCACACTGAAACAGTCAATGAAACCTGGTTTCCATCAATATTTTAGAGGACAACGCAAGTTAGGTCTAGGTAAGGCCTGAGATTTTCACTGATCAGACTCATACTTTCGCATTCTTCACATACTTGTTGAACGGATCCTGGGTTTTTTCTGGTTTGGTTCTCGTAGTAATGTGGTACCACACAGAAACATTCAATTAAACCAGGTCTTGATAAATATTTTAGAGGATAACGCAAGTTAAGTCTGGGATAGGTCTGGGATTTGACCTCATCAGGCACATTCTTTCGCATATTTCTCAAACTTGATGGCTAGATCCTGGGCTTTTTCTGGATTGCATCACGTAGTAATGTGGTACCACATGGAAACTTTCAATTAAACCAGGTCTTGATAAATATTTTAGAGGATAACGCATGTTAGGTCTAGGTTAGGCCTGGGATTTTCACTCATCAGACACATACTTTCGCATTCTTCACATACTTGTTGAACGGATCCTGGGTTTTTTCTGGTTTGGATCACGTAGTAATGTGGGACCACACTGAAACATTCAATGAAACCTGGTCTGGATAAATATTTTAGAGGATAACGCATCTTACGTCTGGGTTAGGCCTAAGATTTGCCCTCATCAGGCTCACAGTTTAGCGTTTTTCACATACTTGTTGAACAGATCCTGGGTTTTTTCTGGTTTGGATCACGAAGTAGTGTGGTACCACACTGAAACAGTCCACTAAACCTGGTCTGGATAAATATATTAGAGGATAACGCATCTTAGGTCTGGGTTAGGTATAAGATTTGCCCTCATCAGGCTCACAGTTTAGCGTTTTTCACATACTTGTTGAACAGATCCTGGGCTATTTCTGGTTTGGATCACGAAGTAGTGTGGTACCACACTGAAACAGTCCATTAAACCTGGTTTTGATCAATATTTTAGAGAATAATTCATGTTAGGTCTAGGTTAGGTCTGGGATTTGCTCTCATCAGGCTCATTCTTTCGCATATTTCTCATACTTGATGGCTAGATCCTGGGCCTTTTCTGGATTGCATCACGTAGTAATGAAGTACAACACTGAAACAGTCAATTAAACCTGGTTTCCATCAATATTTTAGAGGACAACGCATGTTAGGTCTAGGTTAGGCCTGGGATTTGCCCTCATCAGGCTCATTCTTTCGCATATTTCTCATACTTCATGGCTGGATCCTGGGCTTTTTCTGGATTGCATCACGTAGTAATGTGGTACCACACTGATACATTCAATGAAACCTGGTCTGGATAAATATTTTAAAGGTTAACGCATCTTAGGTCTGGGTTAGATCTACGATTTGCCCTCATCAGGCTCACAGTTTAGCGTTTTTCACATACTTGTTGAACAGATCCTGGGTTTTTTCTGGTTTGGATCACGAAGTAATGTGGTACCACACTGAAACGGTCAATTAAACCTGGTTTTGATCAATATTTTAGAGGATAACGCAAGTTAGGGCTGGGATAGGTCTGGGATTTGACCTCATCAGACTCATACTTTCGCACACTTCACATACTCCTTGACCAGATCCTGGGTTATTTTCTGGTTTGGATCACATAGTAATGTGGTACCACACTGAAACAGTCGATTAAACCAGGTTTCGATCAATATTTTAGAGGACAACGCAAGTTAGGTCTAGGTAAGGCCTGAGATTTTCACTGATCAGACTCATACTTTCGCATTCTTCACATACTTGTTGAACGGATCCTGGGTTTTTTCTAGTTTGGATCACGTAGTAATGTGGTACCACACTGAAACATTCAATTAAACCTGGTCTTGATAAATATTTTAGAGGATAACGCAAGTTAGGTCTGGGATAGGTCTAGGATTTGCCCTCATCAGGCTCTTACTTTCGCATATTTCTCATACTTCATGGCTAGATCCTGGGCTATTTCTGGATTGGATCACGTAGTAAAGTGGTACCACACTGAAACATTCAATGAAACCTGGTCTGGATAAATATTTTAGAGGATAACGCATCTTATGTCTGGGTTAGGTCTAAGATTTGCCCTCATCAGGCTCACAGTTTAGCGTTTTTCACATACTTGTTGAACAGATCCTGGGCTTTTTCTGGTTTGGATCACGAAGTAGTGTGGTACCTCACTGAAACAGTCCATTAAACCTGGTTTCGCTCAATATTTTAGAGGATAACGCATGTTAGGTCTAGGTTAGGTCTGGGATTTGCTCTCATCAGGCTCATTCTTTCGCATATTTCTCATACTTGATGGCTAGATCCTGGGCTTTTTCTGGATTGCATCACGTAGTAATGTAGTACCACACTGAAACAGTCAATGAAACCTGGTTTCCATCAATATTTTAGAGGACAACGCAAGTTAGGTCTAGGTAAGGCCTGAGATTTTCACTGATCAGACTCATACTTTCGCATTCTTCACATACTTGTTGAACGGATCCTGGGTTTTTTCTGGTTTGGTTCTCGTAGTAATGTGGTACCACACAGAAACATTCAATTAAACCAGGTCTTGATAAATATTTTAGAGGATAACGCAAGTTAAGTCTGGGATAGGTCTGGGATTTGACCTCATCAGGCACATTCTTTCGCATATTTCTCAAACTTGATGGCTAGATCCTGGGCTTTTTCTGGATTGCATCACGTAGTAATGTGGTACCACATGGAAACTTTCAATTAAACCAGGTCTTGATAAATATTTTAGAGGATAACGCATGTTAGGTCTAGGTTAGGCCTGGGATTTTCACTCATCAGACACATACTTTCACATTCTTCACATACTTGTTGAACGGATCCTGGGTTTTTTCTGGTTTGGATCACGTAGTAATGTGGGACCACACTGAAACATTCAATGAAACCTGGTCTGGATAAATATTTTAGAGGATAACGCATCTTACGTCTGGGTTAGGCCTAAGATTTGCCCTCATCAGGCTCACAGTTTAGCGTTTTTCACATACTTGTTGAACAGATCCTGGGTTTTTTCTGGTTTGGATCACGAAGTAGTGTGGTACCACACTGAAACAGTCCACTAAACCTGGTCTGGATAAATATATTAGAGGGTAACGCATCTTAGGTCTGGGTTAGGTCTAAGATTTGCCCTCATCAGGCTCACAGTTTAGCGTTTTTCACATACTTGTTGAACAGATCCTGGGCTATTTCTGGTTTGGATCACGAAGTAGTGTGGTACCACACTGAAACAGTCCATTAAACCTGGTTTTGATCAATATTTTAGAGAATAATTCATGTTAGGTCTAGGTTAGGTCTGGGATTTGCTCTCATCAGGCTCATTCTTTCGCATATTTCTCATACTTCATGGCTAGATCCTGGGCTTTTTCTGGATTGCATCACGTAGTAAAGTGGTACCACACTGAAACATTCAATGAAACCTGGTCTGGATAAATATTTTAAAGGTTAACGCATCTTAGGTCTGGGTTAGATCTACGATTTGCCCTCATCAGGCTCACAGTTTAGCGTTTTTCACATACTTGTTGAACAGATCCTGGGTTTTTTCTGGTTTGGATAACGAAGTAATGTGGTACCACACTGAAACGGTCAATTAAACCTGGTTTTGATCAATATTTTAGAGGATAACGCAAGTTAGGGCTGGGATAGGTCTGGGATTTGACCTCATCAGACTCATACTTTCGCACACTTCACATACTCCTTGACCAGATCCTGGGTTATTTTCTGGTTTGGATCACATAGTAATGTGGTACCACACTGAAACAGTCGATTAAACCAGGTTTCGATCAATATTTTAGAGGACAACGCAAGTTAGGTCTAGGTAAGGCCTGAGATTTTCACTGATCAGACTCATACTTTCGCATTCTTCACATACTTGTTGAACGGATCCTGGGTTTTTTCTAGTTTGGATCATGTAGTAATGTGGTACCACACTGAAACATTCAATTAAACCTGGTCTTGATAAATATTTTAGAGGATAACGCAAGTTAGGTCTGGGATAGGTCTAGGATTTGCCCTCATCAGGCTCTTACTTTCGCATATTTCTCATACTTCATGGCTAGATCCTGGGCTATTTCTGGATTGGATCACGTAGTAAAGTGGTACCACACTGAAACATTCAATGAAACCTGGTCTGGATAAATATTTTAGAGGTTAACGCATCTTAGGTCTGGGTTAGGTCTAAGATTTGCCCTCATCAGGCTCACAGTTTAGCGTTCTTCCCATACTTGTTGAACAGATCCTGGGTTTTTTCTGGTTTGGATCACACAGTAATGTGGTACCACACTGAAACGGTCAATTAAACCTGGTTTTGATCAATATTTTAGAGGATAACGCAAGTTAGGTCTGGGATAGGTCTGGGATTTGACCTCATCAGACTCATACTTTCGCACACTTCACATACTCCTTGACCAGATCCTGGGTTATTTTCTGGTTTGGATCACATAGTAATGTGGTACCACACTGAAACAGTCGATTAAACCAGGTTTCGATCAATATTTTAGAGGAGAACGCATGTTAGGTCTTGGTTAGGCCTGGGATTTTCACTCATCAGACTCATACTTTCGCATTCTTCACATACTTGTTGAACTGATCCTGGGTTTTTTCTGGTTTGGATCACGTAGTAATGTGGTACCGCAGTGAAACAGTCGATTAACCCTGGTTTCGATCAATATTTTAGAGGATAACGCAAGTTAGGTCTGGGATAGGTCTGGGATTTGACCTCATCAGACTCATACTTTCGCACACTTCACATACTCCTTGAACAGATCCTGGGTTTTTTTCTGGTTGGGATCACATAGTAATGTGGTACCACACTGAAACAGTCGATTAAACCTGGTTTCGATCAATATTTTTGAGGATAACCCAAGTTAGGTCTGGGATAGGTCTGGGATTTTCACTCATCAGACTCATACTTTCGCACACTTCACATACTCCTTGAACAGATCCTGGGTTATTTTCTGGTTTGGATCACGTAGTAATGTGGGACCACACTGAAACATTCAATGAAACCTGGTCTGGATATATATTTTAGAGGATAACGCATCTTAGCTCTGGGTTAGGTCTAAGATTTGCCATCATCAGGCTAACAGTTTAGCGTTTTTCACATACTTGTTGAACAGATCCTGGGTTTTTTCTGGTTTGGATCACGAAGTAGTGTGGTACCACACTGAAACAGTCCATTAAACCTGGTTTTGATCAATATTTTAGAGAATAATTCATGTTAGGTCTAGGTTAGGTCTGGGATTTGCTCTCATCAGGCTCATTCTTTCGCATATTTCTCATACTTCATGGCTAGATCCTGGGCTTTTTCTGGATTGCATCACGTAGTAAAGTGGTACCACACTGAAACATTCAATGAAACCTGGTCTGGATAAATATTTTAAAGGTTAACGCATCTTAGGTCTGGGTTAGATCTACGATTTGCCCTCATCAGGCTCACAGTTTAGCGTTTTTCACATACTTGTTGAACAGATCCTGGGTTTTTTCTGGTTTGGATCACGAAGTAATGTGGTACCACACTGAAACGGTCAATTAAACCTGGTTTTGATCAATATTTTAGAGGATAACGCAAGTTAGGGCTGGGATAGGTCTGGGATTTGACCTCATCAGACTCATACTTTCGCACACTTCACATACTCCTTGACCAGATCCTGGGTTATTTTCTGGTTTGGATCACATAGTAATGTGGTACCACACTGAAACAGTCGATTAAACCAGGTTTCGATCAATATTTTAGAGGACAACGCAAGTTAGGTCTAGGTAAGGCCTGAGATTTTCACTGATCAGACTCATACTTTCGCATTCTTCACATACTTGTTGAACGGATCCTGGGTTTTTTCTAGTTTGGATCATGTAGTAATGTGGTACCACACTGAAACATTCAATTAAACCTGGTCTTGATAAATATTTTAGAGGATAACGCAAGTTAGGTCTGGGATAGGTCTAGGATTTGCCCTCATCAGGCTCTTACTTTCGCATATTTCTCATACTTCATGGCTAGATCCTGGGCTATTTCTGGATTGGATCACGTAGTAAAGTGGTACCAAACTGAAACATTCAATGAAACCTGGTCTGGATAAATATTTTAGAGGTTAACGCATCTTAGGTCTGGGTTAGGTCTAAGATTTGCCCTCATCAGGCTCACAGTTTAGCGTTCTTCACATACTTGTTGAACAGATCCTGGGTTTTTTCTGGTTTGGATCACATAGTAATGTGGTACCACACTGAAACGGTCAATTAAACCTGGTTTTGATCAATATTTTAGAGGATAACGCAAGTTAGGTCTGGGATAGGTCTGGGATTTGACCTCATCAGACTCATACTTTCGCACACTTCACATACTCCTTGACCAGATCCTGGGTTATTTTCTGGTTTGGATCACATAGTAATGTGGTACCACACTGAAACAGTCGATTAAACCAGGTTTCGATCAATATTTTAGAGGAGAACGCATGTTAGGTCTTGGATAGGCCTGGGATTTTCACTCATCAGACTCATACTTTCGCATTCTTCACATACTTGTTGAACTGATCCTGGGTTTTTTCTGGTTTGGATCACGTAGTAATGTGGTACCGCAGTGAAACAGTCGATTAACCCTGGTTTCGATCAATATTTTAGAGGATAACGCAAGTTAGGTCTGGGATAGGTCTGGGATTTGACCTCATCAGACTCATACTTTCGCACACTTCACATACTCCTTGAACAGATCCTGGGTTTTTTTCTGGTTGGGATCACATAGTAATGTGGTACCACACTGAAACAGTCGATTAAACCTGGCTTCGATCAATATTTTTGAGGATAACCCAAGTTAGGTCTGGGATAGGTCTGGGATTTTCACTCATCAGACTCATACTTTCGCACACTTCACATACTCCTTGAACAGATCCTGGGTTATTTTCTGGTTTGGATCACGTAGTAATGTGGGACCACACTGAAACATTCAATGAAACCTGGTCTGGATATATATTTTAGAGGATAACGCATCTTAGCTCTGGGTTAGGTCTAAGATTTGCCATCATCAGGCTCACAGTTTAGCGTTTTTCACATACTTGTTGAACAGATCCTGGGTTTTTTCTGGTTTGGATCACGAAGTAGTGTGGTACCACACTGAAACAGTCCATTAAACCTGGTTTCGCTCAATATTTTAGAGGATAACGCATGTTAGGTCTAGGTTAGGTCTGGGATTTGCTCTCATCAGGCTCATTCTTTCGCATATTTCTCATACTTGATGGCTATATCCTGGGCTTTTTCTGGATTGCATGACGTAGTAATGTAGTACCACACTGAAACAGTCAATGAAACCTGGTTTCCATTAATATTTTAGGGGACAACGCAAGTTAGGTCTAGGTAAGGCCTGAGATTTTCACTGATCAGACTCATACTTTCGCATTCTTCACATACTTGTTGAACGGATCCTGGGTTTTTTCTGGTTTGGATCACGTAGTAATGTGGGGCCACACTGAAACAGTCAATTAAACCTGGTCTTGATAAATATTTTAGAGGATAACGCAAGTTAGGTCTGGGATAGGTCTAGGATTTGCCCTCATCAGGCTCTTACTTTCGCATATTTCTCATACTTCATGGCTAGATCCTGGGCTATTTCTGGATTGGATCACGTAGTAAAGTGGTACCACACTGAAACATTCAATGAAACCTGGTCTGGATAAATATTTTAGAGGTTAACGCATCTTAGGTCTGGGTTAGGTCTAAGATTTGCCCTCATCAGGCTCACAGTTTAGCGTTCTTCACATACTTGTTGAACAGATCCTGGGTTTTTTCTGGTTTGGATCACATAGTAATGTGGTACCACACTGAAACAGTCGATTAAACCAGGTTTCGATCAATATTTTTGAGGATAACGCATGTTAGGTTTAGGTAAGGCCTGGGATTTTCACTCATCAGACTCATACTTTCGCATTCTACACATACTTGTTGAACGGATCCTGGGTTTTTTCTGGTTTGGATCACGTAGTAATGTGGGACCACACTGAAACAGTCAATTAAACCTGGTTTCGATCAATATTTTAGAGAATAATTCATGTTAGGTCTAGGTCAGGTCTGGGATTTGCTCTCATCAGGCTCATTCTTTCGCATATTTCTCATACTTGATGGCTAGATCCTGGGCTTTTTCTGGATTGTATCACGTAGTAATGTGGGACCACACTGAAACAGTCAATGAAACCTGGTTTCCATCAATATTTTAGAGGACAACGCAAGTTAGGTCTAGGTAAGGCCTGAGATTTTCACTAATTAGACTCATACTTTCGCATTCTTCACATACTTGTTGAACGGATCCTGGGTTTTTTCTAGTTTGGATCACGTAGTAATGTGGTACCACACTGAAACATTCAATTAAACCTGGTCTTGATAAATATTTTAGAGGATAACGCAAGTTAGGTCTGGGATAGGTCTAGGATTTGCCCTCATCAGGCTCTTACTTTCGCATATTTCTCATACTTCATGGCTAGATCCTGGGCTATTTCTGGATTGGATCACGTAGTAAAGTGGTACCACACTGAAACATTCAATGAAACCTGGTCTGGATAAATATTTTAGAGGTTAACGCATCTTAGGTCTGGGTTAGGTCTAAGATTTGCCATCGTCAGGCTCACAGTTTAGCGTTTTTCACATACTTGTTGAACAGATCCTGGGTTTTTTCTGGTTTGGATCACGAAGTAGTGTGGTACCACACTGAAACAGTCCATTAAACATGGTTTCTCTCAATATTTTAGAGGATAACGCATGTTAGGTCTAGGTAAGGCCTGAGATTTTCACTGATCAGACTCATACTTTCGCATTCTTCACATACTTGTTGAACGGATCCTGAGTTTTTTCTGGTTTGGATCACGTAGTAATGTGGGGCCACACTGAAACAGTCAATTAAACCTGGTTTTGTTCAATATTTTAGAGGATAACGCAAGTTAGGTCTGGGATAGGTCGGGGATTTTCACTCATCAGACTCATACTTTCGCACACTTCACATACTCCTTGAACAGATCCTGGGTTTTTTCTGGTTTGGATCACGTAGTAATGTGGGACCACACTGAAACAGTCCATTAAACCTGGTTTCGCTCAATATTTTAGAGGACAACGCAAGTTAGGTCTGGGATATGTCTGGGATTTGCCCTCATCAGGCTCATTCTTTCGCATATTTCTCATACTTGATGGCTAGATCCTGGGCTTTTTCTGGATTGCATCACGTAGTAATGAAGTACAACACTGAAACAGTCAATTAAACCTGGTTTTCATCAATATCTTAGAGGACAACGCAAGTTAGGTCTGGGATATGTCTGGGATTTGCCCTCATCAGGCTCATACTTTCGCGTTTTTCACATACTTGTTGAACAGATCCTGGGTTTTTTCTGGTTTGGATCACGTAGTAGTGAGGTACCGCGCTGAAACAGTCCATTAAACCTGGTTTGGATCAATATTTTAGAGGATAACGCATGTAAGGTCTAGGTTAGGCCTGGGATTTTCCTTCATCAGACTCATACTTTCGCATTCTTCACATACTTGTTGACCGGATCCTGGGTTATTTCTGGGTTGGATCACGTAGTAATGTGGGACCACACAGAAACAGTCCATTAAACCTGGTTTCGCTCAATATTTTAGAGGATAACGCATGTAAGGTCTAGGTAAGGTCTAGGATTTGCCCTCATCAGGCTCATTCTTTCGCATATTTCTCATACTTCGTGGCTAGATCCTAGGCTATTTCTGGATTGGATCACGTAGTAAAGTGGTACCACACTGAAACATTCAATGAAACCTGGTCTGGATAAATATTTTAGAGGATAACGCATCTTAGGTCTGGGTTAGGTCTAAGATTTGCCCTCATCAGGCTCACAGTTTAGCGTTTTTCACATACTTGTTGAACAGATCCTGGGTTTTTTCTGGTTTGGATCACGTAGTAGTGTGGTACCACGCTGAAACAGACCATTAAACCTGGCTTGGATCAATATTTTAGAGAATAATTCATGTTAGGTCTAGGTTAGGTCTGGGATTTGCTCTCATCAGGCTCATTCTTTCGCGTTTTTCACATACTTGTTGAACAGATCCTGGGTTTTTTCTGGTTTGGATCACGAAGTAGTGTGCTACCACACTGAAACGGTCCATTAAACCTGGTTTCGCTCAATATTTTAGAGGATAACGCATGTTAGGTCTAGGTTAGGTCTGGGATTTGCTCTCATAAGGCTCATTCTTTCGCATATTTCTCATACTTGATGGCTAGATCCTGGGCTTTTTCTAGATTGCATCACGTAGTAATGTAGTACCACACTGAAACAGTCAATGAAACCTGGTTTCCATCAATATTTTAGAGGACAACGCAAGTTGGGTCTAGGTAAGTCCTGAAATTTCACTGATCGGACTCATACTTTCGCATTCTTCACATACTTGTTCAACGGATCCTGGGTTTTTTCTGGTTTTGATCACGCAGTAATGAGGTACCACAATGAAACATTCAATTAAACCTCGTCTTGATAAAAATTTTACAGAATAACGCATGTTAGGTCTGGGTTAGGTCTAGGATTTGCCCCCATCAAGCTCATACTTTCGCATATTTCTCATACTTCATGGCTAGATCCTGGGCTTTTTCTGGATTGCATCACGTAGTAATGAAGTACAACACTGAAACAGTCAATTAAAACTGGTTTCGATCAATATTTTAGAGAATAATTCATGTTAGGTCTAGGTTAGGTCTGGGATTTGCTCTCATCAGGCTCATTCTTTCGCATATTTCTCATACTTCATGGCTAGATCCTGGGCTTTTTCTGGATTGCATCACGTAGTAATGAAGTACAACACTGAAACAGTCAATTAAACCTTGTTTCCATCAATATTTTAGAGGACAACGCATGTTAGGTCTAGGTTAGGCCTGGGATTTGCCCTCATCAGGGTCATACTGTCGCAGTTTTAACATACTTGTTGAACGGATCCTGGGATTTTTCTGGTTTGGTTCACGTAGTAATGTGGTACCACACTGAAACATTCAATTACACCTGGTCTTGATAAATATTTTAGAGGATAACGCATGTTAGGTTTGGGTTAGGTCTAGGATTTGCCCTCATCAGGCTCATACTTTCGCATATTTCTCATACTTCATGGCTAGATCCTGGGCTGTTTCTGGATTGTACCACGTAGTAATGTGGTACCACGCTGAAACAGTCGATTAAACCTGGTTTCGATCAATATTTTAGATGATAACGGAAGTTAAGTCTGGGATAGGTCTGGGATTTGACCTCATCAGACTCATACTTTCGCATTCTTCACATACTTGTTGAACGGATCCTGGGTTTTTTCTGGTTTGGTTCTCGTAGTAATGTGGTACCACACTGAAACGTTCAATTAAACCTAGTCTTGGTAAATATTTTAGACGATAACGCATGTTAGGTTTGGGTTAGTTCTAGGATTTGCCCTCATCAGGCTCATACATTCGCATATTTCACATACTTCATGGCTAGATCCTGGGCTTTTTCTGGATTGCATCACGTAGTAAAGTGGTACCACACTGAAACATTCAATGAAACCTGGTTTCGATCAATATTTTAGAGGATAACACAAGTTAAGTCTGGGATAGGTCTGGGATTTGACCTCATCAGACTCATACTTTCGCGTTTTTCACATACTTGTTGAACAGATCCTGGGTTTTTTCTGGTTTGGATCACGTAGTAGTGTGGTACCACACTGAAAGAGTCCACTAAACCTGGTTGCGATCAATATTTTAGAGGATAACGCATGTTAGGTCTGGGTTAGGTCTAGTATTTGCCCTCATCAGGCTCATACTATCGCATATTTCTCATACTTCATGGCTAGATCCTGGGCTTTTTCTGGATTGCATCACGTAGTAAAGTGGTACCACACTGAAACATTCAATGAAACCTGGTTTCGATCAATATTTTAGAGGATAACACAAGTTAAGTCTGGGATAGGTCTAAGATTTGCCCTCATCAGGCTCACATTTTCGCGTTTTTCACATACTTTTTGAACAGATCCTGGGTTTTTTCTGGTTTGGATCACGTAGTACTGTGGTACCATACTGAAACAGTCCATTAAACCTGGTTTCGCTCAATATTTTAGAGGGTAACGCATGTTAGGTCTAGGTTAGGTCTGGGATTTGCTGTTATCAGGCTCATTCTTTCGCATATTTCTCATACTTGATGGCTAGATCCTGGGCTTTTTCTAGATTGCATCACGTAGTAATGTAGTACCACACTGAAACAGTCAATGAAACCATGTTTCCATCAATATTTTAGAAGACAACGCAAGTTAGGTCTAGGTAAGGCCTGAGATTTTCACTGATCAGACTCATACTTTCGCATTCTTCACATACCTGTTGTACGGATCCTCGGTTTTTTCTGGTTTGGATCACGTAGTAATGTGGTACCACACTGAAACATTCAATTAAACCTGGTCTTGATAAATATTTTAGAGGATAACGCATGTTAGGTTTGGGTTAGGTCTAGGATTTGCACTCATCAGGCTCATCCTTTCGCATATCTCTCATACTTCATGGCTAGATCCTGGGCTGTTTCTGGATTGTATCACGTAGTAATGTGGTACCACACTGATACAGTCCATTGAACCTGGTTTCGCACAATAATTTTAGAGGATAACGCAAGTTAGGTCTGGGATAGGTCTGGGATTCGCCCTAATCAGGCTCATACATTCGCGTTTTTCACGTACTTGTGATACTGATCCTGGGTTTTTTCTGGTTTGGATCACGTAGTAATGTGGTACCACACTGAAACAGTCGATTAAACCTCGTTTCGATCAATATTTTAGAGGATAACGCAAGTTAGGTCTGGTATAGGTCTGGGATTTGACCTCATCGGACTCATACCTTCGCACCCTTCACATACTCGTTGAACAGATCCTGGGTTATTTTCTGGTTTGGATCACATAGTAATGTGGTACCACACTGAAACAGTCGATTAAACCAGGTTTCGATCAATATTTTTGAGGATAACGCATGTTAGGTCTAGGTTAGGCCTGGGATATTCACTCATCAGACTCATACTTTCGCATTCTTCACATACTTGTTGAACGGATCCTGGGTTTTTTCTGGTTTGGATCACGTAGCAATGTGGGACCACACTGAAACAGTCAATTAAACCTGGTTTCGATCAATATTTTAGAGAATAATTCATGTTAGGTCTAGGTTAGGTCTGGGATTTGCTCTCATCGGGCTCATTCTTTCGCATATTTCTCATACTTGATGGCTAGATCCTGGGCTTTTTCTGGATTGCACAACGTAGTAATGAAGTACAACACTGAAACAGTCAATTAAACCTGGTTTCCATCAATATTTTAGAGGACAACGCATATTAGGTCTAGGTAAGGCCTGGGATTTGCCCCCATCAGGGTCATTCTTTCGCAGTTTTAACTTACATGTTGGCCTGATCGATGGTTTTTTCTGCGTTGGATCACGTAGTAAAGTGGTGCCACACTGATACAGTCCATTAAACCTGGTTTCCATCAATATTTTAGAGGACAACGCATGTTAGGTCTAGGTTAGGCCCGGGATTTGCCCTCATCAGGGTCACACTGTCGCAGTTTTAACATACTTGTTGAACGGATCCTGGGTTTTTTCTGCTTTGGTTCACGTAGTAGTGTGGTACCACACTGAAGCATTCAATTAAACCTGGTCTTGATAAATATTTTAGAGGATAACGCATGTTAGGATTGGGTTAGGTCTAGGATTTGCCCTCATCAGGCTCATACTTTCGCATATTTCTCATACTTCATGGCTAGATCCTGGGTTTTTTCTGGTTTGGATCACGTAGTAATGTGGGACCACACTGAAACAGTCAATTAAACCTGGTTTCGATCAATATTTTACAGAACAATTCATGTTAGGTCTAGGTTAGGTCCGGGATTTACTCTCATCAGGCTCATTCTTTCGCATATTACTCATACTTGATGGCTAGATCCTGGGCTTTTTCTGGATTGGATCACGTAGTAATGTGGTACCACACTGAAACATTCAATTAAACCTGGTCTTGATAAATATTTTAGAGGATAACGCATGTTAGGTCTGGGTTATGTCTAGGATTTGCCCTCATCAGACTCATACTTTCGCAGTCTTCGCATACTTGTTGAACAGATCCTGGGTTATTTTCTGGTTTGGTTCACGTAGTAATGTGGTACCACACTGAAACATTCAATTAAACCTGGTCTTGATAAATATTTTAGAGGATAACGCATGTTAGGTTTGGGTTAGGTCTAGGATTTGCCCTCATGAGACTCATACTTTCGCAGTCTTCGCATACTTGTTGAACAGATCCTGGGTTATTTTCTGGATTGGATCACGTAGTAATGGGGAACCACACTGAAACATTCAATTAAACCTGGTCTTGATAAATATTTTAGAGGATAACGCATGTTAGGTCTGGGTTATGTCTAGGATTTGCCCTCATCAGACTCATACTTTCGCAGTCTTCGCATACTTGTTGAACAGATCCTGGGTTATTTTCTGGTTTGGATCACGTAGTAGTGTGGGACCACACTGAAACATTCAATTAAACCTGGTTTCGATAAATATTTTAGAGAATAATTCATGTTAGGTCTAGGTTAGGTCTGGGATTTGCTCTTATCAGGCTCATTCTTTCGCATATTTCTCATACTTGATGGCTAGATTCTGGGCTTTTTCTGGATTGCATAACGTAGTAATGAAGTACAACACTGAAACAGTCAATTAAACCTGGTTTCCATCAATATTTTAGAGGACAACGCATATTAGGTCTATGTTAGGCCTGGGATTTGCCCTCATCAGGGTCATACTTTCGCAGTTTTAACATACATGTTGGCCTGATCGAGGGTTTTTTCTGCTTTGGATCACGCAGTATAGTGGTGCCACACTGAAACAGTACATTAAACCTGGTTTCCATCAATATTTTAGAGGACAACGCATGTTAGGTCTAGGTTAGGCCCGGGATTTGCCCTCATCAGGATCATACTGTCGCAGTTTTAACATACTTGTTGAACGGATCCTGGGTTTTTTCTGGTTTGGTTCACGTAGTAATGTGGCACCACACTGAAACATTCAATTAAACCTGGTCTTGATAAATATTTTAGAGGATAACGCATGTTAGGTTTGGGTTAGGTCTAGGATTTGCCCTCGTCAGGCTCATACTTTCGCACACTTCACATACTCCTTGACCAGATCCTGGGTTATTTTCTGGTTTGGATCACATAGTAATGTGGTACCACACTGAAACAGTCGATTAAACCAGGTTTCGATCAATATTTTAGAGGAGAACGCATGTTAGGTCTAGGTTAGGCCTGGGATTTTCACTCATCAGACTCATACTTTCGCATTATTCACATACTTGTTGAACTGATCCTGGGTTTTTTCTGGTTTGGATCACGTAGTAATGTGGTACCGCACTGAAACAGTCGATTAAACCTGGTTTCGATCAATATTTTAGAGGATAACGCAAGTTAGGTCTGGGATAGGTCTGGGATTTGACCTCATCAGACTCATACTTTCGCACACTTCACATACTCCTTGAACAGATCCTGGGTTATTTTCTGGTTGGGATCACATAGTAATGTGGTACCACACTGAAACAGTCGATTAAACCTGGTTTCGATCAATATTTTTGAGGATAACCCAAGTTAGGTCTGGGATAGGTCTGGGATTTTCACTCATCAGACTCATACTTTCGCACACTTCACATACTCCTTGAACAGATCCTGGGTTATTTTCTGGTTTGGATCACGTAGTAATGTGGGACCACACTGAAACATTCAATGAAACCTGGTCTGGATAAATATTTTAGACGATAACGCATCTTAGGTCTGGGTTAGGTCTAAGATTTGCCCTCATCAGGCTCACAGTTTAGCGTTTTTCACATACTTGTTGAACAGATCCTGGGTTTTTTCTGGTTTGGATCACGAAGTATTGTGGTACCACACTGAAACAGTCCATTAAACCTGATTTCGCTCAATATTTTAGAGGATAACGCATGTTAGGTCTAGGTTAGGTCTGGGATTTGCACACATCAGGCTCATTCTTTCGCATATTTCTCATACTTGATGGCTAGATCCTGGGCTTTTTCTGGATTGCATGACGTAGTAATGTAGTACCACACTGAAACAGTCAACGAAACCTGGTTTCCATCAATATTTTAGAGGACAACGCAAGTTAGGTCTAGGTAAGGCCTGAGATTTTCACTGATCAGACTCATACTCTCGCATTCTTCACATACTTGTTGAACGGATCCTGGGTTTTTTCTAGTTTGGATCACGTAGTAATGTGGTACCACACTGAAACATTCAATTAAACCTGGTCTTGATAAATATTTTAGAGGATAACGCAAGTTAGGTCTGGGATAGGTCTAGGATTTGCCCTCATCAGGCCCTTACTTTCGCATATTTCTCATACTTCATGGCTAGATCCTGGCTATTTCTGGATTGGATCACGTAGTAAAGTGGTACCACACTGAAACATTCAATGAAACCTGGTCTGGATAAATATTTTAGAGGTTAACGCATCTTAGGTCTGGGTTAGGTCTAAGATTTGCCCTTATCAGGCGCACAGTTTAACGTTCTTCACATATTTGTTGAACAGATCCTGGGTCTTTTCTGGTTTGGATCACATAGTAATGTGGTACCACACTGAAACGGTCAATTAAACCTGGTTTTGATCAATACTTTAGAGGATAACGCAAGTTAGGTCTGGGATAGGTCTGGGATTTGACCTCATCAGACTCATACTTTCGCACACTTGACATACTCCTTGACCAGATCCTGGGTTATTTTCTGGTTTGGATCACATAGTAATGTGGTACCACACTGAAACGTTCAATTAAACCTGGTCTTGATAACTATTTTAGAGGATAACGCATGTTAGGTTTGGGTTAGTTCTAGGATTTGCCCTCATCAGGCTCATACTTTCGCATATTTCACATACTTCATGGCTAGATCCTGGGCTTTTTCTGGATTGCATCACGTAGTAAAGTGGTACCACACTGAAACATTCAATGAAACCAGGTTTCGATCAATATTCTAGAGGATAACACAAGTTAAGTCTGGGATAGGTCTGGGATTTGACCTCATCAGACTCATACTTTCGCGTTTTTCACATACTTGTGGCACAGATCCTGGGTTTTTTCTGGTTTGGATCACGTAGTAGTGTGGTACCACACTGAAAGAGTCCATTAAACCTGGTTGCGATCAATATTTTAGAGGATAACGCATGTTAGGTCTGGGTTAGTTCTAGTATTTGCCCTCATCAGGCTCATTCTTTCGCATATTTCTCAAACTTGATGGCTTGATCCTGGGCTTTTTCTGGATTGCATCACGTAGTAATGTGGTACCACACTGAAACATTCAATTATACCTGGTCTTGATAAATATTTTAGAGGATAACGCATGTTAGGTCTGGGTTAGGTCTAGGATTTGCCCTCATCAGGCTCACAGTTTCGCGTTTTTCACATACTTTTTGAACGGATCCTGGGTTTTTTCTGGTTTGGATCACGTAGTACTGTGGTACCATACTGAAACAGTTCATTAAACCTGGTTTCGCTCAATATTTTAGAGGGTAACGCATGTTAGGTCTAGGTTAGGACTGGGATTTGCTGTCATCAGGCTCATTCTTTCGCATATTTCTCATACTTGATGGCTAGATCCTGGGCTTTTTCTAGATTGCATCACGTAGTAATGTAGTACCACACTGAAACAGTCAATGAAACGAGGTCTCCATCAATATTTTAGAAGACAACGCAAGTTAGGTCTAGGTAAGGCCTGAGATTTTCACTGATCAGACTCATACTTTCGCATTCTTCACATACCTGTTGTACGGATCCTGGGTTTTTTCTGGTTTGGATCACGTAGTAATGTGGTACCACACTGAAACAGTCGATTAAACCTCGTTTCGATCAATATTTTAGAGAATAATTCATGTTAGGTCTAGGTTAGGTCTGGGATTTGCTCTTATCAGGCTCATTCTTTCGCATATTTCTCAGACTTCATGGCTAGATCCTTGGCTGTTTCTGGATTGTATCACGTAGCAATGTGGGACCACACTGAAACAGTCAATTAAACCTGGTTTCGATCAATATTTTAGAGAATAATTCATGTTAGGTCTAGGTTAGGTCTGGGATTTGCTCTCATCGGGCTCATTCTTTCGCATATTTCTCATACATGTAGAACAGATCCTGGGTTTTTTCTGTTTTGGATCACGTAGTAATGTGGGACCACACTGAAACAATCAATTAAACCTGGTCTTGATAAATATTTTAGGCGATAACGCATGTTAGGTCTGGGTTAGGTCTAGGATTTGCCCTCATCAGGCTCATACTTTCGCATATTGCTCAGACTTCATGGCTAGATCCTGGGCTGTTTCTGGATTGTATCACGTAGTAATGTGGTACCACGCTGAAACAGTCAATTAAACCTGATTTCGATCAATATTTTAGAGGATAACGCAAGTTAGGTCTGGGATAGGTCTAGGATTTGCCCTCATCAGGCTCTTACTTTCGCATATTTCTCATACTTCATGGCTAGATCCTGGGCTATTTCTGGATTGGATCACGTAGAAAAGTGGTACCACACTGAAACATTCAATGAAACCTGGTCTGGATAAATATTTTAGAGGATAACGCATGTTAGGTCAAGGTTAGGTCTAAGATTTGCCCTCATCAGGCTCACAGTTTCGAATTTTTCACATACTTTTTGAACAGATCCTGGGTTTTTTCTGGTTTGGATCACGTAGTACTGTGGTACCATACTGAAACTGTCCATTAAACCTGGTTTCGCTCAATATTTTAGAGGATAACGCATGTTAGGTCTAGGTTAGGTCTGGGATTTGCTGTCATCAGGCTCATTCTTTCGCATATTTCTCATACTTGATGGCTAGATCCTGGGCTTTTTCTAGATTGCATCACGTAGTAATGTAGTACCACACTGAAACAGTCAATGAAACCAGGTTTCCATCAATATTTTAGAAGATAACGCAAGTTAGGTCTAGGTCAGGCCTGAGATTTTCACTGATCAGACTCATACTTTCGCATTCTTCACATACCTCTTGTACGGATCCTCGGTTTTTTCTGGTTTGGATCACGTAGTAATGTGGTACCACACTGAAACATTCAATTAAACCTGGTCTTGATAAATATTTTAGAGGATAACGCATGTTAGGATTGGGTTAGGTCTAGGATTTGCCCTCATCAGGCTCATACTTTCGCATATTTCTCATACTTCATGGCTAGATCCTGGGCTGTTTCTGGATTGTATCACGTAGTAATGTGGTACCACACTGAAACAGTCCATTAAACCTGGTTTCGCTCAATATTTTAGAGGATAACGCAAGTTAGGTCTGGGACAGGTCTGGGATTCGCCCTAATCAGGCTCATACATTCGCGTTTTTCACGTACTTATTAAACTGATCCTGGGTTTTTTCTGGTTTGGATCACGTAGTAATGTGGTACCACACTGAAACAGTCGATTAAACCTCGTTTCGATCAATATTTTAGAGGATAACGCAAGTTAGGTCTGGGACAGTTCTGGGATTTGCCCTCATCAGACTCATACCTTCGCACCCTTCACATACTCGTTGAACAGATCCTGGGTTTTTTCTGGTTTGGATCACGTAGCAATGTGGGACCACACTGAAACAGTCAATTAAACCTGGTTTCGATCAATATTTTAGAGGATAACGCATGTTAGGTCTAGGTTAGGTCTGGGATTTGCTGTCATCAGGCTCATTCTTTCGCATATTTCTCATACTTGATGGCTAGATCCTGGGCTTTTTCTAGATTGCATCACGTAGTAATGTAGTACCACACTGAAACAGTCAATGAAACCAGGTTTCCATCAATATTTTAGAAGACAACGCATGTTAGGTCTAGGTTAGGCCTGGGATTTTCACTCATCAGACTCATACTTTCGCATTCTTCACATACTTGTTGAACGGATCCTGGGTTTTTTCTGGTTTGGATCACGTAGCAATGTGGGACCACACTGAAACAGTCAATTAAACCTGGTTTCGATCAATATTTTAGAGAATAATTCATGTTAGGCCTAGGTTAGGTCTGGGATTTGCACTTATCAGGCTCATTCTTTCGCATATTTCTCATACTTGATGGCTAGATTGTGGACTTTTTCTGGATTGCATAACGTAGTAATGAAGTACAACACTGAAACAGTCAATTAAACCTGGTTTCCATCAATATTTTAGAGGACAACGCATATTAGGTCTATGTTAGGCCTGGGATTTGCCCTCATCAGGGTCATACTTTCGCAGTTCTAACATACATGTTGGCCTGATCGAGGGTTTTTTCTGCTTTGGATCACGCAGTAAAGTGGTGCCACACTGAAACAGTACATTAAACCTGGTTTCCATCAATATTTTAGAGGACAACGCATGTTAGGTCTAGGTTAGGCCTGGGATTTGCCCTCATCAGGATCATACTGTCGCAGTTTTAACATACTTGTTGAACGGATCCTGGGTTTTTTCTGGTTTGGTTCACGTAGTAATGTGGTACCACACTGAAACATTCAATTAAACCTGGTCTTGATAAATATTTTAGAGGATAACGCATGTTAGGTTTGGGTTAGGTCTAGGATTTGCCCTCGTCAGGCTCATACTTTCGCATATTTCTCATACTTCATGGCTAGATCCTGGGCTGTTTCTGGATTGTATCAAGTAGTAATGCGATACCACGCTGAAACAGTCGATTAAACCTGGTTTCGATCAATATTTTAGAGGGTAACGCAAGTTAAGTCTGGGATAGGTCTGGGATTTGACCTCATCAGACTCATACTTTCGCGTTTTTCACATACTTGTTGAACAGATCCTGGGTTTTTCTGGTTTGGATCACGTTGTAGTGTGGTACCACACTGAAGCAGTCCATTAAACTTGGTTGCGATCAATATTTTAGAGGATAGCGCATGTTAGGTCTGGGTTAGGTCAAGGATTTGCCCTCATCAGGCTCATTCTTTCGCATATTTCTCAAACTTGATGGCTAGATCCTGGGCTTTTTCTGGATTGCATCACGTAGTAATGTGGTACCACACTGAAACATTCAATTAAACCTGGTCTTGATAAATATTTTAGAGGATAACGCATGTTAGGTCTGGGTTATGTCTAGGATTTGCCCTCATCAGACTCATACTTTCGCATTCTTCACATACTTGTTGATCGGATCCTGGGTTTTTTCTGGTTTGGATCACGTAGTAATGTGGGACCACACTGAAACAGTCAATAAAACCTGGTTTCGATCACTATTTTAGAGAACAATTCATGTTAGGTCTAGGTTAGCCCTGGGGTTTTCACTCATCAGACTCATACTTTCGCATTCTTCACATACTCGTTGAACTGATCCTTGTTTTTTTCTGGTTTGTTTCACGTAGTAATGTGGTACTACACTGAAACATTCAATTAAACCTGGTCTTGATAAATATTTTAGAGGATAACGCATGTTTGGTTTGGGTTAGGTCTAGGATTTGCCCACATCAGGCTCATACTTTCGCATATTTCTCATACTTCATGGCTAGATCCTGGGCTGTTTCTGGATTGTATCAGGTAGTAATGTGGTACCACGCTGAAACAGTCAATTAAACCTGGTTTCGATCAATATTTTAGAGGATAACGCAAGTTAGGTCTGGGATAGGTCTGGGATTCGCCCTAATCAGACTCATACTTTCGCATTCTTCACATACTTGTTGAACTGATCCTTGTTTTTTTCTGGTTTGTTTCACGTAGTAATGTGGTACTAGACTGAAACATTCAATTAAACCTGGTCTTGATAAATATTCTAGAGGATAACGCATGTTAGGTTTGGGTTAGGTCTAGGATTTGCCCTCATCGGACTCATACTTTCGCATATTTCTCATACTTCATGGCTAGATCCTGGGCTATTTCTGGATTGGATCACGTAGTAAAGTGGTACCACACTGAAACATTCAATGAAACCTGGTCTGGATAAATATTTTAGAGGATAACGCATGTTAGGTCAAGGTTAGGTCTAAGATTTGCCCTCATCAGGCTCACAGTTTCGCGTTTTTCACATACTTGTTGAACAGATCCTGGGTTTTTTCTGGTTTGGATCACGTAGTAATGTGGTACCACACTGAAACATTAAATTAAACCTGGTCTTGATAAATATTTTAGAGGATAACGCATGTTAGGTCTGGGTTAGGTCTGTGATTTGCCCTCATCAGGGTCATACTTTCGCAGTTTTAACATGCATGTTGACCTGGTCGAGGGTTTTTTTTGCTTTGGATCACGTAGTAAAGTGGTACCACACTAAAACAGTCAATTAAACCTGGTCTCGATCAATATTTTAGAGGATAACGCATGTTAGGTCTGGGATAGGTCTGGGATTAGCCCTCATCAGGGTCATACTGTCGCACACTTGACATACTCGTTGAACGGACCCTGGGTTCTTTCTGGTTTGGATCACGTAGTAATGTGGGACCACACTGAAACAGTCAATTAAACCTGGTTTCGATCAATATTTTAGAGAATAATTCATGTTAGGTCTAGGTTAGGTCTGGGATTTGCTCTCATCGGGCTCATTCTTTCGCATATTTCTCATACATGTAGAACAGATCCTGGGTTTTTTCTGTTTTGGATCACGTAGTAAAGTGGTATCACGCTGAAACAGTCAATTAAACCTGATTTCGATCAATATTTTAGAGGATAACGCAAGTTAGGTCTGGGATAGGTCTAGGATTTGCCCTCATGAGGCTCCTACTTTCGCATATTTCTCATACTTCATGACTAGATCCTGGGCTATTTCTGGATTGGATCACGTAGTAAAGTGGTACGACACTGAAACATTCAATGAAACCTGGTCTGGATAAATAGTTTAGAGGATAACGCATGTTAGGTCAAGGTTAGGTCTAAGATTTGCCCTCATCAGGCTCACAGTTTCGCGTTTTTCACATACTTGTTGAACAGATCCTGGGTTGTTTCTGGTTTGGATCACGTAGTAATGTGGTACCACACTGAAACAGTCGATTAAACCAGGTTCCGATCAGTATTTTTGAGGATAACGCATGTTAGGTCTAGGTTAGGTCTGGGATCTTCACTCATTAGACTCATACTTTCGCATTCTTCACATACTTGTTGAACGGATCCTAGGTTTTTTCTGGTTTGGATCACGTAGTAATGTGGGACCACACTGAAACAATCAATTACACCTGGTTTCGATCAATATTTAAGAGAATAATTCATGTTAGGTCTAGTTTAGGTCTGGGATTTGCTCTCATCAGGCTCATTCTTTCGCATATTTCTCAAACTTGATGGCTAGATCCTGGGCTTTTTCTGGATTGCATCACGTAGTAATGAAGTACAGCACTGAAACAGTCAATTAAACCTGGTTTCCATCAATATCTTAGAGGACAACGCAAGTTAGGTCTGGGATAGGTCAGGGATTTGCCCTCATCAGGCTCATACTTTCGCGTTTTTCACATCCTTGTTGAACAGACCCTGGGTTTTTTCTGGTTTGGATCACGTAGTAGTGTGGTTCCACACTGAAACAGTCCATTAAACCTGGTTTCCATCAATATTTTAGAGGACAACGCAAGTTGGGTCTAGGTAAGTCCTGAGATTTTCACTGATCAGACTCATACTTTCGCATTCTTCACATACTTGTTGAACGGATCCTGGGTTTTTTCTGGTTTTGATCACGCAGTAATGAGGTACCACAATGAAACATTCAATTAAACCTGGTCCTGATAAAAATTTTACAGAATAACGCATGTTAGGTCTGGGTTAGGTCTAGGATTTGCCCTCATCAGGCTCATACTTTCGCATATTTCTCATACTTCATGGCTAGATCCTGGGCTTTTTCTGGATTGCATCACGTAGTAATGGAGTACATCACTGAAACATTCAATGAAACCTGGTCTTGATAAATATTTTAGAGGATAACGCATGTTAGGTCTGGGTTATGTCTAGGATTTGCCCTCATCAGACTCATACTTTCGCAGTCTTCGCATACTTGTTGAACAGATCCTGGGTTATTTTCTGGTTTGGTTCACGTAGTAATGTGGTACCACACTGAAACATTCAATTAAACCTGGTCTTGATAAATATTTTAGAGGATAACGCATGTTAGGTTTGGGTTAGGTCTAGGATTTGCCATCATCAGACTCATAGTTTCGCATTCTTCACATGCTACTTGAACGGATCCTGGGTTTTTTCCGGTTTGGATCAGGTAGTAATGTGGGACCACACTGAAACAGTCAATTAAACCTGGTTTCGATAAATATTTTAGAGAATAATTCATATTAGGCCTAGGTTAGGTCTGGGATTTGCTCTTATCAGGCTCATTCTTTCGCATATTTCTCATACTTGATGGCTAGATTCTGGGCTTTTTCTGGATTGCATAACGTAGTAATGAAGTACAACACTGAAACTGTCAATTAAACCTGGTTTCCATCAATATTTTAGAGGACAACGCATATTAGGTCTATGTTAGTCCTGGGATTTGCCCTCATCAGGGTCATACTTTCGCAGTTCTAACATACATGTTGGCCTGATCGAGGGTTTTTTCTGCTTTGGATCACGCAGTAAAGTGGTGCCACACTGAAACAGTACATTAAACCTGGTTTCCATCAATATTTTAGAGGACAACGCATGTTAGGTCTAGGTTAGGCCTGGGATTTGCCCTCATCAGGATCATACTGTCGCAGTTTTAACATACTTGTTGAACGGATCCTGGGTTTTTTCTGGTTTGCATCACGTAGTAATGTGGGACCACACTGAAACAGTCAATTAAACCTGGTTTCGATCACTATTTTAGAGAACAATTCATGTTAGGTCTAGGTTAGCCCTGGGGTTTTCACTCATCAGACTCATACTTTCGCATTCTTCACATACTTGTTGAACTGATCCTTGTTTTTTTCTGGTTTGTTTCACGTAGTAATGTGGTACTACACTGAAACATTCAATTAAACCTGGTCTTGATAAATATTTTAGAGGATAACGCATGTTAGGTTTGGGTTAGGTCTAGGATTTGCCCACATCAGGCTCATACTTTCGCATATTTCTCATACTTCATGGCTAGATCCTGGGCTGTTTCTGGATTGTATCAGGTAGTAATGTGGTACCACGCTGAAACAGTCAATTAAACCTGGTTTCGATCAATATTTTAGAGGATAACGCAAGTTAGGTCTGGGATAGGTCTGGGATTCGCCCTAATCAGGCTCATACTTTCGCGTTTTTCACATACTTGTTGAACTGATCCTGGGTTTTTCCTGGTTTGGATCACGTAGTAATGTGGTACCACACTGAGACATTCAATTAAACCTGGTCTTGATAAATATTTTAGAGAATAACGCATGTTGGGACTGGGTTAGGTCTAGGATTTGCCCTCATCGGGCTCATACTTTCGCATATTTCTCATACTTCATGGCTAGATCCTGGGCTATTGCTGGATTGGATCACGTAGTAAAGTGGTACCACACTGAAACATTCAATGAAACCTGGTCTGGATAAATATTTTAGAGGATAACGCATGTTAGGTCAAGGTTAGGTCTAAGATTTGCCCTCATCAGGCTCATAGTTTCGCGTTTTTCACATACTTGTTGAACAGATCCAGGGTTTTTTCTGGTTTGGATCACGTAGTAATGTGGTACCACACTGAAACATTAAATTAAACCTGGTCTTGATAAATATTTTAGAGGATAACGCATGTTAGGTCTGGGTTAGGTCTGTGATTTGCCCTCATCAGGGTCATACTTTCGCAGTTTTAACATGCATGTTGACCTGATCGAGGGTTTTTTCTGGTTTGGATCACGTAGTAATGTGGGACCACACTGAAACAGTCAATTAAATCTGGTTTTGTTCAATATTTTAGACAATAATTCATGTTAGGTCTAGGTTAGGCCTGGGATTTTCACTCATCAGACTCATACTTTCGCATTCTTCACATACTTGTTGAACGGATCCTGGGTTTTTTCTGGTTTGGATCACGTAGTAATGTGGGACCACACTGAAACAGTCAATTAAACCTGGTTTCGATCAATATTTTAGAGAATAATTCATGTTAGGTCTAGGTTAGGTCTGGGAGTTGCTCTCATCAGGCTCATTCTTTCGCATATTTCTCATACATGTAGAACAGATCCTGGGTTTTTTCTGTTTTGGATCACGTAGTAATGTGGGACCACACTGAAACAATCAATTAAACCTGGTCTTCATAAATATTTTAGAGGATAACGCATGTTAGGTCTGGGTTAGGTCTAGGATTTGCCCTCATCATTCTCATACTTTCGCATATTGCTCATACTTCATGGCTAGATCCTGGGCTGTTTCTGGATTCTATCACGTAGTAATGTGGTACCACGCTGAAACAGTCAATTAAACCTGATTTCGATCAATATTTTAGAGGATAACGCAAGTTAGGTCTGGGATAGGTCTAGGATTTGCCCTCATCAGGCTCTTACTTTCGCATATTTCTCATACTTCATGGCTAGATCCTGGGCTATTTCTGGATTGGATCATGTAGTAAAGTGGTACCACACTGAAACATTCAATGAAACCTGGTCTGGATAAATATTTTAGAGGATAACGCATGTTAGGTCAAGGTTAGGTCTAAGATTTGCCCTCATCAGGCTCACAGTTTCGCGTTTTTCACATACTTGTTGAACAGATCCTCGGTTTTTTCTGGTTTGGATTACGTAGTAATGTGGTACCACAGTGAAACAGTCCATTAAACCTGGTTTCGCTCAATATTTTAGAGGATACCGCATGTTAGATCTAGGTTAGGTCTGGGGTTTGCTGTCATCAGGCTCGTTCTTTCGCATATTTCTCATACTTGGTGGCTAGATCCTGGGCTTTTTCTAGATTGCATCACGTAGTAATGTAGTACCACACTGAAACAGTCAATGAAACCAGGTTTCCATCAATATTTTAGAAGACAACGCAAGTTAGGTCTAGGTAAGGCCTGAGATTTTCACTGATCAGACTCATACTTTCGCATTCTTCACATACTTGTTGTACGGATCCTCGGTTTTTTCTGGTTTGGATCACGTAGTAATGTGGTACCACACTGAAACATTCAATTAAACCTGGTCTTGATAAATATTTTAGAGAATAACGCATGTTAGGACTGGGTTAGGTCTAGGATTTGCCCTCATCGGGCTCATACTTTCGCATATTTCTCATACTTCATGGCTAGATCCTGGGCTATTTGTGGATTGGATCACGTAGTAAAGTGGTACCACACTGAAACATTCAATGAAACCTGGTCTGGATAAATATTTTAGAGGATAACGCATGTTAGGTCAAGGTTAGGTCTAAGATTTGCCATCATCAGGCTCACAGTTTCGCGTTTTTCACATACTTGTTGAACAGATCCAGGGTTTTTTCTGGTTTGGATCACGTAGTAATGTGGTACCACACTGAAGCATTAAATTAAACCTGGTCTTGATAAATATTTTAGAGGATAACGCATGTTAGGTCTGGGTTAGGTCTGTGATTTGCCCTCATCAGGGTCATACTTTCGCAGTTTTAACATGCATGTTGACCTGATCGAGGGTTTTTTTTGCTTTGGATCACGTAGTAAAGTGGTACCACACTAAAACAGTCAATTAAACCTGGTCTCGATCAATATTTTAGAGGATAACGCATGTTAGGTCTGGGATAGGTCTGGGATTAGCCCTAATCAGGGTCATACTGTCGCACACTTGACATACTCGTTGATCAGATCCTGGGTTTTTTTCTGGTTTGGATCACGTAGTAATGTGGTACCACACTGAAACAGTCGATTAAACCTGGTTTCGATCAATATTATTGAGGATAACGCATGTTAGGTCTAGTTTAGGCCTGGGATTTTCACTCATCAGACTCATACTTTCGCATTCTTCACATACTTGTTGAACGGACCCTGGGTTCTTTCTGGTTTGGATCACGTAGTAATGTGGGACCACACTGAAACAGTCAATTAAACCTGGTTTCGATCAATATTTTAGAGAATAATTCATGTTAGGTCTAGGTTAGGTCTGGGATTTGCTCTCATCGGGCTCATTCTTTCGCATATTACTTATACATGTAGAACAGATACTGGGTTTTTTCTGTTTTGGATCACGTAGTAATGTGGGACCACACTGAAACAATCAATTAAACCTGGTCTTGATAAATATTTTAGAGGATAACACATGTTAGGTCTGGGTTAGGTCTAGGATTTGCCCTCATGAGGCTCATACTTTCGCATATTTCTCATACTTCATGGCTAGATCCTGGGCTATTTATGGATTGGATCACGTAGTAAAGTGGTACGACACTGAAACATTCAATGAAACCTGGTCTGGATAAATAGTTTAGAGGATAACGCATGTTAGGTCAAGGTTAGGTCTAAGATTTGCCCTCATCAGGCTCACAGTTTCGCGTTTTTCACATACTTGTTGAACAGATCCTGGGTTGTTTCTGGTTTGGATCACGTAGTAATGTGGTACCACACTAAAACAGTCGATTAAACCAGGTTCCGATCAGTATTTTTGAGGATAACGCATGTTAGGTCTATGTTAGGTCTGGGATTTTCACTCATTAGACTCATACTTTCGCATTCTTCACATACTTGTTGAACGGATCCTAGGTTTTTTCTGGTTTGGATCACGTAGTAATGTGGGACCACACTGAACAATCAATTACACCTGGTTTCGATCAATATTTAAGAGAATAATTCATGCTAGGTCTAGTTTAGGTCTGGGATTTGCTCTCATCAGGCTCATTCTTTCGCATATTTCTCAAACTTGATGGCTAGATCCTGGGCTTTTTCTGGATTGCATCACGTAGTAATGAAGTACAGCACTGAAACAGTCAATTAAACCTGGTTTCCATCAATATCTTAGAGGACAACGCAAGTTAGGTCTGGGATAGGTCAGGGATTTGCCCTCATCAGGCTCATACTTTCGCGTTTTTCACATCCTTGTTGAACAGACCCTGGGTTTTTTCTGGTTTGGATCACGTAGTAGTGTGGTTCCACACTGAAACAGTCCATTAAACCTGGATTGGATCAATATTTTAGAGGATAACGCATGTTAGGTCTAGGTTAGGTTTGGGATTTTCACTCATCAGACCCATACTTTCGCATTCTTCACATACTCGTTGAACAGATCCTGGGTTATTTTCTGGTTTGGATCACATAGTAATGTGGTACCACACTGAAACAGTCGATTAAACCAGGTTTCGATGAATATCTTTGAGGATAACGCATGTTAGGTCTAGGTTAGGCCTGGGATTTTCACTCATCAAACTCATACTTTCGCATTCTTCACATACTTGTTGAACGGATCCTGGGTTTATTCTGGTTTGCATCACGTAGTAATGTGGGACCACACTGAAACAGTCAATTAAACCTGGTTTCGATCAATATTTTAGAGGATAACGCAAGTTAGGTCTGGGATAGGTCTGGGATTTGCCCTCATCAGGCTCATACTTTCGCGTTTTTCACATACTTGTTGAACAGATCCTGGGTTTTTTCTGGTTTGGATCACGTAGTAGTGTGGTACCACACAGAAACAGTCCATTAAACCTGGTTGCGATCAATATTTTAGAGGATATCGCAAGTTAGGTCTGGGATAGGTCTGTGATTTGCCCTCATCAGACTCATACTTTCGCACACTTCACATACTCGTTGATCAGATCCTGGGTTTTTTTCTGGTTTGGTTCACGTAGTAATGTGGTACCACACTGAAACAATCAATTAAACCTGGTCTTGATAAATATTTTAGAGGATAACGCATGTTAGGTCTGGGTTAGGTCTAGGATTTGCCCTCATCAGGCTCATACTTTCGCATATTTCTCATACTTCATGGCTGAATCCTGGGCTATTTCTGGATTGTATCACGTAGTAATATGGTACCACGCTGAAACATTCAATTAAACCTGGTCTTGATAAATATTTTAGAGGATAACGCATGTTAGGTCTGGGATAGGTGTGGGATTTGCCATCATCAGGCTCATACTTTCGCAGTTTTAACATGCATGCTGACCTGATCGAGGGTTTTTTCTGCTTTGGATCACGTAGTAAAGTGGTACCACACTAAAACTGTCAATTAAACCTGGTTTCGATCAATATTTTAGAGGATATCGCAAGTTAGGTCTGGGATAGGTCTGTGATTTGCCCTCATCAGACTCATACTTTCGCACACTTCACATACTCGTTGATCAGATCCTGGGTTTTTTTCTGGTTTGGTTCACGTAGTAATGTGGTACCACACTGAAACAATCAATTAAACCTGGTCTTGATAAATATTTTAGAGGATAACGCATGTTAGGTCTGGGTTAGGTCTAGGATTTGCCCTCATCAGGCTCATACTTTCGCATATTTCTCATACTTCATGGCTGAATCCTGGGCTATTTCTGGATTGTATCACGTAGTAATATGGTACCACGCTGAAACATTCAATTAAACCTGGTCTTGATAAATATTTTAGAGGATAACGCAAGTTAGGTCTGGGATAGGCCTGGGATTTGCCCTCATCAGACTCATACTTACGCACTCTTCACATACTCGTTGAACAGATCCTGGGTTATTTTCTGGTTTGGATCACATAGTAATGTGGTACCAAACTGAAACAGTCGATTAAACCAGGTTTCGATCAATATTTTTGAGGATAACGCATGTTAGGTCTAGGTTAGGCCTGGGATTTTCACTCATCAAACTCATACCTTCGCATTCTTCACATACTTGTTGAACGGATCCTGGGTTTTTTCTGGTTTGCATCACGTAGTAATGTGGGACCACACTGAAACAGTCAATTAAACCTGGTTTCGATCAATATTTTAGAGGATAACGCAAGTTAGGTCTGGGATAGGTCTGGGATTTGCCCTCATCAGGCTCATACTTTCGCATATTGCTCATACTTCATGGCTAGATCCTGGGCTGTTTCTGGATTGTATCACGTAGTAATGTGGTACCACGCTGAAACAGTCAATTAAACCTGATTTCGATCAATATTTTAGAGGATAACGCAAGTTAGGTCTGGGATAGGTCTAGGATTTGCCCTCATCAGGCTCTTACTTTCGCATATTTCTCATACTTCATGGCTAGATCCTGGGCTATTTCTGGATTGGATCATGTAGTAAAGTGGTACCACACTGAAACATTCAATGAAACCTGGTCTGGATAAATATTTTAGAGGATAACGCATGTTAGGTCAAGGTTAGGTCTAAGTTTTGCCCTCATCAGGCTCACAGTTTCGCGTTTTTCACATACTTGTTGAACAGATCCTGTGTTTTTTCTGGTTTGGATCACGTAGTAATGTGGTACCACACTGAAACAGTCCATTAAACCTGGTTTCGCTCAATATTTTAGAGGATACCGCATGTTAGGTCTAGGTTAGGTCTGGGATTTGCTGTCATCAGGCTCGTTCTTTCGCATATTTCTCATACTTGATGGCTAGATCCTGGGCTTTTTCTAGATTGCATCACGTAGTAATGTAGTACCACACTGAAACAGTCAATGAAACCAGATTTCCATCAATATTTTAGAAGACATCGCGAGTTAGGTCTAGGTAAGGCCTGAGATTTTCACTGATCAGACTCATACTTTCGCATTCTTCACATACTTGTTGTACGGATCCTCGGTTTTTTCTGGATTGGATCACGTAGTAATGTGGTACCACACTGAAACATTCAATTAAACCTGGTCTTGATAAATATTTTAGAGAATAACGCATGTTAGGACTGGGTTAGGTCTAGGATTTGCCCTCATCGGGCTCATACTTTCGCATATTTCTCATACTTCATGGCTAGATCCTGGGCTATTTCTGGATTGGATCACGTAGTAAAGTGGTACCACACTGAAACATTCAATGAAACCTGGTCTGGATAAATAGTTTAGAGGGTAACGCATGTTAGGTCAAGGTTAGGTCTAAGATTTGCCCTCATCAGGCTCACAGTTTCGCGTTTTTCACATGTTGAACAGATCCTGGGTTGTTTCTGGTTTGGATCACGTAGTAAAGTGGTACCACACTGAAACATTCAATGAAACCTGGGGTGGATAAATAGTTTAGAGGATAACGCATGTTAGGTCAAGGTTAGGTCTAAGATTTGCCCTCATCAGGCTCACAGTTTCGCGTTTTTCACATACTTGTTGAACAGATCCTGGGTTGTTTCTGGTTTGGATCACGTAGTAATGTGGTACCACACTGAAACAGTCAATTAAACCTGGTTTCGATCAATATTTTAGAGGATAACGCATGTTAGGTCTGGGATAGGTCTGGGATTTGCCCTCATCAGGCTCATACTTTCGCGTTTTTCACATACTTGTTGAACAGATCCTGGGTTTTTTCTGGTTTGGATCACGTAGTAGTGTGGTACCACACAGAAACAGTCCATTAAACCTGGTTGCGATCAATATTTTAGAGGATAACGCATGTTAGGTCTGGGTTAGGTCTAGGATTTGCCCTCATCAGGCTCATTCTTTCGCATATTTCTTATACTTGATGGCTAGATCCTAGGCTTTTTCTGGATTGCATCACGTAGTAATGTGGTACCACACTGAAACATTCAATTAAACCTGGTCTTGATAAATATTTTAGAGGATAACGCAAGTTAGGTCTGGGATAGGTCTGTGATTTGCTCTCATCAGACTCATACTTTCGCACACTTCACATACTCATTGATCAGATCCTTGGTTTTTTTCTGGTTTGGTTCACGTAGTAATGTGGTGCCACACTGAAACATTCATTTAAGCCTGGTCTTGATAAATATTTTAGAGGATAACGCATGTTAGGTCTGGGTTAGGTCTAGGATTTGCCCTCATTAGGCTCATACTTTCGCATATTTCTCATACTTCATGGCTAGATCCTGGGCTTTTCCTGGACTGCATCACGTAGTAATGAAGTACAACACTGAAATAGTCAATTAAACCTGGTTACCATCAATATCTTAGAGGACAACGCAAGTTAGCTCTGGCATAGGTCTGGGATTTGCCCTGATCAGACTCATACTTTCGCACACTTCACATACTCGTTGAACAGATCCTGGGTTATTTACTGGTTTGGATCACATAGTAATGTGGTACCACACTGAAACAGTCGATTAAACCAGGTTTCGATCAATATTTTTGAGGATAACGCATGTTAGGTCTAGGTTAGGCCTGGGATTTTCACTCATCAGACTCATACTTTCGCATTCTTCACATATTTGTTGAACGGATCCTGGGTTTTTTTCTGGTTTGGATCACGTAGTAATGTGGGCCCACACTGAAACAATCAATTAAACCTGGTTTTGATAAATATTTTTGAGGATAACGCATGTTAGGTCTAGGTAAGGCCAGGGATTTTCACTCATCAGACTCATACATTCGCATTCCTCACATACTTGTTGAACGGATCCTGGGTTTTTTCTGGTTTGGATCACATAGTAATGTGGTACCACACTGAAACAGTCGATTAAACCAGGTTTCGATCAATATTTTTGAGGATAACGCATGTTAGGTCTAGGTTAGGCCTGGGATTTGCCCTCATCAGGCTCATACTGTCGCGTTTTTCACATACTTGTTGAACAGATCCTGGGTTTTTTCTGGTTTGGATCCCGTAGTAGTGTGGTACCACACTGAAACAGTCCATTAAACCTGGTTTCGCTCAATATTTTAGAGGATAACGCATGTTAGGTCTAGGTCAGGCCTGGTTTTTTCACTCATCAGACTCATACTTTCGCATTCTTCACATACTTGTTGAACGGATCCTGGGTTTTTTCTGGTTTGGATCTCGTAGTAATGTGGGTCCACACTGAAACAATCAATTAAACCTGGTCTTGATAAATATTTTAGAGGATAACGCATGTTAGGTCTGGGATAGGTCTGGGATTTGCCCTCATCCGACTCATTCTTTCGCATATTTCTCATACTTGATGGCCAGATCCTGGGCTTTTTCTGGATTGCATCACGTAGTAATGAAGTACAACACTGAAACAGTCAATTAAACCTGGTTTCGATCAATATTTTAGAGAATAATTCATGTTAGGTCTAGGTTAGGTCTGGGATTTGCTCTCATCAGGCACATTCTTTCGCATATTTCTCATACTTGATGGCTAGATCCTGGGCTGTTTCTGGATTGTATGACGTAGTAATGTGGTACCACACTGAAACAGTCAATTAAACCTGGTTTCGATCAATATTTTAGAGGATAACGCAAGTTAGGTCTAGGTTAGGCCTGGGATTTGCACTCATCAGGGTCATACTTTCGCAGTTTTAACATACATGTTGACCTGATCGAGGTGTTTTTTCTGCTTTGGATCACGTAGTAAAGTGGTACCACACTGAAACATTCAATTAAACCTGGTCTTGATAAATATTTTAGAGGATAACGCATGTTAGGTCTAGGTTAGGTCTGGGATTTGCTCTCATCAGGCTCATTCTTTCGCATATTTCTCATACTTGATGGCTATATCCTGGGCTTTTTCTGGACTGCATCACGTAGTAATGAAGTACAACACTGAAATAGTCAATTAAACCTGGTTACCATCAATATCTTAGAGGACAACGCAAGTTAGGTCTGGCATAGGTCTGGGATTCGCCCTCATCAGGCTCATACTTTCGCGTTTTTCACATACTTGTTGAACGGATCCTGGGTTTTTTCTGGTTTGGATCACGTAGTAATGTGGCACCACACTGAAACATTCAATTAAACCTGGTCTTCATAAATATTTTAGGGGATAACGCATGTTAGGTCTGGGTTACGTCTAGGATTTGCCCTCATCAGGCTCATATTTTCGCATATTTCTCATACTTCATGGCTAGATCCTTGGCTGTTTCTGCATTGTATCACGTAGTAATGTGGTACCACGCTGAAACAGTCAATTAAACCTGGTTTCGATCAATATTTTAGAGGATAACGCAAGTTAGGTCTGGGATAGGTCTAGGATTTGCCCTCATCAGGCTCTTACTATCGCATATTTCTCATACTTCATGGCTAGATCCTGGGCTACTTCTGATTTGGATCACGTAGTAAAGTGGTACCATACTGAAACATTCAATGAAACCTGGTCTGGATAAATATTTTAGAAGATAACGCATCTTAGGTCTGGGTTAGGTCTAAGATTTGCCCACATCAGGCTCACAGTTTCGCGTTTTTCACATACTTTTTGAACGGTTCCTGGGTTTTTTCTGGTTTGGATCACGTAGTAATGTGGGTCCGCACTGAAACAATCAATTAAACCTGGTCTTGATAAATATTTTAGAGGATAACGCATGTTAGGTCTGGGATAGGTCTGGGATTTGCCCTCATCAGACTCATACTTTCGCATTCTTCACATACTTGTTGAACTGATCCTGGGTTTTTTCTGGTTTGGATCACGTAGTAATGTGGGTCCACACTGAAACAATCAATTAAACCTGGTCTTGATAAATATTTTAGAGGATAACGCATGTTAGGTCTGGGATAGGTCTGGGATTTGCCCTCATCAGACTCATACTTTCGCACACTTCACATACTCGTTGAACAGATCCTGGGTTATTTTCTGGTTTGGATCACATAGTAATGTGGTACCACACTGAAACAGTCGATTAAACCAGGTCTCGATCAATATTTTTGAGGACAACGCAAGTTAGGTCTAGGTTAGGCCTGGGATTTTCACTCATCAGACTCATACTTTCGCACACTTCACATACTCGTTGAACAGATCCTGGGTTATTTTCTGGTTTGGATCACATAGTAATGTGGTACCACGCTGAAACAGTCGATTAAACCAGGTTTCGATCAATATTTTTGAGGATAACGCATGTTAGGTCTAGGTTAGGCCTGGGATTTTCACTCATCAGACTCATACTTTCGCATTCTTCACATACTTGTTGAACGGATCCTGGGTTTTTTCTGGTTTGGATCATGTTGTAATGTGGGTCCACACTGAAACAATGAATTAAACCTGGTCTTGATAAATATTTTAGAGGATAACGCATGTTAGGTCTGGGATAGGTCTGGGATTTGCCCTCATCAGACTCATACTTTCGCACACTTCACATACTCGTTGAACAGATCCTGGGTTATTTTCTGGTTTGGATCATGTAGTAGTGTGATACTACACTGAAACATTCAATTAAACCTGGTCTTGATAAACATTTTAGAGGATAACGCATGTTAGGTCTGGGTTAGGTCTAGGATTTGCCCTCATCAGGCTCATTCTTTCGCATATTTCTCATACATGATGGCCAGATCCTGGGCTTTTTCTGGATTGCATCACGTAGTAATGAAGAACAACACTGAAACAGTCAATTAAACCTGGTTTCGATCAATATTTTAGAGAATAATTCATGTTAGGTCTAGGTTAGGTCTGGGATTTGCTCTCAACAGGCACATTCTTTCGCATATTTCTCATACTTGATGGCTAGATCCTGGGCTGTTTCTGGATTGTATGACGTAGTAATGTGGTACCACACAGAAACAGTCAATTAAACCTGGTTTCCATCAATATCTTAGAGGACAACGCAAGTTAGGTCTGGCATAGGTCTGGGATTCGCCCTCATCAGGCTCATACTTTCGCGTTTTTCACATATTTGTTGAACAGATCCTGGGTTTTTTCTGGTTTGTATCACGTAGTAATGAAGTACAACACTGAAACAGTCAATTAAACCTGGTTTCCATCAATATCTTAGAGGACAACGCAAGTTAGGTCTGGCATAGGTCTGGGATTCGCCCTCATCAGGCTCATACTTTCGCGTTTTTCACATACTTGTTGAACAGATCCTGGGTTTTTTCTGGTTTCTAACACGTAGTAGTGTGGCACCACACTGAAACAGTCCATTAAACCTGGTTTGGATCAATATTTTAGAGGATAACGCATGTTAGGTCTAGGTTAGCCCTGGGATTTTCACTCATCAGACTCATACTTTCGCATTCTTCTCATACTTGCTGAACTGATCCTGGGTTTTTTCTGGTTTGGATCACGTAGTAATGTGGTACCACACTGAAACAGTCGATTAAACCTGGTTTCGATCAATATCTTAGAGGATAACACAAGTTAAATCTGGGATTGGTCTGGGATTTGACCTCATCTGACTCATACTTTCGCACACTTCACATTCTCGTTGAACAGATCCTGGGTTATTTTCTGGTTTGGATCACATGGTAATGTGGTACCACACTGAAACAGTCAATTAAACCAGGTTCCGATCAATATTTTTGAAGATAACGCATGTTAGGTCTAGGTTAGGCCTGGGATTTTCACTCATCAGACTCATACTTTCGCATTCTTCACATACTTGTTGAACGGATCCTAGGTTTTTTCTGGTTTGGATCACGTAGTAATGAGGGACCACACTGAAACAGTCAATTAAACCTGGTTTCGATCAATATTTTAAAGAAGAATTCATGTTAGGTCTAGGTTAGGTCTGGGATTTGCTCTCATCAGGCTCGTTCTTTCGCATATTTCTCATACTTGATGGCTAGATCCTGGGCTTTTTCTGGATTGCATCACGTAGTAATGAAGTACAACACTGAAACAGTCAATTAAACCTGGTTTCCATCAATATCTTAGAGGACAACGCAAGTTAGGTCTGGCATAGGTCTGGGATTCGCCCTTATCAGGCTCATACTTTCGCGTTTTTCACATACTTGTTGAACAGATCCTGGGCTTTTTCTGGTTTGGATCCCGTATTAGTGTGGTACCACACTGAAACAGTCCATTAAACCTGGTTTGGATCAATATTTTAGAGGATAACGCATGTTAGGTCTAGGTTAGTTCTGGGATTTTCGCTCATGAGACTCATACTTTCGCATTCTTCACATACTTGTTGAACGGATCCTGGGTTTTTTCTGGTTTGGATCACGTAGTAATGTGGTACCACACTGAAACATTCAATTAAACCTGGTCTTGATAAATATTTTAGAGGATAACGCATGTTAGGTCTGGGTTACGTCTAGGATTTGCCCTCATCAGGCTCATACTTTCGCATATTTCTCATACTTCATGGCTAGATCCTGGGCTGTTTCTGCATTGTATCACGTAGTAATGTGGTACCACGCTGAAACTGTCAATTAAACCTGGTTTCGATCAATATTTTAGAGGATAACGCAAGTTAGGTCTGGGATAGGTCTAGGATTTGCCCTCATCAGGCTCTTACTATCGCATATTTCTCATACTTCATGGCTAGATCCTGGGCTATTTCTGGATTGGATCACGTAGTAAAGTGGTACCACACTGAAACATTCAATGAAACCTGTTCTGGATAAACATTTTAGAGGATAACGCATCTTAGGTCTGGGTTAGGTCTAAGATTTGCCCTCATCAGGCTCATACTTTCGCACACTTCACATACTCGTTGAACAGATCCTGGGTTATTTTCTGGTTTGGATCACATAGTAATGTGGTACCACACTGAAACACTCGATTAAACCAGGTTTCGATCAATATGTTTGAGGATAACGCATGTTAGGTCTAGGTTAGGCCTGGGATTTGACCTCATCAGACTCATACTTTCGCACACTTCACATACTCGTTGAACAGATCCTGGGTTATTTTCTGGTTTGGATCACATAGTAATGTGGTACCACACTGAAACAGTCGATTAAACCTGGTTTCGATCAATATTTTAGAGAATAATTCATGTTAGGTCTAGGTTAGGTCTGGGATTTGCTCTCATCAGGCTCAATCTTTCGCATATTTCTCATACTTGATGGCTAGATCCTGGGCTGTTCCTGGATTGTATGACGTAGTAATGTGGAACCACGCTGAAACAGCGAATTAAACCTGGTTTCGATCAATATTTTAGAGGATAACGCAAGTTAGGTCTAGGTTAGGCCTGGGATTTGCCCTCATCAGGGTCATACTTTCGCAGTTTTAACATACATGTTGACCTGATCGAGGGTTTTTTCTGCTTTGGATAACGTAGTAAAGTGGTACCACACTGAAACATTCAATTAAACCTGGTCTTGATAAATATTTTAGAGGATAACGCATGTTAGGTTTGGGTTAGGTCTAGGATTTGCCCTCATCAGGCTCATACTTTCGCATATTTCTCATACTTGATGGCTAGATCCTGGGCTGTTTTTGGATTGTATCACGTAGTAATGTGGTACCACGCTGAAACAGTCAATTAAACCTGGTTTGGATCAATATATTAGAGGATAACGCATGTTAGGTCTAGGTTAGCCCTGGGATTTTCACTCATCAGACTCATACTTTCGCATTCTTGTCATACTTGTTGAACTGATCCTGGGTTTTTTCTGGTTTGGATCACGTAGTAATGTGGTACCACACTGAAACAGTAAATTAAACCGGGTTTCGATCAATATTTTAGAGGATCACGCAAGCTAGGTCTGGGATAGGCCTGGGATTAGCCCTCATCAGACTCATACTTTCGTACACTTCACATACTCGTTGACAAGATCCTGGGTTTTTTTCTGGCTTGGATCACGTAGTAATGTGGTTCCACACTGAAACAGTCGATTAAACTTGGCTTCGATCAATATTTTAGAGGATAACGCAAGTTAGGTCTGGGATAGGTCTGGGATTTGCCCTCATCAGGCTCATACTTTCGCGTTTTTCACATACTTGTTGAACGGATCCTGGGTTTTTTCTGGTTTGGTTCACGTAGTAATGTGGTACCACGCTGAAACAGTCAATTAAACCTGGTTTCGATGAATATTTTAGAGGATAACGCAAGTTAGGTCTGGGATAGGTCTAGGATTTGCCCTCATCAGGCTCTTACTATCGCATATTACTCATACTTCATGGCTAGATCCTGGGCTATTTCTGGTTTGGATCACGTAGTAGTGTGGTACCACACTGAAACAGTCCATTAAACCTGGTTTCGCTCAATATTTTAGAGGATAACGCATGTTAGGTCTAGGTCAGTCCTGGGATTTTCACTCATCAGGCTCACATTTTCGCGTTTTTCACATACTTGTTGAACAGATCCTGGGTTTTTTCTGGTTTGGATCCCGTAGTAGTGTGGTACCACAATAAAACAGTCAATTAAACCTGGTTTCGATCAATATTTTAGAGGATATCGCAAGTTAGGTCTGGGATAGGTCTGGGATTTGCCCTCTTCAGGCTCATACTTTCGCGTTTTTCACATACTTGTTGAACGGATCCTGGGTTTTTTCTGGTTTGGATCACGTAGTAATGTGGTACCACACTGAAACATTCAATGAAACCTGGTCTTGATAAATATTTTAGAGGATAACGCATGTTAGGTCTGGGTTAGGTCTAGGATTTGCCCTCATCAGGCTCATACTTTCGCATATTTCTCATACTTCATGGCTAGATCCTGGGCTATTTCTGGATTGGATCACGTAGTAAAGTGGTACCACACTGAAACATTCAATGAAACCTGGTCTGGATAAATATTTTAGAGGACAACGCATCTTAGGTCTGGGATAGGTCTAGGATTAGCCCTCATCAGGCTCATTCTTTCGCGTATTTCTCATACTTGATGGCTAGATCCTGAGCTTTTTCTGGATTGCATCACGTAGTAATGAAGAACAACACTGAAACAGTCAATTAAACCTGGTTTCCATCAATATTTTAGAGGACAACGCAAGTTAGGTCTGGGATAGGTCTGGGATTTGCCCTCATCAGGCTCATACTTTCGCGTTTTTCACATACTTGTTGAACGGATCCTGGGTTTTTTCTGGTTTGGATCACGTAGTTATGTGGGTCCACACTGAAACAATCAATTAAACCTGGTCTTGATAAATATTTTAGAGGATAACGCGTGTTAGGTCTGGGATAGGTCTGGGATTTGCCCTCATCAGACTCATACTTTCGCACACTTCACATACTCGCTGAACACATCCTGGGTTATTTTCTGGTTTGGATCACATAGTAATGTGGTACCACACTGAAACAGTCGATTAAACCAGGTTTCGATCAATATTTTTGAGGATAACGCATGTTAGGTCTAGGTTAGGCCTGGAATTTTCACTCATCAGACTCATACATTCGCATTCTTCACATACTTTTTGAACGGTTCCTGGGTTTTTTCTGGTTTGGATCACGTAGTAATGTGGGTCCGCACTGAAACAATCAATTAAACCTGGTCTTGATAAATGTTTTAGAGGATAACGCATGTTAGGTCTGGGATAGGTCTGGGATTTGCCCTCATCAGACTCATACTTTCGCATTCTTCACATACTTGTTGAACTGATCCTGGGTTTTTTCTGGTTTGGATCACGTAGTAATGTGGTTCCACACTGAAACAGTCGGTTAAACCTGTTTTCGATCAATATTTTAGTGGATAACGCAAGTTAGGTCTGGAATAGGTCTGAGATATGCCCTCATCAGACTCATACCTACGCACACTTCACATACTCGTTGAACAAATCCTGGGTTATTTTCTTGTTTGGATCACATAGTAATGTGGTACCAAACTGAAACAGTCGATTAAACCAGGTTTCGATCAATATTTTTGAGGATAACGCATGTTAGGTCTAGGTTAGGCCTGGGATTTTCACTCACCAGACTCATACTTTCGCATTCCTCACATACTTGTTGAACGGATCCTGGGTTTTTTCTGGTTTGTATCACGTAGTTATGTGGTACCACACTGAAACAGTCCATTAAACCTGGTTTGGATCAATATTTTAGAGGATAACGCATGTTAGGTCTAGGTTAGCCCTGGGATTTTCACCCATCAGACTCATACTTTCGCATTCTTCTTATACTTGTTGAACTGATCCTGGGTTTTTTCTGGTTTGGATCACGTAGTAATGTGGTACCACACTGAAACAGTCGATTAAACCTGGTTTCGATCAATATTTTAGAGGATAACGCAAGTTAGGTCTAGGTTAGGCCCGGGATTTTCACTCATCAGACTCATATTTCGCATTCTTCACATACTTGTTGAACGGATCCTGGGTTTTTTCTGGTTTTAATCACGTAGTAATGTGGGACCACACTGAATCAGTCAATTAAACCTGGTGTCGACCAATATTTTAGAGAATAATTCATGTTAGGTCCAGGTTAGGTCTGGGATTTTCTCTCATCAGGCTCATTCTTTCGCATATTTCTCATACTTGAGGGCTAGATCCTGGGCTTTTTCTGGATTGGATCACGTAGTAATGAAGTACAACACTGAAACAGTCAATTAAACCTGGTTTCCATCAATATTTTAGAGGACAGCGCATGTTAGGTCTAGGTTAGGCCTGGGATTTGCCCTGATCAGGGTCATACTTTCGCAGTTTTAACATACATGTTGACCTGATCGAGGGTTTTTTCTGCTTTGTATCACGTAGTAATGTGGTACCACGCTGAAACAGTCAATTAAACCTGGTTTCGATCAATATTTTAGAGGATAACGCAAGTTAGGTCTGGCATAGGTCTGGGATTCGCCCTCATCAGGCTCATACTTTCGCGTTTTTCACATACGTGTTGAACAGATCCTGGGTTTTTTCTTGTTTGGTTCATGTAGTAATGTGGTACCACACTAAAACATTCAATTAAACCTGGTTTCGATCAATATTTTAGAGGATAACGCAAGTTAGGTCTGGCATAGGTCTAGGATTTGCCCTCATCAGGCTCATACTTTCGCATATATCTCATACTTCATGTCTAGATCCTGGGCTATTTCTGGATTGGATCACGTAGTAAAGTGGTACCACACTGAAACATTCAATGAAACCTGGTCTGGATAAATATTTTAGAGGACAACGCATCTTAGGTCTGGGTTAGGCCTAAGATTCGCCCTCATCAGGCTCACAGTTTCGCGTTTTTCACATACTTGTTGAACAGATCCTGGTTTTTTTCTGGTTTGGATCACGAAGTAGTGTGCTACCACACTGAAACAGTCCATTAAACCTGGTTTCGCTCAAATTTTTAGAGGATAACGCATGTTAGGTCTAGATTAGGTCTGGGATTTGCTCTCATCAGGCTGATTCTTTCGCATATTTCTCATACTTGATGGCTATATCCTGGGCTTTTTCTGGATTGCATCACGTAGTAACGTAGTACCACACTGAAACAGTCAATGAAACCTGGTTTCCATCAATATTTTAGAGGACAACGCAAGTTAGGTCTAGGTAAGGCCTGAGATTTTCACTGATCAGACTCATACATTCGCATTCTTCACATACTTGTTGAACGGATCCTGGGTTTTTTCTGGTTTGGATCACGTAGTAATGTGGTACCACACTGAAACATTCAATTAAACCTGGTCTTGATAAATATTTTAGAGGATAACGCATGTTAGGTCTGGGTTACGTCTAGGATTTGCCCTCATCAGGCTCATACTTTCGCGTTTTTCACATACTTGTTAAACAGATCCTGGGTTTTTTCTGGTTTGGATCACGTAGTAATGTGGTACCACGCTGAAACAGTCAATTAAACGTGGTTTCGATCAATATTTTAGAGGATAACGCAAGTTAGGTCTGGGATAGGTCTAGGATATGCCCTCATCAGGCTCTTACTATCGCATATTACTCATACTTCATGGCTAGATCCTGGGCTATTTCTGGATTGGATCACGTTGTAAAGTGGTACCACACTGAAACATTCAATGAAACCTGTTCTGGATAAATATTTTAGAGGATAACGCATCTTACGTCTGGGTTAGGTCTAAGATTTGCCCTCATCAGGCTCACAGTTTCGCGTTTTTCACATACTTGTTAAACAGATCCTGGGTTTTTTCTGGTTTGGATCACGTAGTAATGTGGTACCACGCTGAAACAGTCAATTAAACCTGGTTTCGATCAATATTTTAGAGGATAACGCAAGTTAGGTCTGGGATAGGTCTAGGATTTGCCCTCATCAGGCTCTTACTATCGCATATTTCTCATACTTCATGGCTAGATCCTGGGCTGTTTCTGCATTGTATCACGTAGTAATGTGGTTCCACACTGAAACAGTCGATTAAACTTGGCTTTGATCAATATTTTAGAGGATAACGCAAGTCAGGTCTGGGATAGGTCTTGGATTTGCCCTCATCAGGCTCTTACTATCGCATATTACTCATACTTCATGGCTAGATCCAGGGCTATTTCTGGTTTGGATCACGTAGTAGTGTGGTACCACACTGAAACAGTCCATTAAACCTGGTTTCGCTCAATATTTTAGAGGATAACGCATGTTAGGTCTAGGTCAGTCCTGGGATTTTCACTCATCAGGCTCACATTTTCGCGTTTTTCACATACTTGTTGTACAGATCCTGGGTTTTTTCTGGTTTGGATCCCGTAGTAGTGTGGTACCACAATAAAACAGTCAATTAAACCTGGTTTCGATCAATATTTTAGAGGATATCGCAAGTTAGGTCTGGGATAGGTCTGGGATTTGCCCTCATCAGGCTCATACTTTCGCGTTTTTCACATACTTGTTGAACGGATCCTGGGTTTTTTCTGGTTTGGATCACGTAGTTATGTGGGTCCAAACTGAAACAATCAATTAAACCTGGTCTTGATAAATATTTTAGAGGATAACGCGTGTTAGGTCTGGGATAGGTCTGGGATTTGCCCTCATCAGACTCATACTTTCGCACACTTCACATACTCGCTGAACACATCCTGGGTTATTTTCTGGTTTGGAACACATAGTAATGTGGTACCACACTGAAACAGTCGATTAAACCAGGTTTCGATCAATATTTTTGAGGATAACGCATGTTAGGTCTAGGTTAGGCCTGGGATTTTCACTCATCAGACTCATACATTCGCATTCTTCACATACTTTTTGAGCGGATCCTGGGTTTTTTCTGGTTTGGATCACGTAGTAATGTGGGTCCGCACTGAAACAATCAATTAAAACTGGTCTTGATAAATATTTTAGAGGATAACGCGTGTTAGGTCTAGGTTAGGTCTGGGATTTTCTCTCATCAGGCTCATTCTTTCGCATATTTCTCATACTTGAGGGCTAGATCCTGGGCTTTTTCTGGATTGGATCACGTAGTAATGAAGTACAACACTGAAACAGTCAATTAAACCTGGTTTCCATCAATATTTTAGAGGACAGCGCATGTTAGGTCTAGGTTAGGCCTGGGATTTGTCCTGATCAGGGTCATACTTTCGCAGTTTTAACATACATGTTGACCTGATCGAGGGTTTTTTCTGCTTTGGATCACGTAGTAAAGTGGTACCACACTGAAACAGTCCATTAAACCTGGTTTGGATCAATATTTTAGAGGATAACGCATGTTAGGTCTAGGTTAGGTCTGGGATTTCCGCTCATGAGGCTCATACTTTCGCATTCTTCACATACTTGTTGAACGGATCCTGGGTTTTTTCTGGTTTGGTTCATGTAGTAATGTGGTACCACACTGAAACATTCAATTAAACCTGGTCTTGATAAATATTTTAGAGGATAACGCATGTTAGGTTTGGCTTAGGTCTAGGATTTGCCCCCAGCAGGCTCATACTTTCGCATATTTCTCATACTTCATGGCTAGATCCTGGGCTGTTTCTAGTTTGTATCACGTAGTAATGTGGTACCACGCTGAAACAGTCAATTAAACCTGGTTTCGATCAATATTTTAGAGGATAACGCAAGTTAGGTCAGGCATGGGTCTGGGATTCGCCCTCATCAGACTCTTACTTTCGCACACTTCACATACTCGTTGAACAGATCCTGTGTTATTTTCTGGTTTGGATCACATAGTAATGTGGTACCACACTGAAACAGTCGATTAAACCAGGTTTCGATCTTTATTTTTGAGAATAACGCATGTTAGGTCTAGGTTAGGCCTGGGATTTTCACTCATCAGACTCATACTTTCGCATTCTTCACATACTTGTTGAACGGATCCTGGGTTTTTTCTGGTTTGGATCACGTTGTAATGTGGGACCACACTGAAACAATCAATTAAACCTGGTCTTGATAAATATTTTAGAGGATAACGCATGTTAGGTTTCGCTTAGGTCTAGGATTTGCCCCCAGCAGGCTCATACTTTCGCATATTTCTCATACTTCATGGATAGATCCTGGGCTGTTTCTGGTTTGGATCACGTAGTAATTTGGTACCACGCTGAAACAGTCAATTAAACCTGCTTTCGATCAATATTTTAGAGAATAATTCATGTTAGGTCTAGGTTAGGCCTGGGATTTTCACTCATCAGACTCATACTTTCGCATTCTTCACATACTTGTTGAACGGATCCTGGGTTTTTTCTGGTTTGGATCACGTTGTAATGTGGGACCACACTGAAACAATCAATTAAACCTGGTCTTGATAAATATTTTAGAGGATAACGCATGTTAGGTTTCGCTTAGGTCTAGGATTTGCCCCCAGCAGGCTCATACTTTCGCATATTTCTCATACTTCATGGATAGATCCTGGGCTGTTTCTGGTTTGGATCACGTAGTAATTTGGTACCACACTGAAACAGTCGATTAAACCTGGTCTTGATAAATATTTTAGAGGATAACGCATGTTAGGTCTGGGATAGGTATGGGATTTGCCCTCATCAGACTCTTACTTTCGCACACTTCACATACTCGTTGAACAGATCCTGGGTTATTTTCTGGTTTGGATCACTTAGTAATGTGGGACCACACTGAAACAATCAATTAAACCTGGTTTCCATCAATATTTTAGAGGACAACGCAAGTTAGGTCTGGGATAGGTCTGGGATTTGCCCTCATCAGGCTCACACTTTCGCGTTTTTCACATACTTGTTGAACAGATCCTGGGCTTTTTCTGGTTTGGATCCCGTAGTAGTGTGGTACCACAATAAAACAGTCAATTAAACCTGGTTTCGATCAATATTTTAGAGGATATCGCAAGTTAGGTCTGGGATAGGTCTGGGATTTGCCCTCATCAGACTCATACTTTCGCACACTTGACATACTCGTTGATCAGATCCTGGGTTTTTTTCTGGTTTGGATCACGTAGTAATGTGGTACCACACTGAAACATTCAATGAAACCAGGTCTGGATAAATATTTTAGAGGATAACGCAAGTTAGGTCTGGGAAAGGTCTGGGATTAGCCCTCATCAGACTCATACTTTCGCTTTCTTCACATACTCGTTGAACATATCCTGTGTTATTTTCTGGTTTGGATCACATAGTAATGTGGTACCACACTGAAACAGTCGATTAAACCAGGTTTCGAACAATATTTTTGAGGATAACGCATGTTAGGTCTAGGTTAGGACTGGGATTTTCACTCATCAGACTCATACTTTCGCATTCTTCACATACTTGTTGAACGGATCCTGGGTTTTTTCTGCATTGTATCACATAGTAATGTGGTACCACGCTGAAACAGTCAATTAAACCTGGTTTCGATCAATATTTTAGAGGATAACGCAAGTTAGGTCTGGGATAGGTCTAGGATTTGCCCTCATCAGGCTCTTACTATCGCATATTTCTCATACTTCATGGCTAGATCCTGGGCTATGTCTGGATTGGATCACGTAGTAATGTGGTACCACACTGAAACATTCAATGAAACCTGGTCTGGATAAATATTTTAGAGGATAACGCATCTTAGGTCTGGGTTAGGTCTAAGATTTGCCCTCATCAGGCTCACAGTTTCGCGTTTTTCACATACTTGTTGAACAGATCCTGGGTTTTTTCTGGTTTGGATCAGGTAGTAATGTGGTACCACACTAGAACAGTCAATTAAACCTGGTTTCGATCTATATTTTGGAGGATAACGCAAGTTAGGTCTGGGATAGGTCTGGGATTTGCTCTCATCAGGCTCATTCTTTCGCATATTTCTCATACTTGATGGCTAGATCCTGAGCCTTTTCTGGATTGCATCACGTAGTAATGAAGTACAACACTGAAACAGTCAATTAAACCTGGTTTCCATCAATATTTTAGAGGACAACGCAAGTCAGGTCTGGGATAGGTCTGGGATTTGCCCTCATCAGGCTCATACTGTCGCGTTTTTCACATACTTGTTGAACAGATCCTGGGTTTTTTCTGGTTTGGATCCCGTAGTAGTGTGGTACCACACTGAAACAGTCCATTAAACCTGGTTTCGCTCAATATTTTAGAGGATAACGCATGTTAGGTCTAGGTCAGGCCTGGTTTTTTCACTCATCAGACTCATACTTTCGCATTCTTCACATACTTGTTGAACGGATCCTGGGTTTTTTCTGGTTTGGATCACATAGTAATGTGGTACCACACTGAAACAGTCGATTAAACCTGGTCTTGATAAATATTTTAGAGGATAACGCATGTTAGGTTTGGCTTAGGTCTAGGATTTGCCCCCAGCAGGCTCATACTTTCGCATATTTCTCATACTTCATGGCTAGATCCTGGGCTGTTTCTGGTTTGTATCACGTAGTAATGTGGTACCACGCTGAAACAGTCAATTAAACCTGGTTTCGATCAATATTTTAGAGGATAACGCAAGTTAGGTCAGGCATGGGTCTGGGATTCGCCCTCATCAGACTCTTACTTTCGCACACTTCACATACTCGTTGAACAGATCCTGTGTTATTTTCTGGTTTGGATCACATAGTAATGTGGTACCACACTGAAACAGTCGATTAAACCAGGTTTCGATCTATATTTTTGAGAATAACGCATGTTAGGTCTAGGTTAGGCCTGGGATTTTCACTCATCAGACTCATACTTTCGCATTCTTCACATACTTGTTGAACGGATCCTGGGTTTTTTCTGGTTTGGATCACGTTGTAATGTGGGACCACACTGAAACAATCAATTAAACCTGGTCTTGATAAATATTTTAGAGGATAACGCATGTTAGGTTTCGCTTAGGTCTAGGATTTGCCCCCAGCAGGCTCATACTTTCGCATGTTTCTCATACTTCATGGATAGATCCTGGGCTGTTTCTGGTTTGGATCACGTAGTAATTTGGTACCACGCTGAAACAGTCAATTAAACCTGCTTTCGATCAATATTTTAGAGAATAATTCATGTTAGGTCTAGGTTAGGCCTGGGATTTTCACTCATCAGACTCATACTTTCGCATTCTTCACATACTTGTTGAACGGATCCTGGGTTTTTTCTGGTTTGGATCACGTTGTAATGTGGGACCACACTGAAACAATCAATTAAACCTGGTCTTGATAAATATTTTAGAGGATAACGCATGTTAGGTTTCGCTTAGGTCTAGGATTTGCCCCCAGCAGGCTCATACTTTCGCATATTTCTCATACTTCATGGATAGATCCTGGGCTGTTTCTGGTTTGGATCACGTAGTAATTTGGTACCACACTGAAACAGTCGATTAAACCTGGTCTTGATAAATATTTTAGAGGATAACGCATGTTAGGTCTGGGATAGGTATGGGATTTGCCCTCATCAGACTCTTACTTTCGCACACTTCACATACTCGTTGAACAGATCCTGGGTTATTTTCTGGTTTGGATCACGTAGTAATGTGGGACCACACTGAAACAATCAATTAAACCTGGTTTCCATCAATATTTTAGAGGACAACGCAAGTTAGGTCTGGGATAGGTCTGGGATTTGCCCTCATCAGGCTCATACTTTCGCGTTTTTCACATACTTGTTGAACAGATCCTGGGCTTTTTCTGGTTTGGATCCCGTAGTAGTGTGGTACCACAATAAAACAGTCAATTAAACCTGGTTTCGATCAATATTTTAGAGGATATCGCAAGTTAGGTCTGGGATAGGTCTGGGATTTGCCCTCATCAGACTCATACTTTCGCACACTTGACATACTCGTTGATCAGATCCTGGGTTTTTTTCTGGTTTGGATCACGTAGTAATGTGGTACCACACTGAAACATTCAAAGAAACCAGGTCTGGATAAATATTTTAGAGGATAACGCAAGTTAGGTCTGGGATAGGTCTGGGATTAGCCCTCATCAGACTCATACTTTCGCTTTCTTCACATACTCGTTGAACAGATCCTGTGTTATTTTCTGGTTTGGATCACATAGTAATGTGGTACCACACTGAAACAGTCGATTAAACCAGGTTTCGAACAATATTTTTGAGGATAACGCATGTTAGGTCTAGGTTAGGACTGGGATTTTCACTCATCAGACTCATACTTTCGCATTCTTCACATACTTGTTGAACGGATCCTGGGTTTTTTCTGCATTGTATCACGTAGTAATGTGGTACCACGCTGAAACAGTCAATTAGACCTGGTTTCGATCAATATTTTAGAGGATAACGCAAGTTAGGTCTGGGATAGGTCTAGGATTTGCCCTCATCAGGCTCTTACTATCGCATATTTCTCATACTTCATGGCTAGATCCTGGGCTATGTCTGGATTGGATCACGTAGTAATGTGGTACCACACTGAAACATTCAATGAAACCTGGTCTGGATAAATATTTTAGAGGATAACGCATCTTAGGTCTGGGTTAGGTCTAAGATTTGCCCTCATCAGGCTCACAGTTTCGCGTTTTTCACATACTTGTTGAACAGATCCTGGGTTTTTTCTGGTTTGGATCAGGTAGTAATGTGGTACCACACTAGAACAGTCAATTAAACCTGGTTTCGATCAATATTTTGGAGGATAACGCAAGTTAGGTCTGGGATAGGTCTGGGATTTGCTCTCATCAGGCTCATTCTTTCGCATATTTCTCATACTTGATGGCTAGATCCTGAGCCTTTTCTGGATTGCATCACGTAGTAATGAAGTACAACACTGAAACAGTCAATTAAACCTGGTTTCCATCAATATTTTAGAGGACAACGCAAGTCACGTCTGGGATAGGTCTGGGATTTGCCCTCATCAGGCTCATACTGTCGCGTTTTTCACATACTTGTTGAACAGATCCTGGGTTTTTTCTGGTTTGGATCCCGTAGTAGTGTGGTACCACACTGAAACAGTCCATTAAACCTGGTTTCGCTCAATATTTTAGAGGATAACGCATGTTAGGTCTAGGTCAGGCCTGGTTTTTTCACTCATCAGACTCATACTTTCGCATTCCTCACATACTTGTTGAACGGATCCTGGGTTTTTTCTGGTTTGTATCACGTAGTAATGTGGTACCACGCTGAAACAGTCAATTAAACCTGGTTTCGATCAATATTTTAGAGGATAACGCAAGTTAGGTCAGGCATGGGTCTGGGATTCGCCCTCATCAGACTCTTACTTTCGCACACTTCACATACTCGTTGAACAGATCCTGTGTTATTTTCTGGTTTGGATCACATAGTAATGTGGTACCACACTGAAACAGTCGATTAAACCAGGTTTCGATCTATATTTTTGAGAATAACGCATGTTAGGTCTAGGTTAGGCCTGGGATTTTCACTCATCAGACTCATACTTTCGCATTCTTCACATACTTGTTGAACGGATCCTGGGTTTTTTCTGGTTTGGATCACGTTGTAATGTGGGACCACACTGAAACAATCAATTAAACCTGGTCTTGATAAATATTTTAAAGGAAAACGCATGTTAGGTTTCGCTTAGGTCTAGGATTTGCCCTCATCAGGCTCTTACTATCGCATATTTCTCATACTTCATGGCTAGATCCTGGGCTATGTCTGGATTGGATCACGTAGTAATGTGGTACCACACTGAAACATTCAATGAAACCTGGTGTGGATAAATATTTTAGAGGATAACGCATCTTAGGTCTGGGTTAGGTCTAAGATTTGCCCTCATCAGGCTCACAGTTTCGCGTTTTTCACATACTTGTTGAACAGATCCTGGGTTTTTTCTGGTTTGGATCAGGTAGTAATGTGGTACCACACTAGAACAGTCAATTAAACCTGGTTTCGATCAATATTTTGGAGGATAACGCAAGTTAGGTCTGGGATAGGTCTGGGATTTGCTCTCATCAGGCTCATTCTTTCGCATATTTCTCATACTTGATGGCTAGATCCTGAGCCTTTTCTGGATTGCATCACGTAGTAATGAAGTACAACACTGAAACAGTCAATTAAACCTGGTTTCCATCAATATTTTAGAGGACAACGCAAGTCAGGTCTGGGATAGGTCTGGGATTTGCCCTCATCAGGCTCATACTGTCGCGTTTTTCACATACTTGTTGAACAGATCCTGGGTTTTTTCTGGTTTGGATCCCGTAGTAGTGTGGTACCACACTGAAACAGTCCATTAAACCTGGTTTCGCTCAATATTTTAGAGGATAACGCATGTTAGGTCTAGGTCAGGCCTGGTTTTTTCACTCATCAGACTCATACTTTCGCATTCTTCACATACTTGTTGAACGGATCCTGGGTTTTTTCTGGTTTGTATCACGTAGTAATGTGGTACCACACTGAAACAGTCCATTAAACCTGGTTTGGATCAATATTTTAGAGGATAACGCATGTTAGGTCTAGGTTAGCCCTGGGATTTTCACTCATCAGACTCATACTTTCGCATTCCTCGCATACTTGTTGAACTGATCCTGGGTTTTTTCTGGTTTGGATCACGTAGTAATGTGGTACCACACTGAAACAGACGATTAAACCTGGTTTCGATCAATATCTTAGAGGATAACGAAAGTTAAGTCTGGGATTGGTCTGGGATTTGACCTCATCAGGCTCATACTTTCGCGTTTTTCACATACTTGTTGAACAGATCCTGGTTTTTTTCTGGTTTGGATCCCGTAGTAGTGTGGTACCACACTGAAACAGTCCATCAAACCTGGTTTCGCTTAATATTTTAGAGGATAACGCATGTTAGGTCAAGGTTAGGTCTAAGATTTGCCCTCATCAGGCTCACAGTTTCGAGTTTTTCACATACCTGTTAAACAGATCCTGGGTTTTTTCTGGTTACGATCACGAAGTAGTGTGGTACCACACTGAAACAGTCCATTAAACCTGGTTTCGCTCAATATTTTAGAGGATAACGCATGTTAGGTCTAGGTTGGGTCTGGGATTTGCTCTCATTAGGCTCATTCTTTCGCATATTTCTCATACTTGATGGCTAGATCATGGGCTTTTTCTGCATTGCATCTCGTAGTTATGTAGTACCACACTGAAACAGTCAATGAAACCTGGTTTCCATCAATATTTTAGAGGACAACGCAAGTTAGGTCTAGGTAAGGCCTGAGATTTTCACTGATCAGACTCATAATTTCGCCTTCTTCACATACTTGTTGAACGGATCCTGGGTTTTTTCTGGTTTGGAACACGTAGTAATGTGGTACCACACTGAAACATTCAATTAAACCCGGTCTTGATAAATATTTTAGAGAATAACGCATGTTAGGTCAGGGTTAGGTCTAGGATTTGCCCTCATCAGGCTCATACTTTCGCATATTTCTCATACTTCATGGCTAGATCCTGGGCTATTTCTGGATTGGATCACGTAGTAAAGTGGTACCACACTGAAACATTCAATGAAACCTGGTCTGGATAAAAATTTTAGAGAATTACGCATGTTAGGTCAAGGTTAGGTCTAAGATTTGCCCTCATCAGGCTCACAGTTTCGCGTTTTTCACATACTTGTTGAACAGATCCTGGGGTTTTTCTGGTTTGTATCACGCAGTAGTGTGGTACCACACTGAAACAGTCGATTAAACCTGGTTTCGATGAATATTTTAGAGAATAATTCATGTTAGGTCTAGGTTAGGTCTGAGATTTGCTCTCATCAGGCTCATTCTTTCGCATATTTCTCATACTTGATGGCTAGATCCTTGGCTTTTTCTGGATTGCATCAGGTAGTAATGAAGTACAACACTGAAACAGTCAATTAAACCTGGTTTCCATCAATATCATAGAGGACAACGCAAGTTAGGTCTGGGATTGGTCTGGGATTTGCCCTCATCAGGCTCATACTTTCGCGTTTTTCACATACTTGTTGAACAGATCCTGGGTTTTTTCTTGTTTGGATCACGTAGTAGTGTGGTACCACACTGAAACAGTCCATTAAACCTGGTCTGGATCAATATTTTAGAGAATAACGCATGTTAGGTCTAGGTTGGGTCTGGGATTTGCTCTCATTAGGCTCATTCTTTCGCATATTTCTCATACTTGATGGCTAGATCATGGGCTTTTTCTGCATTGCATCACGTAGTTATGTAGTACCACACTGAAACAGTCAATGAAACCTGGTTTCCATCAATATTTTAGAGGACAACGCAAGTTAGGTCTAGGTAAGGCCTGAGATTTTCACTGATCAGACTCATAATTTCGCCTTCTTCACATACTCGTTGATCGGATCCTGGGTTTTTTCTGGTTTGGAACACGTAGTAATGTGGTACCACACTGAAACATTCAATTAGACCTGTTCTTGATAAATATTTTAGAGAACAACGCATGTTAGGTCAGGGTTAGTTCTAGGGTTTGCCCTCATCAGGCTCATACTTTCGCATATTTCTCATACTTCATGGCTAGATCCTGGGCTGTGTCTGGATTGTATCACGTAGTAATGTGGTACCACGCTGACACAGTCAATTAAACCTGGTTTCGATCAATATTTTAGAGGATAACGCATGTAAGGTCTAGGTTAGCCCTGGGATTTTCACTCATCAGACTCATACTTTCGCATTCTTCTCATACTTGATGGCTAGATCCTGGGCTTTTTCTGGATTGCATCACGTAGTAATGAAGTACAACACTGAAACAGTCAATTAAACCGGGTTTCCATCAATATCTTAGAGGACAACGCAAGTTAGGTCTGGGATTGGTCTGGGATTTGCCCTCATCAGGCTCATACTTTCGCGTTTTTCACATACTTGTTGAACAGATCCTGGGTTATTTTCTGGTTTGGATCACATAGTAATGTGGTACCACACTGAAACAGTCGATTAAACCTGGTTTCGATGAATATTTTAGAGAATAATTCATGTTAGGTCTGGGTTAGGTCTGGGATTTGCTCTCATCAGGCTCGTTCTTTCGCATATTTCTCATACTTGATGGCTAGATCCTGGGCTGTTCCTGGATTGCATCACGTAGTAATGTGGTACCACGCTGAAACAGTCGATTAAACCTGGTTCCGATCAATATTTTAGAGGATAACGCAAGTTAAGTCTGGGATTGGTCTGGGATTTGACCTCATCAGACTCATACTTTCGCACCCTTCACATACTTGTTGAACAGATCCTGGGTTTTTTCTGGTTTGGATCCCGTAGTAGTGTGGTACCACACTGAAACAGTCCATTAAACCTGGTTTCGCTCAATATTTTAGAGGATAACGCATGTTAGGTCTAGGTTAGGTCTGGGATTTTCACCCTTCAGACTCATACTTTCGCATTCTTCACATTCTTGTTGAAGGGATCCTGGGTTTTTTCTGGTTTGGATCACGTAGTAATGTGGTACCACACTGAAACAGTCGATTAAACGTGGTTTTGATCAATATTTTAGAGGATAACGCATAGTTAGGTTTGGGATAGGTCTGGGATTTGACCTCATCAGACTCATACTTTCGCACACTTCACATACTCGTTGAACAGATCCTGGGTTATTTTCTGGTTTGGATCACATAGTAATGTGGTACCACACTGAAACAGTCGATTAAACCTGGTTTCGATGAATATTTTAGAGAATAATTCATGTTAGGTCTAGGTTAGGTCTGGGATTTGCTCTCATCAGGCTCATTCTTTCGCATATTTCTCATACTTGATGGCTAGATCCTGGGCTGTTCCTGGATTGCATCACGTAGTAATGTGGTACCACGCTGAAACAGTCGATTAAACCTGGTTCCGATCAATATTTTAGAGGATAACGCAAGTTAAGTCTGGGATTGGTCTGGGATTTGACCTCATCAGACTCATACTTTCGCACCCTTCACATACTTGTTGAACAGATCCTGGGTTTTTTCTGGTTTGGATCCCGTAGTAGTGTGGTACCACACTGAAACAGTCCATTAAACCTGGTTTCGCTCAATATTTTAGAGGATAACGCATGTTAGGTCTAGGTCAGGCCTGGGATTTTCACTCATCAGACTCATACTTTCGCATTCTTCACATACTTGTTGAACGGATCCTGGGTTTTTTCTGGTTTGGATCACGTAGTATTGTGGGACCACACTGAAACAATCAATTAAACCTGGTCTTGATAAATATTTTAGAATATAACGCCTGTTAGGTTTGGGTTAGGTCTAGGATTTGCCCTCAGCAGGCTCATACTTTCGCATATCTCTCATACTTCTTGGCTAGATCCTGGGCTGTTCCTGGATTGTATCACGTAGCAATGTGGTACCACGCTGACACAGTCAATTAAACCTGGTTTCGATCAATATTTTAGAGGATAACGCAAGTTAGGTCTGGCATAGGTCTGGGATTCGCCCCCATCAGGCTCATACTTTCGCGTTTTTCACATACTTGTTGAACAGATGCTGGGTTTTTCTGGTTTGTATCACGCAGTAGTGTGGTACCACACTGAAACAGTCCATTAAACCTGGTTTGGATGAATATTTTAGAGGATAACGCATGTAAGGTGTAGGTTAGCCCTGGGATTTTCACTCATCAGACTCATACTTTCGCATTCCTCGCATACTTGTTGAACTGATCCTGGGTTTTTTCTGGTTTGGATCACGTAGTAATGTGGTACCACACTGATACAGACGATTAAACCTGGTTTCGATCAATATCGTAGAGGATAACGAAAGTTAAGTCTGGGATTGGTCTGGGATTTGACCTCATCAGGCTCATACTTTCGCGTTTTTCACATACTTGTTGAACAGATCCTGGTTTTTTTCTGGTTTGGATCCCGTAGTAGTGTGGTACCACACTGAAACAGTCCATCAAACCTGGTTTCGCTTAATATTTTAGAGGATAACGCATGTTAGGTCAAGGTTAGGTCTAAGATTTGCCCTCATCAGGCTCACAGTTTCGAGTTTTTCACATACCTGTTAAACAGATCCTGGGTTTTTTCTGGTTTGGATCACGAAGTAGTGTGGTACCACACTGAAACAGTCCATTAAACCTGGTTTCGCTCAATATTTTAGAGGATAACGCATGTTAGGTCTAGGTTGGGTCTGGGATTTGCTCTCATTAGGCTCATTCTTTCGCATATTTCTCATACTTGATGGCTAGATCATGGGCTTTTTCTGCATTGCATCTCGTAGTTATGTAGTACCACACTGAAACAGTCAATGAAACCTGGTTTCCATCAATATTTTAGAGGACAACGCAAGTTAGGTCTCGGTAAGGCCTGAGATTTTCACTGATCAGACTCATAATTTCGCCTTCTTCACATACTTGTTGAACGGATCCTGGGTTTTTTCTGGTTTGGAACACGTAGTAATGTGGTACCACACTGAAACATTCAATTAAACCCGGTCTTGATAAATATTTTAGAGAATAACGCATGTTAGGTCAGGGTTAGGTCTAGGATTTGCCCTCATCAGGCTCATACTTTCGCATATTTCTCATACTTCATGGCTAGATCCTGGGCTATTTCTGGATTGGATCACGTAGTAAAGTGGTACCACACTGAAACATTCAATGAAACCTGGTCTGGATAAAAATTTTAGAGAATTACGCATGTTAGGTCAAGGTTAGGTCTAAGATTTGCCCTAATCACGCTCACAGTTTCGCGTTTTTCACATACTTGTTGAACAGATCCTGGGGTTTTTCTGGTTTGTATCACGCAGTAGTGTGGTACCACACTGAAACAGTCGATTAAACCTGGTTTCGATGAATATTTTAGAGAATAATTCATGTTAGGTCTAGGTTAGGTCTGAGATTTGCTCTCATCAGGCTCATTCTTTCGCATATTTATCATACTTGATGGCTAGATCCTGGGCTTCTTCTGGATTGCATCAGGTAGTAATGAAGTACAACACTGAAACTGTCAATTAATCCTGGTTTCCATCAATATCTTAGAGGACAACGCAAGTTAGGTCTGGGATTGGTCTGGGATTTGCCCTCATCAGGCTCATACTTTCGCGTTTTTCACATACTTGTTGAACAGATCCTGGGTTTTTTCTGGTTTGGATCACGTAGTAGTGTGGTACCACACTGAAACAGTCCATTAAACCTGGTTTGGATCAATATTTTAGAGAATAACGCATGTTAGGTCTAGGTTGGGTCTGGGATTTGCTCTCATCAGGCTCATTCTTTCGCATATTTCTCATACTTGATGGCTAGATCCTGAGCTTTTTCTGGATTGCATCACGTAGTAATGTAGTACCACACTGAAACAGTCAATGAAACCTGGTTTCCATCAATATTTTAGAGGACAACGCAAGTTAGGTCTAGGTAAGGCCTGAGATTTTCACTGATCAGACTCATACATTCGCATTCTTCACATACTAGTTGAACGGATCCTGGGTTTTTTCTGGTTTGGATCACGTAGTTATGTGGGTCCACACTGAAACAATCAATTAAACCTGGTCTTGATAAATATTTTAGAGGATAACGCATGTTAGGTCTGGGGTGGGGGTGGGATTTGCCCTCATCAGACTCATACTTTCGCACACTTCACATACTCGTTAACAGATCCTGGGTTTTTTCTGGTTTGGATCACGTAGTAATGTGGGTCCACACTGAAACAATCAATTAAACCTGGTCTTGATAAATATTTTAGAGGATAACGCATGTTAGGTCTGGGATAGGTCTGCGATTTGCCCTCATCAGACTCATACATTCGCACACTTCACATACTCGTTTGACAGATCCTGCGTTATTTTCTGGTTTGGATCACATAGTAATGTGGCACCACACTGAAACAGTCGATTAAACCAGGCTTCGATCAATATTTTTGAGGGCAACGCATGTTAGGTCTAGGTTAGGCCTGGGATTTTCACTCATCAGACTCATACTTTCGCATTCTTCACATACTTGTTGAACTGAAACTGGGTTTTTTTCTGGTTTGGATCACGTAGTAATGTGGTTCCACACTGATACAGTCGGTTAAACCTGGTTTCGGTCAATATTTTAGTGGATAACGCAAGTTAGGTCTGGGATAGGTCTGGGATTTGCCCTCATCAGACTCATACCTACGCACACTTCACATACTCGTTGAACAGATCCTGGGTTATTTTCTGGTTTGGATCACATAGTAATGTGGTACCAAACTGAAACAGTCGATTAAACCAGGTTTCGATCAATATTTTTGAGGATAACGCATGTTAGGTCTAGGTTAGGCCTGGGATTTTCACTCATCAGACTCATACTTTCGCATTCTTCACATACTTGTTGAACTGAAACTGGGTTTTTTTCTGGTTTGGATCACGTAGTAATGTGGTACCACACTGAAACAGTCGATTAAACCTGGTTTCGATCAATATTTTAGAGGAGAACGCAAGTTAAGTCTGGGATTGGTCTAGGATTTGACCTCATCAGGCTCATACTTTCGCGTTTTTCACATACTTCTTGAACGGATCCTGGGTTTTTTCTGGTTTGGTTCACGTGGTAATGTGGGTCCACACTGAAACAATCAATTAAACCTGGTCTTGATAAATATTTTAGAGGATAACGCATGTTAGGTCTGGGATAGGTCTGGGATTTGCCTTCATCAGTCTCATACTTTCGCACACTTCACATACTCATGAACAGATCCTGCGTTATTTTCTGGTTTGGATCACATAGTAATGTGGTACCACACTGAAACATTCAATTAAACCTGGTCTTGATAAATATTTTAGAGGACAACGTATGTTAGGTCTGGGTTAGGTCTAGGATTTGCCCTCATCAGGCTCATACTTTCGCATATTTCTCATACTTCATGGCTAGATCCTGGGTTTTTTCTGGTTTGGATCACGTAGTAATGTGGTACCACACTAAAACAGTCAATTAAACCAGGTTTCGATCAATATTTTGGAGGATAACGCAAGTTAGGTCTGGGATAGGTTTGGGATTTGCTCTCATCAGGCTCATTCTTTCGCATATTTCTCATACTTGATGGCTAGATCCTGAGCTTTTTCTGGATTGCATCACGTAGTAATGTAGTACCACACTGAAACAGTCAATGAAACCTGGTTTCCATCAATATTTTAGAGGACAACGCAAGTTAGGTCTAGGTAAGGCCTGAGATTTTCACTGATCAGACTCATACATTCGCATTCTTCACATACTTGTTGAACGGATTCTGGGTTTTTTCTGGTTTGGATCACGTAGTTATGTGGGTCCACACTGAAACAATCAATTAAACCTGGTCTTGATAAATATTTTAGAGGATAACGCGTGTTACGTCTGGGATAGGTCTGGGATTTGCCCTCATCAGACTCATACTTTCGCACACTTCACATACTCGTTGAACAGATCCTGGGTTATATTCTGGTTTGGATCACATAGTAATGTGGTACCACACTGAAACAGTCGATTAAACCAGGTTTCGATCAATATTTTTGAGGACAACGCATGTTAGGTCTAGGTTAGGCCTGGGATTTTCACTCATCAGACTCATACTTTCGCATTCTTCACATACTTGTTGAACGGATCCTGGGTTTTTTCTGGTTTGGATCACATAGTAATGTGGGTCCACACTGAAACAATCAATTAAACCTGGTCTTGATAAATATTTTAGAGGATAACGCATGTTAGGTCTGGGATAGGTCTGGGATTTGCCCTCATCAGACTCATACTTTCGCACACTTCACATACTCGTTGGACAGATCCTGGGTTATTTTCTGGTTTGGATCACATAGTAATGTGGTACCACACTGAAACAGTCGATTAAACCAGGTTTCGATCAATATTTTTGAGGACAACGCATGTTAGGTCTAGGTTAGGCTTGGGATTTTCACTCATCAGACTCATACTTTCGCATTCTTCACATACTTGTTGAACTGAAACTGGGTTTTTTTCTGGTTTGGATCACGTAGTAATGTGGTTCCACACTGAAACAGTCGGTTAAACCTGGTTTCGATCAATATTTTAGAGGATAACGCAAGTTAGGTCTGGCATAGGTCTGGGATTCGCCCTTATCAGGCTCACAGTTTCGCGTTTTTCACATACTTGTTGAACGGATCCTGGGTTTTTTCTGGTTTGGGTCACGTAGTAATGTGGGACCACACTGAAACAGTCAATTAAACCTGGTTTCGACCAATATTTTAGAGAATAATTCATGTTAGGTCTAGGTTAGGTCTGGGATTTGCTCTCATCAGGCTCATACTTTCGCACACTTCACATACTTGTTGAACGGATCCTGGGTTTTTTCTGGTTTGGATCACGTAGTAATGTGGGTCCACACTGAAACAATCAATTAAACCTGGTCTTGATAAATATTTTAGAGGATAACGCATGTTAGGTCTGGGATAGGTCTGGGATTTGCCCTCATCAGACTCATACATTCGCACACTTCACATACTCGTTTGACAGATCCTGCGTTATTTTCTGGTTTGGATCACATAGTAATGTGGTACCACACTGAAACATTCAATTAAACCTGGTCTTGATAAATATTTTATAGGATAACGCATGTTAGGTCTGGGTTAGGTCTAGGATTTGCCCTCATCAGGCTCATACTTTCGCATATTTCTCATACTTCATGGCTAGATCCTGGGCTATTTCTGGATTGGATCAAGTAGTAAAGTGGTACCACACTGAAACATTCAATGAAACCTGGTCTGGATAAATATTTTAGAGGACAACGCATCTTAGGTCTGGGGTAGGTCTAAGATTTGCCCTCATCAGGCTCACAGTTTCGCGTTTTTCACATACTTGTTGAACAGATCCTGGGTTTTTTCTGGTTTGGATCACGTAGTAATGTGGTACCACACTAAAACAGTCAATTAAACCTGGTTTCGATCAATATTCTAGAGGATCACGCAAGCTAGGTCTGGGATAGGTCTGGGATTAGCCCTCATCAGACTCATACTTTCGCACGCTTCACATACTCGTTGACAAGATCCTGGGTTTTTTTCTGGCTTGGATCACGTAGTAATGTGGTTCCACACTGAAACTGTCGATTAGACTTGGCTTCGATCAGTATTTTAGAGGATAACGCTAGTTAGGTCTGGGCTAGGTCTGGGATTTGCCCTCATCAGGCTCATACTTTCGCGTTTTTCACATACTTGTTGAACGGATCCTGGGTTTTTTCTGGTTTGGTTCACGTAGTAATGTGGGTCCACACTGAAACAATCAATTAAACCTGGTCTTGATAAATATTTTAGAGGATAACGCATGTTAGGTCTGGGATAGGTCTAGGATTTGCCCTCATCAGACTCATACTTTCGCACACTTCACATACTCGTTGAACAGATCCTGCGTTATTTTCTGGTTTGGATCACATAGTAATGTGGTACCACACTGAAACATTCAATTAAACCTGGTCTTGATAAATATTTTAGAGGATAACGCATGTTAGGTCTGGGTTACGTCTAGGATTTGCCCTCATCAGGCTCATACTTTCGCATATTTCTCATACTTGATGGCTATATCCTGGGCCATTTCTGGATTGGATCACGTAGTAAAGTGGTACCACACTGAAACACTCAATGAAACCTGGTCTGGATAAATATTTTAGAGGATAACGCATGTTAGGTCTGGGTTAGGTCTAAGATTTGCCCTCATCAGGCTCACAGTTTCGCGTTTTTCACATACTTGTTGAACAGATCCTGGGTTTTTTCTGGTTTGGATCACGTAGTAATGTGGTACCACACTAAAACAGTCAATTAAACCAGGTTTCGATCAATATTTTGGAGGATAACGCAAGTTAGGTCTGGGATAGGTCTGGGATTTGCTCTCATCAGGCTCATTCTTTCGCATATTTCTCATACTTGATGGCTAGATCCTGAGCTTTTTCTGGATTGCATCACGTAGTAATGTAGTACCACACTGAAACAGTCAATGAAACCTGGTTTCCATCAATATTTTAGAGGACAACGCAAGTTAGGTCTAGGTAAGGCCTGAGATTTTCACTGATCAGACTCATACATTCGCATTCTTCACATACTTGTTGAACGGATCCTGGGTTTTTTCTGGTTTGGATCACGTAGTTATGTGGGTCCACACTGAAACAATCAATTAAACCTGGTCTTGATAAATATTTTAGAGGATAACGCATGTTAGGTCTGGGGTGGGGGTGGGATTTGCCCTCATCAGACTCATACTTTCGCACACTTCACATACTCGTTGAACAGATCCTGGGTTATTTTCTGGTTTGGATCACATAGTAATGTGGTACCACACTGAAACAGTCGATTAAACCAGGCTTCGATCAATATTTTTGAGGGCAACGCATGTTAGGTCTAGGTTAGGCCTGGGATTTTCACTCATCAGACTCATACTTTCGCATTCTTCACATACTTGTTGAACTGAAACTGGGTTTTTTTCTGGTTTGGATCACGTAGTAATGTGGTTCCACACTGAAACAGTCGGTTAAACCTGGTTTCGATCAATATTTTAGTGGATAACGCAAGTTAGGTCTGGGATAGGTCTGGGATTTGCCCTCATCAGTCTCATACCTACGCACACTTCACATACTCGTTGAACAGATCCTGGGTTATTTTCTGGTTTGGATCATATAGTAATGTGGTACCAAACTGAAACAGTCGATTAAACCAGGTTTCGATCAATATTTTTGAGGATAACGCATGTTAGGTCTAGGTTAGGCCTGGGATTTTCACTCATCAGACTCATACTTTCGCATTCCTCACATACTTGTTGAACGGATCCTGTGTTTTGTCTGGCTTGTAACACGTAGTAATGTGGTACCACACTGAAACAGTCCATTAAACCTGGTTTGGATCAATATTTTAGAGGATAACGCATGTTAGGTCTAGGTTAGCCCTGGGATTTTCACTCATCAGACTCATACTTTCGCATTCTTCTTATACTTGTTGAACTGATCCTGGGTTTTTTCTGGTTTGGATCACGTAGTAATGTGGTACCACACTGAAACAGTCGATTAAACCTGGTTTCGATCAATATTTTAGAGGATAACGCAAGTTAAGTCTGGGATTGGTCTGGGATTTGACCTCATCAGGCTCATACTTTCGCGTTTTTCACATACTTCTTGAACGGATCCTGGGTTTTTTCTGGTTTGGTTCACGTGGTAATGTGGGTCCACACTGAAACAATCAATTAAACCTGGTCTTGATAAATATTTTAGAGGATAACGCATGTTAGGTCTGGGATAGGTCTGGGGTTTGCCCTCATCAGACTCATACTTTCGCACACTTCACATACTCGTTGAACAGATCCTGCATTATTTTCTGGTTTGGATCACATAGTAATGTGGTACCACACTGAAACATGCAATTAAACCTGGTCTTGATAAATATTTTAGAGGATAACGCATGTTAGGTCTGGGGTGGGGGTGGGATTTGCCCTCATCAGACTCATACTTTCGCACACTTCACATACTCGTTGAACAGATCCTGGGTTATTTTCTGGTTTGGATCACATAGTAATGTGGTACCACACTGAAACAGTCGATTAAACCAGGCTTCGATCAATATTTTTGAGGGCAACGCATGTTAGGTCTAGGTTAGGCCTGGGATTTTCACTCATCAGACTCATACTTTCGCATTCTTCACATACTTGTTGAACTGAAACTGGGTTTTTTTCTGGTTTGGATCACGTAGTAATGTGGTTCCACACTGGAACAGTCGGTTAAACCTGGTTTCGATCAATATTTTAGTGGATAACGCAAGTTAGGTCTGGGATAGGTCTGGGATTTGCCCTCATCAGTCTCATACCTACGCACACTTCACATACTCGTTGAACAGATCCTGGGTTATTTTCTGGTTTGGATCATATAGTAATGTGGTACCAAACTGAAACAGTCGATTAAACCAGGTTTCGATCAATATTTTTGAGGATAACGCATGTTAGGTCTAGGTTAGGCCTGGGATTTTCACTCATCAGACTCATACTTTCGCATTCCTCACATACTTGTTGAACGGATCCTGTGTTTTGTCTGGCTTGTAACACGTAGTAATGTGGTACCACACTGAAACAGTCCATTAAACCTGGTTTGGATCAATATTTTAGAGGATAACGCATGTTAGGTCTAGGTTAGCCCTGGGATTTTCACTCATCAGACTCATACTTTCGCATTCTTCTTATACTTGTTGAACTGATCCTGGGTTTTTTCTGGTTTGGATCACGTAGTAATGTGGTACCACACTGAAACAGTCGATTAAACCTGGTTTCGATCAATATTTTAGAGGATAACGCAAGTTAAGTCTGGGATTGGTCTGGGATTTGACCTCATCAGGCTCATACTTTCGCGTTTTTCACATACTTCTTGAACGGATCCTGGGTTTTTTCTGGTTTGGTTCACGTGGTAATGTGGGTCCACACTGAAACAATCAATTAAACCTGGTCTTGATAAATATTTTAGAGGATAACGCATGTTAGGTCTGGGATAGGTCTGGGGTTTGCCCTCATCAGACTCATACTTTCGCACACTTCACATACTCGTTGAACAGATCCTGCATTATTTTCTGGTTTGGATCACATAGTAATGTGGTACCACACTGAAACATGCAATTAAACCTGGTCTTGATAAATATTTTAGAGGACAACGTATGTTAGGTCTGGGTTAGGTCTAGGATTTGCCCTCATCAGGCTCATACTTTCGCATATTTCTCATACTTCATGGCTAGATCCTGGGTTTTTTCTGGTTTGGATCACGTAGTAATGTGGTACCACACTAAAACAGTCAATTAAACCAGGTTTCGATCAATATTTTGGAGGATAACGCAAGTTAGGTCTGGGATAGGTCTGGGATTTGCTCTCATCAGGCTCATTCTTTCGCATATTTCTCATACTTGATGGCTAGATCCTGAGCTTTTTCTGGATTGCATCACGTAGTAATGTAGTACCACACTGAAACAGTCAATGAAACCTGGTTTCCATCAATATTTTAGAGGACAACGCAAGTTAGGTCTAGGTAAGGCCTGAGATTTTCACTGATCAGACTCATACATTCGCATTCTTCACATACTTGTTGAACGGATTCTGGCTTTTTTCTGGTTTGGATCACGTAGTTATGTGGGTCCACACTGAAACAATCAATTAAACCTGGTCTTGATAAATATTTTAGAGGATAACGCGTGTTAGGTCTGGGATAGGTCTGGGATTTGCCCTCATCAGACTCATACTTTCGCACACTTCACATACTCGTTGAACAGATCCTGGGTTATTTTCTGGTTTGGATCACATAGTAATGTGGTACCACACTGAAACAGTCGATTAAACCAGGTTTCGATCAATATTTTTGAGGACAACGCATGTTAGGTCTAGGTTAGGCCTGGGATTTTCACTCATCAGACTCATACTTTCGCATTCTTCACATACTTGTTGAACGGATCCTGGGTTTTTTCTGGTTTGGATCACGTAGTAATGTGGGTCCACACTGAAACAATCAATTAAACCTGGTCTTGATAAATATTTTAGAGGATAACGCATGTTAGGTCTGGGATAGGTCTGGGATTTGCCCTCATCAGACTCATACTTTCGCACACTTCACATACTCGTTGGACAGATCCTGGGTTATTTTCTGGTTTGGATCACATAGTAATGTGGTACCACACTGAAACAGTCGATTAAACCAGGTTTCGATCAATATTTTTGAGGACAACGCATGTTAGGTCTAGGTTAGGCCTGGGATTTTCACTCATCAGACTCATACTTTCGCATTCTTCACATACTTGTTGAACTGAAACTGGGTTTTTTTCTGGTTTGGATCACGTAGTAATGTGGTTCCACACTGAAACAGTCGGTTAAACCTGATTTCGATCAATATTTTAGTGGATAACGCAAGTTAGGTCTGGGATAGGTCTGGGATTTGCCCTCATCAGACTCATACCTACGCACACTTCACATACTCGTTGAACAGATCCTGGGTTATTTTCTGGTTTGGATCACATAGTAATGTGGTACCAAACTGAAACAGTCGATTAAACCAGGTTTCGATCAATATTTTTGAGGACAACGCATGTTAGGTCTAGGTAAGGCCTGAGATTTTCACTGATCAGACTCATACTTTCGCACAATTCACATACTCGTTGAACAGATCCTGGGTTATTTTCTGGCTTGTATCACGTAGTAATGTGGTACCACACTGAAACAGTCGATTAAACCAGGTTTCGATCAATATTTTTGAGGACAACGCATGTTAGGTCTAGGTTAGGCCTGGGATTTTCACTCATCAGGCTCATACTTTCGCATATTTCTCATACTTCATGGCTAGATCCTGGGCTATTTCTGGATTGGATCAAGTAGTAAAGTGGTACCACACTGAAACATTCAATGAAACCTGGTCTGGATAAATATTTTAGAGGACAAGGCATCTTAGGTCTGGGGTAGGCCTAAGATTTGCCCTCATCAGGCTCACAGTTTCGCGTTTTTCACATACTTGTTGAACAGATCCTGGGTTTTTTCTGGTTTGGATCACGTAGTAATGTGGTACCACACTAAAACAGTCAATTAAACCTGGTTTCGATCAATATTCTAGAGGATCACGCAAGCTAGGTCTGGGATAGGTCTGGGATTAGCCCTCATCAGACTCATACTTTCGCACGCTTCACATACTCGTTGACCAGATCCTGGGTTTTTTTCTGGCTTGGATCACGTAGTAATGTGGTTCCACACTGAAACTGTCGATTAGACTTGGCTTCGATCAGTATTTTAGAGGATAACGCTAGTTAGGTCTGGGCTAGGTCTGGGATTTGCCCTCATCAGGCTCATACTTTCGCGTTTTTCACATACTTGTTGAACGGATCCTGGGTTTTTTCTGGTTTGGTTCACGTAGTAATGTGGGTCCACACTGAAACAATCAATTAAACCTGGTCTTGATAAATATTTTAGAGGATAACGCATGTTAGGTCTGGGATAGGTCTGGGATTTGCCCTCATCAGACTCATACTTTCGCACACTTCACATACTCGTTGAACAGATCCTGCGTTATTTTCTGGTTTGGATCACATAGTAATGTGGTACCACACTGAAACATTCAATTAAACCTGGTCTTGATAAATATTTTAGAGGATAACGCATGTTAGGTCTGGGTTACGTCTAGGATTTGCCCTCATCAGGCTCATAGTTTCGCATATTTCTCATACTTGATGGCTATATCCTGGGCCATTTCTGGATTGGATCACGTAGTAAAGTGGTACCACACTGAAACACTCAATGAAACCTGGTCTGGATAAATATTTTAGAGGATAACGCATGTTAGGTCTGGGTTAGGTCTAAGATTTGCCCTCATCAGGCTCACAGTTTCGCGTTTTGCACATACTTGTTGAACAGATCCTGGGTTTTTTCTGGTTTGGATCACGTAGTAATGTGGTACCACACTAAAACAGTCAATTAAACCAGGTTTCGATCAATATTTTGGAGGATAACGCAAGTTAGGTCTGGGATAGGTCTGGGATTTGCTCTCATCAGGCTCATTCTTTCGCATATTTCTGATACTTGATGGCTAGATCCTGAGCTTTTTCTGGATTGCATCACGTAGTAATGTAGTACCACACTGAAACAGTCAATGAAACCTGGTTTCCATCAATATTTTGGAGGAAAACGCAAGTTAGGTCTAGGTAAGGCCTGAGATTTTCACTGATCAGACTCATACATTCGCATTCTTCACATACTTGTTGAACGGATCCTGGGTTTTTTCTGGTTTGGATCACGTAGTTATGTGGGTCCACACTGAAACAATCAATTAAACCTGGTCTTGATAAATATTTTAGAGGATAACGCATGTTAGGTCTGGGGTGGGGGTGGGATTTGCCCTCATCAGACTCATACTTTCGCACACTTCACATACTCGTTGAACAGATCCTGGGTTATTTTCTGGTTTGGATCACATAGTAATGTGGTACCACACTGAAACAGTCGATTAAACCAGGCTTCGATCAATATTTTTGAGGGCAACGCATGTTAGGTCTAGGTTAGGCCTGGGATTTTCACTCATCAGACTCATACTTTCGCATTCCTCACATACTTGTTGAACGGATCCTGTGTTTTGTCTGGCTTGTATCACGTAGTAATGTGGTACCACACTGAAACAGTCCATTAAACCTGGTTTGGATCAATATTTTAGAGGATAACGCATGTTAGGTCTAGGTTAGCCCTGGGATTTTCACTCATCAGACTCATACTTTCGCATTCTTCTTATACTTGTTGAACTGATCCTGGGTTTTTTCTGGTTTGGATTTCGTAGTAATGTGGTACCACACTGAAACAGTCGATTAAACCTGGTTTCGATCAATATTTTAGAGGATAACGCAAGTTAAGTCTGGGATTGGTCTGGGATTTGACCTCATCAGGCTCATACTTTTGCGTTTTTCACATACTTCTTGAACGGATCCTGGGTTTTTTCTGGTTTGGTTCACGTGGTAATGTGGGTCCACACTGAAACAATCAATTAAACCTGGTCTTGATAAATATTTTAGAGGATAACGCATGTTAGGTCTGGGATAGGTCTGGGATTTGCCCTCATCAGACTCATACTTTCGCACACTTCACATACTCGTTGAACAGATCCTGCATTATTTTCTGGTTTGGATCACATAGTAATGTGGTACCACACTGAAACATTCAATTAAACCTGGTCTTGATAAATATTTTAGAGGACAACGTATGTTAGGTCTGGGTTAGGTCTAGGATTTGCCCTCATCAGGCTCATACTTTCGCATATTTCTCATACTTCATGGCTAGATCCTGGGTTTTTTCTGGTTTGGATCACGTAGTAATGTGGTACCATACTAAAACAGTCAATTAAACCAGGTTTCGATCAATATTTTGGAGGATAACGCAAGTTAGGTCTGGGATAGGTCTGGGATTTGCTCTCATCAGGCTCATTCTTTCGCATATTTCTCATACTTGATGGCTAGATCCTGAGCTTTTTCTGGATTGCATCACGTAGTAATGTAGTACCACACTGAAACAGTCAATGAAACCTGGTTTCCATCAATATTTTAGAGGACAACGCAAGTTAGGTCTAGGTAAGGCCTGAGATTTTCACTGATCAGACTCATACATTCGCATTCTTCACATACTTGTTGAACGGATTCTGGCTTTTTTCTGGTTTGGATCACGTAGTTATGTGGGTCCACACTGAAACAATCAATTAAACCTGGTCTTGATAAATATTTTAGAGGATAACGCGTGTTAGGTCTGGGATAGGTCTGGGATTTGCCCTCATCAGACTCATACTTTCGCACACTTCACATACTCGTTGAACAGATCCTGGGTTATATTCTGGTTTGGATCACATAGTAATGTGGTACCACACTGAAACAGTCGATTAAACCAGGTGTCGATCAATATTTTTGAGGACAACGCATGTTAGGTCTAGGTTAGGCCTGGGATTTTCACTCATCAGACTCATACTTTCGCATTCTTCACATACTTGTTGAACGGATCCTGGGTTTTTTCTGGTTTGGATCACGTAGTAATGTGGGTCCACACTGAAACAATCAATTAAACCTGGTCTTGATAAATATTTTAGAGGATAACGCATGTTAGGTCTGGGATAGGTCTGGGATTTGCCCTCATCAGACTCATACTTTCGCACACTTCACATACTCGTTGGACAGATCCTGGGTTATTTTCTGGTTTGGATCACATAGTAATGTGGTACCACACTGAAACAGTCGATTAAACCAGGTTTCGATCAATATTTTTGAGGACAACGCATGTTAGGTCTAGGTTAGGCCTGGGATTTTCACTCATCAGACTCATACTTTCGCATTCTTCACATACTTGTTGAACTGAAACTGGGTTTTTTTCTGGTTTGGATCACGTAGTAATGTGGTTCCACACTGAAACAGTCGGTTAAACCTGATTTCGATCAATATTTTAGTGGATAACGCAAGTTAGGTCTGGGATAGGTCTGGGATTTGCCCTCTCAAGACTCATACCTACGCACACTTCACATACTCGTTGAACAGATCCTGGGTTATTTTCTGGTTTGGATCACATAGTAATGTGGTACCAAACTGAAACAGTCGATTAAACCAGGTTTCGATCAATATTTTTGAGGATAACGCATGTTAGGTCTAGGTTAGGCCTGGGATTTTCACTCATCAGACTCATACTTTCGCATTCCTCACATACTTGTTGAACGGATCCTGTGTTTTGTCTGGCTTGTATCACGTGGTAATGTGGGTCCACACTGAAACAATCAATTAAACCTGGTCTTGATAAATATTTTAGAGGATAACGCATGTTAGGTCTGGGATAGGTCTGGGATTTGCCCTCATCAGACTCATACTTTCGCACACTTCACATACTCGTTGAACAGATCCTGGGTTATTTTCCGGTTTGGATCACATAGTAATGTGGTACCACACTGAAACAGTCGATTAAACCAGGTTTCGATCAATATTTTTGAGGACAACGCATGTTAGGTCTAGGTAAGGCCTGAGATTTTCACTGATCAGACTCATACTTTCGCACACTTCACATACTCGTTGAACAGATCCTGGGTTATTTTCTGGCTTGTATCACGTAGTAATGTGGTACCACACTGAAACAGTCGATTAAAACTGGTTTCGATCAATATTTTAGAGAATAATTCATGTTAGGTCTAGGTTAGGTCTGGGATTTGCTCTCATCAGGCTCGTTCTTTCGCATATTTCTCATACTTGATGGCTAGATCCTGGGCTTTTTCTGGATTGCGTCACGTAGTAATGAAGTACAACACTGAAACAGTCAATTAAACCTGGTTTCCATCAATATCTTAGAGGACAACGCGAGTTAGGTCTGGGATAGGTCTGGGATTTGACCTCATCAGACTCATACTTTCGCACACTTCACATACTCGTTGAACAGATCCTGGGTTATTTTCTGGTTTGGATCACATAGTAATGTGGTACCACACTGAAACAGTCGATTAAACCTGGTTTCGATCAATATTTTAGAGAATAATTCATGTTAGGTCTAGGTTAGGTCTGGGATTTGCTCTCATCAGGCTCATTCTTTCGCATATTTCTCATACTTGATGGCTAGATCCTGGGCTGTTTCTGGATTGTATGACGTAGTAATGTGGGTCCACACGGAAACAATCAATTAAACCTGGTCTTGATAAATATTTTAGAGGATAACGCATGTTAGGTCTGGGATAGGTCTGGGATTTGCCCTCATCAGACTCATACTTTCGCACACTTCACATACTCGTTGAACAGATCCTGGGTTACTTTCTGGTTTGGATCACATAGTAATGTGGTACCACACTGAAACAGTCGATTAAACCAGGTTTCGATCAATATTTTTGAGGATAACGTATGTTAGGTCTAGGTTAGGCCTGGGATTCTCACTCATCAGACTCATACTTTCGCATTCTTCACGTACTTGTAGAACGGATCCTGGGCTTTTCCTGGTTTGGATCACGTAGTAATGTGGGACCACACTGAAACAGTCAATTAAACCTGGTCTTGATAAATATTTTAGAGGATAACGCATGTTAGGTCTGGGTCAGCTCTAGAATTTGCCCTCATCATGCTCATACTTTCGCATCTTTCTCATATATCATGGCTAGATCCTGGGCTATTTCTGGATTGTATCACGTAGTAATGTGGTACCACGCTGAAACAGTCGATTATACCTGGTTTCGATCAATATTTTAGAGGATAACGCAAGTTAAGTCTGGGATTGGTCTGGGATTTGCCCTCATCAGGCTCATACTTTCGCGTTTTTCACATACTTGTTGAACGGATCCTGGGTTTTTTCTGGTTTGGATCCCGTAGTAGTGTGGTACCACACTGAAACAGTCCATTAAACCTGGTTTCGCTCAATATTTTAGAGGATAACGCATGTTAGGTCTAGGTCAGGCCTGGGATTTTCACTGATCAGACTCATACATTCGCATTCTTCACATACTTGATGAACGGATCCTGGGTTTTTTCTGGTTTGGATCACGTTGTTATGTGGGTCCACACTGAAACAGTCAATTAAACCTGGTTTCGATCAATATTTTAGTGGATAACGCAAGTTAGGTCTGGGATAGGTCTGGGATTTGCCCTCATCAGACACATACCTACGCACACTTCACATACTCGTTGAACAGATCCTGCATTATTTTCTGGTTTGGATCACATAGTAATGTGGTACCACACTGAAACATTCAATTAAACCTGGTCTTGATAAATATTTTAGAGGACAACGTATGTTAGGTCTGGGTTAGGTCTAGGATTTGCCCTCATCAGGCTCATACTTTCGCATATTTCTCATACTTCATGGCTAGATCCTGGGTTTTTTCTGGATTGCATCACGTAGTAATGTAGTACCACAGTGAAACAGTCAATGAAACCTGGTTTCCATCAATATTTTAGAGGACAACGCAAGTTAGGTCTAGGTAAGGCCTGAGATTTTCACTGATCAGACTCATACATTCGCATTCTTCACATACTTGTTGAACGGATTCTGGCTTTTTTCTGGTTTGGATCACGTAGTTATGTGGGTCCACACTGAAACAATCAATTAAACCTGGTCTTGATAAATATTTTAGAGGATAACGCGTGTTAGGTCTGGGATAGGTCTGGGATTTGCCCTCATCAGACTCATACTTTCGCACACTTCACATACTCGTTGAACAGATCCTGGGTTATTTTCTGGTTTGGATCACATAGTAATGTGGTACCACACTGAAACAGTCGATTAAACCAGGTTTCGATCAATATTTTTGAGGACAACGCATGTTAGGTCTAGGTTAGGCCTGGGATTTTCACTCATCAGACTCATACTTTCGCATTCTTCACATACTTGTTGAACGGATCCTGGGTTTTTTCTGGTTTGGATCACGTAGTAATGTGGGTCCACACTGAAACAATCAATTAAACCTGGTCTTGATAAATATTTTAGAGGATAACGCATGTTAGGTCTGGGATAGGTCTGGGATTTGCCCTCATCAGACTCATACTTTCGCACACTTCACATACTCGTTGGACAGATCCTGGGTTATTTTCTGGTTTGGATCACATAGTAATGTGGTACCACACTGAAACAGTCGATTAAACCAGGTTTCGATCAATATTTTTGAGGACAACGCATGTTAGGTCTAGGTTAGGCCTGGGATTTTCACTCATCAGACTCATACTTTCGCATTCTTCACATACTTGTTGAACTGAAACTGGGTTTTTTTCTGGTTTGGATCACGTAGTAATGTGGTTCCACACTGAAACAGTCGGTTAAACCTGATTTCGATCAATATTTTAGTGGATAACGCAAGTTAGGTCTGGGATAGGTCTGGGATTTGCTCTCATCAGGCTCGTTCTTTCGCATATTTCTCATACTTGATGGCTAGATCCTGGGCTTTTTCTGGATTGCGTCACGTAGTAATGAAGTACAACACTGAAACAGTCAATTAAACCTGGTTTCCATCAATATCTTAGAGGACAACGCGAGTTAGGTCTGGGATAGGTCTGGGATTTGACCTCATCAGACTCATACTTTCGCACACTTCACATACTCGTTGAACAGATCCTGGGTTATTTTCTGGTTTGGATCACATAGTAATGTGGTACCACACTGAAACAGTCGATTAAACCTGGTTTCGATCAATATTTTAGAGAATAATTCATGTTAGGTCTAGGTTAGGTCTGGGATTTGCTCTCATCAGGCTCATTCTTTCGCATATTTCTCATACTTGATGGCTAGATCCTGGGCTGTTTCTGGATTGTATGACGTAGTAATGTGGGTCCACACGGAAACAATCAATTAAACCTGGTCTTGATAAATATTTTAGAGGATAACGCATGTTAGGTCTGGGCTAGGTCTGGGATTTGCCCTCATCAGACTCATACTTTCGCACACTTCACATACTCGTTGAACAGATCCTGGGTTACTTTCTGGTTTGGATCACATAGTAATGTGGTACCACACTGAAACAGTCGATTAAACCAGGTTTCGATCAATATTTTTGAGGATAACGCATGTTAGGTCTAGGTTAGGCCTGGGATTCTCACTCATCAGACTCATACTTTCGCATTCTTCACGTACTTGTAGAACGGATCCTGGGCTTTTCCTGGTTTGGATCACGTAGTAATGTGGGACCACACTGAAACAGTCAATTAAACCTGGTCTTGATAAATATTTTAGAGGATAACGCATGTTAGGTCTGGGTCAGCTCTAGAATTTGCCCTCATCATGCTCATACTTTCGCATCTTTCTCATATATCATGGCTAGATCCTGGGCTATTTCTGGATTGTATCACGTAGTAATGTGGTACCACGCTGAAACAGTCGATTATACCTGGTTTCGATCAATATTTTAGAGGATAACGCAAGTTAAGTCTGGGATTGGTCTGGGATTTGCCCTCATCAGGCCCATACTTTCGCGTTTTTCACATACTTGTTGAACGGATCCTGGGTTTTTTCTGGTTTGGATCCCGTAGTAGTGTGGTACCACACTGAAACAGTCCATTAAACCTGGTTTCGCTCAATATTTTAGAGGATAACGCATGTTAGGTCTAGGTCAGGCCTGGGATTTTCACTGATCAGACTCATACATTCGCATTCTTCACATACTTGTTGAACTGATCCTGGGTTTTTTCTAGTTTGGATCACGTAGTAATGTGGTACCACACTGAAACAGTCGATTAAACCTGGTTTCGATCAATATTTTAGAGGATAACGCAAGTTAAGTCTGGGATTGGTCTGGGATTTGACCTCATCAGGCTCATACTTTCGCGTTTTTCACATACTTGTTGAACGGATCCTGGGTTTTTTCTGGTTTGGTTCACGTGGTAATGTGGGTCCACACTGAAACAATCAATTAAACCTGGTCTTGATAAATATTTTAGAGGATAACGCATGTTGGGTCTGGGATAGGTCTGGGATTTGCCCTCATCAGACTCATACTTTCGCACACTTCACATACTCGTTGAACAGATCCTGCGTTATTTTCTGGTTTGGATCACATAGTAATGTGGTACCACACTGAAACATTCAATTAAACCTGGTCTTGATAAATATTTTAGAGGACAACGTATGTTAGGTCTGGGTTAGGTCTAGGATTTGCCCTCATCAGGCTCATACTTTCGCATATTTCTCATACTTCATGGCTAGATCCTGGGTTTTTTCTGGTTTGGATCACGTAGTAATGTGGTACCACACTAAAACAGTCAATTAAACCAGGTTTCGATCAATATTTTGGAGGATAACGCAAGTTAGGTCTGGGATAGGTCTGGGATTTGCTCTCATCAGGCTCATTCTTTCGCATATTTCTCATACTTGATGGCTAGATCCTGAGCTTTTTCTGGATTGCATCACGTAGTAATGTAGTACCACACTGAAACAGTCAATGAAACCTGGTTTCCATCAATATTTTAGAGGACAACGCAAGTTAGGTCTAGGTAAGGCCTGAGATTTTCACTGATCAGACTCATACATTCGCATTCTTCACATACTTGTTGAACGGATTCTGGGTTTTTTCTGGTTTGGATCACGTAGTTATGTGGGTCCACACTGAAACAATCAATTAAACCTGGTCTTGATAAATATTTTAGAGGATAACGCGTGTTAGGTCTGGGATAGGTCTGGGATTTGCCTTCATCAGACTCATACTTTCGCACACTTCACATACTCGTTGAACAGATCCTGGGTTATTTTCTGGTTTGGATCACATAGTAATGTGGTACCACACTGAAACAGCCGATTAAACCAGGTTTCGATCAATATTTTTGAGGACAACGCATGTTAGGTCTAGGTTAGGCCTGGGATTTTCACTCATCAGACTCATACTTTCGCATTCTTCACATACTTGTTGAACTGAAACTGGGTTTTTTTCTGGTTTGGATCACGTAGTAATGTGGTTCCACACTGAACCAGTCGGTTAAACCTGGTTTCGATCAATATTTTAGTGGATAACGCAAGTTAGGTCTGGGATAGGTCTGGGATTTGCCCTCATCAGACTCATACCTACGCACACTTCACATACTCGTTGAACAGATCCTGGGTTATTTTCTGGTTTGGATCACATAGTAATGTGGTACCAAACTGAAACAGTCGATTAAACCAGGTTTCGATCAATATTTTTGAGGATAACGCATGTTAGGTCTAGGTTAGGCCTGGGATTTGCCCTGATCAGGGTCATACTTTCGCAGTTTTAACATACATGTTGAACTGATCCTGGGTTTTTTCTAGTTTGGATCACGTAGTAATGTGGTACCACACTGAAACAGACCATTAAACCTGGTTTGGATCAATATTTTAGAGGATAACGCATGTTAGGTCTGGGATAGGTCTGGGATTTGCCCTCATCAGACTCATACTTTCGCATTCCTCACATACTTGTTGAACGGATCCTGTATCTTGTCTGGCTTGTATCACGTAGTAATGTGGTACCACACTGAAACAATCAATTAAACCTGGTTTCCATCAATATTCTAGAGGACAACGCATGTTAGGTCTAGGTTAGCCCCGAGATTTTCACTCATCTGACTCATACTTTCGCATTCTTCACATACTTGTTGAACGGATCCTAGGTTTTTTCTGGTTTGGATCACATAGTAATGTGGTACCACACTGAAACAGTCGATTAAACCAGGTTTCGATCAATATTTTTGAGGAGAACGCATGTTAGGTCTAGGTTAGGCCTGGGATTTGCCCTGATCAGGGTCATACTTTCGCAGTTTTAACATACATGTTGACCTGATCGAGGGTTTTTTCTGCTTTGGATCACGTAGTAAAGTGGTACCACACTGAAACAGTCCATTAAACCAGGTTTGGATCAATTGTTTAGAGGATAACGCATGTTAGGTCTAGGTTAGGCCTGGGATTTTCACTCATCAGACTCATACTTTCGCATTCTTCTCATACTTGTTGAACAGATCCTGGGTTTTTTTCTGGTTTGTATCACGTGGTAGTGTGGTACCACACTGAAACAGTCCATTAAACCTGGTTTGGATCAATTGTTTAGAGGATAACGCATGTTAGGTCTAGGTTAGCCCTGGGATTTTCACTCATCAGACTCATACTTTCGCATTCTTCTCATACTTGTTGAACTGATCCTGGGGTTTTTCTGGTTTGGATCACGTAGTAATGTGGTACCACTCTGAAACAGTCGATTAAACCTGGTTTCGATCAATATCTTAGAGGATAACGCAAGTTAAGTCTGGGATTGGTCTGGGATTTGACCTCATCAGACTCATACTTTCGCACACTTCACATACTCGTTGAACAGATCCTGGGTTATTTTCTGGTTTGGATCACATAGTAATGTGGTACCACACTGAAACAGTCGATTAAACCAGGTTTCGATCAATATTTTTGAGGATAACGCATGTTAGGTCTAGGTTAGGCCTGGGATTTTCACTCATCAGACTCATACTTTCGCATTCTTCACATACTTGATGAACGGATCCTGGGTTTTTTCTGGTTTGGATCACGTAGTAATGTGGTACCACACTGAAACAGTCGATTAAACCTGGTTATGATCAATATTTTAGAGGATAACGCATAGTTAGGTTTGGGATAGGTCTGGGATTTGACCTCATCAGACTCATACTTTCGCACACTTCACATACTCGTTGAACAGATCCTGGGTTATTTTCTGGTTTGGATCACACAGTAATGTGGTACCACACTGAAACAGTCGATTAAACCTGGTTTCGATCAATATTTTAGAGAATAATTCATGTTAGGTCTAGGTTAGGTCTGGGATTTGCTCTCATCAGGCTCGTTCTTTCGTTATATTTCTCATACTTGATGGCTACATCCAGGGCTTTTTCTGGATTGCATCACGTAGTAATGAAGTACAACACTGAAACAGTCAATTAAACCTGGTTTCCATCAATATCTTAGAGGACAACGCAAGTTAGGTCTGGGATAGGTCTGGGATTTGACCTCATCAGACTCATACTTTCGCACACTTCACATAATCGTTGAACAGATCCTGGGTTATTTTCTGGTTTGGATCACATAGTAATGTGGTACCACACTGAAACAGTCGATTAAACCTGGTTTCGATCAATATTTTAGAGAATAATTCATGTTAGGTCTAGGTTAGGTCTGGGATTTGCTCTCATCAGGCTCATTCTTTCGCATATTTCTCATACTTGATGGCTAGATCCTGGGCTGTTTCTGGATTGTATGACGTAGTAATGTGGTACCACGCTGAAACAGCGAATTAAACCTGGTTTCGATCAATATTTTAGAGGATAACGCAAGTTAGGTCTAGGGTAGGCCTGGGATTTGCCCTCATCAGGGTCATACTTTCGCAGTTTTAACATACATGTTGACCTGATCGACGGTTTTTTCTGCATTGGATCACGTAGTAAAGTGGCACCACACTGAAACATTCAATTAAACCTGGTCTTGATAAATATTTTAGAGGATAACGCATGTTAGGTTTAGGTTAGGTCTAGGATTTGCCCTCAGCAGGCTCATACTTTCGCATATTTCTCATACTTGATGGCTAGATCCTGGGCTGTTTCTGGATTGTATCACGTAGTACTGTGGTACCACGCTGAAGCAGTCAATTAAACCTGGTTTCGATCAATATTTTAGAGGATAACGCAAGTTAGGTCTGGGATAGGTCTGGGATTTGACCTCATCAGACTCATACTTTCGCACACTTCACATAATCGTTGAACAGATCCTGGGTTATTTTCTGGTTTGGATCACATAGTAATGTGGTACCACACTGAAACAGTCGATTAAACCTGGTTTCGATCAATATTTTAGAGAATAATTCATGTTAGGTCTAGGTTAGGTCTGGGATTTGCTCTCATCAGGCTCATTCTTTCGCATATTTCTCATACTTGATGGCTAGATCCTGGGCTGTTTCTGGATTGTATCACGTAGTACTGTGGTACCACGCTGAAGCAGTCAATTAAACCTGGTTTCGATCAATATTTTAGAGGATAACGCAAGTTAGGTCTGGCATAGGTCTGGGATTCGCCCTCATCAGGCTCATACTTTCGCGTTTTTCACATACTTGTTGAACAGATCCTGGGTTTTTTCTGGTTTGTATCACGTAGTAGTGTGGTACCACACTGAAGCAGTCCATTAAACCTGGTTTGGATCAATATTTATGAGGATAACGCATGTTAGGGCTAGGTTAGCCCTGGGATTTGCACTCATCAGACTCATACTTTCGCATTCTTCTCATACTTGTTGAACTGATCCTGGGTTTTTTCTAGTTTGGATCACGTAGTAGTGTGGTACCACCCTGAAACAGTCGATTAAACCTGGTTTCGATCAATATTTTAGAGGATAACGCAAGTTAAGTCTGGGATTGGTCTGGGATTTGACCTCATCAGACTCATACTTTCGCATCTTTCTCAAACATCATGGCTAGATCCTGGGCTATTTCTGGATTGGATCACGTAGTAATGTGGTACTACACTGAAACAGTCAATTAAACCTGGTTTCGCTCAATATTTTTGAGGATAACGCATGTTAGGTCTAGGTTAGGCCTGGGATTTTCACTCATCAGACTCATACTTTCGCATTCTTCACATACTTGTAGAACGGATCCTGGGTTTTTTCTGGTTTGGATCACGTAATAATGTGGTACCACACTGAAACAGTCGATTAAACCTGGTTATGATCAATATTTTAGAGGACAACGCAAGTTAGGTCTAGGTTAGGCCTGGGATTTGCCCTCATCAGGATCATACTTTTGCAGTTTTAACATACATGTTCACCTGATCGAGGGTTTTTTCTGCTTTGGATCACGTAGTAAAGTGGTACCACACTGAAACAGTCCATTAAACCTGGTTTGCATCAATATTTTAGAGGATAACGCATGTTAGGTCTAGGTTAGCCCCGAGATTTTCACTCATCTGACTCATACTTTCGCATTCTTCACATACTTGTTGAACGGATCCTAGGTTTTTTCTGGTTTGGATCACGTAGTAAAGTGGCACCACACTGAAACATTCAATTAAACCTGGTCTTGATAAATATTTTAGAGGATAACGCATGTTAGGTTTAGGTTAGGTCTAGGATTTGCCCTCAGCAGGCTCATACTTTCGCATATTTCTCATACTTGATGGCTAGATCCTGGGCTGTTTCTGGATTGTATCACGTAGTACTGTGGTACCACGCTGAAGCAGTCAATTAAACCTGGTTTCGATCAATATTTTAGAGGATAACGCAAGTTAGGTCTGGGACAGGTCTGGGATTTGACCTCATCAGACTCATACTTTCGCACACTTCACATAATCGTTGAACAGATCCTGGGTTATTTTCTGGTTTGGATCACATAGTAATGTGGTACCACACTGAAACAGTCGATTAAACCTGGTTTCGATCAATATTTTAGAGAATAATTCATGTTAGGTCTAGGTTAGGTCTGGGATTTGCTCTCATCAGGCTCATTCTTTCGCATATTTCTCATACTTGATGGCTAGATCCTGGGCTGTTTCTGGATTGTATCACGTAGTACTGTGGTACCACGCTGAAGCAGTCAATTAAACCTGGTTTCGATCAATATTTTAGAGGATAACGCAAGTTAGGTCTGGCATAGGTCTGGGATTCGCCCTCATCAGGCTCATACTTTCGCGTTTTTCACATACTTGTTGAACAGATCCTGGGTTTTTTCTGGTTTGTATCACGTAGTAGTGTGGTACCACACTGAAGCAGTCCATTAAACCTGGTTTGGATCAATATTTAGGAGGATAACGCATGTTAGGGCTAGGTTAGCCCTGGGATTTGCACTCATCAGACTCATACTTTCGCATTCTTCTCATACTTGTTGAACTGATCCTGGGTTTTTTCTAGTTTGGATCACGTAGTAGTGTGGTACCACCCTGAAACAGTCGATTAAACCTGGTTTCGATCAATATTTTAGAGGATAACGCAAGTTAAGTCTGGGATTGGTCTGGGATTTGACCTCATCAGACTCATACTTTCGCATCTTTCTCAAACATCATGGCTAGATCCTGGGCTATTTCTGGATTGGATCACGTAGTAGTGTGGTACCACACTGAAGCAGTCCATTAAACCTGGTTTGGATCAATATTTAGGAGGATAACGCATGTTAGGGCTAGGTTAGCCCTGGGATTTGCACTCATCAGACTCATACTTTCGCATTCTTCTCATACTTGTTGAACTGATCCTGGGTTTTTTCTAGTTTGGATCACGTAGTAGTGTGGTACCACCCTGAAACAGTCGATTAAACCTGGTTTCGATCAATATTTTAGAGGATAACGCAAGTTAAGTCTGGGATTGGTCTGGGATTTGACCTCATCAGACTCATACTTTCGCATCTTTCTCAAACATCATGGCTAGATCCTGGGCTATTTCTGGATTGGATCACGTAGTAGTGTGGTACCACACTGAAGCAGTCCATTAAACCTGGTTTGGATCAATATTTAGGAGGATAACGCATGTTAGGTCTAGGTTAGCCCCGAGATTTTCACTCATCTGACTCATACTTTCGCATTCTTCACATACTTGTTGAACGGATCCTAGGTTTTTTCTGGTTTGGATCACGTAGTAAAGTGGCACCACACTGAAACATTCAATTAAACCTGGTCTTGATAAATATTTTAGAGGATAACGCATGTTAGGTTTAGGTTAGGTCTAGGATTTGCCCTCAGCAGGCTCATACTTTCGCATATTTCTCATACTTGATGGCTAGATCCTGGGCTGTTTCTGGATTGTATCACGTAGTACTGTGGTACCACGCTGAAGCAGTCAATTAAACCTGGTTTCGATCAATATTTTAGAGGATAACGCAAGTTAGGTCTGGGATAGGTCTGGGATTTGACCTCATCAGACTCATACTTTCGCACACTTCACATAATCGTTGAACAGATCCTGGGTTATTTTCTGGTTTGGATCACATAGTAATGTGGTACCACACTGAAACAGTCGATTAAACCTGGTTTCGATCAATATTTTAGAGAATAATTCATGTTAGGTCTAGGTTAGGTCTGGGATTTGCTCTCATCAGGCTCATTCTTTCGCATATTTCTCATACTTGATGGCTAGATCCTGGGCTGTTTCTGGATTGTATCACGTAGTACTGTGGTACCACGCTGAAGCAGTCAATTAAACCTGGTCTTGATAAATATTTTAGAGGACAACCCATGTTAGGTCTGGGTTAGGTCTAGGATTTGCTCTCATCAGGCTCATACTTTCGCATATTTCTCATACTTCATGGCTAGATCCTGGGATATTTCTGGATTGGATCACGTAGTAATGTGGTACCACACTGAAACAGTCAATTAAACCTGGTTTCGCTCAATATTTTAGAAGATAACGCATGTTAGGTCTAGGTTAGGCCTGGGATTTGCCCTCATCAGGGTCATACTTTCGCAGTTTAACATGCATGTTGACCTGATCGAGGGTTTTTTCTGCTTTGGATCACGTAGTAAAGTGGTACCACAACTAAAACAGTCAATTAAACCTGGTTTCGATCACTATTTTAGAGGATAACGCAAGTTAGGTCTGGGATAGGTCTGGGATATGCCCTCATCAGACTCATACTTTCGCACACTTCACATACTCGTTGAACAGATCCTGGGTTATTTTCTGGTTTGGATCACATAGTAATGTGGTACCACACTGAAACAGTCGATTAAACCAGGTTTCGATCAATATTTTTGAGGAGAACGCATGTTAGGTCTAGGTTAGGCCTGGGATTTGCCCTGATCAGGGTCATACTTTCGCAGTTTTAACATACATGTTGACCTGATCGACGGTTTTTTCTGCATTGGATCACGTAGTAAAGTGGCACCACACTGAAACATTCAATTAAACCTGGTCTTGATAAATATTTTAGAGGATAACGCATGTTAGGTTTAGGTTAGGTCTAGGATTTGCCCTCAGCAGGCTCATACTTTCGCATATTTCTCATACTTCATGGCTAGATCCTGGGCTGTTTCTGGATTGTATCACGTAGTACTGTGGTACCACGCTGAAGCAGTCAATTAAACCTGGTTTCGATCAATATTTTAGAGGATAACGCAAGTTAGGTCTGGCATAGGTCTGGGATTCGCCCTCATCAGGCTCATACTTTCGCGTTTTTCACATACTTGTTGAACAGATCCTGGGTTTTTTCTGGTTTGTATCACGTAGTAGTGTGGTACCACACTGAAGCAGTCCATTAAACCTGGTTTGGATCAATATTTAGGAGGATAACGCATGTTAGGGCTAGGTTAGCCCTGGGATTTGCACTCATCAGACTCATACTTTCGCATTCTTCTCATACTTGTTGAACTGATCCTGGGGTTTTTCTAGTTTGGATCACGTAGTAGTGTGGTACCACCCTGAAACAGTCGATTAAACCTGGTTTCGATCAATATTTTAGAGGATAACGCAAGTTAAGTCTGGGATTGGTCTGGGATTTGACCTCATCAGACTCATACTTTCGCATCTTTCTCAAACATCATGGCTAGATCCTGGGCTATTTCTGGATTGGATCACGTAGTAATGTGGTACTACACTGAAACAGTCAATTAAACCTGGTTTCGCTCAATATTTTTGAGGATAACGCATGTTAGGTCTAGGTTAGGCCTGGGATTTTCACTCATCAGACTCATACTTTCGCATTCTTCACATACTTGTAGAACGGATCCTGGGTTTTTTCTGGTTTGGATCACGTAATAATGTGGTACCACACTGAAACAGTCGATTAAACCTGGTTATGATCAATATTTTAGAGGACAACGCAAGTTAGGTCTAGGTTAGGCCTGGGATTTGCCCTCATCAGGATCATACTTTTGCAGTTTTAACATACATGTTCACCTGATCGAGGGTTTTTTCTGCTTTGGATCACGTAGTAAAGTGGTACCACACTGAAACAGTCCATTAAACCTGGTTTGCATCAATATTTTAGAGGATAACGCATGTTAGGTCTAGGTTAGCCCCGAGATTTTCACTCATCTGACTCATACTTTCGCATTCTTCACATACTTATTGAACGGATCCTAGGTTTTTTCTGGTTTGGATCACGTAGTAATGTGGGACCACACTGAAACAATCAATTAAACCTGGTCTTGATAAATATTTTAGAGGACAACGTATGTTAGGTCTGGGATAGGTCTGGGATTAGCCCTCATCAGACTCATACTTTCGCATATTTCTCATACTTGATGACTAGATCCTGGGCTTTTTCTGGATTGCATCACGTAGTAATGAAGTACAACACTGAAACAGTCAATTAAACCTGGTTTCCATCAATATTTTAGAGGACAACGCATGTTAGGTCTAGGTTAGGCCTGGGATTTGCCCTCATCAGGGTCATACTTTCGCAGTTTTAACATACATGTTGACGTGATCGAGGGTTTTTTCTGCTTTGGATCACGTAGTAAAGTGGTACCACATTGAAACAGTCCATCAAACCTTGTTTGGATCAATATTTTTGAGGATAACGCATGTTAGGTCTAGGTTAGGCCTGGGATTTTCACTCATCAGACTCATACTTTCGCATTCTTCACATACTTGTTGAACGGATCCTGGGTTTTACTGGTTTGGATCACGTAGTAATGTGGGGCCACACTGAAACAATCAATTAAACCTGGTCTTGATAAATATTTTAGAGGACAACCCATGTTAGGTCTGGGTTAGGTCTAGGATTTGCTCTCATCAGGCTCATACTTTCGCATATTTCTCATACTTCATGGCTAGATCCTGGGATATTTCTGGATTGGATCACGTAGTAATGTGGTACCACACTGAAACAGTCAATTAAACCTGGTTTCGCTCAATATTTTAGAAGATAACGCATGTTAGGTCTAGGTTAGGCCTGGGATTTGCCCTCATCAGGGTCATACTTTCGCAGTTTAACATGCATGTTGACCTGATCGAGGGTTTTTTCTGCTTTGGATCACGTAGTAAAGTGGTACCACAACTAAAACAGTCAATTAAACCTGGTTTCGATCACTATTTTAGAGGATAACGCAAGTTAGGTCTGGGATAGGTCTGGGATATGCCCTCATCAGACTCATACTTTCGCACACTTCACATACTCGTTGAACAGATCCTGGGTTATTTTCTGGTTTGGATCACATAGTAATGTGGTACCACACTGAAACAGTCGATTAAACCAGGTTTCGATCAATATTTTTGAGGAGAACGCATGTTAGGTCTAGGTTAGGCCTGGGATTTGCCCTGATCAGGGTCATACTTTCGCAGTTTTAACATACATGTTGACCTGATCGAGGGTTTTTTCTGCTTTGGATCACGTAGTAAAGTGGTACCACACTGAAACAGTCCATTAAACCAGGTTTGGATCAATTGTTTAGAGGATAACGCATGTTAGGTCTAGGTTAGGCCTGGGATTTTCACTCATCAGACTCATACTTTCGCATTCTTCTCATACTTGTTGAACAGATCCTGGGTTTTTTTCTGGTTTGTATAACGTGGTAGTGTGGTACCACACTGAAACAGTCCATTAAACCTGGTTTGGATCAATTGTTTAGAGGATAACGCATGTTAGGTCTAGGTTAGCCCTGGGATTTTCACTCATCAGACTCATACTTTCGCATTCTTCTCATACTTGTTGAACTGATCCTGGGGTTTTTCTGGTTTGGATCACGTAGTAATGTGGTACCACTCTGAAACAGTCGATTAAACCTGGTTTCGATCAATATCTTAGAGGATAACGCAAGTTAAGTCTGGGATTGGTCTGGGATTTGACCTCATCAGACTCATACTTTCGCACACTTCACATACTCGTTGAACAGATCCTGGGTTATTTTCTGGTTTGGATCACATAGTAATGTGGTACCACACTGAAACAGTCGATTAAACCAGGTTTCGATCAATATTTTTGAGGATAACGCATGTTAGGTCTAGGTTAGGCCTGGGATTTTCACTCATCAGACTCATACTTTCGCATTCTTCACATACTTGATGAACGGATCTTGGGTTTTTTCTGGTTTGGATCACGTAGTAATGTGGTACCACGCTGAAACAGCGAATTAAACCTGGTTTCGATCAATATTTTAGAGGATAACGCAAGTTAGGTCTAGGGTAGGCCTGGGATTTGCCCTCATCAGGGTCATACTTTCGCAGTTTTAACATACATGTTGACCTGATCGACGGTTTTTTCTGCATTGGATCACGTAGTAAAGTGGCACCACACTGAAACATTCAATTAAACCTGGTCTTGATAAATATTTTAGAGGATAACGCATGTTAGGTTTAGGTTAGGTCTAGGATTTGCCCTCAGCAGGCTCATACTTTCGCATATTTCTCATACTTCATGGCTAGATCCTGGGCTGTTTCTGGATTGTATCACGTAGTACTGTGGTACCACGCTGAAGCAGTCAATTAAACCTGGTTTCGATCAATATTTTAGAGGATAACGCAAGTTAGGTCTGGCATAGGTCTGGGATTCGCCCTCATCAGGCTCATACTTTCGCGTTTTTCACATACTTGTTGAACAGATCCTGGGTTTTTTCTGGTTTGTATCACGTAGTAGTGTGGTACCACACTGAAGCAGTCCATTAAACCTGGTTTGGATCAATATTTAGGAGGATAACGCATGTTAGGGCTAGGTTAGCCCTGGGATTTGCACTCATCAGACTCATACTTTCGTATTCTTCTCATACTTGTTGAACTGATCCTGGGTTTTTTCTAGGTTGGATCACGTAGTAGTGTGGTACCACCCTGAAACAGTCGATTAAACCTGGTTTCGATCAATATTTTAGAGGATAACGCAAGTTAAGTCTGGGATTGGTCTGGGATTTGACCTCATCAGACTCATACTTTCGCATCTTTCTCAAACATCATGGCTAGATCCTGGGCTATTTCTGGATTGGATCACGTAGTAATGTGGTACTACACTGAAACAGTCAATTAAACCTGGTTTCGCTCAATATTTTTGAGGATAACGCATGTTAGGTCTAGGTTAGGCCTGGGATTTTCACTCATCAGACTCATACTTTCGCACACTTCACATACTCGTTGAACAGATCCTGGGTTACTTTCTGGTTTGGATCACATAGTAATGTGGTACCACACTGAAACAGTCGATTAAACCAGGTTTCGATCAATATTTTTGAGGATAACGCATGTTAGGTCTAGGTTAGGCCTGGGATTCTCACTCATCAGACTCATACTTTCGCATTCTTCACGTACTTGTAGAACGGATCCTGGGCTTTTCCTGGTTTGGATCACGTAGTAATGTGGGACCACACTGAAACAGTCAATTAAACCTGGTCTTGATAAATATTTTAGAGGATAACGCATGTTAGGTCTGGGTCAGCTCTAGAATTTGCCCTCATCATGCTCATACTTTCGCATCTTTCTCATATATCATGGCTAGATCCTGGGCTATTTCTGGATTGTATCACGTAGTAATGTGGTACCACGCTGAAACAGTCGATTATACCTGGTTTCGATCAATATTTTAGAGGATAACGCAAGTTAAGTCTGGGATTGGTCTGGGATTTGCCCTCATCAGGCCCATACTTTCGCGTTTTTCACATACTTGTTGAACGGATCCTGGGTTTTTTCTGGTTTGGATCCCGTAGTAGTGTGGTACCACACTGAAACAGTCCATTAAACCTGGTTTCGCTCAATATTTTAGAGGATAACGCATGTTAGGTCTAGGTCAGGCCTGGGATTTTCACTGATCAGACTCATACATTCGCATTCTTCACATACTTGTTGAACTGATCCTGGGTTTTTTCTAGTTTGGATCACGTAGTAATGTGGTACCACACTGAAACAGTCGATTAAACCTGGTTTCGATCAATATTTTAGAGGATAACGCAAGTTAAGTCTGGGATTGGTCTGGGATTTGACCTCATCAGGCTCATACTTTCGCGTTTTTCACATACTTGTTGAACGGATCCTGGGTTTTTTCTGGTTTGGTTCACGTGGTAATGTGGGTCCACACTGAAACAATCAATTAAACCTGGTCTTGATAAATATTTTAGAGGATAACGCATGTTGGGTCTGGGATAGGTCTGGGATTTGCCCTCATCAGACTCATACTTTCGCACACTTCACATACTCGTTGAACAGATCCTGCGTTATTTTCTGGTTTGGATCACATAGTAATGTGGTACCACACTGAAACATTCAATTAAACCTGGTCTTGATAAATATTTTAGAGGACAACGTATGTTAGGTCTGGGTTAGGTCTAGGATTTGCCCTCATCAGGCTCATACTTTCGCATATTTCTCATACTTCATGGCTAGATCCTGGGTTTTTTCTGGTTTGGATCACGTAGTAATGTGGTACCACACTAAAACAGTCAATTAAACCAGGTTTCGATCAATATTTTGGAGGATAACGCAAGTTAGGTCTGGGATAGGTCTGGGATTTGCTCTCATCAGGCTCATTCTTTCGCATATTTCTCATACTTGATGGCTAGATCCTGAGCTTTTTCTGGATTGCATCACGTAGTAATGTAGTACCACACTGAAACAGTCAATGAAACCTGGTTTCCATCAATATTTTAGAGGACAACGCAAGTTAGGTCTAGGTAAGGCCTGAGATTTTCACTGATCAGACTCATACATTCGCATTCTTCACATACTTGTTGAACGGATTCTGGGTTTTTTCTGGTTTGGATCACGTAGTTATGTGGGTCCACACTGAAACAATCAATTAAACCTGGTCTTGATAAATATTTTAGAGGATAACGCGTGTTAGGTCTGGGATAGGTCTGGGATTTGCCTTCATCAGACTCATACTTTCGCACACTTCACATACTCGTTGAACAGATCCTGGGTTATTTTCTGGTTTGGATCACATAGTAATGTGGTACCACACTGAAACAGCCGATTAAACCAGGTTTCGATCAATATTTTTGAGGACAACGCATGTTAGGTCTAGGTTAGGCCTGGGATTTTCACTCATCAGACTCATACTTTCGCATTCTTCACATACTTGTTGAACTGAAACTGGGTTTTTTTCTGGTTTGGATCACGTAGTAATGTGGTTCCACACTGAACCAGTCGGTTAAACCTGGTTTCGATCAATATTTTAGTGGATAACGCAAGTTAGGTCTGGGATAGGTCTGGGATTTGCCCTCATCAGACTCATACCTACGCACACTTCACATACTCGTTGAACAGATCCTGGGTTATTTTCTGGTTTGGATCACATAGTAATGTGGTACCAAACTGAAACAGTCGATTAAACCAGGTTTCGATCAATATTTTTGAGGATAACGCATGTTAGGTCTAGGTTAGGCCTGGGATTTTCACTCATCAGACTCATACTTTCGCATTCCTCACATACTTGTTGAACGGATCCTGTGTTTTGTCTGGCTTGTATCACGTAGTAATGTGGTACCACACTGAAACAGACCATTAAACCTGGTTTGGATCAATATTTTAGAGGATAACGCATGTTAGGTCTGGGATAGGTCTGGGATTTGCCCTCATCAGACTCATACTTTCGCATTCCTCACATACTTGTTGAACGGATCCTGTATCTTGTCTGGCTTGTATCACGTAGTAATGTGGTACCACACTGAAACAATCAATTAAACCTGGTTTCCATCAATATTCTAGAGGACAACGCATGTTAGGTCTAGGTTAGCCCCGAGATTTTCACTCATCTGACTCATACTTTCGCATTCTTCACATACTTGTTGAACGGATCCTAGGTTTTTTCTGGTTTGGATCACATAGTAATGTGGTACCACACTGAAACAGTCGATTAAACCAGGTTTCGATCAATATTTTTGAGGAGAACGCATGTTAGGTCTAGGTTAGGCCTGGGATTTGCCCTGATCAGGGTCATACTTTCGCAGTTTTAACATACATGTTGACCTGATCGAGGGTTTTTTCTGCTTTGGATCACGTAGTAAAGTGGTACCACACTGAAACAGTCCATTAAACCAGGTTTGGATCAATTGTTTAGAGGATAACGCATGTTAGGTCTAGGTTAGGCCTGGGATTTTCACTCATCCGACTCATACTTTCGCATTCTTCTCATACTTGTTGAACAGATCCTGGGTTTTTTTCTGGTTTGTATCACGTGGTAGTGTGGTACCACACTGAAACAGTCCATTAAACCTGGTTTGGATCAATTGTTTAGAGGATAACGCATGTTAGGTCTAGGTTAGCCCTGGGATTTTCACTCATCAGACTCATACTTTCGCATTCTTCTCATACTTGTTGAACTGATCCTGGGGTTTTTCTGGTTTGGATCACGTAGTAATGTGGTACCACTCTGAAACAGTCGATTAAACCTGGTTTCGATCAATATCTTAGAGGATAACGCAAGTTAAGTCTGGGATTGGTCTGGGATTTGACCTCATCAGACTCATACTTTCGCACACTTCACATACTCGTTGAACAGATCCTGGGTTATATTCTGGTTTGGATCACATAGTAATGTGGTACCACACTGAAACAGTCGATTAAACCAGGTTTCGATCAATATTTTTGAGGATAACGCATGTTAGGTCTAGGTTAGGCCTGGGATTTTCACTCATCAGACTCATACTTTCGCATTCTTCACATACTTGATGAACGGATCCTGGGTTTTTTCTGGTTTGGATCACGTAGTAATGTGGTACCACACTGAAACAGTCGATTAAACCTGGTTATGATCAATATTTTAGAGGATAACGCATAGTTAGGTTTGGGATAGGTCTGGGATTTGACCTCATCAGACTCATACTTTCGCACACTTCACATACTCGTTGAACAGATCCTGGGTTATTTTCTGGTTTGGATCACACAGTAATGTGGTACCACACTGAAACAGTCGATTAAACCTGGTTTCGATCAATATTTTAGAGAATAATTCATGTTAGGTCTAGGTTAGGTCTGGGATTTGCTCTCATCAGGCTCGTTCTTTCGTTATATTTCTCATACTTGATGGCTACATCCAGGGCTTTTTCTGGATTGCATCACGTAGTAATGAAGTACAACACTGAAACAGTCAATTAAACCTGGTTTCCATCAATATCTTAGAGGACAACGCAAGTTAGGTCTGGGATAGGTCTGGGATTTGACCTCATCAGACTCATACTTTCGCACACTTCACATAATCGTTGAACAGATCCTGGGTTATTTTCTGGTTTGGATCACATAGTAATGTGGTACCACACTGAAACAGTCGATTAAACCTGGTTTCGATCAATATTTTAGAGAATAATTCATGTTAGGTCTAGGTTAGGTCTGGGATTTGCTCTCATCAGGCTCATTCTTTCGCATATTTCTCATACTTGATGGCTAGATCCTGGGCTGTTTCTGGATTGTATGACGTAGTAATGTGGTACCACGCTGAAACAGCGAATTAAACCTGGTTTCGATCAATATTTTAGAGGATAACGCAAGTTAGGTCTAGGGTAGGCCTGGGATTTGCCCTCATCAGGGTCATACTTTCGCAGTTTTAACATACATGTTGACCTGATCGACGGTTTTTTCTGCATTGGATCACGTAGTAAAGTGGCACCACACTGAAACATTCAATTAAACCTGGTCTTGATAAATATTTTAGAGGATAACGCATGTTAGGTTTAGGTTAGGTCTAGGATTTGCCCTCAGCAGGCTCATACTTTCGCATATTTCTCATACTTGATGGCTAGATCCTGGGCTGTTTCTGGATTGTATCACGTAGTACTGTGGTACCACGCTGAAGCAGTCAATTAAACCTGGTTTCGATCAATATTTTAGAGGATAACGCAAGTTAGGTCTGGGATAGGTCTGGGATTTGACCTCATCAGACTCATACTTTCGCACACTTCACATAATCGTTGAACAGATCCTGGGTTATTTTCTGGTTTGGATCACATAGTAATGTGGTACCACACTGAAACAGTCGATTAAACCTGGTTTCGATCAATATTTTAGAGAATAATTCATGTTAGGTCTAGGTTAGGTCTGGGATTTGCTCTCATCAGGCTCATTCTTTCGCATATTTCTCATACTTGATGGCTAGATCCTGGGCTGTTTCTGGATTGTATCACGTAGTACTGTGGTACCACGCTGAAGCAGTCAATTAAACCTGGTTTCGATCAATATTTTAGAGGATAACGCAAGTTAGGTCTGGCATAGGTCTGGGATTCGCCCTCATCAGGCTCATACTTTCGCGTTTTTCACATACTTGTTGAACAGATCCTGGGTTTTTTCTGGTTTGTATCACGTAGTAGTGTGGTACCACACTGAAGCAGTCCATTAAACCTGGTTTGGATCAATATTTAGGAGGATAACGCATGTTAGGGCTAGGTTAGCCCTGGGATTTGCACTCATCAGACTCATACTTACGCATTCTTCTCATACTTGTTGAACTGATCCTGGGTTTTTTCTAGTTTGGATCACGTAGTAGTGTGGTACCACCCTGAAACAGTCGATTAAACCTGGTTTCGATCAATATTTTAGAGGATAACGCAAGTTAAGTCTGGGATTGGTCTGGGATTTGACCTCATCAGACTCATACTTTCGCATCTTTCTCAAACATCATGGCTAGATCCTGGGCTATTTCTGGATTGGATCACGTAGTAATGTGGTACTACACTGAAACAGTCAATTAAACCTGGTTTCGCTCAATATTTTTGAGGATAACGCATGTTAGGTCTAGGTTAGGCCTGGGATTTTCACTCATCAGACTCATACTTTCGCATTCTTCACATACTTGTAGAACGGATCCTGGGTTTTTTCTGGTTTGGATCACGTAATAATGTGGTACCACACTGAAACAGTCGATTAAACCTGGTTATGATCAATATTTTAGAGGACAACGCAAGTTAGGTCTAGGTTAGGCCTGGGATTTGCCCTCATCAGGATCATACTTTTGCAGTTTTAACATACATGTTCACCTGATCGAGGGTTTTTTCTGCTTTGGATCACGTAGTAAAGTGGTACCACACTGAAACAGTCCATTAAACCTGGTTTGCATCAATATTTTAGAGGATAACGCATGTTAGGTCTAGGTTAGCCCCGAGATTTTCACTCATCTGACTCATACTTTCGCATTCTTCACATACTTGTTGAACGGATCCTAGGTTTTTTCTGGTTTGGATCACGTAGTAAAGTGGCACCACACTGAAACATTCAATTAAACCTGGTCTTGATAAATATTTTAGAGGATAACGCATGTTAGGTTTAGGTTAGGTCTAGGATTTGCCCTCAGCAGGCTCATACTTTCGCATATTTCTCATACTTGATGGCTAGATCCTGGGCTGTTTCTGGATTGTATCACGTAGTACTGTGGTACCACGCTGAAGCAGTCAATTAAACCTGGTTTCGATCAATATTTTAGAGGATAACGCAAGTTAGGTCTGGGATAGGTCTGGGATTTGACCTCATCAGACTCATACTTTCGCACACTTCACATAATCGTAGAACAGATCCTGGGTTATTTTCTGGTTTGGATCACATAGTAATGTGGTACCACACTGAAACAGTCGATTAAACCTGGTTTCGATCAATATTTTAGAGAATAATTCATGTTAGGTCTAGGTTAGGTCTGGGATTTGCTCTCATCAGGCTCATTCTTTCGCATATTTCTCATACTTGATGGCTAGATCCTGGGCTGTTTCTGGATTGTATCACGTAGTACTGTGGTACCACGCTGAAGCAGTCAATTAAACCTGGTTTCGATCAATATTTTAGAGGATAACGCAAGTTAGGTCTGGCATAGGTCTGGGATTCGCCCTCATCAGGCTCATACTTTCGCGTTTTTCACATACTTGTTGAACAGATCCTGGGTTTTTTCTGGTTTGTATCACGTAGTAGTGTGGTACCACACTGAAGCAGTCCATTAAACCTGGTTTGGATCAATATTTAGGAGGATAACGCATGTTAGGGCTAGGTTAGCCCTGGGATTTGCACTCATCAGACTCATACTTTCGCATTCTTCTCATACTTGTTGAACTGATCCTGGGTTTTTTCTAGTTTGGATCACGTAGTAGTGTGGTACCACCCTGAAACAGTCGATTAAACCTGGTTTCGATCAATATTTTAGAGGATAACGCAAGTTAAGTCTGGGATTGGTCTGGGATTTGACCTCATCAGACTCATACTTTCGCATCTTTCTCAAACATCATGGCTAGATCCTGGGCTATTTCTGGATTGGATCACGTAGTAATGTGGTACTACACTGAAACAGTCAATTAAACCTGGTTTCGCTCAATATTTTTGAGGATAACGCATGTTAGGTCTAGGTTAGGCCTGGGATTTTCACTCATCAGACTCATACTTTCGCATTCTTCACATACTTGTAGAACGGATCCTGGGTTTTTTCTGGTTTGGATCACGTAATAATGTGGTACCACACTGAAACAGTCGATTAAACCTGGTTATGATCAATATTTTAGAGGACAACGCAAGTTAGGTCTAGGTTAGGCCTGGGATTTGCCCTCATCAGGATCATACTTTTGCAGTTTTAACATACATGTTCACCTGATCGAGGGTTTTTTCTGCTTTGGATCACGTAGTAAAGTGGTACCACACTGAAACAGTCCATTAAACCTGGTTTGCATCAATATTTTAGAGGATAACGCATGTTAGGTCTAGGTTAGCCCCGAGATTTTCACTCATCTGACTCATACTTTCGCATTCTTCACATACTTGTTGAACGGATCCTAGGTTTTTTCTGGTTTGGATCACGTAGTAAAGTGGCACCACACTGAAACATTCAATTAAACCTGGTCTTGATAAATATTTTAGAGGATAACGCATGTTAGGTTTAGGTTAGGTCTAGGATTTGCCCTCAGCAGGCTCATACTTTCGCATATTTCTCATACTTGATGGCTAGATCCTGGGCTGTTTCTGGATTGTATCACGTAGTACTGTGGTACCACGCTGAAGCAGTCAATTAAACCTGGTTTCGATCAATATTTTAGAGGATAACGCAAGTTAGGTCTGGGATAGGTCTGGGATTTGACCTCATCAGACTCATACTTTCGCACACTTCACATAATCGTTGAACAGATCCTGGGTTATTTTCTGGTTTGGATCACATAGTAATGTGGTACCACACTGAAACAGTCGATTAAACCTGGTTTCGATCAATATTTTAGAGAATAATTCATGTTAGGTCTAGGTTAGGTCTGGGATTTGCTCTCATCAGGCTCATTCTTTCGCATATTTCTCATACTTGATGGCTAGATCCTGGGCTGTTTCTGGATTGTATCACGTAGTACTGTGGTACCACGCTGAAGCAGTCAATTAAACCTGGTCTTGATAAATATTTTAGAGGACAACCCATGTTAGGTCTGGGTTAGGTCTAGGATTTGCTCTCATCAGGCTCATACTTTCGCATATTTCTCATACTTCATGGCTAGATCCTGGGATATTTCTGGATTGGATCACGTAGTAATGTGGTACCACACTGAAACAGTCAATTAAACCTGGTTTCGCTCAATATTTTAGAAGATAACGCATGTTAGGTCTAGGTTAGGCCTGGGATTTGCCCTCATCAGGGTCATACTTTCGCAGTTTAACATGCATGTTGACCTGATCGAGGGTTTTTTCTGCTTTGGATCACGTAGTAAAGTGGTACCACAACTAAAACAGTCAATTAAACCTGGTTTCGATCACTATTTTAGAGGATAACGCAAGTTAGGTCTGGGATAGGTCTGGGATATGCCCTCATCAGACTCATACTTTCGAACACTTCACATACTCGTTGAACAGATCCTGGGTTATTTTCTGGTTTGGATCACATAGTAATGTGGTACCACACTGAAACAGTCGATTAAACCAGGTTTCGATCAATATTTTTGAGGAGAACGCATGTTAGGTCTAGGTTAGGCCTGGGATTTGCCCTGATCAGGGTCATACTTTCGCAGTTTTAACATACATGTTGACCTGATCGACGGTTTTTTCTGCATTGGATCACGTAGTAAAGTGGCACCACACTGAAACATTCAATTAAACCTGGTCTTGATAAATATTTTAGAGGATAACGCATGTTAGGTTTAGGTTAGGTCTAGGATTTGCCCTCAGCAGGCTCATACTTTCGCATATTTCTCATACTTCATGGCTAGATCCTGGGCTGTTTCTGGATTGTATCACGTAGTACTGTGGTACCACGCTGAAGCAGTCAATTAAACCTGGTTTCGATCAATATTTTAGAGGATAACGCAAGTTAGGTCTGGCATAGGTCTGGGATTCGCCCTCATCAGGCTCATACTTTCGCGTTTTTCACATACTTGTTGAACAGATCCTGGGTTTTTTCTGGTTTGTATCACGTAGTAGTGTGGTACCACACTGAAGCAGTCCATTAAACCTGGTTTGGATCAATATTTAGGAGGATAACGCATGTTAGGGCTAGGTTAGCCCTGGGATTTGCACTCATCAGACTCATACTTTCGCATTCTTCTCATACTTGTTGAACTGATCCTGGGGTTTTTCTAGTTTGGATCACGTAGTAGTGTGGTACCACCCTGAAACAGTCGATTAAACCTGGTTTCGATCAATATTTTAGAGGATAACGCAAGTTAAGTCTGGGATTGGTCTGGGATTTGACCTCATCAGACTCATACTTTCGCATCTTTCTCAAACATCATGGCTAGATCCTGGGCTATTTCTGGATTGGATCACGTAGTAATGTGGTACTACACTGAAACAGTCAATTAAACCTGGTTTCGCTCAATATTTTTGAGGATAACGCATGTTAGGTCTAGGTTAGGCCTGGGATTTTCACTCATCAGACTCATACTTTCGCATTCTTCACATACTTGTAGAACGGATCCTTGGTTTTTTCTGGTTTGGATCACGTAATAATGTGGTACCACACTGAAACAGTCGATTAAACCTGGTTATGATCAATATTTTAGAGGACAACGCAAGTTAGGTCTAGGTTAGGCCTGGGATTTGCCCTCATCAGGATCATACTTTTGCAGTTTTAACATACATGTTCACCTGATCGAGGGTTTTTTCTGCTTTGGATCACGTAGTAAAGTGGTACCACACTGAAACAGTCCATTAAACCTGGTTTGCATCAATATTTTAGAGGATAACGCATGTTAGGTCTAGGTTAGCCCCGAGATTTTCACTCATCTGACTCATACTTTCGCATTCTTCACATACTTATTGAACGGATCCTAGGTTTTTTCTGGTTTGGATCACGTTGTAATGTGGGACCACACTGAAACAATCAATTAAACCTGGTCTTGATAAATATTTTAGAGGACAACGTATGTTAGGTCTGGGATAGGTCTGGGATTAGCCCTCATCAGACTCATACTTTCGCATATTTCTCATACTTGATGACTAGATCCTGGGCTTTTTCTGGATTGCATCACGTAGTAATGAAGTACAACACTGAAACAGTCAATTAAACCTGGTTTCCATCAATATTTTAGAGGACAACGCATGTTAGGTCTAGGTTAGGCCTGGGATTTGCCCTCATCAGGGTCATACTTTCGCAGTTTTAACATACATGTTGACGTGATCGAGGGTTTTTTCTGCTTTGGATCACGTAGTAAAGTGGTACCACATTGAAACAGTCCATCAAACCTTGTTTGGATCAATATTTTTGAGGATAACGCATGTTAGGTCTAGGTTAGGCCTGGGATTTTCACTCATCAGACTCATACTTTCGCATTCTTCACATACTTGTTGAACGGATCCTGGGTTTTACTGGTTTGGATCACGTAGTAATGTGGGGCCACACTGAAACAATCAATTAAACCTGGTCTTGATAAATATTTTAGAGGACAACCCATGTTAGGTCTGGGTTAGGTCTAGGATTTGCTCTCATCAGGCTCATACTTTCGCATATTTCTCATACTTCATGGCTAGATCCTGGGATATTTCTGGATTGGATCACGTAGTAATGTGGTACCACACTGAAACAGTCAATTAAACCTGGTTTCGCTCAATATTTTAGAAGATAACGCATGTTAGGTCTAGGTTAGGCCTGGGATTTGCCCTCATCAGGGTCATACTTTCGCAGTTTAACATGCATGTTGACCTGATCGAGGGTTTTTTCTGCTTTGGATCACGTAGTAAAGTGGTACCACAACTAAAACAGTCAATTAAACCTGGTTTCGATCACTATTTTAGAGGATAACGCAAGTTAGGTCTGGGATAGGTCTGGGATATGCCCTCATCAGACTCATACTTTCGCACACTTCACATACTCGTTGAACAGATCCTGGGTTATTTTCTGGTTTGGATCACATAGTAATGTGGTACCACACTGAAACAGTCGATTAAACCAGGTTTCGATCAATATTTTTGAGGAGAACGCATGTTAGGTCTAGGTTAGGCCTGGGATTTGCCCTGATCAGGGTCATACTTTCGCAGTTTTAACATACATGTTGACCTGATCGAGGGTTTTTTCTGCTTTGGATCACGTAGTAAAGTGGTACCACACTGAAACAGTCCATTAAACCAGGTTTGGATCAATTGTTTAGAGGATAACGCATGTTAGGTCTAGGTTAGGCCTGGGATTTTCACTCATCAGACTCATACTTTCGCATTCTTCTCATACTTGTTGAACAGATCCTGGGTTTTTTTCTGGTTTGTATAACGTGGTAGTGTGGTACCACACTGAAACAGTCCATTAAACCTGGTTTGGATCAATTGTTTAGAGGATAACGCATGTTAGGTCTAGGTTAGCCCTGGGATTTTCACTCATCAGACTCATACTTTCGCATTCTTCTCATACTTGTTGAACTGATCCTGGGGTTTTTCTGGTTTGGATCACGTAGTAATGTGGTACCACTCTGAAACAGTCGATTAAACCTGGTTTCGATCAATATCTTAGAGGATAACGCAAGTTAAGTCTGGGATTGGTCTGGGATTTGTCCTCATCAGACTCATACTTTCGCACACTTCACATACTCGTTGAACAGATCCTGGGTTATTTTCTGGTTTGGATCACATAGTAATGTGGTACCACACTGAAACAGTCGATTAAACCAGGTTTCGATCAATATTTTTGAGGATAACGCATGTTAGGTCTAGGTTAGGCCTGGGATTTTCACTCATCAGACTCATACTTTCGCATTCTTCACATACTTGATGAACGGATCTTGGGTTTTTTCTGGTTTGGATCACGTAGTAATGTGGTACCACGCTGAAACAGCGAATTAAACCTGGTTTCGATCAATATTTTAGAGGATAACGCAAGTTAGGTCTAGGGTAGGCCTGGGATTTGCCCTCATCAGGGTCATACTTTCGCAGTTTTAACATACATGTTGACCTGATCGACGGTTTTTTCTGCATTGGATCACGTAGTAAAGTGGCACCACACTGAAACATTCAATTAAACCTGGTCTTGATAAATATTTTAGAGGATAACGCATGTTAGGTTTAGGTTAGGTCTAGGATTTGCCCTCAGCAGGCTCATACTTTCGCATATTTCTCATACTTCATGGCTAGATCCTGGGCTGTTTCTGGATTGTATCACGTAGTACTGTGGTACCACGCTGAAGCAGTCAATTAAACCTGGTTTCGATCAATATTTTAGAGGATAACGCAAGTTAGGTCTGGGATAGGTCTGGGATTTGACCTCATCAGACTCATACTTTCGCACACTTCACATAATCGTTGAACAGATCCTGGGTTATTTTCTGGTTTGGATCACATAGTAATGTGGTACCACACTGAAACAGTCGATTAAACCTGGTTTCGATCAATATTTTAGAGAATAATTCATGTTAGGTCTAGGTTAGGTCTGGGATTTGCTCTCATCAGACTCATACTTTCGTATTCTTCTCATACTTGTTGAACTGATCCTGGGTTTTTTCTAGGTTGGATCACGTAGTAGTGTGGTACCACCCTGAAACAGTCGATTAAACCTGGTTTCGATCAATATTTTAGAGGATAACGCAAGTTAAGTCTGGGATTGGTCTGGGATTTGACCTCATCAGACTCATACTTTCGCATCTTTCTCAAACATCATGGCTAGATCCTGGGCTATTTCTGGATTGGATCACGTAGTAATGTGGTACTACACTGAAACAGTCAATTAAACCTGGTTTCGCTCAATATTTTTGAGGATAACGCATGTTAGGTCTAGGTTAGGCCTGGGATTTTCACTCATCAGACTCATACTTTCGCATTCTTCACATACTTGTAGAACGGATCCTGGGTTTTTTCTGGTTTGGATCACGTAATAATGTGGTACCACACTGAAACAGTCGATTAAACCTGGTTATGATCAATATTTTAGAGGATAACGCATAGTTAGGTTTGGGATAGGTCTGGGATTTGACCTCATCAGACTCATACTTTCGCACACTTCACATACTCGTTGAACAGATCCTGGGTTATTTTCTGGTTTGGATCACATAGTAATGTGGTACCACACTGAAACAGTCGATTAAACCTGGTTTCGATCAATATTTTAGAGAATAATTCATGTTAGGTCTAGGTTAGGTCTGGGATTTGCTCTCATCAGGCTCGTTCTTTCGTTATATTTCTCATACTTGATGGCTAGATCCTGGGCTTTTTCTGGATTGCATCACGTAGTAATGAAGTACAACACTGAAACAGTCAATTAAACCTGGTTTCCATCAATATCTTAGAGGACAACGCAAGTTAGGTCTGGGATAGGTCTGGGATTTGACCTCATCAGACTCATACTTTCGCACACTTCACATACTCGTTGAACAGATCCTGGGTTATTTTCTGGTTTGGATCACATAGTAATGTGGTACCACACTGAAACAGTCGATTAAACCTGGTTTCGATCAATATTTTAGAGAATAATTCATGTTAGGTCTAGGTTAGGTCTGGGATTTGCTCCCATCAGGCTCATTCTTTCGCATATTTCTCATACTTGATGGCTAGATCCTGGGCTGTTTCTGGATTATATGACGTAGTAATGTGGTACCACGCTGAAACAGCGAATTAAACCTGGTTTCGATCAATATTTTAGAGGATAACGCAAGTTAGGTCTAGGGTAGGCCTGGGATTTGCCCTCATCAGGGTCATACTTTCGCAGTTTTAACATACATGTTGACCTGATCGACGGTTTTTTCTGCTTTGGATCACGTAGTAAAGTGGCACCACACTGAAACATTCAATTAAACCTGGTCTTGATAAATATTTTAGAGGATAACGCATGTTAGGTTTGGGTTAGGTCTAGGATTTGCCCTCATCAGGCTCATACTTTCGCATATTTCTCATACTTCATGGCTAGATCCTGGGCTGTTTCTGGATTGTATCACGTAGTACTGTGGTACCACGCTGAAGCAGTCAATTAAACCTGGTTTCGATCAATATTTTAGAGGATAACGCAAGTTAGGTCTGGCATAGGTCTGGGATTCGCACTCATCAGACTCATACTTTCGCATTCTTCTCATACTTGTTGAACTGATCCTGGGTTTTTTCTAGTTTGGATCACGTAGTAGTGTGGTACCACCCTGAAACAGTCGATTAAACCTGGTTTCGATCAATATTTTAGAGGATAACGCAAGTTAAGTCTGGGATTGGTCTGGGATTTGACCTCATCAGACTCATACTTTCGCATCTTTCTCATACATCATGGCTAGATCCTGGGCTATTTCTGGATTGGATCACGTAGTAATGTGGTACTACACTGAAACAGTCAATTAAACCTGGTTTCGCTCAATATTTTTGAGGATAACGCAAGTTAAGTCTGGGATCCCCTCAGGGGCTGCCAGCCTTTCAGCTGCAGTACGGGCTTAACGAACCCGGGGTACCCGAGTCATACACACACCATATGCCTCCTGTTGGTCGTCACAACGACCCATTCACAATTCCCTATTGGTTTTGTGAATGGTACGTGACGGCAGGAGGAACGGGGGTCTTGGCTTAACCGCCTGGGCCACGAGTATGGCGACTCTATAAAATCGCCCTCCTAAGCTATGGTGCGCGGCGATGGGATGCATGGTTGGGGGAGAAGGCCCAATTCCAAGCGACCACCTCCGGGGAACCTGCCGAACCCCCGGAGTATATAGGCTTACCCGGGTAAGGCGGCTCTGCCAGGGCGGACCTTTTCTTCCTACCTGCTCGTGGGAATATTATGGAGTTCAATATTAAAACGGGGATGGGACGGGGTAAGTCAGAGGGGGAGGACGAAGGCGGTGTTGGGACTGGTGTGACGGCGCTCGCGCCGCCTCCAGCGCCTGGCCCGGCTTCGTGGAAGGTGGAGGAGGACGACGAGACTGCGTCAGTCTCGTCCTTCTCCTCCACCAGGAGCCTCATAGGCTCTAAGAGGAAGAGGACGGGGCAGGCCGTCGTCGAGGTGGGCGGGGCGATGAGCCCGTCGGTGAGGCTGAGTTGCCTCAGGGACGAGGTGACCGAGGAGATATCGGAGAGGATCTCCTCGTCCCTGAGGCGGGTGGAGAAAGTCGCCGCTGCCTGCGCCTTTAAGGGGCAGAAAAGCGGTGGCGCGGAGGCCCTGAAGGCCGCGGCGGAGGAAATGAGGGAGGCGGCGCGGGAGCTCAGAGGGCGGAACGCCCGTCTGCAGCTCCTGTTGGAGGAGGAGCGACAGGGGAGGAGGAGGGCAGAGGCGCTGTGGAACAGCGCGGCCCTCCCTCCCATCCTCCCTCCTCCTCCACCGCCGCGTCCCTCGGCGGAGGTAAATAAGCGGAGTGCGGCGGCAGTGGTGCGGGGCACCGCGGGCCCCTCCACCCGCACTCCGCCCGTGAAGAAGTCCCCGTCCTCCTCAGAAGACGATCTTCTGAGGAGGATTGGGGACATGATTGATGGCAAGCTGGCCGCCTTCCGGGAGGAGCTCTTCGCCGGAAGAGCGGTCAGCAGGAAGGCGGTGCCTCCCCGACCTGTTCCGGTACAGTCGGAGAAGGCAAAGAAGGGCGGAGTGAAGGCTCCGCCCAGCGTTGCGGCACCAGGGCCCCGGGTCGCGACCCCCAAGGGGGGTGGTGTACCCGTGGTCGCGGTGGTCGCGTCCTCCACAGCACCCTCCCAAGGGGGGGTGGCGTGGAGTGAGGTGGTGGGGCGGAAGGCGAAGCGGGCGGCGAGGAAGGCCTCGCAACCGCAGCCTCTGCCTCCGCCGCCGCCGGCCAAGGTAAAGGCCGCGAAGGTCGGGAAGGCACGACCAGGTCGTCCCCCAAAAACGGCAGCGGTGACGCTGACCGTTGCGCAGGGGGGCGACCTGACCCTCGCGGAGGCGATGCGGCTCGCCAGGGAGAATATCTCCCTGGAAGAGCTGGGCATCGCCTCCGTGAGGGCGAAGAGGGCCGTGACCGGGGGGGTCTCTTGCTGGAGATCCCCGGTGCAGAAGGCGGCGCGAAGGCGGATCGTCTCGCCCAGAGGCTCCGGGAGCAGCTGGGCGAGCGAGGTGTCCGGGTCGCCCGGCCCACGAAGCGCACGGAGATGCGCGTTTGTGGGCTGGACGACTCGGTCAGCGCACAGGATGTGTCCCGTGCCCTTGCGAGGGCGGGGGACTGTCCTGTGGAGGACCTGCGGATCGGAGAGATCCGCAGGTCGCCCTCCGGCCTCGGGTCGGTGTGGGCCCGGTGCCCCCTCTCCGCCGCCCGTAAGGTGGCGGAATCCGGGAGGGTGTTGGTGGGGTGGGTTTCGGCGCGAGTGGAAATCGTCGCGCCGCGCCCGCTCCAGTGTCACCGCTGCCTCGAATTGGGGCACGTGAGGCAGTGGTGCACCTCGCCGGTGGACCGCAGCGGTCAGTGTTACCGCTGCGGTGCCAAAGAGCACCGTGCGAGCCTGTGCTCGGCGGCCCCCCCCTGCCCGCTGTGTGCGGACATGGGGAGGCCAGCCGATCACAGGGTGGGGAGCAAGAAGTGCTCCCCCCCCTCCCGGAAGGAGAGGAAGAGGCGGGCTGCACCGGCTCCGGTGCCGAGGGCGGTGGCATCGTCCTCCATGGAGGTGGACGGTGCTACGGGGACGAACGGCCGGGAGGTGGCTGGCGCGGCCATTAATTAATGCCGCCCCGCCTCCTCCTCCAGGCCAACCTCAACCACTGCCGCGCGGCACAGGACTTGATGTCCCAAGTCCTCGCGGAGTGGGGGGTTGGCCTGGCGGTCGCCGCCGAGCCGTACCGCGTCCCTGATCACCCTCATTGGGTGGGCGACGCGGACGGCTTGGTGGCGACGGTATGGGGAGGGGGCGACGGGTCCCCACCGTTCTCCTTGTTGGAGCGCGGTCGGGGATTCGTCGCCGTGGACTGGGGGGGAGTCGCTGTGGTGGGGTGCTACATTTCGCCCCGTAGCGGTCACGCTGCGTTCGAGCTGTACTTGGCCGAGGTCGCGGCATGCGTGCAGCGCTACGCGGCCCGGCCGGTGCTGGTCCTGGGGGATTTTAATGCCAAGTCGGTGGCTTGGGGATCCTCCAGGACCTCCGTTCGCGGCGGGATCCTGGGCGATTGGGCGGCGGGGCTCGACCTCCGGGTATTGAACCGGGGGTCGGAGCACACATGCGTGCGGCGATATGGGGGGTCCATCGTGGATGTTGGATTCGCAACCCCCAATGCCGTGCGCATGGTGTCGGGTTGGCACGTGGTCGCGGGGGCAGAGACACTCTCCGATCACCGGTACATCCGGATGGAGGTCTCTGCCGCCGCGAGTGCATCCCGACACGGCCGCCTGCGTGGCACCCCACCACGCCGCTGGGCGCTTCGGCGCCTGGACAAGGACGCCCTGATGGCAGCTGCCCTCGCTGCAACTTGGCCGCAGGGAGCGGCCGAGTTGCCGAGCATAGAGGAGGAGGTCGCCCGGCTCGGAGCATTGGTCGCAGGTATTTGCGACGCGGCGATGCCTCGGGTCGGGCGGGCTTCTCCTCGCCGGGCGGTGTACTGGTGGTGGGACGCGATCGCGGAGTTGCGAGTCGCGACTGTCCGCGCCCGACGCCAGTACACCCGCGCGCGCCGTCGTCAACGTACAGGCGACGGCGTGGCGCGAGCGAGGGCAGCTGATGACCTGTATGGAGCATACCGCGTGGCGCGGGTTGCTCTGCAGGTCGCCATCAAACGGGCCAAGACCCGGGCATGGAAGGAGCTCCTCCAGACCCTTGATGACGATCCATGGGGGCGCCCATATAAGGTGGTGCTGAATAAGCTCCGCCCGTGGGCGCCCCCCGTCACCGAGGGTCTTGACCCCCGGCTGCTGGAGGACGTGGTCAATACACTCTTCCCAATTGGGGAGAGGGGACCGCGTCCTCCGGCGGCGGCGGCTGTCCCAGTGGAGTGGACGGCCGAGCTGGGGGTCACACAGGTGGAGCTGGCAGCGGCCATCAGACGGCTCGGGGTTCGTAACACGGCCCCGGGTCCGGATGGTGTGCCCGGCCGGGTTTGGGTCTTGACCCAGGGCGTCCTTGGGGCCGACCTCAGGCGGTTGTTCGACCGCTGCCTGAGGGACGGGCGATTCCCCCCCCAGTTGGAAGGTGGCGAGGATGGTCCTCCTCCGGAAGGAGGGTCGGCCCGCGGAGTCTCCCTCCGCATACCGGCCCATTTGTCTCCTCGACGAGGTGGGCAAGCTCTTCGAGCGGGTGATTGCTGCCCGCCTCGTCGAGCACCTGTCGCGGGGTGATCCCGGTCTGGCCGACTGCCAGTTCGGTTTCCGGGGGGGCCGATCGACTATCGACGCGATAGGTCGTGTGAGGGCCCTCTCGGGGGCGGCCGTCTCCCGGGGAGGGGTGGCATTGGCAATATCCTTGGATATTGCCAATGCCTTTAACACCCTCCCCTGGGAAGAGATAAGGAGGGGACTCGAATATCATCGAGTCCCCCCTTGTCTCAGGGCGGTCGTCGGGGATTATCTCCGCGGCAGGTGGATCGAGTATCCGGGCCGGGATGGTGATATGCGGAGGGAGGTGTACTGCGGTGTTCCGCAGGGGTCGGTCCTCGGGCCACTCCTGTGGAACATCGCGTACGACTCGGTGTTGCGGGCCGGCCTCCCCGACGGCGTCAGCACGGTGTGTTATGCGGATGACACACTGGTGCTGGCCGTCGGGGCGCACTGGGGGAGGGCCATGCGTCGCGCGGAGGAGGGGTCGCAACGCGTCGTCGACCGGATCAGGGGGATGGGGATGACGGTGGCGGTCCAGAAGACCGAGGTGATTGCGTTTCATTCACCTCGGCAGGATCCGCCACCCCCTCTGATCCGGGTGGGTGGGGCTGACACCGAGGTGAAGCCCCTGATCAGGTATCTAGGGCTGATCCTCGATAGCCACTGGCGTTTCGAGGAGCATTTCCGCTGCCTTGTCCCCCGGTTGGAAAGGATGGTTGCGGCTCTGGGACGGATCCTGCCCAACCTGGGGGGCCCGGCGGGCCGAGTTCGTCGCCTCTATGTGGCAATGGTCCAGTCGGTGGCCCTATACGGGGCCCCCGTCTGGGCGGACGACCTGGCTGCCTCCCGGCGCAGCATGACGATGCTGCGTCGGGTGCAGAGGCGCATGGCGCTCAGGGTCGTCCGCGGGTATCGGACCATGTCACATGAGGCGGCGACGGTTCTAGCGGGGATGCCGCCCATGGACCTGCTCGCGCGGTCGCACGCGGTCATGTACCGGCACCGCGTCGACCGTCGCGCGGGGGTGGGGGCGGTCCCGGGCGGGCAGGAACCTGCTTGGGGCGATTTGAAGCGCCAGGCCCGGCAGTCCGTGTTGCTCGCGTGGCAGGAGCGGCTGGCTCTGCCAACCGCGGTGCACCGGACGGTCGGGGCTGTTCGGCCACTCCTGAAGGAGTGGCTGGACAGAGGCCATGGCAGCCTCACCTACCGGCTGGCACAGGTATTTTCCGGGCATGGCAGCTTCGGAGGATGCCTGTGCCGGATAGGGAAGGAGCCGACGGCGCGTTGCTGCCACTGCGACGCTGAGCAGGACACGGCGGATCATACCCTGGAGGTATGCCCCGCGTGGGAGGGGGAGCGCCGTGTCCTGGTCGGCGTCGTCGGGCGGGATGTCTCGCTGCCGGGCGTGGTGCGCGCCATGCTCGGCAGCGAGGAGAAGTGGAGGGCCGTGGCCTCCTTCTGCGAGGACGTAATGTTGCAGAAGGAGGCCGCGGGGAGGGAGCGCGAGCTTCAGCGGCGCGCTGAAGCTCGCGCTCGTGCGGTGGCCCGAGGTCGTCGCCCGGTCGCGAGGCGTCGCGGGCAGCCGCCTTGGCGTGGCGGATGACCTCGGCTGGGAGGGGGGTCCTGAGGGGACCCTCCTCCCGCCAGGCGGCGCCGGGTCGGACCGGTTGGGGGTAGGAGTGCCTCCCCCTACCGGTCCGACGCAAGGGGAGGCACCCTCGGCGGTCTGGTGCGGCCATGAACGCCCGGCCGCCGAGGGGTGGAAACGGGGTCGCGGGCGGTTGCGAGTTGGGGCTCGCAGCCGCCACTAAACGCGGCCCCGGGACGGATAGCGGCGGGATGGAGTGACCCCGTCCCGCCGCTATGAGGCAGTGTGTCTACTGGGGGGACCGATTGTCCCCCCGGGGGATGGGCGCGAAAGCGCGGGCACGGGGAGGATACCGGAAGAATGCTTCGAGCGATTCCCGGTATCCTCCCAAAGCGTGCCGAAGGGTCACCGTGGGGTTTTTAGTGGGTAGGTCCCGCGCCTGTCGTTGTACGGGCGCGGGGAATCCCACACACCCCTCCCACCTCTCCCCAAGGAGGTGGGAGGGAGTCTTTCGAAGATTTTCCCCACGAAAAAAAGAAAAAAAAAAAAAAAAAAAAAAAAAAAAAGTTAAGTCTGGGATTGGTCTGGGATTTGACCTCATCAGACTCATACTTTCGCACACTTCACATACTTGTTGAACGGATCCTAGGTTTTTTCTGGTTTGGACCCCGTAGTAGTGTGGTAACACACTGAAACAGTCCATTAAACCTGGTTTCGCTCAATATTTTAGAGGATAACGCATGTTAGGTCTAGATTAGGCCTGGGATTCTCACTCATCAGACTCATACTTTCGCATTCTTCACATACTTGTAGAACGGATCCTGGGTATTTTCTGGTTTGGATCACGTAGTAATGTGGGACCACACTGAAACAGTCAATTAAACCTGGTCTTGATAAATATTTTAGAGGATAACGCATGTTAGGTCTGGGTCAGCTCTAGAATTTGCCCTCATCATGCTCATACTTTCGCATCTTTCTCATACATCATGGCTAGATCCTGGGCTATTTCTGGATTGTATCACGTAGTAATGTGGTACCACGCTGAAACAGTCGATTAAACCTGGTTTCGATCAATATTTTAGAGGATAACGCAAGTTAAGTCTGGGATTGGTCTGGGATTTGACCTCATCAGACTCATACTTTCGCACACTTCACATACTTGTTGAACGGATCCTGGGTTTTTTCTGGTTTGGACCCCGTAGTAGTGTGGTACCACACTGAAACAGTCCATTAAACCTGGTTTCGCTCAATATTTTAGAGGATAACGCATGTTAGGTCTAGGTCAGGCCTGGGATTTTCACTCATCAGGCTCATTCTTTCGTATATTTCTCATACATGTTGAACAGATCCTGGGTTTTTTCTGGTTTGGATCACGTAGTAATGTGGGACCACACTGAAACAATCAATTAAACCTGGTTTCCATCAATATTTTAGAGGACAACGCAAGTTAGGTCTGGGATAGGTCTGGGATTTGCCCTCATCAGGCTCATACTTTCGCTTTCTTCACATACTCGTTGAACAGATCCTGTGTTATTTTCTGGTTTGGATCACATAGTAATGTGGTACCACACTGAAACAGTCGATTAAACCAGGTTTCGATCAATATTTTTGAGGATAACGCATGTTAGGTCTAGGTTAGGTCTGGGATTTTCACTCATCAGACTCATACTTTCGCATTCTTCACATACTTGTTGAACGGATCCTGGGTTTTTTTCTGGATTGGATCACGTAGTAATGTGGTACCACACTGAAATATTCAATGAAACCTGGTCTGGATAAATATTTTAGAGGATAACGCAAGTTAGGTCTGGGGTAGGTCTGGGATCAGCCCTCATCAGACTCATACTTTCGCATTCTTCACATACTTGTTGAACGGATCCTGGGTTTTTTCTGGTTTGGATCACGTAGTAATGTGGGACCACACTGAAACAATCAATTAAACCTGGTCTTGATAAATATTTTAGAGGACAACGTATGTTAGGTCTGGGTTAGGTCTAGGATTTGCCCTCATCAGGCTCGTACTTTCGCATATTTCTCATACTTCATGGCTAGAACCTGGGCTCTTTCTGGATTGGATCACGTAGTAATGTGGTACTACACTGAAACAGTCAATTAAACCTGGTTTCGCTCAATATTTTAGAAGATAACGCATGTTAGGCCTAGGTTAGGCCTGGGATTTGCCTTATCAGGGTCATACTTTCGCAGTTTTAACATGCATGTTGACCTGATCGAGTGTTTTTTCTGCTTTGGATCACGTAGTAAAGTGGTACCACAACTAAAACAGTCAATTAAACCTGGTTTCGATCACTATTTTAGAGGATAACGCAAGTTAGGTCTGGGATAGGTCTGGGATTAGCCCTCATCAGACTCATACTTTCGCATATTTTTCATACTTGATGAGTAGATCCTGGGCTTTTTCTGGATTGCATCACGTAGTAATGAAGTACAACACTGAAACAGTCAATTAAACCTGGTTTCCATCAATATTTTAGAGGACAACACATGTTAGGTCTAGGTTAGGCCTGGGATTTGCCCTCATCAGGGTCATACTATCGCAGTTGTAACATACATGTTGACGTGATCGAGGGTTTTTTCTGCTTTGGATCGCGTAGTAAAGTGGTACCACATTGAAACATGCCATTAAACCCTGTTTGGATCAATATTTTTGAGGATAACGCATGTTAGGTCTAGGTTAGGCCTGGGATTTTCACTCATCAGACTCATACTTTCGCATTCTTCACATACTTGTTGAACGGATCCTGGGTTTTTCTGGTTTGGATCACGTAGTAATGTGGGGCCACACTGAAACAATCAATTAAATCTGGTCTTGATAAATATTTTAGAGGACAACCCATGTTAGGTCTGGGTTAGGTCTAGGATTTGCTCTCATCAGGCTCATACTTTCGCATATTTCTCATACTACATGGCTAGATCCTGGGATATTTCTGGATTGCATCACGTAGCAATGTGGTACCACACTGAAACAGTCAATTAAACCTGGTTTCGCTCAATATTTTAGAAGATAACGCATGTTAGGTCTAGGTTAGGCATGGGATTGGCCCTCATCAGGGTCATACTTTTGCAGTTTTAACATGCATGTTGACCTGATCGAGGGTTTTTTCTGCTTTGGATCACGTAGTAAAGTGGTACCACAACTAAAACAGTCAATTAAACCTGGTTTCGATCACTATTTTAGAGGATAACGCAAGTTAGGTCTGGGATAGGTCTGGGATTATCCCTCATCAGACTCATACTTTCGCACACTTCACATACTCGTTGACAAGATCCTGGGTTTTTTTCTGGTTTGGATCACGTAGTAATGTGGTACCACACTGAAACTGTCGATTAAACCTGGTTTCGAACACTATTTTAGAAGACAATGCAAGTTAGGTCTGGGATAGGTCTGGGATTTGCCCTCATCAGGCTCAAACTTTCGCGTTTTTCACATACTTGTTGAACAGATCCTGGTTTTTTTCTGGTTTGGATCACGTAGTAGTGTGGTACCACGCTGAAACAGTCAATTAAACCTGGTTTCGATCACTATTTTAGAGGATAACGCAAGTTAGGTCTGGGATAGGTCTGGGATTATCCCTCATCAGACTCATACTTTCGCACACTTCACATACTCGTTGACAAGAGCCTGGGTTTTTTTCTGGTTTGGATCACGTAGTAATGTGGTACCACACTAAAACAGTCGATTAAACCAGGTTTCGATCAATATTTTTGAGGATAACGCATGTTAGGTCTAGGTTAGGCCTGGGATTTTCACTCATCAGACTCATACTTTCGCATTCTTCACATACTTGTTGAACGGATCCTGGGTTTTTCTGGTTTGGATCACGTAGTAATGTGGTACCACGCTGAAACAGTCAATTAAACCTGGTTTCGTTCAATATTTTAGAGGATAACGCAAGTTAGGTCTCGGATAGGTCTGGGATTTGCCCTCATCAGGCTCATACTTTCGCGTTTTTCACATACTTGTTGAACGGATCCTGGGTTTTTTCCGGTTTGGGTCAAGTAGTAGTGTGGTACCACACTGAAATAGTCAATTAAACCTGGATTCGATCAATATTTTTGAGGATAACGCATTTTAGGTCTAGGTTAGGCCGGGGATTTGCTCTCATCAGGCTCATTCTTTCGCATATTTCTCATACTTGATGGCTAGATCCTGCGCTTTTTCTGGATTGCATCACGTAGTAATGAAGTACAACACTGAAACGGTCAATTAAACCTGGTTTCCATCAATATCTTAGAGGACAACGCAAGTTAGGTCTGGGATAGGACTGGGATTTGCCCTCATCAGGGTCATACTTTCGCAGTTCTAACATACATGTTGACCTGATCGAGTGTTTTTTCTGCTTTGGATCACGTAGTAAAGTGGTACCACACTGAAACAATCCATTAAACCTGGTTTGGATCAATATTTTAGAGGATAACGCATGTTAGGTCTAGGTTAGGTCTGGGATTTTCAGTCATCAGACTCATACTTTCGCATTCATCACATACTTGTTGAACGGATCCTGGGTTTTTTCTGGTTTGGATCACGTAGTAATGTGGGACCACACCGAAACAATCAATTAAATCAGGTCTTGATAAATATTTTAGAGGATAACGCATGTCAGGTCTGGGATATGTCTGGGATTTGACCTCATCAGGGTCATACTTTCGCAGTTTTAACATGCATGTTGACCTCATCGAGGGTTTTTTCTGCTTTGGATCACGTAGTAAAGTGGTACCACAACTAAAACAGTCAATTAAACCTGGTTTCGATCATTATTTTAGAGGATAACGCAAGTTAGGTCTGGGATAGGTCTGGGATTAGCCCTCATCAGACTCATACTTTCGCATTCTTCACATAGTTGTTGAACGGATCCTGGGTTTTTTCCGGTTTGGGTCAAGTAGAAGTGTGGTACCACACTGAAACAGTCGATTAAACCTGGTTTCGATCAATATTTTTGAGGATAACGCATTTTAGGTCTAGGTTAGGCCGGGGATTTTCACTCAGCAGACTCATACTTTCGCATTCTTCACATACTTGTTGAACGGATCCTGGGTTTTTACTGGTTTGGATCACGTTGTAATGTCGTACCACACTGAAACATTCAATTAAACCTGGTTTTGATCAATATTTTAGAGAATAATTCATGTTAGGTCTAGGTTAGGCCTGGGATTTGCCCTCATCAGGGTCATACTTTCGCAGTCTTAACATACATGTTGACGTGATCGAGGGTTTTTTCTGCTTTGGATCACGTAGTAAAGTGGTACCACACTGAAACAGTCCATTAAACCTGGTTTGGATCCACATTTTAGAGGATAACGCATGTTAGGTCTAGGTTAGCCCTGGGATTTTCACTCATCAGACTCATACATTCGCATTCTTCACATACTTGTTGAACGGATCCTGGGTTTTTTCTGGTTTGGTTCACGTAGTAATGTGGTACCACACTGGAACATTCAATTAAACCTGGTCTTGATAAATATTTTAGAGGATAACGCATGTTAGGTTTGGGTTAGGTCTAGGATTTGCCCTCATCAGGCACATACATTCGCATATTTCTCATACTTCATGGCTAGATCCTGGGCTGTTTCTGGATTGTACCACGTAGTAATGTGGTACCACGCTGAAACAGTCAATTAAACCTGGTTTCGTTCAATATTTTAGAGGATAACGCAAGTTAGGTCTGGGATAGGCCTGGGATTTGCCCTCATGAGGCTCATTCTTTCGCATATTTCTCATACTTGATGGCTAGATCCTGGGCTTTTTCTGGATTGCATCACGTAGTAATGAAGTACAACACTGAAACGGTCAATTAAACCTGGTTTCCATCAATATTTTAGAGGACAACGCATGTTAGGTCTAGGTAAGGCCTGGGATTTGCCCTCATCAGGGTCATACTTTCGCAGTTTTAACATACATGTTGACCTGATCGAGTGTTCCTAATTCTTTGGATCACGTAGTAAAGTGGTACCACACTGGAACAGTCCATTAAACCTGGTTTCGATCAATATTTTAGAGGATAACGCAAGTTATGTCTGGGATAGGTCTGGGATTTGACCTCATCAGACTCATACTTTCGCATTCTTCAGATACTTGTTGAACAGATCCTGGGTTATTTTCTGGTTTGGATCACATAGTAATGTGGTACCACACTGAAACAGCAGATTAAACCAGGTTTCGATCAATATTTTTGAGGATAACGCATGTTAGGTCTAGGCTAGGCCTGGGATTTGCCCTCATCAGGCTCATACTTTCGCATATTTCTTATACTTCATGGATAGATCCTGGGCTATTTTCTGGTTTGGATCACATAGTAATGTGGTACCACACTGAAACAGTCCACTAAACCTGGTTTGGATCAATATTTTAGAGGATAATGCATGTTAGGTCTAGGTTAGCCCTGAGATTTTCACTCATCAGACTCATACTTTCGCATTCTTCAGATACTTGTTGAACGGATCCTGGGTTTTTTCTGGTTCGGATCACGTAGTAATGTGGGACCACGCTGAAACAGTCAATTAAACCTGGATTCGATCAATATTTTAGAGAATAATTCATGTTTGGTCTAGGTTAGGTCTGGGATTTGCTCTCATCAGACTCATACTTTCGCATTCATCACATACTTGTTGAACGGATCCTGGGTTTTTTCTGGTTTGGATCACGTAGTAATGTGGGACCACACCGAAACAATCAATTAAATCAGGTCTTGATAAATATTTTAGAGGATAACGCATGTCAGGTCTGGGATATGTCTGGGATTTGACCTCATCAGGGTCATACTTTCGCAGTTTTAACACGCATGTTGACCTCATCGAGGGTTTTTTCTGCTTTGGATCACGTAGTAAAGTGATACCACAACTAAAACAGTCAATTAAACCTGGTTTCGATCATTATTTTAGAGGATAACGCATGTTAGGTCTAGGTTAGGCCGGGGATTTGCCCTCATCAGGGTCATACTTTCGCATTCTTCACATACTTGTTGAACGGATCCTGGGTTTTTACTGGTTTGGATCACGTTGTAATGTGGTACCACACTGAAACATTCAATTAAACCTGGTTTTGATCAATATTTTAGAGAATAATTCATGTTAGGTCTAGGTTAGGTCTGGTGTTTGCTCTCATCAGGCTCATTCCTTCGCAGTTTTAACATACATGTTGACGTGATCGAGGGTTTTTTCTGCTTTGGATCACGTAGTAAAGTGGTACCACAACTAAAACAGTCAATTAAACCTGGTTTCGATCATTATTTTAGAGGATAACGCATGTTAGGTCTAGGTTAGGCCGGGGATTTGCCCTCATCAGGGTCATACTTTCGCAGTTTTAACATACATGTTGACCTGATCGAGGGTTTTTTCCGCTTTGGATCACGTAGTAAAGTGGTACCACACTGAAGCAGTCCATTAAACCCGGTTTGGATCAATATTTTAGAGGATATCGCATGTTAGGTTTGGGTTAGGTCTAGGATTTGCCCTCATCAGGCTCATACTTTCGCATATTTCTCATACTTCATGGCTAGATCCTGGGCTTTTTCTGGATTGCATCACGTAGTAATGAAGTACAACACTGAAACAGTCAATTAAACCTGGTGTCCATCAATATTTTAGAGGACAACGCATGTTAGGTCTAGGTTAGGCCTGGGATTTGCCCTCATCAGGGTCATACTTTCGCAGTTTTAACATACACGTTGACCTGATCGAGGGTTTTTTCCGCTTTGGATCACGTAGTAAAGTGGTACCACACTGAAGCAATCCATTAAACCCGGTTTGGATCAATATTTTAGAGGATAACGCATGTTAGGTTTGGGTTAGGTCTAGAATTTGCCCTCATCAGGCTCATACTTTCGCATATTTCTCATACTTCATGGCTAGATCCTGGGCTTTTTCTAGATTGTTTCACGTAGTAATGTGGTACCACGCTGAAACAGTCAATTAAACCTGGTTTCGATCAATATTTTAGAGGATAACGCAAGTTAGGTCTGGGATAGGTCTAGGATTCGCCCTCATCAGGCTCATACTTTCGCGTTTTTCACATACTTGTTGAACTGATCCTGGGATTTTTCTGGTTTGGATCACGTAGCAATGTGGCACCACACTGAAACAGTCGATTAAACCTGGTTTCGATCAATATTTTAGCGGAAACCCCAAGTTTGGTCTGGGATAGGTCTGGGATTTGCCCTCATCAGGCTCATACTTTCGCGTTTTTCACATACTTGTTGAACAGATCCTGGGTTTTTTCTGGTTTCAGTCACGTAGTAATGTGGTACCACACTGAAACAGTCGATTAAACCAGGTTTCGATCAATATTTTTGAGGATAACGCATGTTAGGTCCAGGTTAGGCCTGGGATTTTCACTCATCAGACTCATACTTTCGCATTCTTCACATACTTGTTGAACGGATCCTGGGCTTTTTCTGGATTGCATCACGTAGTAATGAAGTACAACACTGAAACAGTCAATTACGCCTGATTTCGATGAATATTTTAGAGGATAACGCAAGTTAGGTCTGGGATAGGTCTGGGATTCGCCCTCATCAGGCTCATACCTTCGCATTCTTCACATACTAGTTGAACGGATCCTGGGTTTTTTCTGGTTTGGATCACGTAGTAATGTGGTACCACACTGAAACATTCAAATAAACCTGGTCTTGATAAATATTTTAGAGGATAACGCATGTTAGGTTTGGGTTAGGTCTAGGATTTGCCCACATCAGGCTCATGCTTTCGCATATTTCTCATACTTCATGGCTAGATCCTGGGCTGTTTCTGGATTGTATCACGTAGTAATGTGGTACCACGCTGAAACAGTCAATTAAACCTGGTCTGGATAAATATTTTAGAGGATAACGCATCTTAGGTCTGTGTTAGGTCTAAGATTTGCCCTCCTCGGGCTCACAGTTTCGCGTTTTTCGCATACTTGTTGAACAGATCCTGGGTTTTCTCTGGTTTGGATCACGAAGTAGTGAGGTACCACACTAAAACAGTCCATTAAACCTGGTTTCGCTCAATATCTTAGAAGATAACGCATGTTAGGTCTAGGTTAGGCCTGGGATTTTCACTCATCAGACTCATGCTTTCGCATTTTTCACATACTTGTTGAACAGATCCTGGGTTTTTTCTGGTTTGGATCGCGCAGTAATGTGGTACCACACTGAAACAGCCCACTCAACCTGGTTTCGATCAATATTTTAGAGGATAACGAAAGTTATGTCTAGGTTAGACCTGGGATTTGCTCTCATCAGACTCATGCTTTCGCATTTTTCACATGCTTGTTGAACAGATCCTGGGTTTTTTCTGGTGTGGATCACGCAGTAATGTGGTACCAATCTGAAACATTCAGTTAAACCTGGTCTTGATAAATATTTTTGAGGATAACGCATGTTAGGTCTGGGTTAGGTCTAGGATTTGCCCTCATCAGGCTCATACTTTCGCATATTTCTTATACTTCATGGATAGATCCTGGGCTATTTTCTGGTTTGGATCACATAGTAATGTGGTACCACACTGAAACAGTCGATTAAACCAGGTTTCGATCAATATTCTTGAGGATAACGCATGTTAGGTCTAGGTTAGCCCTGAGATTTTCACTCATCAGACTCATACTTTCGCATTCTTCAGATACTTGTTGAACGGAGCCTGGGTTTTTTCTGGTATGGTTCACGTAGTAATGTGGTACCACACTGAAACAGTCGATTAAACCAGGTCTTGATAATATTTTAGAGGATAACGCATGTTAGGTCTGGGTTAGGTCTAGGATTTGCTCTCCTCGGGCTCATACTTTCGCATATTTCTCATACTTGATGGCTAGATCCTGGGCTTTTTCTGGATTGCATCACGTAGTAATGAAGTACAACACTGAAACAGTCAATTAAACCTGGTTTCCATCAATATCTTAGAGGACAACGCAAGTTAGGTCTGGGATAGGTCTGGGATTTGCCCTCATCAGACGCATACGTTCGCGTTTTTCACATACTTGTTGAACGGATCCTGGGTTTTTTCTGATTTGGATCACGTAGTAATGTGGTACCACACAGAAACATTCAAATAAACCTGGACTTGATAAATATTTTAGAGGATAACGCATGTTAGGTTTGGGTTAGGTCTAGGATTTGCCCACATCAGGCTCATACTTTCGCATATTTCTCATACTTCCTGGGCTGTTTCTGGATTGTATCACGTAGTAATGTGGTACCACGGTGAAACAGTCAATTAAACCTTGTTTGGATCAATATTTTAGAGGATAACGCAAGTTAGGTCTGGGATTCGCCCTCATCAGGCTCATACTTTCGCGCACTTCACAGACTCGTTTAACAGATCCTGGGTTTTTTCTGGTTTGGTTCACGTAGTAATGTGGTACCACACTGAAACATTCAATTAAACCTCGTCTTGATCAATATTTTAGAGGATAACGCATGTTAGGTTTGGGTTAGGTCTAGGATTTGCCCACATCAGGCTCATACTTTCGCATTTTTCACATACTTGTTGAACAGATCCTGGCTTTTTCTGGTTTGGATCGCGCAGTAATGTGGTACCACACTGAAACAGCCCACTAAACCTGGTTTCGATCAATATTTTAGAGGATAACGAAAGTTAGGTCTAGGTTAGGCCTGGGATTTTCACTCATCAGACTCATTCTTTCGCATACTTCACATACTTGTTGAACGGATCCTGGGTTTTTTCTGGTTTGGATCACGTAGTAATGTGGGACCACACTGAAACAATCAACTAAACCTGGTCTTGATAAATATTTTAGAGGATAACGCATGTTAGGTCTGGGTTAAGTCTAGGATTTGCCCTCATCAGGCTCATACTTTCGCATATTCCTCATACTTCATGGCTAGATCCAGGGCTTTTTCTGGATTGCATCACGTAGTAATGAAGTACAACACTGAAACAGTCAATTAAACCTGGTTACGATAAATATTTTAGAGAATAATTCATGTTAGGCCTAGGTTAGGCCTGGGATTTGCCCTCATCAGGGTCATACATTCGCAGTTCTAACATACGTGTTGACCTGATCGAGGGTTTTTTCTGCTTTGGATCACGTAGTAAAGTGGTACCACACTGAAACAGTACACTAAACCTGGTTTGGATCAATATTTTAGAGGATAATGCATGTTAGGTCTAGGTTAGCCCTGAGATTTTCACTCATCAGACTCATACTTTCGCATTCTTCAGATACTTGTTGAACGGATCCTGGGTTTTTTCTGGTATGGTTCACGTAGTAATGTGGTACCACACTGAAACAATCAATTAAACCAGGTCTTGATAAATATTTTAGATGATAACGGATGTTAGGTCTGGGTTAGGTCTAGGATTTGCCCTCATCAGGCTCATACTTTCGCATATTTCTCATACTTCATGGCTAGATCCTGGGCTATTTCTGGATTGGATCACGTAGTAATGTGGTACCACACTGAAACAGTCGATTAAACCAGGTTTCGATCAATATTTTTGAGGATAACGCATGTTAGGTCTAGGTTAGGCCTGGGATTTTCACTCATCAGACTCATTCTTTCGCATTCTTCACATACTTGGTGAACGGATCCTGGGTTTTTTCTGGTTTGGATCACGTAGTAATGTGGGACCACACTGAAACAATCAATTAAACCTGGTCTTGATAAATATTTTAGAGGATAACGCATGTTAGGTCTGGGTTAGGTCTAGGATTTGCCTTATCAGGCTCATACTTCCGCATATTTCTCATACTTCATGGCTGGATCCTGGGCTGTTACTGGTTTGGATCACGTAGTAATGTGGTACCACACTGAAGCAGTCAATTAAACCTGGTTTCGATCAATATTTTAGAGAATAATTCATGTTAGGTCTGCGTTAGGTCTGCGATTTGCTCTCATCAGGCTCATTCTTTCGCATATTTCTCATACTTGATGGCTAGATCCTGGGCTTTTTCTGGATTGCATCACGTAGTAATGAAGTACAACACTGAAACAGTCAATTAAACCTGGTTTCGATAAATATTTTAGAGAATAATTCATGTTAGGTCTAGGTTAGGCGTGGGATTTGCCCTCATCAGGGTCATACTTTCGCAGTTCTAACATACATGTTGACCTGATCGAGGGTTTTTTCTGCTTTGGATCACGTAGTAAAGTGGTACCACACTGAAACAGCCCACTAAACCTGGTTTGGATCAATATTTTAGAGGATAATGCATGTTAGGTCTAGGTTAGCCCTGAGATTTTCACTCATCAGACTCATACTTTCGCATTCTTCAGATACCTGTTGAACGGATCCTGGGTTTTTTCTGGTCTGGTTCACGTAGTAATGTGGTACCATACTGAAACATTCAGTTAAACCTGGTCTTGATAAATATTTTTGAGGATAACGCATGTTAGGTCTCGGTTAGGCCTGGGATTTGCCCTCATCAGACTCATACTTTCGCATTCTTCAGATACTTGTTGAACGGATCCTGGGTTTTTTCTGGTATGGTTCACGTAGTAATGTGGTACCACACTGAAACAATCAATTAAACCTGGTTTCGATCAATATTTTAGAGAATAATTCATGTTAGGTCTAGGTTAGGTCTGGGATTTGCTCTCATCAGGCTCATTCATTCGCATATTTCTCATACTTGATATCTAGATCCTGGGCTTTTTCTGGATTGCATCACGTAGTAATGATGTACAACACTGAAACAGTCAATTAAACCTGGTTTCCATCAATATCTTAGAGGACAACGCAAGTTAGGTCTGGGATAGGTCTGGGATTTGCTCTCGTCAGGCTCATACTTTCGCATATTTCTCAAACTTGATGGCTAGATCCTGGGCTTTTTCTGGATTGCATCACGTAGTAATGAAGTACAACACTGAAACAGTCAATTAAACCTGGATTCCATCAATATCTTAGAGGACAACGCAAGTTAGGTCTGGGATAGGTCTGGGATTTGCCCTCATCAGACTCATACGTTTCGTTTTTCACATACTTGTAGAACGGATCCTGGGTTTTTTCTGGTTTGGATCACGTAGTAATGTGGTACCACACTGAAACATTCAAATAAACCTGGTCTTGATAAATATTTTAGAGGATAACGCATGTTAGGTTTGGGTTAGTTCTAGGATTTGCCCACATCAGGCTCATACTTTCGCATATTTCTCATACTTCATGGCTAGATCCTGGGCTGTTTCTGGATTGTATCACGTAGTAATGTGGTACCACGCTGAAACAGTCAATTAAACCTTGTTTCGATCGATATTTTAGAGGATAACGCAAGTTAGGTATGGGATAGGTCTGGGATTTGCCCTCATCAGACTCATGCTTTCGCATTTTTCACATACTTGTTGAACAGATCCTGGGTTTTTTCTGGTATGGATCACGTAGTAATGTGGTACCATACTGAAACATTCAGTTAAACCTGGTCTTGATAAACATTTTTGAGGATAACGCATGTTAGGCCTGGGTTAGGTCTAGGATTTGCCCTCGTCAGGCTCATACTTTCGCATATTTCTTATACTTCATGGATAGATCCTGGGCTATTTTCTGGTTTGGATCACATAGTAATGTGGTACCACACTGAAACAGCCGATTAAACCAGGTTTCGATCAATATTTTTGAGGATAACGCATGTTAGGTCTAGGTTAGGCCTGGGATTTTCACTCATCAGACTCATTCTTTCGCATATTTCTCATACTTCATGGCTGGATCCTGGACTATTACTGGTTTGAATCACGTAGTAATGTGGTACCACACTGAAACAGTCAATTAAACCTGGTTTCGATCAATATTTTAGAGAATAATTCATGTTAGGTCTGGGTTAGGTCTGGGATTTGCTCTCATCAGGCTCATACTTTTGCATATTTCTTATACTTCATGGATAGATCCTGGGCTATTTTCTGGTTTGGATCACATAGTAATGTGGTACCACACTGAAACAGTCGATTAAACCAGGTTTCGATCAATATTCTTGAGGATAACGCATGTTAGGTCTAGGTAAGGCCTGGGATTTTCACTCATCAGACTCATTCTTTCGCATTCTTCACATACTTGTTGAACGGATCCTGGGTCTTTTCTGGTTTGGATCACGTAGTAATGTGGTACCACACTGAAACATTCAAATAAACCTGGTCTTGATAAATATTTTAGAGGATAATGCATGTTAGGTTTGGGTTAGGTCTAGGATTTGCCCACATCAGGCTCATACTTTCGCATATTTCTCATACTTCATGGCGAGATCCTGGGCTGTTTCTGGAATGTATCACCTAGTAATGTGGTACCACGCTGAAACAGTCAATTAAACCTTGTTTCGATCAATAATTTAGAGGATAACGCAAGTTAGGTCTGGGATATGTCTGGGATTCGCCCTCATCAGGCTCATACTTTCGCACACTTCGCGTACTCGTTTAACAGATCCTGGGTTTTTTCTGGTTTGGTTCATATAGAAATGTGATACCACACTGAAACATTCAATTAAACCTGGTCTTGATAAATATTTTAGAGGATAACGCATGTTAGGTTTGGGTTAGGT